>NW_028321901.1:2400000-3037500 GCF_036245765.1 Copidosoma floridanum
ATCTGCAATATTGTATAATACATTGAAAAATCATAGACGAGCTAGCATAGAATAATTATACTAATGAAATTTTGCATGAGTTGAGATTTGGACCTTGGTTCTTCTGCGTAGAAGTCTATCACTGTAACCACTGAGCTATCGCCACCTGGGACCACCAAAATATAAGAACTAGTACTTGCCTATCTCAAGCAAGTTTACATAAAGGTTACAAGACATTTAGACTTTATTGATAATTTTTTTAAAGTGAAAGAATTTGAATAATACTTAAATCACATGTTTTTCATGTGCAGACACAATTTTATTATTTATGAATTTAATATTTGATGTGATCAGTACTTCCCGAGTTCTTACATTAAATTTATTTTGATGCCATAAAGCGGTATGCTATTCATTCAATGCACATATGAAACACGTTCTTCGTGGTTTGATTTTTTATTTAATTAACATACTGTAAGTACAATTTTTATATACGTATCCACGATTTATAAAATTAGATGCCGAACATAATATTTTGTGTTCTCTTTATTATGATTCTACGAACATTTATATTATTTTCAATGTATCATTAAGCTAATTTTTTTTATATTTCTGTAATATTTTGTTACAAATCAAATTAAATTTTTATTACATAAAATGCACTCAATTCTTTTCAGAATCCGTTAAATTAAGTAAAATTTACAGTCCTAGTTAATACAATTGTATTATTTTATATAGCATTAAAAGCGTATATATATTTAGAGAAAGTAGAAAATATTTAATAAAATTTTAATCAAATTTGCATGAAATTTATTGCAACTATCGATTGGGAGAAGTGATGAAAACGTGACTTAAATTCCAGAAAATTGAATAAAACTTGTTAGCAGAAGGAAAATTTTCTGGTAATGATCGTAAGAAAATTCGTGTCATTTTACTAAATATTTAATATATGCTTACGTGAAACTTAACACACAGATTAAAATGATGATTTTTGTTGACTTCTTAAAAAAAATTTATTGAATGAAGACTAAATTAAGTGTGTAATTTGATAATTTTTAATACGATTGTTAACAAAAGTTAATACAAATATGCATTGTTCTAAAATTCTAATAATCAATTATAAAACATGATAATAATATGTTTTACATCTTATGGAAAGATATGAAATTGATTCGTGAGTCAGAATATTTTAAGAAACTGATTTTTATGTTATTTATGGTATTTCATTGAACTTTTTAAGCGTGTCACAAAATATTTAATGTACAAATCCCCATCTGTCTATTTTTGGCTCTGAAAAATTGAATTTTTTTGTTTTCTTATTATTTAATGTATAAAAATATAAAATTATCTTTGGTTTTTCATTAAATTTATTGCAAAATCAACATATTATTATGATTTTTTGCCTTAAGTATTTAGAGTGCTAATTTATGAAATTTATATCCACATGCATAAAATTTTGTTTTAATTTTCAAAATTAATACACGAAATTTTACGATTTTTACATTAAACTACTTTTATCGGGAAGACATTAAATAATTTCAATAATTCTACATTGAATTCACATGAAATTTTAAGTTATTTCTTACAATGGATCTATGCAATACACTATACTCCTGCACTTCTGTTTATTCAATAAATAAACAAAATTTCAAGCAACTTATACCGATTAACCTGATGTGGTCACTGGTCCACTTGAGTTTTTCATTAAGGTAGCTCCCTTGCGAAAACCTACGGAATGAAGTATGTTTCATTCCATGGATTTAGATCTACTGAATCCAATGGTGTCCTTGTTTATACCCCAAGTGGAGCAAAATCTTAACACATTTCAGCTCAGAGTTTAACTGTTTAAGGGTGAGATTACATGGAGTCTGGCAGTCTGCAGACTGGCAGAATCGCGCTAAGTTTAAATTATGTTGAAATTATAACATCTCAGAATAATTTAGTAAAATAAAGAAAAAAATTGTAATTATTGTCATAACAGAATAAAGGCTTAGTTACAATCAATTTCATTTACAATAAAACGTGTCAAATATTATTTTATAACTTTTTTTATAGATTTATGTTAACATCGCACAGTAGATCAGTAGGGTCACTGATGTAACCTGGTATGTATAACAATATGTAACTGTGACAAAACATTTTTCGTTGCTTTTTTTTTCATAAATATTAGTTCATACAGAAATGCAAATGTATTACGATAATTATTTCTTTGCTTACGTAACAGGTTTTAAATATTAATATTGAAACATATTTTAAACTTAGCGCGATTCTGCCAGTCTGCAGACTGCCAGACTCCATGTCATCTCACCCTAACACGAGCTCAAATGGCAGAGCATCAAAATATCAGCTTTACAGGCATTTCTCAACTCACAATAAGAAACCTGAGCAGGCAAACTATGATGTACTTGTAGAATAATCTCTGTTCTTCTCAATACTGTCATGTAAAATGCTGTAATGGGGCATTTTTCGATACTTGCCAAGTAACACATAAAAATCAGCTTCATGGTTATAAATGATAGACGGTAGCAGAATACCAACACTGATATACGTATGTACGTATACATACATAAGTGAAACTCTCCTACATGACTAGAGCAGTAGACAAGAGAGCTACCTGAAGGGGGCTCCTTTGCGAAAGTCCCCAAACAGAGATCTATTATTTCTTGTAAATAAAAGTCTACTGAATTTAATGGAGGTCTAAATTATATTTCGAATGGGTCAAAATTTTGAGAAATCCTAACTCAAAGTTGTAACTATTAGCACATGTTCCTATGGGGCAGCGGGAAAAACAATTTGTTTTCGTTTATAATAAACCTAAATTAAAAGTCCCAGCAGACTAAATACATAAGTTTTGTAGATGAAGTCTTCCTCTGTAATATGCTGTATTAAAAATTGTGGATAAAGGACCATTTTAGCGAGATATTTGTGATGGAAATAAATGAATAGTGTCCGGGAGGTCAGGAGGTCACGTGGGTAGCAGACGTACTTCTTCACGACATATGTATACCATATACCTATATATTACATCGCTATACTACACCAACACAAGTGGTCTGGTCTGGTGGTGTACCCTCGTATGCACAAGACTGGTCAAAACAATAATAAACTTTTCGTACAAAGTTAAACTACACACATAAATATCATTTTTCCCACTTCATACGTTATTAAAAATATCATAATGATTTTTAGACACATTTGTTTATTGAAAAACAAAACTTTTTTTTTTGTTTGTCTTTGACCTCAGCAGTAGTCATAGGAGCCCCCTTAAGTAAACAACCAACACATCAAGCATGTAATCGCCAGTGTTTCTGAACGCCCGTTTGGCCGCACTTTTATTTATTTATCAAGTATTTAACATTTTTAAAGCCTAATTAATTTGAAATGATTTGATGCGCTTGCTTGTGTGTACTTTAAATTTTCTTATTACATGTTTTACAGCTCTACAGCGTAATCTCAAGTAACTCGAAACAATTGCTTTTATTACTTATTGTTAACATTTCTAATATTATATTATAATTTTATGTTGCTTTTAATTTTGATAATAACGATTATTTTGTTGATTATGATATTAATTAAAAGTAAATTTATTAAATATATCAAAATGCACACGCGATTGCTTCAAAATGCTTGGAATTAGGATTTCAAAATGTCGAAGACTTAGTCAATAAATAAAGTCGTGGCTAAACGAGCACCTTGGATAACTTTGCCTTAGTGTACAATCTCAAAATGTTAAATACTTAGTAAATAAATAAAAGGGTACACAAGTTAGAGCTTCAAGTTACTTGGGATGAAACTGTAAAAATGCCGAATGTTTAATAAATAAATAAAAGTGCAGCCAAACGAGCGCTTAGGGATACTGACGATTATATGCTGAAGAAGTTGGTTCTTTACTTAATAAAAAAATCAAGTGGACTATATAGTGAGCGCACAAGTTATTTGGTAATAACTGCTTGAAATTTGTTTATTTATTGAATAATCAGAAGTGAAGGCAGTGAAGTGTATTGCGTAGATAATAATAGACTGCTTAAAATCATGTATAATAAATATATTTAAGCATGAGCGGACTGAGCATATTGGGTTATTAGAGTAAGCTTTTATACGTGCAAGTTTTCCTATGGTTAATTATTAATTAATATCTTAATTTTATTAAATACGAAATACAAAAAAAAAAATAGAAGTGATTCTAAAAGTCTTGAACTCACAACCTTTGGGTCAAAAACAAAGTGCGTACCCAATTGAGCTAACACACGACACATCTTTCGGAAACAAAAATTTAGATGTGTTTAAGTATGTACTGAAGCTTAACCTTTACTTGTGTATGCTTTTGTTGTTTAAATTTTATTCTAAATTTAGCATAAGTTGTACTTACTTCGATGTTTCACTTTTCCTCAATTTTAAAAAAGTGCTTGTAATTGTGCAACGTTTTAGGAAATAAACAAAAGTGCACACAAGTAAGTGCATAGGGTCATTGAGGATTAGCTGTTTAGAATTTTGATTATTTTGAAATAAATAAAACTGCAGGAAACCAAGCACATTAGGTTATTGGGGATTAGCTATTTGTGGCTTATTTATTTAGTAAAAAGGTATAATGTTATTAATATACCAGTAACTTTGTTGGGTTGATTGAAATTAACTTCTTGGGATTAGGTATACAAACCACATTTTATACTAAAAAGCGTTTAGATACTAATAAATTACTAAAAAAGTCTTTAAGATTTGACTTTAACATAGGGATTGAGCTACTTATCATCAAAGCTTTTACTACAAAACTGACGAAACAAAATTAGTTTTCGACTGACACTTTCTTCAACCAACAATTGAACTGACACCTACATCCGCAAAAATTCGAGCTTACACATTTTTTAAATCAAATTCTAAACTGACACCATCTTTAACCAAACCTTGAGCTGACCTTTTCCTCTGCTTAACCGGCGATATAATTATATAAGATTTGTTACCTCGCATTTCAATATTTTTAATGATTTGATGTTATTCAAATGTTTCATTATAGATCTAATTTTTGTTTATTAATTTAAAGATATTGTTTCGTTTTATGAATAAAATTTTTGAAGCCCGATATGTCTTTAAGTTTCCATAGTTTCGTGCTTCTTTATAATATTTTTAAATTTTTAAACATGCTTTTTTGTGGGCACTATAATTCATACAACGAACAATTATATTTTCTAACAACTAATTGTTAGGAATGCGTTGTGCTCGCTTATATGTACTCTTGTTAATTGAACTCTTACACTTTGATTCATGCGGTTTATCTCCAGTAGAATAATACGCTTTGGTGACTACATTTACTTTGATCAAAACAATGATTATTAAACGTTTTGAATAAATAATTATGTTAAGTAAGTAACGGATTACGTATTATAAAAAAAAAAATAATTGCACACTTATTTTGATTTTTGTTGTTAAGTTTATGATGAAAATGTTACCTTAATATTCATGTCTAGTTAATGTCAAGTAATTCATGTTTGGTAAAAAATATAATTCTTTAAACATTGCGAGTTAGTATGGTTGCTAGAAAAATAATTTTCTTACAATTAAAAACCAATGTGTTCACTTATTTGCTTATTTGTTTTATAATTTAAAACCTATTAATTTGAGTAGTTTTTCATGCCTTATAAACGTTAAAAAAAAGTTTTAATCATAAATATCATGATAACAAAAAAATAAAAATAAAACAAATACTCGGGGAATTTACCCCACACTCTCTGCGACCAAAAGTAAGAGTTCTACCGCTCTGCTATAAGCAATCAGACATGTCACTACAATATGGTTACATACGTTTTTTAACCTACTCCTGCGCTTATTATAATGTCTGGACCTTTCTTTGATTATAATATAAACTTACCTGTTTAAAAGCTAAAATTGATTATTTAGTTTGACAATATTATTTTTATCTACATTTACAAAATCATTTACATGTGAAATACGTACTCACCAAAGTGCAAATTCTTGCATTCTGGCAACACTGTAGTATAAAATAAACACGTAATGAACTCTTTGAGAACACTTTTGGTGTACGTGTTGTATCATAATCTTTATTTATTACAATGCATAATAAATGCAATATCATAATGTTAGATCATATTTAAGTATTACTTTGAAAAAATCTATATCATGATGAAGAAAATATGGTTTGCTACTAAGTATTTTGTGAAATGAGATAAAACAAATTCAACTCCATGTTAAGTAGAACAGGATTGCTTCTACAGTCGAAGTTCTCTGTAGCTTAATGGTAGAGCTGGAAGCTTAATTGTCGTTTATGTTGAACAGTTGTAAGTTTTTATATTTTTATGTGTAGCAGGTAGAATAGTTATCATTTTTGTTGAATAAGCAACTTTTTCCCTCATTAAAATCCAGTGATGGGATATAGTTCCAGCCAGACTTAAGAATTCTCTAGGACCCAACCTCTCTGACCTAGGAAATCACTAGATAAAAAAAATAGTACCGACCGTGAAGCGCCAAATTCGAATAAGATCCAATAACACAAGCACCTATCACCCAATGACCCAGGGCACTTACTGGCCACTCTAGTAAATAAATAATTATTAACAACACAAGTGCCTATCACTTAAAGACCTGGGGCACTTACTCTCTACTATTAAATAATAAATTATCAATCAATTACAAGAGCGCCAATAGGGTGATAGGCGCTTGTGTTATTAATAATTATTTATTTATTGGAGAGACCAGTAAGCGCCCCAGGTCTTTAGGTGATAGGCGCTCGTGTTATTGACAATCATTTATTTAACAGAAAGGCCAATAAGCGCCCCGGGTCATTGGGTGATAGGTGGTTGTGTTATTAGACCTTATTCGAATTTCGCGCCCCACGGTAAGTACTATTTTTTTTTTTGATCTACGGATTTCCCAAGTCAGAGAGATTGAGCCTTAGAGAATTCCCAATAGACCAACCGAGAAACTTCCGAATTTGAAAGTTGTTGGAGGAGAAGGCGTCTTTGATATTTTATGTAATTTAGCCTGCCAATTACGATAAAAATAAATAAAAATTTTTTTGAGTGGTGGATCAATGTTAAAATCGCATTTGAAATTTTATTTCGCTTCTATCTCAGTAACGGTAAGAGCTATAGTAAAAATTTGATTAACAGCGTATAGAACGGAAAATTTCCTATCGATTTGATCTATTTAAATTATTTAGACAAGCACAAAATTTCGAGAAAAAAAATTGTAAAGAAGATTTTATCCTTAACTTGTAAGAGTAAGTGAGACAGAAAGAGCGACCGAGTCCCCTTGTTCCCTGCACCCAGCAGTGTCTCCCACTATTCCACCAACAGTAGCAGCAAAGGAGAGAGAGAACCAGAGATAATGTGAGTGTTTGTAAGTGTGGCTGCTGCACACTTGCACACACGGCAACATGGCTTATCTAACAGTGAAGCACAAACTCACTCAATCCACTGAAATTTCGTTTGAAGCTTCTTGTATGCCTATACATATTTTTTAGACGACCGGCTCACACGTTTTTAAAGTAGCCACAAAAAATTTATAATGGAAACTGTTTTTTCCTTTGTATATGGATTTTTTTCACGATTTTGATAATTTCCTATCGATTAAGCATAAGCTTAGCATAAAATTTTTTTAATGAAAATCTGTTTTTTTTTATGTTTTACCATTTTTATTGACTACATATTATTTTTAAAATTGTACATAAGATAAAGTTTGAATGGGCAAAAGTATTTTTTCATAAAATAAACTCATGAAAAGTAACAGAAAATCAAAATAATTTTAAACAGGTAAAACTGGAATATTTATAAAAATGCAACGATGCAATTAATTATAACGCGTACAAGAACTATTATTTTGATTTTCAAAAATCAAAACGTGAGATTTCAGCATGATCCAGTTTAATTTGTATATATGTATGGAACCATAATGAATAAACAGTATTTTTTTCCTTGCACTGCCCTGTAAATAATCTCTGCTCGTCGTTGGCTGGCTACAAGTCAAGCCAAAACTCAATCGCATCACTGTTACAATCATACAAATCATACACATTGCTGCGCATACACTGACTATTTAGTTCAGTTCAACAGTTCCATTGATATTAGTGGAGCAAACAATATAAGGCAGAGCAAAGGGGGAAAAAACAGCCATACACCTTGGTCTCTAAGTATACAATATATTCCTTAAGTAGATAGTATTTATTTAATAATAATTATCGTACCTGTTACACCGTTAGACACCAACTAACTGTACGAGCGCACAGCGCTTATAGGTCAAACACAACGTTAGGTAAAGAGGATTCCCGCAGTAAAAATTACGGTCATTAACAGAAAAGTTACTGTCACTAACAAACCAATCTAAAGAGTGTTGGAGGAGCGAATAGGCAGAGAAGAAGAAGGCATTCCCAAGGTTCTCATCAGTGCTCCTAAATTTTACTAGCAAACGTGTAAGAAATAACACAAGTGACAAACCCCACAGAACCCGAAGCACTGACTGGTCGCTTTAATGATTTATAATAAGTATAATGATCAATCAAACGCCAAACCCCACACAACCCGGATTGCTTACTGGCTGGTTTAATTATTTATAATAAGTGTAATAATAAAACAAGCGCCAATCTCCATACAACCCGGGACTCTTACCTGGAGAGCGTACTGGTCGCTCCGTATAGTTATAATAAATAAAGTAATAAGACAAATGCTAGTCCCTACTTGACCTGAACTGCGTACTGGTCTCTTTAATCATGAATAATAAGTTTAATGTTCCGACAAACGCCGACTCCCACACAGCCCAGGACGCTTACTGGCAACGCAAACTATTTATGAGAGACAGGGTAATAAGAAAAACGCCAATTTCCACATAACCCCAGACTTTTACCGGCCTTTTTGATTCCATATAATAAGTGTAACGATAAGACTAGCGCCAATCCTCACACAACCCAGGACGCTTACTGGCTGCTTTACCTATTTACGATTAATAAAGTGATAAGACAAGCGCCAATCCTCGCGCAATCCAGGATCCTTACATGCCGTTGTATTTATTTATAATAAATATAGTAATAAGACCAGCTCTAATCTCTACACAACCTGGGACTCTTACTAAGTGCAATTATTATTTATATTAAATGTAATGAGAAGACAAGCGCCAATTCTCACACAACTTAGGACGCTAACTTGCCGCTTAAATTATTTATCATAAATATAATGATAAGACAAGTGCCAATCCCCACACAACTCAAAGTTGTTACTAGCCGCTTTCATTATTTATAATAAGTATAATGGTAAAAAAGTGCAAACCACTACACAACCCGTAGTGCTTACTGATTGCTTCAATTATTGATATAAAGTAACATGATGTGACAAGCGCGAATCCCTATGAAACCCGAAGTGCGGACTAGTCGCCTTTATTATACATTACTAATAATAAATGAAGTTCAAATAAAAGCGACTTTTCTTATGTAACCCGAAAAAATTACTGGCCGCTTTAATTAATTTTAACAAATATAATAATAAGACAATTGCTAATTACCACACAACCTAAGACTCTTACTGGCCTCATTAATTATGTATAATAAATATTTAAACAAGACAAGTGCCGATCCCCACACATCCACGAACGCTTACTAGCCGCTTTGATTATTTATAATAAGTATTATGATTAGACAAGCGCCGTTGCCAACGTAACCCAGAGTTTGTACTGGCCAATTTAGACATTTATAATAAATAAAGTAATAAACCAAGCGCAAACCCCATTAAACCCGGAGCGCTTACTGGTCGTTTGTAGCGTTAATCTCCACACAACCCAGGACTCTTACTGGCCATTTTATTTTTTTATGATAAATGTAATGATAAGACGAGTGCCAATCTTCCATAAACCGAAGTACTTACTTGCCGCTTTAATTATTTATAATGAGCATAGTGATAAGACAAGCGCTAATCTCTACACGGTACGGGTCGCTTACTAGCCGCTATGATCATTCATACTTAAAAAAGTAATACGCTGAGCGCCAATCCCCGCACAATCCGACATCCTCAATAGTCGCTTTATTTATTCATAATCAGTATAATAAGACAATCGACAATCCCTGCACAACCAGAAGAGCTAACTGACCAATTCAATTATCTATAATAAATTTAGTTATAAGACAAATTCTCGCAGAATCCGCAGTGCATACTGGTCATATTAATTATTTATAATAAACATAATAAGACAAGCGACATTTCTCACGCAACCCAAAGTTCTTACTCGCTGCTTTAAATATTTACAATAAATATAATAATACTACGAGTCCAAGTCCTCACACAATTCGTAGCACTTACTAGTCTCTGAAATTATTTGTAATAAATAAATAAAAAAGACAAGCTTTAATCCCCACACAACCCAGGACTCTTACTGGCTGCTTTTAATATTTATAATAAGTATTATAATTGGACAAGAGCCCATCCCCACGTAACCTAGAGTTTGTAGTGGTCGATTTAAATATTTATGATAGATACAGTAACAAAAAAAGCGCAACCCCCACGTAACCCAGAGCGCTTACTGGTCATTTTAAATATTCACAATAAATAAAGTTATGAGACAAGCGCCAATCCCCAATAAACCCAGAGCGCTTACTGGACGCATTTATTATTTATAATAAATAAAGAAATAAGACAACTGCTAATCTCCACACGACCCAAAGTTCGGACTGGTCCCTCTTATTATTTATAATAAGTTTAATGTTCAGACAAACGCCAATCCCCACACAACCCAAATTGCTTACTGTCCCCTTCAATCATTTACAATAAGTATTATGATTGGGCAAGGGCCAATTTGCCCACAACCTATAGAGTAAGTACTAGTCTTAAAAATTATTAATAATAAGTTTGCTCTTTAGACACACGCCATTTCCTACACAGCCCGGGACGCGTACTGGCCACACTAACTATTTATAAAAAATAAAGTCATGAGACAAGTGCTGATTTCCATACAACCTGTTCCACAAGTATCATGATAAAATAAGTGCCAATTTTAACACAAACCAGGATGTTTACTAGCTGCTTTACATATAAGAAAGAAAAATATCGATAAGAAAAGTTTCAATTTTCACTAAACTAGGAGTGTGTACTGGACTCTGTAATTATTTATAAAAAAAGAAGTAATTAAACAAGCGCCAATCCCCACCAAATTAAAAGCGCTTACAATTTGCTTTAATTATTTATAATAAATAAAGTAATAAAACAAGCGTTAAACTCCACACAACCCAGGGCGCTTACTGGCAACTTTAAGTATTTATAGTGAATATAATAATAATACAGGCACAACTTTCCACACAACCCAGGGCACTTGCTGGTCGCTTAAACTATTTATAATTAATAAAATAATATCACAAGTGAAAATATAAACACAACTCAGGATGCTTACTTGCCGCTTTAAATATTTATAATAAATAAAATGATAAATCAAGCGTTAATTCCCCACAACCTAAGGTTTTTACTGGCTTCTTCAATTATTTAAAATGAGTATAATGATAAGAGCAGCGCAAATCCCAACACACTCCGAAGTGTTTACTGGCCCCCCTAAGTATTTATAATTAATATTGTAATAAGACGAGCGCCAATCCCCACCAAACCTAACGCTCTAACTATTTATAATAAATAAAGTAAAAAGACGAGCGCAAGTCTTCACACAACCTAGAATAATTACTAAATGTTTTAAATAATCAAAAAAAAGATAATGATAAGAAAAGTAACAATTCCCACACAATCTGAAGTGCGTACTGGTCTACTTGATTATTTATGAAAAAAAAAAGTAATAAGAGAAGCGCCAATCCTCCCCAAATTTGGAGCACTTACATGTTGTTTTAATTATTTATAATAAATAAAAAAGTAAAACAAGCGCTAAACTTCACACAATTTAGGTCACTTACTGGTTACTTAAATTGTTTATAATAAATATAATAAGACAAGTGCCAATCCTCACCAAATCCCAAGTGCTTACGATTTGCTTTAATTATTTATGATAAATAAAGTTATAAAACAAGCACCAATCTCCACGCGACCCAGAGTGCGTACTGGTAACTTTAAATATTTATAAAAAATAAAATGATAAGACATGCGTTAACCCCTTTACACTCGGAGCGCCTACTGGTCGTATTTATCATTTATATCGAATAAAGAAATAAGACAAGCGATAAACCCCACACGCTCTGGAGTGCGTACTGGTCTCTTTTATTTTTCATAATAAGTTGAATGATCAGACAAACGCCAATCCCCACCCAACCCTAGACGCTTACTGGCCACTCTAATCATTTATAATAAGTATTATGATTTGACAAGCGTTAATTTGTTCACAACCTAGAGTGTGTATTGGTCTCTTTAATTAATAATAAAAAGTTCAATCTTCAGACTAACGCTAATTCTTACACAGCATAGGACGCATACTGGCCACTCTAACTATTTATAAGAAATAAAGTCATGAGACAAGCGCTAATTTCCACACAACCCTGGACGCTTTCCGACCACTTTTATTATTCATAATGAGTAAAATGTCAAGACAGGCACCAATCTTCACACAACCTGAGACGCTTACTTGCCACTCAAAAAATATATATAAAATATAAGGTTGAAGTATGCGACGATCCCTACACATATAAAAGTGCTTACTGACCACTTATATTATTTATATTACATATAATGATAAGTGGGGCGCTAATCTTAACACATTTTGGGACGCAACTGGTCGCTTTGATTATTTATATTATATATAGAAAGACGAGCGACAATCCCCAGGAAAACCGAAGTGCCTACTGGAAGCTTTGATTTCTTAAAATAAGTATAATGATAAAATAAGTGCCAATTTTCACACAAACCAGGATGCTTACTAGCTGCTTTACATATAAGAAAGAAAAATATCGATAAGAAAAGTTTCGATTTTCACTAAACTAGGAGTGTGTACTGGACTCTGTAATTATTTATAAAAAAAGAAGTAATTAAACAAGCGCCAATCCCCACCAAATCCAAAGCGCTTACAATTTGCTTTAATTATTTATAAAAAATAAAGTAATAAAACAAGCGTTAAACTCCACACAACCCATAGCGCTTACTGGCCACTTTAAGTATTTATAGTTAATATAATAATAATACAAGCACAACTTTTCACACAATCCAGGGCACTTGCTGGTCGCTTAAACTATTTAGAATTAATAAAATAATATGACAAGTGAAAATTCAAACACAACCCAGGACGCTTACTCGCAGCTTTAAATATGTATAATAAATAAAATAATAAATCAAGCGTTAATCCCCCACAATCTAAGGTTTTTACTGGCCACTTCAATTATTTAAAATGAGTATAATGATGAGAGCAGCGCAAATCCCAACACACTCCGAAGTGTTTACTGGCCCCCCTAAGTATTTATAATTAATATTGTAATAAGACGAGCGCCAATCCCCACAAAACTTAACGCTTTAACTATTTATAATAAATAAAGTAAAAAGACGAGCGCAAGTCTTCACACAACCTAGAATGATTACTAAATGTTTTAAATAATCAAAAAAAAGATAATGATAAGAAAAGTAACAATTCCCACACAATCTGGAGTGCGTACTGGTCTACTTGATTATTTATGAAAAAAAAAGTAAAAAGAGAAGCGTCAATCCTCACCAAATTCGGAGCGCTTACATGTTGCTTTAATTATTTATGATAAATAAAGTAATAAAACAAGCGTTAAACTCCACACAACCCAGGGTGCTTACTGGCTACTTTGATTATTTATAGTGAATATAATAATAATACAAGCGCAGATCCCCACACAAATCGAAACGTTTACTGGCCGCATTAATTATTTGTATTTGATGAAATAATAAGACAAGCGCCGATTCTCACACAACTTAGGACGCTTACTTGCCATTTAAATTTTTTATTATAAATATAAGAGTAAGACAAAAATGACAATCCTTTTGTAACTCTAAGTGCTTACTAGCCATTTTTACTATTTATAATGTCAATAATAATATTAATACAAGTACCATTCACCATACAACCCAAAGCGCTTACTCGCCACTTCAATTATTTATATAGTGGCCCTTTAATTATTTGTAATAAATATAATAATAATACAAGCGAAACTTTCCACACAACCCAGAGAGCTTGCTGGTCGCTGAGATTATTTAGAATGAATGAAGTAATAAGACAGCTCTAATCCCCACACAACCTGAAAATATCACTGGCCGATTTTAATATTTGTAATAAGTATCATGATAAGACAGGCGCCAATTCCCACACAACCTAGGATGCTTACTAGCTGCTTTGGTTATTTGTAGTAAATATAGTTACGAGAAAAGCGTCAATTCCCACACAACCCGGAACGCAATAACTATTTATAATAAATAAAGTAATAACACAAGCGTAAATCCATACACAACCTGGAACGCTAACTCGCTGCTTTCAATATTTATAATAAATGTAATAACGAAATAAGCGTTAATTCCCTTAAATCCAAAGTTTTAACTGGCCGCTCCAATTATTTATAATGAGTATAATAATAGGAGAAGCTTCAATCCGCACCTCACTTGGAGTGCAAACTGGTCTTTTTATGTATTTATAAAAAAAAAAATAATAAGACAAGCGCTATCTCTCACCAAATAAAGAGCACTTACGGGTTTCTTCAACTATTTTTAATAAATTAAGTAATAAAATAAGCACTTAACTTCACACGATTCGGGACGCTTACTGGCCACTTTGACTATCTATAATCGATAAAGTCATATGACAAGTGCCGTTCCCAACACAAACTGTGACGCTAACAGGCTGTTTAGATTATTTTTAATAAAAAAAGTTATGAGACAAGAGCCAATTTTCTAACAACCCGAGACGCTTACTAGCCGCTATGATTATTTATAAGAAATATTATGATAAGACAAGCACTCATCCCCACACAACCCGGGACGCTTACTGGCTGCTTCAACTATTTATAATAAATGAGGTTATCGGACAAGATCCAATCCCTACACAACCCAGGGCTCTTACTGGCCGTTTTACTCATTTAAAATTCATATAATAATGAGACTAAAGCCTATCCTCACACAACCCGACGTGCTTACTGGTCGCTTTAACTGTTAATAATAAGTAAATTAATAAACCAAGTACAAATCTCCACACAACCAAGATTGCTTACTAGCTGGTTTAATTATTTAAAGTAAGTATAATGATAAGATAAGCGCCAATCCCCACACAACCCAGGACGCTTACTGGCCGCTTTAAGTATTTATAATAAATAAAGTTGTAGGACAAGTGCCAATCCTTACACAACCCGGGACGCTTACTGGCCACATTAACTAGTCATAATAAATAAAGTTATAGGGCAAGCGCCAATCTCTACACAACCCACGACTCTAACTAGCCGTTTTATTCATTTGAAATTCATATAATAATGAGATTAAAGGCTATCTCCACACAACCTGATGTGCTTACTGGTCACTTTAATTATTTATGATAAGTATAATGATAAATTAAGTGCCAATCTCCGCACAACCCTGATTGCTTACTAGCTGGTTTGATTATTTATGATAAGAATAATGATGAGACAAGCGCTAATCCCCACACAACTCGGGACGCTTACTGGCCGCTTTTACTATTTATAATATATAAAGTTATAGGACAAACGCCAATACCCACTAAACCTGGGACGCTTACTGGCTGCTTTAACTATTCACAATAAATATAGTGACAAGAAATGCGCCAATTCTAACACAATCCGGGATCCTCCCTGGCCGTTTTATTCATTTATAATAAATATAATGATGACACGAGTGCTTAAAACAACACAACATAAAGTGCTTTCTGGCCGCTTTAATTATTTCCCATAAATGAAGTAATAAGACAAGCAACATTTCCCAAACAACCTGGTGTGCTTACTGGCAGCTTTAATTATTGATAGTAAATATATTAATATGACAAGCGTCAATCCTTACACAACCCGAGGTGCTTACCAGCCGCTTTAATTATTTGTAATGAATATAAAAATAAGACAAGCGCTAATCTACACACAACCTGGAGCGCTTACTGGTCGCTCTAAATATTCAGAATGGATAAAGAAAAAAGACAAGTGCCCATTCCCACACAACCCGAAGCCCTTACTTACCGCTTTAATCTCTTCTAACAAGTAAAATAAGATAAGCGACACTCTTCACACAGACCGAGATGCTTATTGGTCGCTTTTCTTATTTAAATTAAATAAGATAATAAGACAAGCGCTAATCTCTACATAACCTTAGGCGCTTAGTGGTCGCTTTAAATATTCATATTAAATATTTATACTAAATAAAGAAATAAGGAAAGTACTAATTTCTACACAACCTAGAGCAATTACTGGTTGCTTTAATTATTTATAAAAAGTATGATGATGAGACAAGTTGCCATTTACCACACAACATGAAGTGCTAGTAAGTAACTTTAATTATTTATAATAATTATAATGATAAGACAAGTGACAATACCCACACAACCAAAAGTGCTTACTGGCCACTTTAATTATTTATAATAAACATAATGATGAGACAAGTGACATTCCATACGCAACCCAAGTGCTTACTAGTGGCTTCAATTATTTATAGTAAATATAATGATAAAACAAGCACCAATTTCCACAGAACTCGAGATGCTTACGGGTCGCTTTAACTATTTGTAAAAAATTAAGTAATAAAACAAGTGCTGATCCCAACACAACCTAGAACTCTTACAGGCCGTTTCATTTATTTGTAATAAATATAAAAATAAGATGAGCGCCAATTCCCACACAAACTGAAGTGCTAACTGGTCGCTTCAATTATTCACAAATAATAAAGTCATAAGACAAGCACCAATTTTCACAGAACCCAGAGTGCTTACTGGTCACCTTAATTTTTTACAATAAGTATAAAGATAAGACATGTGACATTTCCCACGTAACCCAAAGTGCTCACTCGCCACTTCAATTATTTATAATGAATATTATAATAATAAAAGCGCAGATTACAACACAATTAGAAGCGCTTACCGGTCGCCTAAATTATTTATGGTAAATAAATTAATAAGACGAGCTTCGATCTCCACACAACCTAGGACTCTTACAACTGGCTGCAATAACCATTTATATTAAACGTAATGATAAGACAAGAGCCAATCCCTTTACAACTTGGGATGTTTACTAGCCACTTAAATTATTTATTTTGAATAAAATGATAAGACAAGCGTCAATCTCCACACAACTCGAAGCGGTTACTGGCAGCTTTAATTATTTATAATGATTATAATGATGTGACAAGCCTTAATTCCTATAAAATCCACAGTGCGTACTAGTCGCTGTAATTATAAATAATTAATGAAGTTTAAATATTAGCGACATTTCTCACGCAACTCTTAATCATTACTAGCCGCTTTTATTAATTCCAACAAATATAATATTAGGACAAGCGCCGATTCCCACACACATTGGGCCTCGTACTGGCCGCATCAAATATGTATAAAAAACTTTTTTCTTAATAAATTCTTAAATCATTCATAATAAGTATTATGATTGGACCAGCGCCAATCCCCACGTAACCCAGAGTTTGTACTAGTCGATTTAAATATTTATAAAAAATGAAGTAATATAACAAGTGCCAACCTTCACTAAACCCGAAGCGCTTACTGGCCACTTTAATTATTTATAATAAGTATTATGATCAGACAAGCGCTGATTTTCACACAATTCAGAGTGTGTACTGATCTGTTCAATTACTTATAATTTTAATGTTTAGAGAAACACCGATTCCTACACAGCCCAGGCCGCTTACTGGCCGCACTTACTATTTATAAGAAACAGAGTATTAGCGCCAATTTTCACACAACCCTGAATGCTTACCGGCCACTTTAATTCTTTATAAGAAGTTTAATGATAAGACAAACGCCAAGCTTCACACAACCCGGAACCCTTACTGGCCTCTTTGAATATTCATAACAAATATAATGTTAAGACAAGCGACGATCCCTACACAAACCAAAGTGCTTACTATCTGCTTAAATTATTTTTAATAATTATGATGATAAGTTAAGAGCTAAACTCGACATATCCCAGAACGCTTACTAATCACTTTAATTAGTTATAATAAATATAATAAGACAGTTCCCAATTCTAACCAAATCTAAAGTGCTTACGATTTGCTTTGATTATATATGATAAATAAAGTAATAAACTAAGCGCCAATCCCCACACAACCCAGAATGCGTATTGGTTACTTTGAATATTTATAATTAATAATGTAATAAGACAAGCGCTAACCCCCAATAAACCCGGAGCTCTTACTGTTTGCATTTATTATTCATAATAAATAAAGAAATGAGACAACCGCTAATCCTCTTACAACCCGGAGTGCGTACCAATGTCTTTAATTAATTATAATAAGTTTAATTTTCAGACAAACGCCGATCCCTACACAGCCTGGAACGCTTACTGGCCGCACTAAATATTTATAAGAAATAAAGTTGAAAGACAAGCGCCAATTTCCATACAACCCAGGACGCTTACTGGCTACTCTAACTACTTATAATGAAAATAGTTACGAGACAAGCGTCAATTCCCACACAACCTGGAGCGCATTAACTATTAACAATGAATAAAGTAATAAGACAAGCGTAAATCCATACACAACCTGGGACGCTCACTCGCTGTTTTAAATATTTATAATAAATATAATTACGAAACAAGCGTTTATCCCTTCAAATCCAGAGTTTTTACTGGCCGCTTTAATTATTTACAATGAGTATAATCATAAGAGGAGTGCCAATCCACACCTACCTCGAAGTGCGTACTGGTCTCTTTATACAATTATAAAAAAAAAGAGTAACCAGACAAGCGCCAATTCTCAACAAATAAAGAGCACTTACGGGTGTCTTTAATTATTTTTAATAAATAAGGTAATAAAATAAGCACTTAACTTCACACGATTCAAGACGCTTACTGGCCACTTTGACTATCTATAATAAATAAAGAAATATGACAAGTGCTATTCACAACACAAACTGTGACGCTTACAGGCTGTTTAAATTATTTTTAATAAAAAAAGTTATAAGATAAGAGCCAATTTTCTAACAACCCGAGACGCTTATGAGCCGCTATGATTATTTATAAGAAATATAATGATAAGACAAGCGCCAACGCCCACACAACCTCAAGTGCTTACTGGCCGCTTTGATTATTTATATAAAGTATTATGATGAGACAAGCGCCAATCTCCATGCAACTCGCAGTGCGTACTAGTCACTTTACTTGTTAATAATAAATAAAGTGAAAAGACATGCAACATTCCCCACGCAACCTAATGTGATTACTGGCCGCTTCAATTATTGATTAGAAATATAATTATAAGACAAGCGCTAATCCCTACAAAACCCAAAGTGCTCACTGGCCACTATAATTATTCATCATAAATGGAATAATAATATGAGCACCCATCCCCAAACAACCAAGGGTGCTAACAGGTCCCTTAAATTATTTATAAATAGTAATATGATTGAAAGAGTGCCAATCTCGACACAACCCAGAGTGCGTACCAGTCGCTCTGAATGTTTATAATAAATAAAGTTATAAGACTAGCGCCAACCTCCATTAAACCCGGAGCGCTTACTGGTCGCATTAATTATCAATAATAAAGAAAGTAATGAGTCAAGCACTAATCCCCACACGACCCGAAGTGCATACTGATCTTCTTAATTTTTTAAAATAAGTTTAATGTTCAGACATACGGCACTTTCTACACAACCCAGGGCGTTTTGTGGTTGCATTCGTTATTTATAATAAATAAAGTAATAAGACAAGTACTAATCCCCATGAAACAGAGAGCGCTTACGGGTCACTTCAATTATTCATGATAAGTATAATGATAAGACAAGCGCCAATTCCCATGCAACCTGCAGAGCTTACAAGTCACTTTAATTATTCATAACAAATAAAGTATAAAGGCAAGCAACATTTTCCACGTTACCTGAAGTAATGACTGCTTTTTCGAATTATTTATATTAGATATAATGATATGACCAGCGCCAAACGCCGCGCAACCTGGAACTCTTACTGGCCGTTTGTTTAATGTATAATAAATACAATGATGAGACGAGCGCCAATCTCCAAACAACCTGAAGTGCTGTCTGGACACTTTAATTATTTATAATAAATGTAATATTAATACAGGCGCAGATCCTCACAAAATGCGAAACGTTTACTGGCCGCATTAATTATTGATATTTAATGTAATGATAAGACAAGCGCCAATTCTCACACATCTTGGGACACTTGCTTGCCGTTCTAATTATTTATTATTAATATAATGACAAGACAAATGCCAATCCTCACACAACTCAAAGTGTTCACTAACCACTTTTACTATTTATAAACTCTTATGATAATACGACATTCCATCAGCACACAACTCGAAGCGCTTACTTGCCGCTTGAGGTATTTATATAATTGCCGCTTTAATTGTTTATAATTAGTATAAGAATAATCCAAGTGCCAATCCCCACACAACCCAGGGTGCTAACTGGTCACTTAAATTATTCATAATGAATAAAGTAATAAGACAAGTGCCAATTCCCACACAACCCGGGACTTTTACTGGTTAATTTAATTATTTATTACAAATATA
The DNA here is from genome assembly GCF_036245765.1 of Copidosoma floridanum. Lineage (NCBI taxonomy): Eukaryota > Metazoa > Arthropoda > Insecta > Hymenoptera > Encyrtidae > Copidosoma > Copidosoma floridanum. The sequence continues at coordinate 2,420,589 of NW_028321901.1, forward strand.
ATAACAAGACAAGCATCAATTCCTACACAACTGGGGACGCTTACAGGCCACTTTTATTATTCATTATAATTATTATGATTGGACAAGCGCCAGTCTCCACACAACCTAGAGTGCGTACTTGTCGCTTTGAAAATTTATAATAAATAAAGTAATGAGACACGCGCAAACCCCCATTAAACCAGAAGCGCTTAGTGGTTGCATTCATTATTCATAATAAATAAAGTAATGAGTTAAGCGCTACTTCCCACACAACCAGAAGTGCGTACTGGTCTCCTTAATTATTTATATATTAGTTTCATGCTTAGACAAACGCCAATTCCTACACAGCCGTGAACGCAATTTTCATTATAATAAATGTAGTAATAAGACAAGCCGATTTCTACACAGCCCTGAACGCTTTTTTTATTTATAATAAATAAAGTAATAAGACAAGCGCAAATCTATACACAACCCTAGGCGCTTACTCGCCGCTTTCAATATTTATAACAAATATAATGATGAAACAAGCGTTCATTCCCAACAACTAAAACTTCTTACCGGCCACTTAAATTATTAATAATGAGTATAATAAAAAGAAAAGCGCGAATTTCCACACAACCCAGAATGCGTACTAGTCTATTTAATTAAAAAAGACAAAAAAAAGTAACAAGACAAGTGCCAATCTTTACTAAATTAAAAGCGCTCACGGGTTTATTTAGTTTATTTATACGAAAAAAAATAGTAAAATAAGCGTTTGACTTTACACGATTCAGGACGCTTACTGGCCACTTTAAGGATTTATAATACATAAGTTATTTATAAGTTATATGACAAGCGCCAATCCTAACAGAAACTGCGACGCTGACAGGCTGTTTGAATTATTTTTAATAAATAAAGTAATAAGACAAGCGGCAATTCTCACACAACCCGAGACGCTTACAGGCTACTTCAATTATTTATAATAAGAATTATGATTGTACAAGGGCCAATCCTGACACAACCCAGAGTGCGTACAGGTCGCTCTAACTATTTATAATAAATAAAGTCATAAGACAAGCGCTAACCTCCACTAAACCCAGAGTGCTTACTGGTCGAATTTATTTTTTATAATAAATGAAGTCATAAGACAAGCGCTAATTCCCACATGACCTGGAGTGCGTACTAGTCTTGTTAATTTTTTATAATAAGATAAATGTATAGACAAACATCAATTTCTACACAACCCAAAGCGCTTAGTGGTAGTAGTAGCACACAACTCGAAGTTCTTACTGGCCGCTATAATTATTTATAATGAATATAATAATAATACAAGCACTAATCCCAACTTAACCCAGGGCGATTAGTGGTCGCATTTATTATTCATAATAAATAAAGTAATGAGACAAGCACCAATCCTCACAAAACCTGGAGCGTTTACTGGTCACTCTAATCATTTAAAATAAGTATAATAGTAAGACAAGCGCTCAATCCCATCCCACCTGCAGTGCGTACAAGTCGCTTTAATTATTAATAATAAATAAAGTAAAAAGGCAAGCGATATTCCCTACGCAACCTGAAGAAATTACGGGCCGCGTTAATTATTTATAATAAATATTATGATAAGACAAGTGCTAATTCCCACACAACCCGAAGTGCTTACTGGTCGCTATAATTATTTATAGTAAATATAATAATAATGCAAGTGCTCATCCCCACACAACATGGGGTGCTCAGTGGTCGCAATTATTATTCATAATTAAAAAAAAAATAATGAAAGCACCAATTCCCACACAACCTGGAACGCTTTAACTATTTATGATAACTTAAGTTATAAGACATGCACCAATCCTCACCAAACCCGGAATTTTTACTAGCTGCTTAAAATATTTAAAAAAAAATAATGATAAGACGAGCGCCAATCCCCATGGAACTTGCAGTGCGTACTAGTCGCTTTACTTATAAATAATAAAATAAGTATTCAGACAAGTGCTGATCCGAACACAACTCGAAGTGTTCACCGCTTTTATTATTTATGATAAATACAATGATAAGAGAAGCACCCATCTCTACACGACTCAATACGCTGTTTGGTTGCTCTAACTATTTATAATAAAGAAATTAATCAGACAAGAGCCAATTTTTACAAAACTAGAGTAGCTTACTGGCCGCTCTACCGTTTAATTAATAAAATAATGAGACAAGCTTCAATCCTCACTCAACCCGGGACGCTTACTGGCTGCTACAATTACTTATAATAACTAAAATAACAATACAAGTGCCAATTTTCACACAACCGAAAGTTTTTACTGGCCACTTTAATTATTTATAATAAATATAATGATAAGATAAGCGCCAATATCCATACAACCCGAAATGCTTTCTAGCCGCTCTAATTATGTATAGTAAATAGAATAATAATACAAGCGCTAATTCCCACACAACCTGAAACGCTTACTGGCCGCTATAAGTATTTAAAATAAATATAATAATAATAATACAAGTTCTGATCCACATACAACCCGGGGCAATCAGTGGTCTCAGTTATTATTTAAAATTAATAAAGTAATGAAAAAAGTGCCAATCCCCATAAAAATCCGGAGCGCTTACCGGCCGCTTTATTTACTTATACTTAAAAAAGTAATAAGACAAACGCCAATCCCCACACAACCCGGGACTTTTACTAGTTAATTTAATTATTTATTACAGATATAATCACAAGACAAGCATTAGTCCCTACACAACTGGGGACGCTTACAGGCCGCTTTAATTATTCATTATAATTATTATGATTGGACAAGCGCCAGTCTTCACACAAAAAGAGTGCGCACTAGTCACTTTGAATATTTATAATAAATAAAGTAATGAGACACGCGCAAACCCCTATTTAATTAGAAGCGCTTAGTGGTCACATTAATTATTCATAATAAATAAAGTAATGAGTCAAGCGCTATTTCCCACACAACCAGAAGTGCGTACTGGTCTCTTTAATTATTCATATATTAGTTTGATGCTTAGACAAACGTCAATTCCTACACAGCCCTGAATGCTTTTCTTATTTATAATAAATACAGTAATAAGACAAGCGCAAATCTATATACAACCTGGGACGCTCACTCGACGCTTTCTCTATTTATAACAAATATAATGACGAAACAAGCGTTGATTCCCAACAACTAAAACTTCTTTGTTTTACATGATTAGAGGCTGGTACTTGCTGACTTAATGTGTTTAGGCTTAGTGGCTAGCTTCGGTTGTCACTTGGCACCTCTGAGCAGTGTGCCGAGATCGTGCTGAGAACTCGCGCACACTTGTGCGCAGCTGGCCTCCAATTGGCCGAGCGACTGCGCGTCGTTTGAACGTCCGAAACTCAAAGACACAGCGCTCAAAGCCCGAACACATGAAACCCAAATGCCTAATCCCCAGCGACCCAGTGCGCTTACTTGGCCGCACTTTTTTTTATTTATTGGTAAGAAAAATCTCAAGCGGCTAATCCCCAACGACCCAGTGCGCTTACTTGGCGGCACTTTTATTTTATTTATTAATAAGAAAAATCTCAAGCGGCTAATCCCCAACGACCTAGTGCGCTTACTTGGCTGGACTTTTATTTTATTTATTAATAAGAAAAATCTCAAGCAGCTAATCCCCAACGACCCAATGCGCTTATTTGGCCGCAATTTTTTTTATTTAATGGTAAGAAAAATCTTAAGCGGCTAATTCCCAACGACCCAGTGCGCTTAAATGTGACTTAAATAAAATAAAAGTGCGGCCAAGTAAGCGCACTGGGTCGTTGGGGATTAGCCGCTTGAGATTTTTCTCACCAATAAATAAAAAAAAGGGTGGCCAAGTAAGCGCACTGGGTCGTTGGGGATTAGGCATTTGGGTTTCATGTGTTCGGGCTTTGAGCGCTGTGTCTTTGAGTTTTGAACGTTCAAACGACGCGCAGTCGCTCGGCCAATCGGAGGCCGGCTGCGCACAAGTGTGCGCGAGTTCTCAGCACGATCTCGGCACACTGCCTCTCAGAGACCCAAAGTACACAGTCCGGTTTGTTAGGGGACGACTTTCGTTAAGTATGACTTTTTTAAGAGTCTTAAAATTTTATTATTAAGAGAAAAAATATTATATAGAATATAATAAAATATTGATTTTATTTATTTTCGCATGTCGTCTCTTTACAATTTTTTTATATATATGTATTTGTTAACACATTTCCACACTATCTTTGAGATAGTGCTATGGGGCGCTGTTTTTTTTTTAACTCTTAAAAATATTATTAATTGCATTACTGAATATGTTTAAGAATGCTACACTATATTTTAATAATTCTGTTTTAAGTTCTGTTTGGATAAAAATTATACTCTTATTTTTGCATCTTAATAACATGACGTCTTATTGACCATCCATGAAATGGTTTTCTTAGATATAATCCACTACTATTAAAACTTTGACCTTGAGATTTATTATAAACCATTGAAAACGTTATGACTAAAAAAAATTGTTTTTTGTATAAAATAAATACAATGATAATGAATTTCCTGTTCTACGAGTGAATTTTGCTATAAAAACTCTCTTTCCAAAACCGGGAGCGCATACCGGCTGCTTTATTTACTTATACTAAAAAAAATAATAAGACAAACGCCAATCCCTTTATGAACTAGAACGCTTACTGGTCTTTCTAAATATTTAAAATAAGTATAATAATAAGACAAGTGTCAATTCCCACACAACCTGAGATGCCTACTAGTCGCTTTTACTATTTATAATAAACAAAATTTTAAGACAAGCGCTAATCTTTACATAACTTAAAGTGCTTACTTGCCGCTTTAATTATTTATTTTAACTAAAATGATAAGACAAGCGCCGATCCCCACACAACCTAAAGAGCTTACTGGTCGCTCTAACTATTTATAATAAATAAAGATAGCAGACAAGGGCCAATCCTCACATAACCAGGAACCCTTATCGGCCACTCTACGGTTTGATAATAAATGAATTAATAAGACAAGCTTCAATCCGCACATGTTCTAGAGTGCTTACTGGCCGCTATCATTATTCATAATAAATAAGATGATAAGACAAGCGCCATACCCCACATAACTTTAAAATATCATTGGCTGGTTTTATTATTTATAATAAGTATAATGATAAGACAAGCACCAATCTTCACACAATCTGAGACGCGTATTAATCGCTTTATCTATTTATAATAAATTAAGTAATAAGACAAGCGCTGATTCTTACAGAACTTAAGACACTTACTAACCACTTTTATTGTTCCTAATAAATATAATGATAAGACAAGTGCCAATCCCCATACAACACCAAGTGCATACTGGTCGGTCTAATTATTTATAATAAATATAATAATAAGACAAACGCTAACCCTAACACAACCCACAGTGCTTACTGGCCGCTTTAATAATTCGTAATAAGTATAATGATAAGACAAGCACTAATTTAAACACAACCTGTGACGCTTAGTGGCTACTTCATTTATTTATAGTAAACTAGTAGCCCCCTGTCTCGGCTTCGCCCGAGGCTTATTAAATAAAACACCGTAGTATGTTGACATGTAATATGAAACGTTTTTAGTTAGAAATTTGAGACATATTCCTGATACATCTCAGAACAAAAATCTTTTTATTAAAAACAAATTTTTTTGGAATCCATATATTTTATTTGGTCAAATAATAAGGTGCAAAAATTAAAAAAAATAATTCTGCTGAAAAGTACTGTGCGTTCTTTATGCCATAAAATAATTGGTGGCCATAAGAAGCCCTTGATTTACAGCGTTTTCCGTGTAATTCACGAAAAGGGCTATTTTTAAAGCTGTTGAGATTTCAAACCCCCAAAAAATGTATATTGAAAAGAAATTTTTTTTTCTTATATGTCACAACTTTGTTACCAGAGCAACAAAGTCCTGGACCTTAAACCCTACATTTTTGTTGCCACAAAAATACAAAAACATTTCCTGCCATGGAAAGCTGGTCTCTTACGTAATGGATTTTTTTTTTGTAGATTTTGATGCTGCTGTTTTAATCTCGATAAATTTTCTGCGTCAGTTTCTTGACGCCTAAGTAAAATTGTATTTATTAGATACATTTGAAGTTTTTCTTCCAATTCACACTCTTGCGACTTTTGGCATGCTTAAAATTTTTGTGACCCCTAAAGGCTGTTTACTGTCATTTTTCTTAAGTTCTAATATATTTGTTGGCAAGGTAGTTCGACGTCCGATGGCCCTAAAAAAGACCAGTTAGCTTCTTAAGTTAACTCTTTCTTGACTTCAGTTAACAGCAATTGTGACTGCCTGGATACCTCAGGGTGATCTTTTCTGGCCTGCTGTTGAAAACTCAGACTGATTGGAAGAAAAATAACAAAGTCCAAAGCTTTGGGGCTAGTTGTAGTGCTCTATCCCCACGTCTCATGGCATAACGTCGAAGACGTTGGTGTCTAAAGCACCTTTTTTATTTACAGATTCAGTTGTTTTGGTGATCTTAGATTGGGAGATTGGTCAGTGATACTTGTCCAGTGAAGGCTGTCCCGTTGGCTCAAGTTTTTTTTCTGTATAGCTGTTATAGGTTTTCCCAGCGCAGGCCTTGGAGAGGATCAATGATTCCTGGTTGGATGCTTAGAGTCGAGAGGGTAATATAGGGTCGTCGGTCATCGGGTCTTCCGGCCTTGCGAAGAACAACTCCACAGGTGACGTCTGTAAGTGAATGGCTGACTTGGTTCAATAGTGCCCGTCTTTAGTTAATATAGTATTTTGGTGGATAAATCGCTTCCAGAAACGGTAGTAAGAATGTGTTTGTTGGCAAGGTAGTTTACAATTAGGCGGCCCCTAAAAAGAACCGATGAAATTAATGGTCAAGTCGGGAACGTAAATACTTTTAATGGCCCTAAAAAGCGCCAGTGGTGAAACTTCCAGGCTATTCTTTATTATTATTCCTGATGATAAAGAGCTGGCTACGGGTAGCTCAATTTTTACTCTGGGAGTCTTGATGTACGGAGACTGTAATGAAGGGAGGTAAGCCGCTGACCAAAGAATACCTCGTCTTCAAGTCATTCCCCGGATAACCAACCACTAATTGTTGGACGGGAACATGTGGGTAAGCGCGTTGTGGACGCAACGACTAAAAAGGTAGCCGTTGTGGCTGCCCGTGCCCCTCAGAACTATTTTCCCTGGCTTACATTTGTAGCCAAAAATTCTCTGACTGCACCAGGCGGGATGGTGGGACTGCAACACAACTCTAAAGAGTTGGTGCAGATTGTGCTCTGGCTAGATATGTCTTCTGGTATAATGCCAGGGACGTCATCGGTTGAAATGAATTTTTTTTTTATCGCATTCGTAGAAATTCGAGGTGAATGGAAACCTAGATCCCCCCTCCCTTACAGAAGAGTGTCGTCCGTAACCAGGATATCCAGCTGCAAGACTATCATCAGCATTCTCTAAGCAGCTAGTTAAACTGCCAAAGCACGACTGTATCACTATCGAGACGCTCCAGCGTATTATAACAACACTTATTTAATTCTGTCGCAGGTAGCCTCGATTTTATGTCGACGCCACTTAGCGGATTTTACTAAACTAAAGTAAAAAGGTGGCGTATTTTTGCAAACTTTTAAGTTTATTCATAACTATTGTTATTGAATTTTTTTGAGATAAGAACTATACTAAAAACATTTAGGAAGTATCTCAAATCAGGGTGCAAAATTTCAGCAAAATCAGTTCAGTAGTTTTCGCGATTAGCGATTACAACGGTTTTAGCGACTTTGCTTTATATATTAGTAAAATGAAGTAAAGAGACAAGTGCTGATCCCCACACAGCCTGGAGCGCTTGCTGATCACTTTAATTATACATGATGAGTATACCGATAAGACAAGCGCCAATCCTCAAACAACTTAAAGTGCTTACTAAACATTTAAATTAATTATGATAAATATAATAATAAGACAAGCGCCAATCCCCACACAACCCGGGGTTCTTTCTGGCCGCATTATATTTTTATAAAAAGTGTAATAATGAGACAAGTGCCAATCCTCACACAACACGAAGTTCTTTCTGGCCACATTATATTGTTATAAAAATTCCAATGATGAGACAAGCACCAATCCCTACACAACCTAGGACCTTTACTAGCTGCTTAAATTATTTCAGATAAATGTAATGATAATACAAGCGCCAATGCCCACACAACTCCAAGTGCCTACTAGCCACTTTTATTACTTCTATAAAGTATAATGATGAGACAAGCGCCAATCCCCATGCAACTTGCAGTGCGTACTAGTCGCTTTACTTATTAATAATAAATAAAGTAAAAAAGCAAGCGACATTTCTCACGTGACCAAGCGTGATTACTGGCCGCTTTAATTATTTATAATGAATATAATAATAATACAATCGCCAATCCCCACACAACAATAAGTTCTTCCTAGCCACATTATTTTTTTATAAAAAGTCTAATGATAAGACAAGCGCAAATCCCTGCACAAACTAGGGCCTTTACTGGGTGCTGTAATTATCAATAATAAATATAATAATAAGACAAGCGCCGATTCTTACACAACCTGAAGTGCTTACTGGCCACTTAAACTACTTATTATAGTCATTATGATAAGACAATCGCCAATCCCCACACAATCCTGGAAGCTAACTGGTCGCTTTATTTATTTTTAATAAATATAATAGTACAAGTATTAATTCCCACACAACCCAAAGGGCCTACTTGCCGCTTTCATTATTTAAAATTAAAAAAAACATAAAACAAGCAACAACTCCCACATAACCTGGAGCGCTTACTGTTCACATTAATTATTTATTATAAGTATACTGATAACACAAGCTCCAATCTTTAAAATAGCGGGAGTGCTTACTGGTCGTTTTAATGATTTATAATAAATATAATGATATGACAAGCACAAATCCCCATCCAACCCGGGATGCTTACTGGTCGCTTTAATTATTTATAATAAATATAATAAGACAAGTAACAATCCCCACACAATCTAAAGTGCTTCCTGGCCACATTATTTTTTTATAAAAAGTATAATAATAAGACAGGCACCAATTCCTACACAACCCAGGACTTTTACTGTCCACTTTAATTATTTAAAATAAATATAATGATAAGACAAGTGCCAATCTCCACACAACCCCAACTGCATACTGTTTGGTCACGATATTTATAATAAATATAATAATGAGACAACTGCTTATCTCCATACATTCTGAAGTGCTAACTGGCCTGTTGAATGATTTATAATAAGTATAATAAGAAGACAAGCGCCAAATCCAACATAACCTGGGACGCTTACTGGCTGCTTCAATTATTTATAATAAATGAAGTAAGTAGACAAGTGCCAGTCCCCACACAACCTGGGACGCTTACTGGTCCCTTCAATTATTAATAATAAATATAATTAGACAAGTGACAATGCCCACACAACCCAAAGTGCTTACTGGCCGCTTTGAATATTTATAATTAATAAAGTTCTGAGACAAGCAACAATCCTCACGCAAGCTGGAGCGCTTACTGATTGCTTTAATTATTGAAAGTAAGTATACTGATAAGACAAGAGCCAATCCTTACACAACCTGAAGAGCCTACTGGACACTTTAATTACTTATAGTTATTATAATCATAAGACATGCGCCAATCTCTACACAACCCGGGACGCTGACCTGCCGTTTTAATTATTTATAATAAATATAATAAGACAAGTAACAATCCCCACACAATCTAAAGTGCTTCCTGGCCACATTATTTTTTTATAAAAAATATAATAATAAGACAGGCACCAATTCCTACACAACCCAGGACTTTTACTGTCCACTTTAATTATTTAAAATAAATATAATGATAAGACAAGTGCCAATCTCCACACAACCCCAACTGCATACTGTTTGGTCACGATATTTATAATAAATATAATAATGAGACAACTGCTTATCTCCATACATTCTGAAGTGCTAACTGGCCTGTTTAATGATTTATAATAAGTATAATAAGAAGACAAGCGCCAAATCCAACATAACCTGGGACGCTTACTGGCTGCTTCAATTATTTATAATAAATGAAGTAATTAGACAAGTGCCAGTCCCCACACAACCTGGGACGCTTACTGGTCCCTTCAATTATTAATAATAAATATAATTAGACAAGTGACAATGCCCACACAACCCAAAGTGCTTACTGGCCGCTTTGAATATTTATAATTAATAAAGTTCTGAGACAAGCAACAATCCTCACGCAAGCTGGAGCGCTTACTGATTGCTTTAATTATTGAAAGTAAGTATACTGATAAGACAAGAGCCAATACTTACACAACCTGAAGAGCCTACTGGACACTTTAGTTACTTATAGTTATTATAATCATAAGACATGCGCCAATCTCTACACAACCCGGGACGCTGACCTGCCGTTTTAATTATTTATAATAATCACAATGATGAGACACACGCCAATGCCAACACAACTTACAGTGTTAATTGGCAGCTCAAATCAATCATAATAAGTATAATAAAATGAAAAGGGCCAATTTCCTTACAACCCAGGACGCTTATTGTCGCTCTAACTACTTTTAATAAAAAAATCAATGGGTAAAAAGCGAATCCCTACACAACCTTAAATGTTTATTGGTCTTTTCAATTACTTTTAATAATTATTATGAGACAAGCGACAATTTTTTTACAACTAAAAGTGCTTACTGGCCACCTATATTATTTATAATAAATAGAGTAATAAGTCAAGTGCCAATCCCAACACTGCCTGGATCGCTTACTGGCCGCTTTAATTATTTATAGTCAATATAATGATGAGACAAGCGCTCATCTCTACACAACTTCAGACGCTGATTGTCCACTTTTATTATTTATAATAAATAAAGAAATAAGACTAGCGCCAATTGCCACTGAACCCGAAGTGCTTACTGGTCGCTTTTATCATCGATATTGTATATAATGATAAGACAAGCGACAAACCCCACTTATTCTGAAGTGCTTACTGGCCACTTTAATAAATTATAATAAGTATAATGAGAAGCGCCGATCCCAACACAACCTGGGACGCTTACTGGCTGCTTCAATTATTTATAATAAATAAAGTAATAAGACAAGTGATAATCCTCACACAACCCGGGACGCTTACCGGTCACTTTAATTATTTATAGTAAATATAATGATTAGACAAGGGCCAATTCCCACACAACCTGAAGTGCTTCCTGGTGACATTATTTATTAATAAAAAGTATTATGATAAGACAAGCGCCAATTCCTACGCAACCCGGGACTTCTACTGGCCACTTTTATTATTCATTCTAAATAAAATGATAATACAAGCACCAATCCTCACTCATTCTCAAGTGCATACTGGTCACTCTAATTATTCATAATAAATATGATAATAAGGCAAGCACTAATCCCCAGTCAACCTTAAGTGCTTACCGGCCACTTTAATTATTTATAGTTAATATAATGATGAGACAAGCGCTTATCTCCACACAACTTGAGACGCTGATTGGCCGCTTTTACTATTTATAATAAATGAAGAAATAAGACTAGCGCCAATTGCCACTGAACCCGAAACGCTTACTGGTCGCTTTTATCATCGATATTGTATATAATAATAAGACAAGCGACAATCCCCACACATTCTGAAGTGCCTACTGGCCACTTTAATAAATTATAATAAGTATAATGAGAAGCGCCAATCCCAACACAACCTAAGACGCTTACTCGCTGCTTCAATTATTTATAATAAATAAAGTAATAAGACAAGTGCTAATCCTCACGCAACCCGGGATGCTTACCAGTCACTTTAATTATTTATAGTAAATATAATGATAAGATAAGGGCCAATTCCCACACAACCTGAAGTGCTTCCTGGTTACATTATTTATTAATGAAAAGTATCATGATAAGACAAGCGCCAATTCCTACGCGACCCGGGACTTCTACTGGCCACTTTTATTATTCATACTAAATAAAATGATAAGACAAGCGCCAATCCTCACACATTTTTAAGTGCATACTGGTTACTCTAATTATTCATAGTAAATATGATAATAAGGCAAGCGCTAATCTCCACTCAACCTAAAGTGCTAACTGGCCGCTTTAATAATTTATAATAGGTATAATGACAAGACAACCGCTAATTACAACACAAGCTGGGACGCTTACTAGCTGCTTTAATTATTTGTAATAAATAAAGTAATAAGACAAGTGCCAATTATCATACAACCTGGGACGCTCACTGGTCGCTTTAATTATTCATAATAAATATATTAAGACAAGTGACAATCCCCACACAACCTTAATTGCTTACTGAACATATTATTTACTTGTAAAAAGTATAATGATAAAACATACACCAATTCAAACACAACCCGGGACTTTTACTGACCGCTTTTACTTTTATAATCAAATCAAGTGAAACGACAAGTGCCAATTCCTACACAACCCGGGACGCTTATTAGTCACTATTATAATCAATAAAAATTATTAAGTAACAATGCGAGTGCTTATTACCTGACTATCTAGGTTACTTACTGGTCACCCTGGTTGCCCTTAGTTAGTGCTCGAATTATTTCTTAATGCTTTTTAATAATAATTATTGCTACTAGTAAGTGCCCTGGCTTATGTGCTGATTGTCATTTGCTTTATCACTTTATTTATTTTAAAATAAGTATGCGACCAGTAAGCACTTTAGGTTGTTTGGGGTTTGGCGCTTGTCTTATCATTATACTTGTTATAAATAAATAAAGCTACTCGTAAGCGCTTCGGGTTGCTTGGGGATTGGCGCTTGTCTAATTTTTTTATCTATTATAATTAATTGAAATGGCGTAATACTTTATAGCCTTAGTGTTCAAGAAGCATCCATATTATACATCACTTGCTTTTTATCAAGATTGAAACTTTCGTGACAACTTTTATTAGTGATTGACGAGTTTAATCTTTGGACGTTACAAGAAGAGGAGAAAGTAGGTTAAAAGCAGCAGCTGCAGTAGTTTACTCTCATTGCTTGTCTTGTACAATACACTATACTTTACTTCTTTTAGATTCTTGTTCGAAAGTGTGTCCCGTTGAATACTTATTACAAACGCTACATTTTTATTTCTCTGTCTAGTTTCATTATTACTAGTAGATTGTCGTTTGTTTACAAAGAAATTATTAGAGTATTATTTTTTATCTTAATACTTTCATTCACAGTGTGATTTCGTAATTTAGTAATAATTTACACGTTAAGACAAGCAAAGCCCAATAATGTGATTCTGAAATTAAAGTGCTAAAAATAATACTAAGAAGAGTGCTTTTATTAACACACACTTGTATATATATACGTATATACAGTTATTTTATTCTCTCTCTTTTCCTACCAAGTCAACGCGATATCGGCCTCCCCTTCTACTCAAATAGTAATATCTTGATGAAAATCTATTTAAAGCAGTTTTATACTCAAGAAAGCAAATTTTTCTGTCGGGGACTGTGTAACTTTTTTCTTTACGTTTGTGTTTTCCATACATTTGACAAATAATTACGCTAAAACATGGATTCTTTTTATTACTTCTAGCACGCATTTATGTTACATACTTTCTTACGTCATACTTAACTGTATAATAATCATAAGCGTAGTCTTACATTACGAACGCAAACTTAAAGTAGAAGTGTATATCTCATTGATTTTGAAATTTTTGTTTAGGTATTATTGATATAATTTTTATGTATTTTTCTGTTTGTCTTTTGTTAACTGTATATAATGTCTACACAACTTTTTCTAGGAATCAGAAAGCAATTCAACTCAAGTAACGTTAACAGATATTGACGTTGATGCTGCAGGCTCATTTAGTTGCGAGGTGTCGGTTGATGCACCTTTATTTCAAACAGCAGTTGTATCTGGATCTATGAATGTTGTGGGTAAGTCTTACTCTAAATTTGTAAGTTCATAGAATTCAAAAGATTGCAGTTTTAAAACCTATCGACTGTTAAACATGTTTTTTATATTTTATAAGATCTTGATAGTGTACAATATTATGCAATAAAGTACAATACTATAGTTATTTAATCGCACATTTTTCTACCAATTGCGATGGTGACGTTTTGTTATATTCTTAATGATTTTTATTACTCTTATACCTGCCTTTTATTATATTTTGGCAAAACTACAATAGACTTTGTAAATTTTTACTTTTTCAAAGTACAAATAAATTAATAAAAATATTTGTCTAACTGATACGTAGCTTTTACAGCAGAGATGATGAATTCTTCTTTGTTGAAAGCAACTCCTTGCAAAAAGTATGTGGTAGTATAAACATATTATTGAGTGTAGATTTAAGATGTGTAGCTTTTTCATTTGATCCAACTTTTAAGACTTTATACTTATTTGTGTTAGCGTATTACACATTTGAATGAAGTGTTTCTCTTAGGTGTTAAGAAACAATTGGTAATTTTACATGATTTACGTTGAAGAGATATTTTTCTACGTAAGACCAGTGAATCTCAGACATTCAATAGTATGTGTCAGCAGTAAGCTTGGTCAAAAATACTCATTGATGTAAAAAACATACGTTAGTCGTACTATTTTATGAAAAATTTCTCTTGACATCATTAATACTTTTTTCAGCAAAGTTCTTTATGGCTTACTCTGCTAAGAAGTAGGCTACAAAAAATCAAAATGTGTAACGCTAGTCTTGTAATTTTCTACGCAATTGTATAAGTAAAAAAAAGTTTCGATTTTTACTGTAGGTACATGGTTAGATAAGGACGCATCACAGATGCACAGTGTGGAGAAGTAAAAAAAATTGTAGAGAGAGAGACAAAGATAAAGAGAAACTAATCCGACTTTTTTATAGTAGTTGTAGCTCGAAAGAGACAGTGTAAAAAATGTTTGGAGGTGGTAAGTCACGTTTCAGCATGAAAAATTGCGTCGACAGCACATTCAGGATAACGTTAATTAAAACAAATATGATCGTGTATGGCACGCGTATAAAAAAACGCTACGTATGCAATTTTTTACAAACTATGAACATGCAGAGGTAGGATCGCAAAATGCTGACATCGTTTATTTTTGAAATTCATAATAATGTATCATTAGTATCTGTCACTAGATGTTTAAGAATGCGCAAACTACAAGTATATTCATGGATAAACTTATATCAAAGTCATTTTACTGCAACTTTTTTGTATCAAGTGGCGTGGTAGCGCCACATGCAAGTTTGAGTAGCAGACGGTGCATGGCTACCACGACACTGTATACACTCAAATTCGCATTTTGAATTTTCGAAATGGTAAAAAAATTATTCAACATCATCATATATGTAGTAGTGTGATGTTATTCGGCTTTTCTGATGCTAAACTATGATTTGAAAAAAAAATCCCGACCAGAAAAGCTTTTTTGATTGTTTCATCATATATACGTTCTTGAAAAGTGCTGATTTCATTTCAAGAATTTTTACGTTCAGAGCAAAAAGTTCCGACTCTTAAGTTAGCTGCGGACGAGATTTAGTAGTATATATTGAGCTAGTGTTCAGTTCGATGTGAAGTTAGTCGCGCTAAGAGTATTGACTTTATTTATATCATTATATATATATATATATATATATATATATATATATATATATATATATATATATGGGTGTGTATATTATGATAATAATAAATTTAAGGTACTGAAACAATCAATATATCAGATCTCATCTCATCTCATCTCAGAAAAATATACATTAATTTCAATGATAAGCATCACATCGATAAATTTTCTTGATTCCTGGTCATTGTTAAACACACACAGTGGCGCTGTAGTAGCATTTCTTGATGCTCTAGTCACAGTAGGCTGAGGACGCGCAGTACGTTGCAAAATCCTCTGTCATAATATCTTTGAAATTCTCGTCATTAAAAAGGGTCCTGATTTGCGGACCGTCGAATACGCCTTCTTTTATTTTTGCATCAGAAAGACTAGGGAACTTTTGGAAAATATACAAAAATGCATTGGTATTTTTTTTTTTCATGGCTTTTACCAATTGCTTTATTAAACCTAATTTTATGTGAAGAGGTTGAAGTAGTACTTTTTCAACAGGTAATAAATCTTCTTTTATGATATTTTTAGATCGAACTTTCAAATTGTTTCTTGCAGGCCAATTTTTTTTTACGTAATGATCCTTTCAAGCACGACTGTCCCATTCATATAAAAAGCAAGGAATACTTGTAAATCCACTTTTATATCCTAGTACGATCGGCAATATTTTTGAATCTTCACATAACAAAGGTTTGTGTTTAGTGTATTGCAATTGAGTCAAAATGTACTTTAAACTTCCATACTATTCTTTTGATATAGTTTAATGTGCAACTGGTAAAAGAGCATACTTATTTACATTATGCAGTAAAATTGCTTTAAAACTCCTGGTAGATGAATCGAGAAAGAGCTGCCATTCATAGATGCTTTATATTCAAAACATTTATATTCATTGCTTAAATTTGTGACATCGTTGCAATAAACGAAATCGTTTTCTCTAGAAAAATATTTTTAAAAAGGAATATCCCTGTCACGATAAAACGAAACTTTTGTTCTTTCAGTTAGGCAATTTTTTTCTTTAAATCTTGAAGCCAAAAGTTCAGAGTTCTCTTTGAAAAGTCCTAAATCTCAACATAGGTCACTTAATTCATCTTGATTAAATTTTCCACTGGCTGGATTCTCTTCGTCTGATAGTTCGAATTTATTTGTATGTGACTCTGCAGTTGTTGTATTACCCATTTCTAATTCTTCCTGATTTTGAGAAAAATTAGATGATTCTGATTCAACCCGGGGATTAAGATTTTCTAATCTATTAACTTTAGAAAAGAAGTTTGAACTCCTATTATTTTCAGTTATTGGTATTGGAAAAGTTACAAACGATGCTTTTGGATACACAATATTGCCAATATTTTTTAAATTGTAACCAAAAATATTACAGAAACAGAAGTAACAATCGGTCAAATGATTACTTGGATTTCTCCAATGCATAGGGTTATTGATGAACTGAAAAAGGTTTAACATTTATATTTTCTTTTGCAACCTTAGAAATTTAATTATGACAAATACTAGATATAAAATGAGAAGTCCAGTCGTTAGCAAAAGTTTCCTTTGAAATTCCAAAGCATTTTTCATAATTTTTTTCTTACATCTGCAGTGCATGTTTTCCTACTGCGTTGTAATGTGTATCACCCACATACCACGCAAAAGCAATCTCTATTTTTACAGGAAGATATGGCAATCAAAGTATTTTATAAGTAAAATAAATAAAAAGAGTAAAATTTTTAAACAAAATACTAATGTACTTGGAGGTACTGTATAATAACACTAAGATAAAAAAGAAGCACTTAGTTTATTTTAAATCAACAGTTCAGAAAACTTATAAATGAAAGAAGTAGTTTCATGACATTATAACGTTAACAAAAAAATTTTTACAAATAACGAAAATACAATATAAGCTCACAAACTCAAATCCTTCTAATCTAAAAATGTTAACCCTAAAAGCTTAAATGTATCAGTCACTCTAAGTCATAAACACTTTCATTTGTTAAAACTATAAATAAGAACGAAATTTTTAAATTTACTTACTTAAAATCGAAAAAAAGTACATTAAGCTTATGGTTACATATTTAAGCTCACTTAAGCAGCTCAAAACATCAAAGGTTTCTGATGAAAAATGAACCCAACCCCCAAATATATTAAAGTCATATTTACCAAGTATCTGCACCCTTCACCTACCAATCCCCAGTATACTTACAAAATGTGTTCGGTAAGGATCAGCTACTTATATCAAAAAGTTGTATTTTTATCTATAAAAAAAATACCTTTAAAAATAAGTATAAGGTTCTGCAAGTTTGAGATTATTGTCTCTGAAGGTATTCTTAATCAAATATATTAATTAATTTTTAGGAAAAATAATTAATTTTAATTACTCAAAAAATCTGTTAAGAAATTCTAAGAAATGAATTTTTTATCAGAAAAATTATGACATCTATAAAAAAACTACCTTTAAAAAATAAGTAAAAGGTTATGCAAGTTTGAGGTTATTGTCTCTAAAGGTAGTCATATTCAATTATAATAAGTAATTTTTGGGAAAGAAGAATTTCGATCATACAACCAATCCCCTGAGAAATTCTAAGAAATAAATTTTTATCAGAAAAGTTATGAAATCTATAAAAAAAACTACCTTTAAAAAAAAGTATAAAGTTATGCAATTTTAAGGTTATTGTCTCTGAAGGTATTTATAATCGTATATAAAAAATTGATTGCAAATATAAAACATAATTAATTGTTATATTAATTAAAAAAAATTATAACACCTATAAGGCAAGAACGAATTCTGTTTTTTCAATTTAAATAAAAAAACTTTTAATATCATCTTAGGCATGAGAAAGCAGTGAAATCTAAAATTAATAGACAAATTTGAAGATAAATCATTTTAAAATATTCCAGTATATAACAAAATAACTATCACATAATTTATTTTTTATTAAAAAAACTTTCTTCGCGAAAAAAACTAAAAGGATTAAAGACAGCAAAAAAATTTTTTAAGCAAATTGTATTTTTCGTTTTTAAACTAAATGATGGAATGCGAGAAATATTTTTTGCACGTATATTTTATATTTTTCTAAGACCGAAAACCATATTATTTGTATACATTCTGTATACTAATAATACGGTTTTTGGTCTTAGGAAGTAACGAAATCAACAAAAAAATCCAAGTTTTTCTTTGAAATAAGAAGTAATTTAATTGAATGTAATACAATCACAAGAAATTTATTTCCGAGATAAAAAATAATTAATTATAATATATTTTTAAAAAATTATTAATCCCATAAATCGAGGATAAATTCAGTTTTTTCTATTGCAATACAGATATTTTAAATAGCATCTTTGGCATTAGGAAGCAGTGAAATCCAAAATTAATAGACAAATTTGAAGATATATCAAATTCAAACATTTCAGAATATAACAAAGTAATTTATTTTTTAATAAAAAAAATTTCTTCACGAATAACTGGACAGATTAAAGAAAGCTAAACGTTTTTTACGTACATTGTATTTCTGTTTTTAAATGAAATGATGAAATGCGAAAAATTTTTTTTGCATATATATACATTCCGTATACTAATAATACAGTTTTTGGTCTTGGGAAGTAATGAAATCAACAAAAAAATTTAAGTTTTTCTTTTGTAACTAGTAGTAGTTTAATTGAATATAATCAACCACTGGAATAACACGGTTATATCTAACATTACTCGTGAAGGATATTATGTTGAATAATATAGTACGTATAACATAACTTGCCGGAACTGATTTCCAAGTTCTAGATGTTACATATTAACAGTAATAGATAATTCTTTGCATAACAATTAATCAATTATTAGTTTATTAATTTTATTAAGTACCTTTAAGTGTGCATTTAGTATAAATTCATTTATTGATAATTTTTTTGCTAAATCATAATGATTTGAAAAGAAATTTCAAATAACATTTCAATGGTGCTTACAAGTTAATCAATGATTCGTCAAATAAATGGACAAAAAAAAAGTCCGTACCCTGGTAGAAAGCGAACATTTTTTTAAAATTTATATAATGTTTTTTCCAACCTTTTTCCAGCATTTTACAGCTATTTTGTCAAAATAAAAAATTCTGGAAAAAGGCTAGAAAAAACGTTTTATAAATGCTCACAAAATGGTCAATAGTCTACCAGGGTACAAATTAAATTTTTATTTTGCTATTCGTTTTTTTACAAAGAATTTGTTCTTCTGTACATTTAACGAAACGCAAGCTTAAGGAGCAAATTGAAATAACTTATTATAACATTTAAATAAAATACTTTTTTCTTGGTTGGTGATTAACTATTGATCTTATAATCAACTGATTAGAAATATACAAAAACATTGTTTTATACATTCTGTTATCCGTAAAAACTTGGTATTGATTGTTCATTAAAAAACTCAAAAATGAAAGTCGGCAAGTTATGTAATACGTACTATATTATTCAATATAATATCCTTCACGAGTAATGTTAGATATAACCGTGTTATTCCAGTGGTTGATTGTATTCAATTAAATTACTACTAGTTACAAAAGAAAAACTGAAATTTTTTTGTTGATTTCATTACTTCCCATGACAAAAAACTGTATTATTAGTATACGGAATGTATGTATATATGCAAAAAAAAAATTTGCGCATTTTATCATTTCTTTTAAAAACAGAAATACAATGTACGTAAAAAACGTTCAGCTTTCTTTAATCTGTTCAGTTATTTGTGAAGAAATTTTGTTTATTAAAAAATAAATTATTTTTTTATATTCTAAAATATTTGAATTTGATTTATCTTTAAATTTGTCTATTAATTTTGGATTTCACTGCTGTCTAATGCCAAAGATGCTAATAAAAATATCTGTATTGCAATTGAAAAAACTGAATTCATTCTCGATTTATGGAATTTATAATTTTTCAAATATATATTAAAATCAATTATTTTTTATCTTAGAAATAAATTTTTTATGATTGTATTATATTTAATCAAATTACTACTAATTACAAAGAAAAACTTGAATTTTTTTGTTGATTTCATTACTTCCTAAGACCAAAAACCGTATTATTAGTATACAGAATGTATACAAATAATATGGTTTTTGGTCTTAGAAAGTTATAAAATATACGTGCAAAAAATATTTCTCGCATTCCATTATTTTGTTTAAAAACGAAAAATACAATTTACTTAAAAAATTTTTTTGCTGTCTTGAATTCTTTTAGTTTTTTTCGCGAAGAAAGTTTTTTTAATAAAAAATAAATTATGTGATAGTTATTTTGTTATATACTGGAATATTTTAATTTGATTTATCTTCAAATTTGTCTATTAATTTTAGATTTCACTGCTTTCTCATGCCTAAGATGATATTAAAAATCAATTCATTTAAATTGAAAAAACAGAACTCATTCTTGCCTTATAGGTGTTATAATTTTTTTAAAATTAATATTATAATTAACTATGTTTTATATTTGCAATTAATTTTTTATAATTCATTATAAATACCTTTAGAGACAATAACCTAAAACTTGCATAACTTTATACTTTTATTTAAAGGTAGTTTTTTTTAAAGTACATTTTACCAGACAACCGCTGCCGACTGATACTGAGCTTCTCAAATTTTTTTGCTACATTGCAATGACATAAAACGTCTAGTTATTTCGTCATTTTTTTAAATCAGTGGAAAATTGTCGAGAAATTCTTGAAAACCTAAACCGTTGCTCATGTAAAACGAAAACATCAAACAAAACTGACCACTTACGTTTAAAGATATGCTTTGTAACTGTTTGACATTCCAACGCAGTTTCTTACAATTTTTACGAAATCAATTAATTTGCTGCGGAACATAAGGTTGAATACCATAGCTATTAAAATATAAACCATTGGAATGTGCATCAACGTATATATCAATCCAATGCATACCTGGTTATGTGTGATCGTCAGTGTTAAAAATGAAAGCTGTTGGTTTCGTCCACACCCGTGGGATCTGATCAGCTGGGAGCACACCGGTGGTATGAGTTGTGATTTGTGACAGGATCTGCAGTATATGTAGGCAGTCCATTACGTTCACAGAGCCAAGATTTCAGTTTATAACCGTTATTTAAGGGACACCGATATTTTTTAAGATTTGATTTTAATGCGTGATGCATACAATACACTACCGATCATAAATTTTTTAAAGGTGGACAGTGAATATAGTCTTCTAAGATTATTACTTGACAAAGCGCTACTTCGTGTAAATCGTACCACTTTTTGCAACCTCTGACATAAATTTTTCTCGCACTTCTACTAATATCATTCAAAATTTATTATTAATATTATAAAAATAGCCAAAAATAATATTATTCAAAGTTTCGCCATGAGTAATACTATGCATCTTCACAGCTTTTACTTCGACACGCGTGAGTAAATATTTTTCTGTACTCGTTGACAGAGCTTTGGTATGGGCTAATAAAAAAGACGGGCTCATTTTAACGCGTCTTACTAAAAGATTGGGTTCTTCGATACGAATGGAAACCAAGTTTGGAGTGTCTATGAGACAAAATGCATGACGAGATCTTATTATTCGCATTTTTATCTTGACGCTATTGATAAGTAATTTTTCCTAATTGCATATTTCGCATTTAAGATGACCAATCAGATCAATCGACTTCTTTGCTGGTATTAGTGTACGTCGCTTGACTAGGCCCGAGTTGGTATCCAATTCATCGTCTATCTTTGTCGCCGTATTATCACACCATAATACACTCGTTTAATAGGATGATTTTGCCGCAGGACCGCAATTCAATAAAGTTTCCAAATACGCTCTGTAAGCGTACGCGTTGTAAGGAGGTGATACAATTTTCTCATTAAAAAACACAGCAACTTGATTGAATAACAAATGCATAAAATTATTGATTGGTCCCATCTTTGAGATTTTAGATGCTACGTCAGTATTTCATTCTTCATCTTCATTGACGGCCAACTTGACCCGAATACTGAGCATCGTGTGTACGAGATCGATGTATTCGTCACCATTACCTGGTACGACAAATTCGATCGGTGAATCATCCGTGAGCGATAATATCGGCTTGTATTAAATTCAGTGCGATCCCTCGATAGTTTTTTAAATTGGTGTAGTATCAAACAAAAGAAGCTTAGACTTTAAGCACTCGCATAAAAGACTATGTAAAAAAGCCATTTTTTTAAAGTTTAACTTTCAAAAATATCTCTTTTACGCCAACCATGCCTTGATTGCACAGTTCTACGAAGCAATTGCAACTCAAATGCTTCGTCGATTCGTCCACGTTTATATCCTGAACTTTCCATCAGCTTGTCCAATTTCTCCTCGGCTTTGCTCTTCAGTGCATTACCAGACTCCATCACACAAGTGCGGAATGTCTCTTTGAAAGGTGTATTTTAAGCGGTGATGTCAGACATAATGTTCATACCTGTACGAACAGCTTCTTGGCCAACAGCTTTGGCACCTCGTTTTATGAGTAGTAAAACTCGTTAAAATACTCCAGCAAGAAACGATCTGATACCTCCATGTCCTCGTTGATAGGGGCTCCCAACGTTAATGCACCTAACACCTCCTCCACTGTTTCCATAAATTGTGGTCAGACTTCCACCACTACCACCACCACTTTTCGGAATAAAGTAATCCTCGTAGAAATCCATTATTTTTAGTCGATTCGTTCAAAGTGAAGCGTTACCATCAGCGTCCCAAAGTCGAATTGTACGGGGGCACCAATCGGGTCCCTTATATCGATTTCGATGTTGCGAAATGAGTTAAACAGTAATGTTATATACACAGGTAGTAAGAAAAGTTTATTTTTGACACAGCCGTACGCATAACCTTGAAAATCCAACAACACTGCCCAAAACAAATGCGATTGAATGTCT
The DNA here is from genome assembly GCF_036245765.1 of Copidosoma floridanum. Taxonomy (NCBI): domain Eukaryota; kingdom Metazoa; phylum Arthropoda; class Insecta; order Hymenoptera; family Encyrtidae; genus Copidosoma; species Copidosoma floridanum. The sequence goes on from NW_028321901.1 coordinate 2,443,969, forward strand.
TCTACAATGTATGGTTCACAGATGTTGCTGTAAATCATGAGCATTGGCGGTAAAGCATTAACGAGATTTGCTGGATGAATTGATAGAATTTCATTATTTTCCAAGAAAAGACTCGTTGCTCCTTAAAACCCAAGATTTAACTTAATTTTTTGGATTGTAGTGAATAGTGATACATGTATTCACTGCGTGCTATTTCGAAACAGACTAACTTAGCCACTACATAACCGCTCCTTTCCAAACTGAAAACCACGTGATCTCGTGTGGTATCGAAACTATTGATTTCTTGTATCATTTCTTCGATATTTGTGTATAGACCAGGTCGTATGTAAATATCTACATAAATCCCAGGACGTTCTGTGTGTACATTGTTGTATAGTCGTGGTATATATTTTAGGGTAATTTTTCGTTCGCTATTTTTTCTTGCACGTTGAAACATCAATGGTAATTGAATCTCTGTTATACCAACACTTCATTAACCTTGCAAACTAATTTGCTGAGGTAATCTTGTCACGTAGTGTACAGTAATATTATCAGGATAATACTGCATGCTACTGTTGCTAGGCAACACAACGTAAAGTTCCTCCTTCATTATATATCTTTTAGATAATTACCTTTCACCCAGGAATTAAATTTTTCAGGATATCCCTTCCAGCTGATAAAAATTCTTTAGAGCGTCCTTTACCTTGACTTTTTAATGTCTTGTCAACCTCAAAGAAGCTCTCGCTCGATTTCTTTCGTACTCTGCTTAACTCTTTCTCGTAAAAGAAACCGTCAATGTCATCGTCAGCCAAATTTCTGAAAAAATGAGCTTGAGTTTGTCGCATGCAAGAGATACGTACAATTTTAAACAACTCTAAAGTCCAACCACTTTCGTGATCTTTGACAAAGACACTTCTCGTCTTACAGATACGAACTAAATCTCCAACGTTGTACTTTGGATTTTATAAATATGCCTGTCATAACGCTGCTTTATGTTTTCTTGTGCTCGTGCTACATTGTGCGAAGTCATGTCAGCTGGCGCCATCTTTGTTGACAAATTCTTCGTGTGGTTGTATGACTCCATTATACTTGGAAGAATGTCTTCAAAGTATCGATTGTTTGTGTGCGTAAAGTATCGCTATTCCTTTAACAGTTCTTATAAAACGTTTGGCTATTGCAGCCTTTGTCTGATGGTTACGCACTACTTTGTATTTAATTTCATTTTCTCGTAAAACAGATTGCATTTTACGACCTACAAATTCTTTATCTTCATCCGTTTGGAGACACATTGGTGTACGATCGTGACTTCTTGATAAAATATGTTGAAATGCTTCGGCGACGTTTTCAATGTTTTATTCTTGATAGGTACGGCCCAAGCGCATTTGCTGACGATATCGATGACAACGAGAACATAAGCGTAACCATCATTGTAAGTTTTAGTCCATTAAATCAGCTTCCTATACGTCGTCAAAGTTACGCACCTTATAGTTTTCTCTGGGAAAGCAATTTCTTATAGGCCTATGTAAATTATAGGTATCTTGACTCTCTAGCCAACTAATAACGTTCAATTGCAAAAATTTATTTCTTACAGCACTTACAAGTTTGTTGCTACCAGCGTTTGCAGTTGGTCGCGCCGCATGGTAATAAAGTTTTTGCAAAGTCTTATGCATTATTCTTTTTTTTCTTAATCTTTTTTAGACTTAGCAAAAAAACTTCTAAAATGCAATCTTGCTACACATGCAGCATGCTGTCCATAAAGCAACTGTTTGCTTATTTGGTTTTGTTTCTCTGGCAAGCATACGCGAAAAAGCAAATTTAGCCACAGCCTGATCGGCTTTTAGTTATTGACCTCTCTTCTCCGTAACGTAGGTAAGATCGTGCTGATGACATGCTTCGTTCAAGGGATTCATACCCACATTACCGTGCTCAATACGCTTTGATAACTTCGTTCCAGGACCACAAAATCTGTATCCAGGTACATAAATCTCAAATGGCAGCAAGTTGATTAAAGCGACGAAAGCTCTATTTTTTTCTCCTCTTCGAGTTTTACTTCTGTTTCTTTACCCTGGTCACTTTTCTGCTCAGTTGACGCCATGTTTGTACTTGATTCGACGAAGGCACAACTTTTGAAAAATTTTTTTCCATTCCTTGATGATGCCAATGATTCAGTACGGAATGTTTGCTATACGAAGAGCCACTGCAAACTGATCACGGCCTACCAGTATGCGTTTTTTCCTGTTCCTCAAAACATCGTTCACCAGATCGACAATGTTCAACTGTGGTGTGCAAACGCCACTTATGATGACGGTATGTTCATTGCTTTACTCAAAGTTACCAGTAGCACGCAATCCTAGTATGATAAGTGCAGCTTTTTGACGAAACCTTTTTTGGTACGCTTTTGATAACCTCGGTATCCTGCCTTTTCCCCTCTTTACGCTTTTCTTCGTCCTCGTCGACAACGTCGTCAGAGGGATCGTTATCCTGTGATACCTTGGTGCTCCCTTGTGTCTGCATGTCGTTTTCTTTTGTTGTCCAACTTCTTAAGGTGCAGATATCGTTGTAAAATTGTTGGTGTATCTTCTATTTTTCTCGCTTATCGGTATATGGTAAATTCAAGATGTCGCTAATTTCTGCGTTGAGTCGACTCATTGTTGGGCCTAGTGTTTGCACAGACTATCGTTGAGAAATATGCTTCGCAATTGATCCATGTCTTCTTGAGACAGAAGAATCATTTTTTTGCGTGCTCTATGTTTGTTATAGCATTGAGAAAACTGTTCCAAAGAGCGGACCCAACCAGGCAGGTAAGAAACTTCTTTCCTGTTGTACGATAATTTTTTTCTTTGACGACAGATAAATTTTTGCGTTCGCAATCTTCCTGAGAACGCTGGCGTGTCTATGCAAGCATTTTTTGGGCGCCGCAGTTAGTGGAACGTTTCCTTTGAGAATGTTCAATGCACACTCGCAAATGTGCTTGATTAGCGTCGTATCTACTTTGCGCAACAGAGCTCTTTGTTGATCGGTGTCGAGATGATAAACACCTCTCAAAATGGCGACGTGTTTTTAACCAAACGGGGAACGTGACATTGGTGCCATTACAACGATACGATTGGAACATGGTTCACCATATCGCTTCCTTTCATCTGTTTTTTAGCCACGTATACGTACAGATTACTCAGATACTCAGATACGTACAGATACTCGTCATCCGGAAAAATACAAGTTAAAAATCGACAATTGTCCGGTATATTTTGCTTGAGATCCAAGAAAACATGACTAAATGGTCGGGAAGTAGCGTCCCAATACGCTTTCTGCAAGAACCAAGGATTTTCCGGACACACTTGTCTCGAAAGATGTTGTATTTGTGTGCGATCTCGTAAATTTCTAAAGATGACAATGTATTGCGAGTTCAGCGATATATCGCGTTGACCCTTGCCTTGATGAAATATATTTTACCTGATAAAAATTACGCTCAAATTGTTATGATGACTACCTTTAGTAAATAAGTCGACGATACTGCTACTACCGGATGATTCGCGCATTAAATCGTCAATAATAACCAGTTTTGATATATGATCACCCACACACGCTGTTGTGACCCGCTCGAATCGAGTATCACTCATACGGTCAATGTGTCGTAAAAACCGTCAGACAAACACAGTTTTACCGCAAGCTGTGGGTCCACTCAGTGTACACGTCCACGGGTGTTGCCATCGCATATTTATACTGCCCAACTAAACTCTGTCAAAAAGCTGATTGACCGCGGTGGGGGCCTCCGCGGACCGCTCGCAAAACCACAAGTGCTTTTGGAAGGCTAGCGCAAAGGTGGCTCGCGCGACCAATTAGCTTGTTTTGTCGGGTCAACTGCCAATCGATATCTTTTCGCCACCACCGCCCCCACTGCTGCCACGCCTCACCATTGCTCATGGATGGTGACCAATTGGCTTGTAACGTCGTGGTGGTTGGAGCACCTACTGCGCATGATCAAGATTACTTTATTACAAATTTATCTCCTTATTCGTGGCAGTTTTGAGGTTGAAGTTACACGAGTAACTGACATCAAGATGATTTTTTTTTCAAGGTTAAAGATTCGTGGTAAGGAATGTGCTAATGTCAGTTTTTGAAATATGTATCAAGTTTCATTAAACATTCGTCGCAATGGTTTCAAGAATGCGCTGACGCGAGTATAAAGTGATCAAATACATTTTTCGGTACGTAAGGACGATTTTTCTATTCATGGTTTAAGTTTCGTGGTGAAGAATGTGCTCATGTCATCTTTTTTGAAATATGTGTCGTATTCGATTAAACATCTGACGCAACACCCATACGAGTATCAGGTCATCAATTACATTTTGACCTTGTATACATGAGTAATGTGTTGGTCCTGAAAAGAACCGGTTTTAGCAATTGAATTGGCTATCTTTCATGACTCTGTATCAATTTTTTTCGGATTCAGAAAATTATTTTGGGAAACGTATTTTTTATTTTTTTTCTCATATGATTTTTCTGTAAGCGGTTTTTGACAATCATTATCATCATCGATCCTAGAGCTCGTCGATGTAGCGTTTGCTTTGCTACGTTTTGAACCCATCTTATCGTTTACTTGTTGATGCATCGGCTGTGAAAAGGAAAATGAACCAACCAACAGCTTTGTCGTACCTCGAGTGAGTGAGTGTTTTCCCCTACTCTGAAGTATTATATCGCTTCTCCTGTGACATCACGTTGGTAACCATACGGAAAACTCGTAGTCATGCTGTCAAAATATCTTTTACTATAGACTGGTTTACATGTTTTTGTTTCCGGTTGAGTAACTACATCGTGAAAAATTGTACGGCGAATCGAAAAATTCAACAATTTTACTTCCGTAATTTAAGTCATAGCAAGCTTACAAACCGTATCAAAATTTATCTTTTAACTATTGCTGTAATACAATTTGATACCTTTTACTTTGCAAACATACTCTCCACTACAGTTGGATTTTTTAATCTCATAAGCGTAAAACTTTGGTTCGCCGGATAAAAACAAAGAAATGTATGCGCCAACTCCTTCATCAGCCAATTCGTCAGTGAGACTGCCTTGTGTCATGCGAATGGGTAAATCGTCCAGTCCTTTTTGGGAAACATAAAAAACGGAATCTGTGTCGTAATAGAGAGCACGTTTTCCTAGAAAATACAGATACTCGAAAAGCTCTAAGCGTGCTTGTGCTGTCATAAATGCGGCAACCACAACGTTATTTAATGGTAATGACGTCAAGGTCTCAGTCTTATAATTCCAGTTAACGTACAATGTATTATCGTTGACGGGTAAAACACCATTTACATTAGTTTCTGCACTCGTAAGTAAATTTATTAATCTTTCTGGGACCGTCATCACCTTAGTTTCTGTCAAATTTTTACGTTGACCAAATTTACCCCACAAAGAATTAAGTAATAATTTTGCAACGGATCTTAAGCCAGCATTAACGTTTATCTCATTTTTGTCGAGATTTATTTCTTCAGTTCAACGGATTTTGTCAATATAGAACCCCTTGTGCCCATTCCATATGAAGGTAGGTGGGTAACCCGAAGCTAGTGTTATTTGTTTAAAAAACTCGTTAATATAATGTGCAAATAATTCACCTTTGTCAGTTTCTTGATTGCACTGTGTTACCTGATTTATATATATATATATATATATTTTATAAAGATTTTTAACAATATAACTTACTTGAACAGCCACCTTGATTTTCTTGGATACCCACGTTTCTCTTAGAATGCGGTCTCTTTCATCGTCGTGGATACAGTGCTCTTGAAGCATTTTCTCACAACACGTACGGCACAAAGAAAAAATAAGCTTATTGTGCATTTTCACCGGTAAAATTTTTAGGTGGTAGCACATCACACATAATTGATTTATTCACTTAAGAAATATCATTATTGTCATCTATTATTTCTTTAAACTCCCCTTCGTTAGAGTATAACGGTGGATGACTAACAGGGAATATATCTCGTTTGTAAATATATGGATATAAAGAACATACGTCAACATATTTAATTTTTTCTCCATCCTGACAATCGTACATTTTTACAGTGTTCTCTGTTCAACTACCAAAAAATGCATCACGTGGATTCAACGGTTTTCTACCCCAATAATTTTCATTTTCTCGAATAAAATTTACGAGGTCTTTATTTTCACGTATTTCTCGGTTAAAGTCACATTCCCATTTTTCTATCAACTCATAATTTGACTTTCTTATCTTTTCGTTAATCGTGCAAGTTTTCTTATATCTATTATCGATTGTATCTCTGGTCGTCAAAATGGTATCTCGGTTTATTCGGTAACACCGTGGGCAGCCGTGACAAAAGCAATCTTGGAATTGTAATACGATTCCACGATGATCATGCACACCATCTTGAGGAGTACAGTATTCATCGATGAGGATATCTTCTGGTAAGCGTCTCTCTTGGCAGTGTCTAACGTGTTAGATAAATCACTGGAGAACGTGTTTTTTTATTCAATTAAGCTATTTTAAAGCTATTTCAGATTGATTGTTAGCCATTCTGTAAGCTTTTTGTGGTATTATACCAATTTGACTTTCTTTTAGAAATTTTTTTTTGTACACACGCATGCTGGTCGAAGCAATCGTTGTGCATTCCCCAAAAAGGTCCACCTCAAATTTTTCAAGGGTTTTTCAAAAAACTAAGCAAGCTAATCTCAAAATTTTCACGTCTTGCCTACAGTATTTTATAATTTTACTTTTCAAGTCAAATATATAATTACTTTCTACTTGTTCATTTTACCTTTTTAAAAACTGATCTCAATCTTTCATAGGTATGCTATCAGGTGATTAAACGTCGAGCGGCGGTAGAGGACTTATGTACGATTGATTTTTGGGCTTGTTAAAAAATGTGGAAAAATGCCTTTTTCAATTTCCAACTGACCGTAGGACTTGGGTAAGCCGCTTAAAAGCATATAAAAGTAATTAGGACTATCGACAAATGTTATTGTCATAAATTCCATCAATATTATTTTTGATCCGTTTATGATAACGGATGCTTTTACGCGTCCGCCGTGTTTTTCCACTGTATACTTAAAAATTAATTAATTATCGAATCCTTGTGCATTGAAAGCTATGCAAATGACTTTGTCAAAATATTTCTGATGATCTGAAGCAAGATCTTCCAACTGTTAGATTAGATAAATTTAAAAAATGTATTCTTGAATGCCGCAATAATCGCAGCTTATCGAAATATCTTGTACGTTGCTACAAGCATTACAAACTTGTTAAACAGTACACAGATATACTTCGTGGACTTTTTTTTTCCTCATCACCCACGGTGGATGTCGCCTGTTGCGTTTCAAAATCGTGGAATAATATTTAAAAATGAGGTTTTTTGCTGTTTAATTTTAACAGTTGAATGTAACATTGATGATTCACGGGTAAATGCTTTTTACAATTGCAACAAGAAGAAAGACCACCTTGATGTTTATGTTTCTTGTTTGATATTCGCACAGTTTTGCAGCACAATGGGCAAATTTTTATTTTTTTGCAAATGGTAAAAGATTTGTTATACGAACCTTTTTTTAAATAATTTTCAAAACACGTGAAGTTAAAAAATAATCTGTGGCACAAATCACACTTTTTTAATGGATCCGTTACATTGCAAAGAGGAGATCGCATACAATTGTAGCATTTGTTGGAGCATTTGTGATCCTCGATACGCCAATAACTCTTATTGCACGGTATACAGTATCCGCAACTACCGCTTGCACCGATCAAATTGAGTAGAGGCTCGTACTGCTCAGTGTTTTCATAGTACGTAAATCGTAACATATGAACAATTTGTCCTTGAGTCTTTAAAACTAAACGAGTACCATCGTACAGGGGACGATGACCATGCCCAAAATTTCGAAGCGAATAAACGACAATTGCTGTCTTGTGAGTACAAAAAAATTTTTGAAACTTTTGAACTTCTGCAAGGTCAAACCCTGTATGAGGCACAGAAATTGTTGTCAATCGCAAAAGCTCTTCGGCAACTCTCTTCTGAGTGGGCTCGTAATCGCGTCTTATAAGGTTCCAATAATTATGTAGCCTACCTGTGCGTATTTGTCCCTGGACGACGTAAGTGAAAGCTGCTGCTAGAGCTCGTGGTAAACAAAGATTATCATTGTTATTAATGGTTAAAATTGATTTTTTCCGTACGTTGTTATTAGTCAAAGCTACACGTCCTCTTTAACTGATGCCACTTAAGATGGCACAATTAATTGACAAACTGTCATCGATTTCAAAGTTACTCGAACTCTGGACGGCACTCAACAAGACATCCCATAAATCTTCAACAATAAAATTTTGAGTAGGCCTAAAAGATATCCACAACAGCCCGTGATGAAACATTTGAGAACTTATAGTGACACCTAAAAAGACTTCAGGATTACATTTTTCGACTAAATGATTATGTAAATCATTCATACAATCCTCAAGCCATGCGTATATATTAACATTTAGGGGTGGTCTCGCTAATCTACCCTGAATTTCTTGTCCTTGATAATTAAATTGACGATATCGCCGAGTTGTTATGTTTTCGATGATAAAACGTAGACGATCCCCTTCGCCATTCTGCAACCATAATTTTTAAAAAACATTTAAAATATTTTAAAATAACTAGAGAAAAAGAAGCATCTTATAATATTTACCATCATCCTCGCTACTATCGCTGGTTTTACTGCTACTACTACTACTGCTGCTGCTACTACTACAATTACAATCATCTTTTTTGCGTGCTTCTTCCGTATTGAATGTTTTTCATCATCAACACTAATATCTTCGTGTGTCAATCGATTTAAACCGGTAGTCGATGGTTGTGGATTTTCCTCTGCAAGTAAAAATGTAAAAATTATACCTGATCAACTAATATAGTAATGCAGACAAATTTTTGAACAGCTTTTACAACAGTTTAGTGAATGACTGTATGATTGAAAAGACCATGTTTAACCATGTCACTCACGGTTTTTATTCGTCATCATAAGAAAAGAAAATGCAATTTTTTGAGTAATATTTTGATTGATAATTATTGAAAATTACTACTCCAGGCGCTACTACACATAGTACGATTGTGTGGTTCACGAACGAGTGCAACGCGTAGCAAACATCTAAGCAGGCTTATCAAAAGAGCTTTCGTAATAGGTTCCATTGTTAATGTTGAAACGATACTGAGGGCTGAGCGTCTTTCTTCTGCTATTAATATAATATTTTTGCAAGAAATTGTGATTGGTCGACTTTTTCCCCCGGGAGTCGTTGCTTTACCTTAAGAAGTGTGCTGACTCTTGTATATAATAAACCAATCACTTCGTTTTTAAAATTATAAAATAAAAGTTATCCTATATCACATAATAATCAGTCACCTCCTTTGTTTTTTCTAGAAATGCGCTGATTACTTTGTATAGAGTATCCATCACCTTGATTTCTCAAGAATTTGAGAAGAACAGTTATAAAACAATCGTTACCTTATATTACATAGTGGGTATTCGACGTCTTACTTTCAGGAATGTGCTGACTTTTGTTTATAGGTATCGGTGTGCTATGTCGACGCATGGCTCGCTAAAAAATGATCTCATTACTCGCGCAATTTACCTCTGATCTCATATGTATGTATGATTATTTTCAAACGTAGCGTTTTTACACATGTCTGTAATAGGAGGGAGGGGTGTAAGGTAGGAAGATTCTGCAACATTATATAAAAAATGATTTACGGATTTATGAACTTAGAGAGAAAAAAAGTCAGTTACTAAGATGCTTCCAACTAATTCGACGGACCTCTTTGAAGGTGCAACTGTGAGTAATGATCACGATCAGGTGGCAATTCCAGAAGCGCACATACCACCATCTGTGCAGGAGTTTTTCCACTTACAACATTTACGGCGATTACGGCAATACCCGTTTACCAGACAATCAGTGATTAATGTGTTAATGGAAGTGATTGTGTATGAAAATCAATACTACTATTACCAGGGGTACGTCGTTTCGTTCTCTGAATCGCAAGCAATGTGGCCGTGAGGAATAATTTACGAAAATCGAACGTGGTACACGTACAACTATGCTGTGAAAGTTACCCAGAATGACCCTTATGTTGCATCAATAAAGGAAGTAAAGTGTTATGTAAATTTGTAATGTACATTGATTATGATTGTGTGTCGTGATACTTAATATACAATATATGAGACGAAATAAAAACTGTAAAATTATTCTTGTAACCAACAAGGTTTGTTAATAAATTGTAGTTGTACGAATTTCAAAAATTATTTTAAAATTTAAAATACCCAGTGTGATTTCGTTCATTTTCACTAACTTAATACAAAGGGACAAATTGCAAGATCAATTTGCGCGCGTCAAAGCAATTTTCCTCGTATGTAATAAAATACTTATTGTATTACACATCATCACTCTCCAGGTCTCCAAGATTTCGTATGTCTCTCTCTCTCTCTCTCTTTTTCTCTTCTTCCACAACGTTTAGATTTTGCATGTTCTCCCCTCCGCTCGACAGTTTTTCATACTCCCACCTCACAAATACTTACATGCAACACTTTGGCTTCGTCAAAGCAGACCTCTATCCGAGTGGTGGGGATTTGTTTTGGCGGGCCGAAGTGTTGCAACTACTACTGCCATCTGTTAAAAAATTTTATTATAACGGAAATACGGCACTTTCCATAAAAGTTTAATATTATTTATACATAAATATTCTGTACTTATCATTAGAACCTGTACAAGTTACCATCATAGTTGATAATGCAGCTGTAGATGCAACACTTTGGCAAAGTCAGAAACGATCATGGGCTTAAAAGCAATGTGTGGAGACCTGACCGTGGCTGCTCAGCTTTCATACTTGACCTCTTAATTGTCTCAAAAAAATTTTGTTTTAATAGTAATTGCATCAGTGACTCAAAATGCGAAACCAAAAATAAATTTTTACCACCTACTTACTTTCACAAACTCATAGTGCTCTATTGTGTGCATACATGATAGTGTCCACCACAGGAAAAAGAGATGGTATTTTCGCATATGTGTGAGCATTTGATCATAAGTCAACAGTACAATATGTCAAGTACAGTGTACACAAATACCTAAAAACAGAGAGATTGAGCGAGAAAGAGATAGGAACAAAGAAAAAGACAGAGAGAGATCAAATTGGTGTAGCAGAAACGATTTAGGATAAGTTTAACAAATTTTTAATACAATACAAGAGAAACAACTGAACAAAAAATGATCTTGACTTACAAAAATAGTAATAAAAGGCGTGTGGGTTGTCCAGCAAAAGAAAGAAGTACATCACTATATAATCTTTTGATACGTACTAGGTATTTAGTAAGCGTTTTATATTATATTAGTACAATCAGGAACGCTTACCTTATGAAACAAAAAGTTTATGTTCTGTACGTGTGCTCATGAAATTATGAAACAACCGCAATGATGTTTATAAAATATTTTTACCTTACTGATAACGATGTTTATCATCACTTAAATAAATTTGGTTATCGAGATCTTAAGAGAAATATTTCATTCCACTGGAATCATTGCAAAATAGCCATTGGGTTGGTGACAATAGAACAAAACTGGTAACTATTAATGATTTTATCCATAAATCGTCTGGTAGTGGTGGTATCGTCGATTTATTGACTAAAGATAGTCATCATAACAATTTGAGCGTAAAGTTCACCGCGTAAAATATGTTTTACTAAGATAAAAGTCAAAAGGATATATCGTAAAACCCCCAATACAATGTCATCTGAAGAAATTTATGACATTGCGCAATGTAATGCTACGTTATTCGATTCAAGAGTAGCCTAAAAAATCTCAGTTCTTGCAAAAAGCATATTGAAATGCTACTTCATGACCAATCAGTTACTTTTTCTTGGATCAAAATATACCAAATAGTTATCGATTACACACTTACATTTTTTCGAGTGCTGAGCATCTGTTCGTAATTGTGGCTGAAAATAAAATGAAAAGAGGTAACACGACGAACCAAGTTGTAATTGTATCGGTGTTATAAAGTCAAAATCACATACTACCATTTTTAGAGCTTTATATCATCTTAACACGGAACAACGTAGAGCTCTGTTGCACGAAATCAACTCAATGATAATGAAGTACATTCACGAGTGCGAATTAAATTTTCTCGAAGAAAACGTTACGCCAACTACAATGCACCAAAACGCTGGTGTCGACACGCCAACGTTTGCAGAAGACTAATAAACGCAAAAACTTATCTGTTGTTAAAGAAAAAAATCATCGTACAACAAGCAGAAAGTTTCTCACTTGCTTTGTTGGGCCTACTCCTTCAACAAGCAACCAAAGTGAAATAAATACTAACAATTTTTTTTTTTTTTTATTTATCATGGCCCGTAGGCTTAGACATGGCATTTTTTTAATTAGACAAGCATAGTGTTAATTAGCCATCGGTGCACCTAAATTATGACCGGATATTTGTATACATATATAAACATCTGGACCAACTAAGTCACACCTATGATCACGTAGACAAAGCGTCAGAGAAATAGTTAATCAACCTTGGAGAATCAAGCACAGGCGATAGGGCGAGACTTGAATGGTGATCAGACGATCACCCATTCAAGTACTAACTGCGCCAAATGCAACTTAACCTCGGAGATCGACGGAACTGCAATTCTACCGTTGGGCCACCGCGACCACACTAACAAATTTTATAACGGTATTTATACCTTAAGGGATAAGACAGTGAAACAAACGACACGCTAATACGACCACAGAAAACGATAAAGCATCATATTATAACGATCCCTGTAAGAATGACGTTGATGAAGACGAAGAGTAGTGTAAAGAGGTATAAAGATAAGATGCCGATGTTATTGAAAGCGTACAGAAAAAGTTTCGCCAAAGAGCTGCAATAATTGTTTGACAATTGCACGCTACTGGCAACTTTGAGTAGACCAATGAACATAGTGTTATTGTAGATGTCGTTCACATAGCAGAGTGAGCCATTGTCGATCTCGTAAGCGAAGCCTTGAGAAACAAGAAAAAAAGGACACCAGCGGGGTTTGATCAGTTTGCAATGGCACTTTGTATTTCAAACATTCCCTGAGAGTGTATTGGAAATGCCCGAGTATTATAATTACTGATCGACAACAACGACGACGATTACGATGACGATGACGATGACGATGACGACGACAAAGATTCTAAGGTTTATGTCTTGTAGTAACAGTTTTTTTTTATGAAAAGGGAACCAAACCAATAAGGTCACGGAAAAATAAAAAAAGAACATTTAAAAGTCATACCTCGGTCGACACAAGTACAAACATTGCGTTAGCTAAATGGAAAAGGGACCAAGGAGAAGAAACTAAAATAAAACTTAACAATAAGGATAAAAACAGTACTGTCAACGCTTTTATTTACTTGCTTCTGTTTGAGATGCATAAACCTGGCCAAAAATTGTGTGGTTCTAGAACAAAGCTGTCGAAGCACGTTATGCCTGGTGACGTAATTCCCCTTTGACGAAGCATGTCTTTAGTACAGTCTTGCCTACACTACTAAGAAAAAAGGGCAAACGTCTAAAATCTGATTGGGCGTTGGCAAAATTTGCTTTTTTGAATACGCTTGCTAGAGGAACACCACCAAAACCAGATAAGTAAACAGTCACTTTTTTGACAGCATGCTGTACGGGTAGCAAGATTATATTAAAGAGGTTTTTTTCGCACACCAAAAGAGCTATTGCATCTAAGTCTAAAAAATAAAAGAAAAAAGAATATTGCATAATATTTTGCAAAAATTTACTAAAAAGTGACGCTACTAACTGCATACATAGGTAGTAACGAACTTGTCAGTGCTGTTTAAAAACAATGTTTGCAACTGAACATTATTAGTTGGCTAGAGAGACAAAATGCTTATAATATTTAAAGACCCATGAAAATCCATTTTCCCAGAAGAAGCTATAAAGTTCTGTACTTTAATAACGTGTGGGAAGTCGATTTACTGTGCTTCAGAGATTTAAAAATTTACAATGATGGCTACGCTTATGTTCTCATTGTCATCAATGTTATTAGTAACTACACTTGGGCAAAGCCTATCAAGGATAAAACATCAAAGAACAGAGCCAAAGCCTTTCAATATTTCTTATCGAGATGTGACACTCGTACTCCAAGACGTATCTAAATAGATAAAGGTAAATAATCCATAGGCCACGAAATTCAATCTATTTGATAAGGAGATGAAATTGAAACCAAAGTAGCATGTTGTCCATAGATAAAGGCTGCAATATCTGAACGTTTTATAAGAACTATTAAAGAAGTTATATGGCGATACTTTACACACTCAAACAATCTCTGGTTCCTTGATGTTCTTCTAAGTATATATCTATAGTGGAGGCTTACAATCGTACGTAGCATTTATCAAAAAGATGGCACCAGCTAACGTGGCTTTGCACAAAGTTAGCAAAGCAGTTGGACTTTAAAGTTGCTTAGAATTGTAAATATCTCTTCCGTGCAATAACCTCTAGTATATTTTTTTAGAGATTTTGTTGATAAAAATATTCATAGCTTGTTTTACAAGGGAAAATTAAGGAGAGTGCGAAAGGAATTGAATAAGAGCTTTTTCTGACAAGATATGTAACAGTTAGGGTAAAAAACTTTCTGCTGAATATTTTATTAAGTCAAAGGGGTACCTTCAAAAATGTATCTTCTGGGTAAAAGGTAGTTATTATGAAAATGTCTGTTCTGAAACAGCTCGTAGTAAACACAAGTATCACTTACTATTCCCCGAAAAATTACATAAGATGTTGGACTTCAGAAGTGTAATGAGTCTTTTCTTGGAAAAGACTAAAGTTTGATCCATTTTTCCAGAAAATCTAATTAACGCCTTACCACTGATGCTAATAATTAACAGTAACATCTGTAAGCCATACATCGTAGGAGACGTTCAATCGTAATTGTTGTGGGCCATGTCATTGGTTTTTTAAGATTACGCATACGGTTGCGTCAAAATTAAAATTTTCTCACCTCCTTTGTACATTCTATTGTTATTAAATATATTTCACAATATTTAAGTCAATATAAGCTAGTTAATTAGTAAACTCATGCCTTTCGACTTTAGAATGCTAATGGTAACTCTCAACTGTAAATGAATCGATTGAAAATCATGGATCCCTATGAAAACTACTTAACCGCACGAATTTGTGATGGTGGAAGTCCGACCACAATTCACGGAAACAGTGAGGAAGATGCAAGATCCATATATGTTTGGTTCCTCTATGAACAAGAGAAGAAATGTATAGGATCGTTTCTTTCGAGACTATTTTGATGAATTTAACCACTTATTAAACGAAGTGCTAGAGTTGTTGGCAAAGAAGCTGTTCGAACAAGTTAATTCCACACACACGAGGCGCAGTCTTTGTGTTCAGTTAGCCATTAATAAACATGAAAAAATGCTAATATAGTATCTGTAGCCACAAAAACAGGGCTAATGAGCAGTTGTGTGCATTTGTCAGACAACCAAGTAGATGTATTTTTTAATCAGAAGCCGTACTACCTCCTAATAATGCGCACGCTTACAAAGTGTACTTGAAAACCGTATTGAGTTACAGACCTGCGGAAATATCGACCTACTTGACGAGTGCACTATGGTGCGGGAATATGGCAACAAAGATAGATGCTGTATCAGATGCTAATGTAGGGCTCGCCAAGTGAGGTACATAATTACCAGCAACGAAATGAATTGATCTGATTCATCTTTTTCATTGCAATGTATGCAATCAGAAACAGTTACTTATCAGTGGCGCTGAGGTAAGAATGTGATAAACAATACTTTGCAGTGCATTTTGTCTTATAGACACTTTAAATCTGTTTTTCAGTAGTATTGAAGAACCAAATTTTTTGTGAGATGCATTACAAAGAGCCCATATGTTTCACTAGCCCATACCAAAGTCATGTCGAAGAGCATGGAAAAACATCCTCTTATGCGTCTCAAAATAAAATTTGTAACTATGCACAGCGGTATTCATTTACTTTTAATTTAAAATAAATTTTTTTACTTAAAAAAAAATTTTTTTGTTTATATATTTACGGCGTTAAATTTTTTTCAAACCATTACAACCAGACTTTAGAACGAACAAATTATACATATACTTATTAAAACTTGTTTTTAAGTACTAGCGTTAACTTTGCCCGTGAAGGAAATCACATTGATCGGGAATCTTATTCCAACGGTTACGGCTTTTTTTGGATTTAACACTAGATTTATCAGCCAACGTGTGTTCCCATTAAAATCTAATTAAATACGGTAGGATTCGATTAGATTTTCGATTCGCTGACGCTCTTACTTTAACTGTTAACAGTATAGTGAATAGCAAGTACGAGAATATTCTGGAAAATGATGCTTCCCATCAAATCATGGTCGACTTTAGTGGCTAAATGATGCCACTTTTTAGACATACTTACGTTTGCTATTCAAACCTGTCAGTACATCTGCTCAGTTTCTATTGGTACGTTTAACCATTAATAAAACATAAGGACCTCATGGTAGACATTTAGTTTTTAAAGGTGAAAAAAGATGTATGGTACCAAACGAAGTTGTAATCATATCAGATGGTAACGCCACCTTGTCATTCATGAAAGTTGAGTAAGGAGGCACAACGTCAAAGTAATTGGTTGTTCCAGCATGATCACAGACTTGGCTTCGTTAGAGTCAAAAATCGTTAAAAATTAATTTTCAAAATTTCAAAAGATATTGAAACAAAGACGAGAAGAATTAACGTCAGTAGTTGTGATAAGTGGTACGATTTCCATAAAATAACTCTTGGTCAAGTAATAAGTTTGAAATAAGAGATTCATTGCCCATCTTTTAAGGATTTTTCATCAAAAGTATTTTGTATGCATTACGAAAAAAAAGATCATTGAAAATATCAATGTGCCTTGAATAATAGATATAAACTAAAATGTTTGCTCTGCAAACGTAATAAACATTTTACAGATACTGCAAATGCTGTCACAAATCACCATAACGCATACTACCACCATATTCCCTGCTGATCAGATCTCACAAGCTGAGACGAAACTAACAGCACTCGTAATTAACACAAATGATCATACAAAGCCAGTTGTGCATCAAATTGCTATTTACGTTCATGCATAATCCAATGATTTTAATTCTGATAGTCATAGAGTTAAGCCTTACGTACTGCAATTCATTGATCGATGTCAAAACAATTGCAAGAAACTGCGTTGGAATACAAAACAGTTACAAGTAATTTGTTCATACGTATGTGGTTAGTTTTTCCTAATGTTTCCGTTATATCTGAGCAACGGACTAGGTTTTTGAAAATTTTTCGCTGTTCTGAAAAAGAATGACGAAATTTCCAGACGTTTTATTTTATTGAGGTATATAAAAAAAAATTGAGAGGAATGTTGGGTGGCAGTGGATTCTGGTAAGATATTTACAAAGAAGTTTACGTACAGTATCCTTTATATTCGTGTATGCATGTACACATTTGTAATTTGTGGTCTGCGCATTCCTGAAAGTTTAGTGGCAGGTGCTTATATTACATTTTTATTCAATCTAAAAATAGACAATATCTACTTCTTGAAGTCCTACCTGTAAGTGTTTATAGTTCTTAAAAAAATTTTTATACTCAGTGTTTTTACCAGCATGCAATACACACTCATACATGTTTTAATGAAAGCTGTCCTGGATGTATTTTCAATTCCACTTTTCGTGCTTAAATATGTCTTGCAAATTTTAAACATCTTTGATTCCATCTTTTGAGAACCACGACTAGTATATAAAAGTCAGATTGGCCGTGAGTCTCTGATGAATTGTCACACCGTCAATACGATAAAACAGAAAAAAATGTTGTCCTAATAGTAATTGGAAACCTGTAATTTATCTATAAAGCAAAAATTCCGTGGATGTTTGTTTTAAAGTTAATGACTAGAGTGCACCCAAATCATCATTTACAGAAATATTTTACCATGGATGAGAGCAACTTGCAGGACATAAGGATGTATGACCCTAACTGGTCCATACAGTTTACTGTAAGTTATAATGATACTGCTATCAAGCTTGAAGACAGACGAAAACACGGTGTAAGTGATAATGTTGCAATGTAGTACCGTCATAAATCAGTGCTAAAATAAACAACCTTTGATCATATAAGTAAATTTATTGTCAACTGCATTAATTGTTGTTAACGTGCTTTCAGTGATTTGTTGGATTTGATAGCAGCTGTTGAGCATAAATTTGTAGATTATATTTTAAAAAAAGGGAGTCATATGCATAAAATGAAAATCATACTAATTTTGTTGTTACTTCCCCTAAATTTTAAGCTACATCCTTATTAGTCGCATTTATTTCAATGTCATGAAAAAATAAAAATAAAAGAACTCTGGCTTATTACTTTTATAAAAAGCTACATTTATAAATTATAAAAAAAAAACTTTTACTAAGAGAGAGAAGAATTTTATCTTCTAAAGTAACTAGGAAGTGGAAAAGCTTGCTCTCCACGAACAGAATTGGAGGGAGAAGCCAGTGGCGGTGGGTATTCCCATCACCGTGCATGCCTCGTTGTACTCGTCAGGGAAATCACTTATCTAGGTGATGGGGGCTTATTATAGACTTTTCTAAAATAGAAGAGCGTTACGGACTTTTATTTAATTAAAGAAAGCCCAATATTTTGGCGCGCAAAATGAATATTACGCTTTACTGCTGCATTTATACAATAGGCGAAACGGCTCATTTTCAATTTACCACCTTCTAACTTGATGGTCTAACACCTTTCAAATTAAATGAGATTTTTTACACCGTTAAGGGCTTAGTTTTTATTCAAGGAAGATGAAATTTACAAATTTCCATGCTTGTAGCTCTGACTCACCAGGATGGGAAAATCAGAAAAATTAAAGCAACTTTTGTACTTCCGTTGAATACCACACGTTTGAATAAGATCTTCAAAATCCAATACCGTTTATGTTTAAGAGAATTTTTCATTTAAATGTTACTTTTGTGAGATTTACGATGTTTAGTTTAAGCAGTCTGTAAGTCTTGGATATAATATTTCTTAGTTTTTTAAATGCACTCAATGTTGTTTCTGCTGATACCCTTCTGATTCAATGCTACTAAATAAATAGAACTCTGTATTTTGCTACTACGTATCGAAAAAGCTGTAAGTTTTCGAGTAAAACACGAGTCCATAACACTTATTCAGCCCCTTTTCCAAATAATAAAACAAGGCAATAATTTTTTATGGTCTTAACACTGTTGTGTCTTAGTAGAAAATATTCCTTGATTATTACAAAATTTCTTAGATCGATATATTCTTACATGACGTTGTAATTAACTGAGACACAAATTACACTGTTTTATGGTGGTATGGTCCAAATATACTGCTTGAAAATTCCACAGCCATGGCACTACCATAAAATGTTAAGTATAACCTACTAGTACTCAAATTCAAAATGTCCCGTAAATAATAGTAGTCAAAAACTATAATTTGTTAGTCCTCTATGAATAGTGATACAATACGTATGATTCTTGAAAGTACATGTTGTTCCAAAACATTTCGAAAACACGGTGAAAACTTCTATTATGTTAAATCCCATTTGTTGTACAAGACTGAGAAAGTGCATTACAACTGCTTGGAGGCTGCGTCAGTCCTGACCGCCATCTATAGTCATGACTTGGCCTCTATTTTTAGGCTCTGGCTCTTTTTCCCATTTCCTGAGGGATTGGGGTACACATTATTCCATGCCCTGGGCCAATTCAAGCTTTGCACCTGTGTGATAAGTTGGCCCTGCACCATGGCTGTTACCAGGCGCTTGAGCGTTTGGCTTGAAAACGCTAAGCTTACACTTTAATGCGCAAGCTATGGGCAATAACCAACCATTCTGTGCTACGTCCGTGACAGCGTGTGTGGAGTATGCGTACTATGTATATCTCAAAGGGTATTTAAGGACAATCACTACAATTTCTCGTGGTTTCAAGAATATCTCAATAAATAATTATACCAATCATTTTTATTTACGATGTATGATAAAGTTACTTTTAGGTATTTAAAATATAAGGAAGTTAAAAGTTTATTGAACTTAGAGGGTACACATTACCTAGACATCCACGTATAATTCATCATACAAGCTTATATACAACATCTTATCGTGGATATGTATTAGAGAATGGAAAAAAAGGGTCAAAAGAAAGAAGTAAGCTCGTTTTGTAATCGATCACTAACTAAACTTATCAGTATGGTGCACTACGTGCCACTGAGCTTAGTCGTAGACAAACATGATTGATATGTGCTCCTTATGCGCTCACTTATTATGCATCTGCACGATTCATACGCTGTGTTGAAAGTTTTTATAAGATAAGAAATATATAAGCAATGTGAAAGTAAGCCATGACTAGAAAATAAACTCAACAAATATGTGATGGAAGAGCCTTGTTCTTCTTTTTATTAAAGTACTTGAAACGTGAAGATAATAAAAATTTGTTTATCTCATATGGCTTGTATTAACTACACTTCCATATGTAACATATTATGCACGCATGCATACAGCCTCTTACCGTGCACATGTATTACTGTATTAGAAAATAAGGAAAAAACAGAATTGAATTAAAGGGATTAACTTCTTTCTCAACCACTAGCTAAACACATTAGAAGGGCTTGCTAGTGACCTTAGCCATAGATAATAGTGTAGTTAATATACACCCTAAACATGAATTAATGTTTTACATCTACATATCTTGAGGACTTTAATAAAAAGGGTAATAAGATTATTTAATTTTATATTTGTCGAGTCTGTAATATAGTTACAGCTTGTTTTTACATTGCTAATACATTTCTTTTTTTATAGCTCCACCTGTATTGATACGAACTGTATTAATATTGCTTATCAGTTTATCTAGTAGTTGAGAATAAAACGAGTTCAACTATTTTTCTTGAATTACTTCTCATTTTCTTATTCTTTAATACATGTGCATGAGAGAGTGTTATAAACATGCATGCATAAAGTATCATATGTAAAAGAGTAGAGGATATTATGTTCACTAGGAAATTAATGAATTTTTAACATCCTTCATTTAAAAAACCTAAATAAAAATGATGACAAAATAATTCGAGAATTCACTATGACTGTTACATTCTATTAACTAACCCATTTAGTTTTGATTATTTCTATTTTGAATCATTTAAAACAAACTTTACGAGTAAAGTTTAGTTAGTAATGTGTTATGCAGTTGACATGCATCGTATTATATTTTGTTGTTTTATAATTTTTGTTATACTCTGCATTTCACCATACGTGCTTTAGAAACATTTTTCACACCAGAGTTTACCTGATCCACTAAGTTTCGGTTTCGGTAGGTAAATTAATGCTAAATATTAGTAAAGAAGTAGCATTAATTTTTACAAAGTGATTTTAACTACTTGTTAACTGGCGTATAAGATAGGAATACCTAAACCATTTTTTAATTTTTTTTCTTATTGAACGAGTTACTCTATTAAAAATGATTTTTTTCCGACGAGCTTTTAGAACTCTTCTTGACAGTTTTCGATTTCCTATAGTTGTGATACTCTAAGACTTCATATTTTTTTTTGGCAATTTACAAAACTAGTTAATCTCAGACATGATTTTATTACTATCAGGACGTAAAATCCATATGTTGTGAAGAATCCAAATTAATAACAATAGTAGCTGTATTAGAAAATAAACACAATTACATAGTTACTATCTAAGTCAACCACAAAAAACTTCTTAAACTTTGCCATTCATCTGTCATTCACTAGCATTTTTACGATATATTATTAGTAAAGAACTTTTAACTACGTAAGATCCTGGCAAATGGATAATTTTTGCTTATTAATGGTGTAGCTTTCTATTTTTAGACTTATTAATATTTGTTAGATTTTATCGTTACTTGTATAACGTTGTTGTTTTTAATTTTTTTTAAATTGCGATAGTATAGTTTTAAGTTTTGGGATATTGTAAGCAGATAACAAGAGTATACAATTAAAAAATTTAAATCTTAAAATGATGGACAGCATAAGACCCGTACCTCTTATTTTCTATGTCTACAAATATGCAGACATACATACACAAATTATGACTCCAGTTAATAAGAATAAAGGTTTTTGGATCAAACTCTCGGTTCCAACACCTTAAAAAAAATTAAGCTCTTGCTCATTAACGTTAAAGATGATTCTTTATGGAAGTTGTGTGGGTAAGAAAAGATAATACATAATCGTAAATAATTTACTTCCAGTTATTAACATATCTAGTACGTAATATTTAGTGGTCTTTTACCATGATGAGCGAATGGCTAACTAACTGTAAGAAAAACTATAATTTTTTACACGGCCCAAGTTGGCTTTTTGAGCGTACTGCGCAAGTGCAAGACGTAAACAGATTAGTCTGTTAAGAGGTACATTCCCTTACACACACACACGTGTTATTGGGTTATTGGTGTGTGCGCATGTATGCGTGTGTGAGTGTGTATTTGTGCATATAAACATACATATGGTCCCATATATAAATCTTCAAAAGAAGTTTATTAATGAACCCCCAAAAAACGAAGGAAAAAGATATATAAACAGTGGTTATGTAACAATATATGCTTAATCGTCAACCAAGGTTCATATGTACCTGATGCAATGAGATAGTACGTACACGACGTCTCTATTAGCACTGTGCTTGCAACACCTTTGTATCCATACTCCAGCAGGCCTGCTAAACCCAATGACCCGTCAAGACTGGGCTCAGTAAGAGGATCTCGCTGATTCAAAGTTTAATTAACCTTGTGTGGTTGATCTTCTTCATGGAGCGGATGTATACCACCTCCATCTCCATCCTGGATATGTGCAGCTTCGCGAAATTGGCGAGCAACATACTGTCGTTAGTTATGTTCTTACTTGACGTAGATCTAGACATTCTTTCAGTAAGGTTCTCACGTGCTTCATTCGCCAGGAAGATTTGATTTCAGCATAACACTACGAAGATCGAGTGGCCGTCATGAATAGACCTGTATACTACGTTCCACACAACGGCATCTGTCAAAACAGAAACTAAAAGTGAAAAATGCGCGTTGTATTGAATAACTCTCGCCAAACCTCTAGTGGTTACAGTCTTAACAACGTCCTGCATTTTGAGGCAAGGCTTCAGATCACACTGCCAATCATCTTATTACGTTAGAGAAGGCATTGCATCGCACTTTGCACTGATGTCAAGATGATGTAACGTCAGCTGTGTGAGGATAAGGGATCTTAAAGGGCTGTAACCACGCCTATTATTATGAACAGTCAGAAGTTAGATGATACCTGATGCAGTGCCAACGACCTTGATACAGTGCGTCAGCTTCGCGATCAGCTCGTCTCACTCATGCAGAGTTGTGGGTTTCCACTTTAGAAGTGGGTGGCCAACTCTGCTGAGCTCTAGGCTGATATTCCTCTAGAGGCTTGCCTTCGCGTAACCAGATACAAAATTAGTGTTGATGGCCTAGTAAGCTGGGGCTCAGCTATGAACTATTTCTAGATTACACCCCCCCCCCCGACTCAGGCTCAGGATACTAAATGGACCATACTCTCAGCCATCACTGGCCTACTCTATGGTTCAATTGCATACGTTATTCTGAGTGTCAAGCTCCTGCTGCAGGATCTTTGTAACGCTGGTCTGGAATGGGACAAAGTCGTACCTATCGCCATGGACAATATCTCGCCTGGAGCTTAGAATCACGTTGATTGCTGCGAAGCTCTTTAACCTGACTTCAGCTGAGTTAGGCAATTCTGTGGAGAGCTGCTATGATTGATTTGTTATGCTGCTTGATATGCTGCAACGCCTTGCAGTCCAGCCAATGTAGCATTTCAAGGCACCAATGTGACAGATCTCTCCCTCCAGTAGTCGCGGTGGCACGGGTTACCTTGGTTATTAGCCAGCCTGGACTCATGGCCTCAGAAAGCGCGAGAGTCACCTCCACCAGTACTTCAGAGCTGTGACGTCAATTAATGACTTAACTTCAACTTGTTGGAGCAATTTTTGGACCTCCAGAGTCTTTTGCAACTTCTTGCTCACTTGCGGTGTTCGATTCGCCATCGCATCCCTAAAGGCCTTACTTGACCTGTCCTCTCTTCATTGACTGTGACTAAGCTGGACAATTCATTTGTTATCTATGTTCACTTGAGCCAGAAGTGAACTTTTACTGAAAAGTCAACAAAGCTTCGTTACGGATATCCCCTGGCCAAGTATCATCCACTGACATCGCTTGCTGCCTTTATCAATGCTGATTGAGTTTTCCGAGTTTGTAGGTGGCTCCATCACTCTGTTTCATTCTACAGTTAGCAACACCTGCTAGTCCTTGACGGCAGCTTTGTCCTTGTCCAGCTAGTCATCTCATGGGCTCCCTCTTGAGCTCTCTATAGTGGTTTTTGAGTCACCAGCTTGTATGTAGCTGAGCGTTTCTGGATCATCGGTGACCAGCACAAAATCAAGGCTTTTCTCCGTAAGTGCCTTCTCTATGAATGTCGGCAAGTGTGACTGGCGAAACAGCTGAAGACACCCCCCCCCCCCACGATGATGGCTTGCACTTTTCTGTGCATTTTACCATACCAACATTGACTACGCTGGCTCTTTTAATATCTTGGCTGCTAAGAAACGAGAAATCAAGACTACCAAGGGCTATGAAGTTCTCTTTAATTGTTTACTTATCTAAGCCATAAATCTAGAGTTGGTTGGCGATTTTTTGGCAGCGTCATTCCTAGCAGCGTTCACCCAATATGGCTAGCCAAGCTCTGGAGTGACAACGCAACTTGCTTTCGTCAAGCTGACCTAGAGCTACGGAAGGCCCTGCAGCACGTCAAGCTTCAAAATGATTTTATACCAGGAGCTCTTGCCAATCAAGGCATCTTGTAGCAGTTTATCTCCCTGGTTGGTCCCAATTTTAGCGGTCTCTGGGAGGGCAGTGTGAGATCCGTTAAGAGCCATCTCCGACGCGTTGTAAACGCTAAACATTTCACCTACGACGAATTCTTCGCAGTCCTTGGTTGCATTGAGAGGGTCCTTAATAGTAGACACTGACGCTGCTTTTTACCGACATTGACGTTCTCACACCAGGCCACTTTTTAATCAGTGGGCCACTCATCGTGATTCTCGAAGCTCCCTCTCTTGATTAAAATCTGAATCAGCTCTCGCATTGGTACATTGTAAGGGTGATTCTTGCTCAATTCTGAGCTTACAGAAGTCACGAGTACTTTTATACGCTCTAGCAACGTGAAAAAGAGACTGTACCTCGATGCAGCTTCGCGCTCAGCGATATTGTCACAATCATTGACTCCACCTTTCTCTCAACCAACGAACAATGGCTGCTTGGCGGAATCGTTCACGTGCACCTAGGTCTAGGTGGTCTTGTTCAAGCTGTCGATGTCATGACCACTACTGGCATAGACACCTGACCCATCACAAAGTTGGTACTCACGCTGATTGCGATCTTGGACAAGTTTTTTGCTTCACTTTCTGCACCAGTATTAGGAGATCCCTCCATCGTGGGTGGGCCTACGAAACTGCTTCAAAAACAAGGTGGGCAAAATGTTCGGTCATCACTTTCTAATCCTCCGCTAGTCATCACCTTGGGTGCCGTTCCTTCTTCTGCTCTCCCCAGGCATGCATCGAGCTTAGAGAGCCTCGTTCGATGGGTAAGCCAGAACTCTGCTGCAGTCCAACAGTAGCAGCTTGCAGCAAAACTTCAGCATCAACCGTGATATTAGTCATTACGTCTAGTCGTGCCTGCGTCTTTATCTTAATACATACATGTACAGTCTTTTTTACTTCAACTACTGTAATAAAGTTTAATAAAAACGAGTTGAAAGTTGTACTTTTGGATCAATAAAGTTATTAAAAAAATACGTTTCAAATAACACGTAGTACAACTTTTTTATTTTTTTGAGACTTTTTACGTTAACAACATTATATTTTCAATGATTCCTTGAAAGGTTGTAGCTAGATCTTGGTAAAAAACTTCTTTTAGGTTCCAAGGTAGACTATGGTGATCAAACTCTAACCATTGATTTTAACATTTGTTCTAACGCAAAAGCTGTGCCCAAGAATATGGGAGCTTTAAGACTAAAACTAACGGTGTAGCATTGTCTTGTAAAGGTATAATGGCAAATTTTTTGTAAATAAATTCATTATTCATGGTCTTCGAGCTTCAAATGTTAACCACATACTTAGTCATCCTAATGCTGTAAGGATTTTTTTTTTCTCTATATTATAGTGCTCTACGTCCGGCCCCTTTAATAAGGGCACTACTATGGGCACTTAGCACTTTGGAGAAGGAAGGGAAGAGGGATGGGAGGCCTCCCATTACTGGGGGGGGTAGGGGGAAATTAGGCAATTATGCTGCGAGGAGGTCGCCTACACCCTCCTCGAGGAGCATTGCGTGGTGAAAAAGAACATGTGAAAGACACAGAGGTACTTGCCCGAAAAGTCGCACTGGCCGGGAATCGAACCACGGTCACCCGCGTGTCAATCCACGACCTAGCCGACTGAGCCACTGCGCGCTCTAATGCTGTAAGGATTATTAGTCAACTCACCCCTATATATTTATTTGCGAATTCTTTATAGAAAACTGCTAGTGACTACTACTTACTATGCAGATCGATTTCGCAGAAGCAAATTAGTATGAAAGAAGAGTTTGAGCAGCTTGCCATTTATTAAAGTAAGTTAAGCTATGCTGTAAGCATGATGGAGTGATTCTGTGAGAATTTTGCCAACGCCAACGCCATGGAGTGTTCAATGATTTTCTGTAAAATAGTGTAAGTAGAATGTCAACGCTTGCTAAATAGCGATAATATACTGGAAACACGAAACTTCATTGACAACAGTAAAATAGTACTTCAAAGTATTTTCAACTTTAAGCTGTCAGAAAAATTTTTATCGCAAGTCAAAAGAAATTTGTTGAATATAAAGTATTTTTTATCAACGCTGATAGCAACGTCTTATAAAAAGTTAAGAATGCAAGTATCAGGACTTAATAAAAAGTACTAGATAATCAAGATAATAAGTCTGTACCATGAAAAGATCTTGAGAGTCCCTTCAAAAATCACATAAAATGGGCTATTGTAGCAAATAGTACGAGTTAAGATATTGTCAAATTCCTTAAGTCTGCGAAAGAAATATTTATTTTTAAAGTGCAAGAAATTTTCAAAAAAAAGAATGCTTCAAAAACTAATACAGTATGAGTAGTAGAATTTTCTACAGCAAAAAATAATACAAAGACGTTTAAAGTTAAATATTTCAAAACTAAGTCCCCTAACATTTTCCATAGGACACACAAGTATGAATGGTTTAAAACAAATGTCAAGGAGCCTATTTTTACAGATGTAGAAGAGTTATGAGAGCACGGTTCTAGATGGACTCTGTGCTCAATTTTTAAATGTGAAAAGTCCCATCCAATAAGTGTAGTTTTTACATTGATGGTGACGAGATGATAAAAAATGATGAGACAATGGACGAAGACAAGGTACAAGAAGGTAGAGAAGAAAACCAAGATAATGATAATAGTACCAATAAATGTAATAGTATAAAGTATCACTTTAAATGGATTACAAACTTGTCTAGGTAGGTGAGCAGAAAATCAAAGCAGACCAGCAGCCAATGAGAAATCAGTGAATACAAAAGAGGAGAGTTTTCTAGTAGTGGGAGAGTCCCTATACCATCATTAGTATTAACCAGCAAAGCTTAGTTAGAGCTGTAATGAACAGCTAAAAGTATCAACTACTTTATTAGCCAACGCAAGCCGCTCAGGTTAAAAGCGAACTCTCAAAAGAACAGATTCAAAGAACATAAATTTCTATAGAAATAAGCAGATCGTTTGGAACAGCATAGCTCTAATATTAAGTTTGTGTCACATCTTACTTGAATATATTTTTACTATTTCAAAATCTCATATAATTTTCTTATGTATTGGATGGCTAATTTAGCAGCACTGAATTGGCCGGCCTGTGGAAGTCTCCCTTCAATAAAGAATATCAACAAAATTGTCTATGGGCAAAGCCATGTGGTGATGGAGCTGAGAGAAGCTGACACTAAATTTGGCCCGAAAGCTATTTCTTAACCTTATTACCACTTCAAAATTTTTTTACCCTATGATGTATCTGAGTATCTTGTGCGTAATAAGCTACAATTTAACAGTTTTTTAGAATACATTAATAGAAAGAAGCTGTTGTTTTGCTATAATGGTAATAGTATCAATTTTTCTAACCCATTAATATTTCATTATACAAATATACGAATAACATACTTTTTAAAATTAATTTTATGTGTGAAAAATATATGATACAATCTATTACATATTTAGAGTCTTAAGTATCCCAATCTGTTAAGTAGAACATGTACATCTATAGTACACAAACTTAATTTGGTCACATAATTTAATTATTTGTTATTGTCAATCCAAAAGTTATGGGTATATTTAAAGCCCAACCACTTAAGGAATATTTAATTTTCTCGTCAATGAAGAATTTCCTCAACAAGTATCAGGATGCTTGGTTTTCAGTAGTTCTTGGCCGTAGATACCTCCAGAAATTGGCTGATTTTAGTTATCTTTCAAATAGCACGTTCGTAGATTAGTTAAAGCTACTCGTACAATAGTAAATATGTCAGTCAACCAGTTAGGTGTATATCTCTTCTTAAACACTTGCTAACCCTTACTAATTAACACTACGTCCCTCACTTTAAGTTTAGACTTTTTTCTCACTATTGGTTTTCTAGACATGGAATTCTTAATCACATTATTTAAGTAAGATGTTGATACATCCTTAGGTTTTATAGCTGCCGTTCAATGTTTTCTATTATTAAACGTTGCCAATAACTTGCTGTAAAAAAACAATCCAGTCACGGTTACCTCGAGAAGCTAAATTTTAACCATTTTGCATGCTCCAGTGCACGATTCCGTCACTCTTTTAACCACATATAGATGATTAGAGATTTTTATAAGTAGAGTGCAATATAGTTTTGTACTTTTGCATGAAAATTCAAAAATTTTCGTTGTAAAACTCTTTGTCACGATTTTTTTGCAAACTAGTTAGAATTCTTACCTTGTTAATGTCAACTTTACAGCTACAGTTACATCGTTATTGGCTTTATTTTTTTACAGACACAGGCCATACATACATGGAAAATATTTCTACAACTGGAACTGAATTTATATATTTAACCTTTATGTTCACGAGTATAAGTATTATTTCCACAAGATCAGATTGCGATGTTGTTTCCAAGCCACAAACACCAAAATTTCGGTGGAGGTGATTACGTCTTGCAAATGTATAAATCTCTTCCACTACTACTTTTATCTCTGCTAACTGTGTTATAAACTTGTAAAAGATATGTATGCTATGAGCTCCTAAACTGTTTTTATTTTATGCCACAAATTAAGTATTATTTTTGAGAATCATTACTTTAATTTCTCAATAGTATATTTAGCTGATGCAACATTGCACAATCTTTTATTTGATAAATCAAATTGACCATTTGTGATGTGCCTATAACGGACTTCTCAAGAGCTTTGACTACCATATTGTGACTTAGCTGATGCACGTTCGAATACGTAGATGCTTATTTTAATACTGAAGTGAAATTCGTATTAAAGCCCAATATATAATATTAGCCTAATGAAGCTCCTTAACAATTGAATTTATTTTATCAATGTGACTGAAATTACTGGTTTATTTTTCTACCATTAGTAATCCAAGCAGATTGACGAGTACATCAGTGTCATCCTCGTCAATGCAGTCGATTTGCGTGTTCAGCCTTGTGATTAAAAATGAGAGTACGGATCCGCCTTTCGTCTTTATTCGTGTAGAATTAAATAACAAGGAAAGAACATGATTAAATTAATTACTACTGTATGGATAAATAGTCTCATTCTTGTCAAATTTCCTTTTTATGCGCCCTTGAAGTTTTCAAGATTTTTTTGTACTTAGCTAAATCATCCAGTAGCTTGAGCTTTCTGTTAGGATGATTTTTAAGTAACTTAATTTATCCGTTGGTCATTAGGTATCTTATATCCTTCATTCGAATGGAATTATTTTTCAAGTATATTAGCAAACCACCTAGTATATGTTGTCCTTTTTTTTATCCCAGAAATTGAGTTCTGTTCTGGCTCATTTCTATCAAGCATTTGTAGGTGCGGATTCATAGGGAAATATTTGTCCGTACCATGCAGTCAATAATTATTGTTAACTTTTTCGACGACAATAGTTTTATAGTCTTTAGCAGTATCATCGATAAAGAAGTATCTTTTCCACTCTTACTATTACTATTGGTTACTTATAAGATTGATGTTTTGACATTATTTATTTCTTGCTTAAAATATCTGAAGGATTTTGAAGGCATCGATTGAGAGCTTAGTAGCCTGTTTTTCACTTTTATTGCATCGCTAATACTTATAAAACGTGTTGGCAATAGACTTAAAAGTCTCTCCTTTTAACTCTCTCAAATTTTCGTATCCTTACTTTACCAATAAGTGTTAACGTCTTGCGGCTTTTTTTACTTTTTTAAATTGCCGAAAGTCATTTTTAGAACGAAGTTTTTTATCGCAAGTTACGATGAGATGTATACTCCCCGTGTATTTCCTGGGTATAAGGACGGTTGGAAACGGGGACCTATCAGCCAAAAACTGTAAGAGAAAAGCGTGTACTTTTAGGGGGGGGAGATTGCAGAGCAGTAGTAGTGACTCAAAGAGAGAGCCAGCTAGCCAGCGCAGGGACCCATCAGCTACAAAGCATAAGAAAAAAGCATGCACTTCCATTTTCACTGGCTCAGAAAAAAGAAAATCTCATTGAAAAAAATTTGATAACGAATTAAATACAAAAAAAATTTTTACAAACGGATAATATTAAATTACATGGGAGCACTCTCACACACACGACTCTCACACCCATCTAAGCTGAGGTGCTACAATCACCAGTAGGAAATTGGTGGCAACTTTGACTAGTAAGACTCATAAAATAAATAGTATTATTACTATATACACCAGTTAATATTATTATTTTTATAAAGTACATAAACAAACAATTTTTGCATGTATGCTAGATAAATACAGATAGCCAGTATTGATTAAACGGGTATTTACAAATATATAGGATAATATCCAAATACTAAAAAATACGCCAAAATATCTTTAAAAGGAAACAAAATAGAGCCAAAATGACAAGTCTTACGGGTTTTCTAAAGGGAATGTAAATATCATGACGCACAAAAACAGAGGCGTAGAGTTCTAAAAAAAACCTTAATTTTTTATGTTTTCGATGTACCTTGATGAAATGAAAAGAGAAAATCGTAGGAAAAGTTATATTACGTTAAGTATAGAATAATGATAATGCGGGAATGATTTTCCATGGTCATGCGTGCACCTTCCAACCTTCCAAGTATCAGTAGTTTAAATATTTTTCTATAAAATCAAGGTGGAAGATTTGTGGAAAAATTATATCTAATAACCTTGTATTTTACAGTATACATGTGATTTCTATATACATGCAAGAACTTCATTCTTACCGGGGGACTCAGGGTCTTACACTCTGGCTTTTTTCTGTGTGAAAAGCGTTCTTGTCAACTATTTAATGGTTAATAAAAGACTAGAACATACTTCATAAGCATGAGTAATATTTATCGAAAAATAATTTAAGTTCTCTTATACTTACCATCATTAACATATTTTTAACTGGTCTATTACAACAAACTTTTTTTTCTAATGCCCCAATAGCTTACACATAAATGCTTTAGAACTTGAGCATGAGATTAGCATAAATAGAAGCAGTCCAAAGTTGTTTTATCAATTTATACTTTAGCTGACTTAATGATTTTAAGTACAGATAACCATTTTCAAATCCTAATCCATTGACGTGAGTGATTTAAGCCAGCAAGATATTTGACGTTCGACATAGAATAGCTCTTATTGTATCAGGTCGAAAATCACCATGGCGTTTGATTTTATCATCTTGGTTGATGATTTTTTCAAAAGTCATAACATGACACTGTAAATAGTATGCCCTAATTCTTTTAAGCTTATTTATCATCATATGTTCTAATTTGGCTGATTATTTTATTGAAATTTATCACAAAAAAGTAAGCACTCTATTTTCTAGAGCTTGTGCTGACTGCATGCTGAAATCTGCAACCATAAACAGGTAATCTACTTATATTTTATGGTAGGTACTTTTACCAATGCCATGAAATTAGAATCCAAACTCGGCATGGGATTATTCTCTACTACGATTTCCAGAAAACTAAGTAAGTAAACATGAAGCGAAAAAACAACTCTAAAAAGCTTTATTCAAAGTGGCTTTAAGTCCCTGGTTTCTAGTAATAGTGCTCGAATAGTTATAAGTGTATCGTTAAGAGGCATTCAGGATGCAGTTGAGAAAGCTGGTGGTAGAAAATATATTGCAATTTCTTCTGCACTTTCAGGTTTCAGTGCTATAGGCACTATAAGTTATGGTGTGACTGAAGTTACCAAAGATATCTTTGATGCTAAGGTTGCTTGAAAATAGTCAAAGACGAGTGTAGGGCACAATAAAAAAATAAAAGCACTTTTACTTGGAACAGAGATGTGTTTTTCTTGGAACAGAGATAAATTTTCTACATTAAACTGCCTTACCAAACTGTCACAGGCTATGACCTAATCAAAAATGCAAAAGTTTTTAAAATTTTATATTTCCTGGAACTTTTTATGAGAATAACTTTACCAGACGATAGCCTACGTTTTTCTAAATCAGACGTAGTCAATCTCGATGAAAAGGATGGTCTTGATACTTACTGTCTTGCCTATACGAAGTGAGGCCATAACGTGACGTATTCTAACAGTTTCAGTGACCTACAGCCACTGATGAATCTTATGCTGATCCTGATTTTTACAACGGTAAATATAATTGTAAAAGGTTCCAAGATTTTCGGACATACAACTGCGGCCATCTTTGCTTAAGCTTTCTTTGTAAGAAACTGTACGATAAACCTGACTAAATGTGTTTTTATATTCAAGTTATATTAGTCATTGACAAACTGTTATAAAAAAATCATTGACACAAAATAAGTCAGGAACATCGTTTGTCTTCGAAGAACAATATTTTCCACCTATAGGCTTGTCACCAAGACATAACTACATTCATAGTCTAGAAAAACTCTCAACTTTTAAATCAATCTTAAATAACAAAAATAATAAGTAGAGGATTAACTGGTTGTGTTTCAACGTAGCAGCTACAAAATTTAAGATATTAAGTTATTTTTGATTGACGCATTATATGACGCATGACAATAAACCTATCACTTAATCAAATAACATATATAGAGATTGCAAAATTAAGTCTTTAAAAGAGGTTTCAAGTGTTTTAAAAGAAAAACAAGAAATGTTAAAGTTAATCTCTAAATAAATAAAATTATTGTAACTGTTGCTTGTAATACCTGGGTCATCATGCACGTGTGAAAGATGTTTCTCTGTGTTGATGCGTCTGAAGGCCTGTTTGAAATCGACTGTAACACAGAAAAGATTGAACAGCGTAGCAGTTTTAAATTTATCTAGAAAAGAGGCTGACTGCTTAACTTAAAATAATATAATTACTTAATTCGTTTGCAGAAGTTATGAAAAAAAAAGTGTATTCTTAATTAAATGAATTTTTTTTTAATTATAACTTTGGTATAATAATTCATACAATAAATAATATTTTAAAGCTTTTTTTTCAAGAAGCACAAGTAGTACGTATTACTGAATATATATAGACATATAAAAGATTTTCCCCACCCACAATCATTATGCTTCGTCACCCCTGTCTGACGTAACTCATCCCACTGAGACTACATCACGAAAACATTTGGATCCCCACAAATTATTGGGTTTTTAGTTTTTATCGGTTAGTAGCAGATAATAATTTTTTTCCTTATCCGTACCCTACCTTTTGCTATATAAAATGTATGCAAATTCAACCCACTACTCGTAGAATGGTATAGCACGTCATAACATTCAAGTATATTCTCCCTTGTAGTTGTTAATGCATGTAGAAATAGTTAACTTCTTTGGATCTACATTTAATACCTTGCCAAAGTAGATACGTTTTTTCAAGTTAAAGCTACAGTTAAACTCTTAACAATTGTAATAAAAATTAAAACTACTGTTAAATCAACGATATTTATACGTATACTTTTAATAAGTTTGTGTAAAATATAGTTTATGAAGTCTAAATAGTTGCAACACGGTAAAGTATGAAGCATACGTAAAAATGAGATTCTGTTTAAATATCATATTATAGTTTTTAGTGTATACAACAAAATACATTTTAAAAATTTAATGAAGCCATACTGTAAAGATCAGGGCAGCTAGATGAAGGCGTGAATTTTAATATTACACGAAAAATGTTGCGCGTTGTTAAGTATCCCCGTTAAAGGTATTAAGTTTAAAGTTTTGAGAAATTCTTATGAAAAATGTAAAAATCAATATAATAGCAGAATTTGATTTTTTAACAGCGATTTTTGCACTTTTTGGCTTCATACTTTCGTGAAAAATAGGTTTCAGATAATCTAGCCAGCACCTATTGGTAGATAATTGCGTAACAAAAAAAGTATTATTAGCTTTTTTTTTGCAATAGAATTCCCCCTAAGAAAAATATAAATAAAATTTAAAGAAATAATATGGCCACTTTTTACAATTCGTTCGATAACAAAAAAGCTGGCACATTTATGCCTTAAACATATTTCCCATGTACTCTGATCACAATCAAAACAAAGCGATTGCAAAGAATTTTCGTAGCAGTTGCAGAAGATTCCTTATCATATGCTTTACCTACCTGTCTATTTAAGTACTTTTAGATAAGTATGAAAGAAAAATCTTGTTATTTATTAATGTATACTGCTTTTTCCAAGTTACTTTACTGCTGTAAAGAAAAACTGGTGTTAAAAAAGTATGTTTTCAAGGAGAGAAAATAATCAAAAAATCTAAAAGAATCAAGAGAGGAAATGAGCAATTCTAAAATGGCTGAAATTTTGATACGTGTGTTTTATGACCAAGATTATGCACACTAAAAGAAAAGAATCAGAATATTTCTAGAGTTAAAGAAATGTGCAATGGTGATAGAAAGAGAAAAAGTATCGACCGACAAAGAAGACGAATGAGCTGAGAACGACTTAACGGCCATAAATTATATTTATAGTGCTATTTTAAATAAGCAGCTAAAATTTGAGCCCAATCTTTCGGATTATAAAAAAATTTTATGCTATGTATTCAAAGAAAATGAGCTGAAGAAAATCAGGATGAAGGATTTTCAAAAATCATTAGTTTTTATTAGTGAATTTAAAAAATTAGTAAATGAGTTTAAATCAGCTGGTGCTACCGTAAGTAAAAAAGAAACGTTAAATTATTTATTGAAAACATTACCAGAATCGTATAGTTATATTGGTGATTTAATAGATACGTTAAAACCACAAGATCAAACAGCCAGTTAAGTGATCAATAAAATTAAAATGTTAAAAATGAAGACCAAACGTGAAAGTGCTAATACAAATGTAAAATTAAATGCCTTAGTGTTATAATCAAAAGGTCGCGAGAAACAAGAAAGTGCTTGTCATGGCTGTGGTCGAATTGGGCATTTCAAGAAAGATTGCCCGAACTTGAACAATGCTGGCTATGGAGGCCGAGCACAAAGGGGTGCATGCTAACAGTTTCAAGGAAACGGAGCGCATCAATAAACTTCGAAAAACAGAGGAAGAAGCTCAATCGGGAAATGAGGCATTAAATTATTTAAAAAATTTATTTTCCTGTAGCTAAGATGCACACTTTGAAAAATTTGCTATCGTATTGTTGCCAAGAAGGCTTTATTATTGATGAGATGGATGTTGAAACTGTGTTTTGTAATTGGGAAAGTTGAATCAGAGGTATACGTCAAACAACCGGAAGTTTTTAACAATACTCCTAACAACGTATGTAAATTGCAAAAAAAATTGTATTGTTCACGAGAAAGCTCTAGAGTTCAGTTTGAATGTTTAAATGGATTAGTAACAAACTCAAGTTTGGAAAGTAGTAAACTAGAGATTAATGTATATTCCTTAAGCAATGAAAAAGATAAAGCGTAAAATTTTTTTATTTCTTGATGATCTATTAATTTATTGTAAAAGATTAAAGAATACTGATGTAATTAAGAAAAAATTAACAAAAAGATTTCGTATAAAAGATTTTAAGAAAGTGAAAGATTATTTGTTTATGAATATAATTTATAACGTGAAGAAAAATGTTATGATTTTGAGTTAGACAAGTTACACTGAATCTTGGGCACATAAGTAAAAATTAGAAAATACTTAACTATGTAGTACATCAATAAAAATTTATTAAACGCTAGAACAAGCAATAGATGTTAAAAGTAATTCAAAGTATAGCAATCTGATTGGTGAACTTTTGTATATTGATTCAGAAACGAGATCTGTTATAAGTTATATCGTTAATTATTTAAGTTGATTTAAAAATTGTTTAATGAAATACGTTTTAAGAATGCAATGAGGATTATGAAATACGTGTATCTATCAAGAGATTTGAACCTTATGTACAAAAAAAATGGTAATGTAGATATAGTAGATTATTTTGTCTATTCAGACTAGGCAGGTGACAGTCTTGATAGAAAATCCACATTGGGCTATGTAATAAGATTTTTAGATAATAGGGTTCATTAGAAAACGCGGAAACAAAATAGTGAAACAAAACCTTTGACTTCAGCTGAGAAGGTTACTTTTTCTTAGGTTGTAAGTTAATAAAAGTTAATACGAAATGTGGTAGACATTTTTAAGTTGATCTTGAATGAACCAATAAAAATTTATGAAGACAGTTCAGGAGCCTTAAGCATTTAAAAATTTTAAAATTTTACAAAAATTCGGAATATATTGAGGTACATTATCATTATATTTATAAAACTAAATCTCAGGGAATTGATATAGTAAAAGGAGAACCAGAAAGTAATATTGAAGATATTCATATATATAGAATCAAGAAATTTTGAAACAAAAATAAAACCGAACACCCCCCACTCCACCTTGTGACGTGGAAAAATTTGCTTCACAATTTTTGCACGTCACTGTCGACGCCCCTATTCGAAAACCAATTAGTGTTCTTAATGAGATCCTCACATAACCAAAAACTTCGTGTGTTCTAGAAACGACCAACGGTAAGCCAGAGAAGGAGACACACACCTAGACCAGAAATGTAGCGTGCGTACGAGTAAATGTGATTATGTAAGTGTCAAAGCGTTGGCACGTAAGTATGATCCGGAAGGTAAGGTAGGGGCCAGATAAACCGTTTGCGCACAAGTAGGTGATCGGACGAGGGACGAGGGGATACCGACCCAAGGGTCAGGGAGCAGAGCATGAGACGAAAAGGGCGGAGAAAAAAGGCAGTAGAATTTCGACCATCGAGAGAGAGAGCTGTCAAGCACGAAGAGAGTGTCTGCACCATTTTGCTGTCTCGTTTTCGTGGCCGGTACTCGAGACGAGCATCTCGTTGGCGATTCCTTTTTCCTAGGGCATACGCGGAGATCGGGAAGGGGGTCGAGCTGTGTGACGGGAAAACGCGACGAGTGTGTGCAGGAGAGAAAGTGATGGCACTCGAGGTACCATGAGAGCGAGCGAGAAGAGAGGAGAAATAGGGCTGATCCAAGCCTGCTTGGCCCTAAGCGCTGGTCGCCCTGCCAACAAGACGTCCTTCTCTGACACCTTAGCCGAGTCAGGAAGGAGGGCGCCTTACGCAGCTGGGGAGCAGGATCAAGGGACTCCGGAGAGTTAATTTCCCAGACCACCATCCATGACGACACAGCCGGCTCGCTCGTCTGCAAGAGTCGAGTAGCATCACCAAGGTACCGTGAAAAGGCTAGCGGGGACACAACAGGGGGGAAAAACATCGACAGTCTATAGCGAGGGTGAGAGCCACGAGACTGGGATAGGGAGCGTGTTGAGTGCGCCCCGGTCGGGCCTCCACCGAGACGTGGAGACGGGCACGCCGTGCCAGTGGGCGTGAGGGAGGGACAGGGACCGGGAGAGAGAGAGAGAGAGAGAGAGAGAGAGAGAGAGAGAGAGAAGGAAAGGGGCGCGTGAGACTGAGAGTGAGTGAGTGGTCGCATAGCCGTGGTGTAAGGGCGGGACGGATCGAGAGACGGCGTTGGGGCGCTTTGAGTTGTAAGGCGTGTTTGTGACCATCTCCGATCGCGACGGTAATCCACGCCCGGGACCTATAGGTTGTGCCGAGTGTGAGTGTAGGGGTGTGTAGGTACGGACAGGCAACCACGCCGAGGAGACCGGGTCCCAGACCAAGAGTAGCGTGAGAGGGAAAGTAGGTGTAAAGGCGCATGAGTGTGTGTGCGTGTGATCGGACTAGCGTGGCTCTTCAAGCGCACCACTGGCGTTGTGGTGGCGATCGAGGGCTTGCGCCGTAGCCTCGGGACCGAGAAGAGTGTACGTGAAGCGACTGTAGATAGCGGTTATGTTTATCTCAATAAATCTATAAAATAAAGCCAACATCGCCTTTTGTTGTTCATTTGCCCAGACGCGAATCCCCTTTTGAGACAGGTCCAGTGAAGGGGCGAGTAGGAAGAGCGTTTTCGAGCAGAGACGTACGAGAGAGAATAATTTTGATATTTTCTTTTCAATGGTAAGTCACCTTGGGGAATGTAAAATATACTTTATAACCTACCATGTAGCTTGGCCGAGCATTCGCTCGATGAGTATGTATACACGCAAAAAAATGCTAGTTCTTAAAGCCTGTTTGCATACGCTGCCAGTGTTCAAGTTACTCGTGGACTCTTACTGCATGACTATTTGGGTATGTTTGCGTTAAAAATTGTTACGTACGGGTACAAATAGACGTTGAGCTGCCATAACACAACGATAAGTATATCGAAAGATATATTTCGGGTGTATACAGCGTGCCACAGTGGTGAGCTATTAACGCTTGTAAGGAGGAGCTGCGAGAGCCGGCCGATCGAGCTCCCACAGCACAATGTCA
Source organism: Copidosoma floridanum (assembly GCF_036245765.1). Classification (NCBI taxonomy): domain Eukaryota; kingdom Metazoa; phylum Arthropoda; class Insecta; order Hymenoptera; family Encyrtidae; genus Copidosoma; species Copidosoma floridanum. The sequence goes on from NW_028321901.1 coordinate 2,482,943, forward strand.
GAGTTCAATGTGCAGGCTGCTTCTTAAAGCTTTCAAATGCTTAATTCTGGTCTCTAATATCCATTCATGGTTATTTTCAAAATGCAATTACTCAAAAGGCTTCAAGAGTTTTAAAAATTATCTGTACATAAAAAAATAAGAAAAACACATCATTGATAATTGCTTAGTCGTAAATTTTTTAATTTATTTTACAAAGGGGCTAGAAATTTGTTATTTTTTTTTCAAATGAAATTTAACATTGTATTATTAATCTGTACATTGTAGTTAGTGGGAATGAAAATAAAAACTGGAGTAAATGATTGGATTAACAATGAAATAATTAATAACTTATGTGCATAATCAATTGTCCATCAATTCTTTATCCCATTCATACAGCAAACAAGGATCTATATTTGGCAGATTTTCGCACTGTACAATAATTGAGAATCATTATTATAATTTACTTTAGATACATACAGATGATGATAAAAATAGATCGTGTTGACTTCTCTTACTAAGAAATATGCAAAATCATTTAAATTATAAATTTTTTAAATTTTACAAAAGCATGGACCATTGTCGTTGATTTTATGCACAAGAACCGTTCCAATCTCATACAGTTTATCGTTAAATACAACAGATTTGAATGTATTAGCATTGTTCATAGCTGGTTTATATTTTTGTATCTCTGTATTATTTTGTTCTGCAATACTTCCAAGTATAGTATTATTATATAGAATATTGGCTTTCATAAGACTGAAACATTGTTGAAGCTGGTTTTTGATCGATATCGTTAAGGGTAAATTTTTTCTAGAAATGGTACTAATTCTAATGCTTTTTAAGTATTTATTTTTTCTTTCTTCGACTATACTCCAGAAATGAGTAATAGGTCCATTATCTTTCATAAATTGCGGTATATTTGTGGCAGAGTGCATTTTACTTGTAAGAAGACCGAACAGTTCAATGTACATCTCATTATGTTTTTGAATAAGTTGCTTGACTCTACATGTGTCAGCTCTTATGTACCGTGGGAAAGACAAGATACCAACAATTTGACGTAAAATTAAATAGAGATTCCAGCTTACGTTTGTTTCAGGAATCAAATCACCAATAATAGGTTCCATGTATCTCATAAGGCACATTTTACTTTTTCTTGAAATTTATTTATTTTTTTTTTTTTGGAGACTCTTTTAGTGTATCGCAAGGCTTGCTTCTGCCTTCAATTTTTCCAAGGTGAAACGAATGCAAACAATCATTCAAGTTATCTATGAATAAAATTTTATCATGACAAATAATCATTGTTAATATTTTTGCTAAAGACTTTTTCCAAACCCTTCGCAAAAATCATGCATAAAGTCACAGTGTTTGTTTTTAGTGATATGAAAATCTAAGAGATTATTAAATATACATTATTCCGATATACCAGTGGAAATACTTTTCTTTTCTAAATCAGTAATATAATTAGTTTTGTTTCTCAACAAGTCTTCATTTTTAGTAGTCAATAACTGCATTTGGTGCGAATCAGCTCGACAAACTTGACAGCAACGAGTGTTGGAAAAACTTGCGATAAAACTGCATATCTCGTTAGTGCCTAGATTGTCTCCAATTACTAATAAACATCTTAAAAAAACGCGATGTTTTTTGTCGTCTACTTTGATTTCCAACCCCTCAGTTTCTAAAATATTAATATCATTTATTAATCGGGAGAAAATATTGGCATTGCCAAATTTTTTTCTACCATTTAAATAGAAAAGTATCGTCAAAAATACGTTATTCAATTTCACTACAAGTTCAGGTGGTAAGAATGGGCATGTAATATAACCACCACCGAGTTTACTTTCACCCGCATGACTCCCAAGCTCATTACCAACTTCAAAATCATCAAAGACAAAAATTTAAGGTAATATGAGCTTATCTTCGCATTTGTATTTTTTTCCCCACAACTTGGTTTGCATAATATTTGATGTGACTGTGTCTTCAGCTCGCAAATCTGTGATGTAGGATACAACTTTATAAAATAACCCCGGAATCTCTAAGAAAACTTTTAAAAAATTTTGTGGTGGTATGTAAACTGTATGTGTATCAACTAATTTGACTGTAGATAAATAGTTTTTAACCGTTGTACCAATTACTATCTCACTTGGATGTGTATATTTACAATACTTTTCATAAATTTGAAAGCGCCTGCTTTCTGTTAGGAAATCCGAAAATATACATTTATACTTAGCTACATTTTCAGTTTTCTTAAGCAATTCTTTCTCACAGTTACTACATTCTTCTTGAATGTCTTGTAATATTATTGGAATTTAAATGTCAGATACAAAACTACTCGTCTTGTTGATATATTCTTGTGTCGTATTTCTAGGGATATGAGGATTGTTGTCTAATGATAAGCAAAATTGAGCTACACGTCCCTTTAATTCGGATTTGTTAAACATTTTAGGTTTTAATTTAATAATACAGTAAGATGAGGTTTTTTTTTAATTTTTAAACGTGATATACGTTACATACCAAACTAAAAAAATAACGGATTCTTGATTTCCTTTACTCATTAGAGTTTGAAGAAGAAGATGGCGCTCTAAATTTTTGATAAAATTTGACTATGTTTAAAAAAGGAGTTTCAGTTCTGAACTCGTACAAGTAGTAATAAAAAAACTAAAAGATGTTTTTGTAGTTTTTAATTCTCTTGGACCCTAAAACTTTTAAAACTTTATACAAATGTTCAACAGCTTTACTCAGAGTATCATATTTAAACTTTGTTTTCTCCTTTATCACAAAATAAATTGAATCTATCTGTTTAAGTGGCCCACAAACAACTATGTACGGTTGTACATCAGGTTCCAATGTCTTATTGTAAATGTTTTGTAAATGTTTGTGAGTCAAAATAAAAACTTCGTTGGCTTCAAAATTTCTAATATCCTAGGTTATTAAAAAATTTTACAATAGTTTTCAGTGTAAATAATACTAATGTGTTATAAAAACTATCAACAGTTTTAAGTTTATATTACCAGTTTGTGCAAGATGAATGAGTCATGTAGATCTTATTTAGTTATTGTGACATCTTTTTTCACTTTTACAACATTTGCTAGTAATGGACAGAGTAATCCAATTCAAATCGTGGTTGATCTGTTACTTATAGAAAAAAAATGAAAAGAAAAAAAAAAAACTTTAATAAATTTTTTTTTATTCATGCAGGAATAAAAAGTTATTCATTTTCATTTAAAAAGTATTGAAAAAAAGTATACGAATTGGAAGTTATCAACAGCAGATAAGCATGAATATGACGAAAAGATCTCCTGAATCGTAGAACATGAGTATATTTTTTTTTCGTTCTTCCACGGTGTCATTCCACCGTAAGAGAAGTTTTTCGTTTATGTTCGAGGTATCCCCCGTACTAGTGTTAACAATCGTTTTTGATTGCTCTATATTGATTAAGTTAAAATATATACTCTGCTTTAAACCTGTAGTTTTATTAATTTAATTTTGATAACTTTTTTTTAACTTATTTTAACGGTGCCTTGAAATAATCCTAAGTTTATCGCTTCTTGACGGTAATGCCGATAGGAGTTAAATAAAGCTGCTTTAGGACCCACTTTGGTAGTGCTTTTAGAATACCATTCTTCGGGGATTCTATTAGGAAGTAAGTCCACTAATTGATCAACTAATTGTAAAAAATTTTCCCAGCGTAGACTAAAATAATTCATGATGCTAAGTATTGATGTTGTTGAAAATAATATTATAAAATATATGCATAGTCATTGATCAAGCGTCATAATAATAATAATTATTGATGTTGTTACAAGAAAATTCACTTTTGGATTAACTGATGCATCATATTTTTTCATGAGTGATAAGTATATGTACATACTTACTCATGCCTACTGTTTGCAAACTCGTTATCAATTAAAATCTCAGCTACCTTCAGAATGTATTTGTCAGATTTATTTGATTTTGATGGATTCACTGTATCTTGGCGATAGGTGGCCAAAGCAAGTTTACCTACTGTTGATTGCAGTAAGTGATAAAATTTATCATTTTTTTTTGGTATAGGAATCGCTTATAATATCGTTAAATGTAAAGTGATCTGAAAAAAAGTATGCATTTAAAATTTACAAAAAAAAATTGTTTGTGCACTACTTATATATACACTATTACAACCTCACACATACACGCTTGCACGCTTTAAATTTATTTTAAATTTCATTATAGTGCTCTACGTCTGACTCTAAAATACAGGTTCTATTATGATACGTAGCACTTCAGAGAGGGAAGAAAGAGAGTAGAGCTTAATAATACTTAAACCTAATCCTAATCGGTATCTTATACATGTATGTCAACAAATTGACTCAACAATAATAAGTATTTTTTCCTACCTTTGTTCCTACTTTCACTCTCACCAGGTTGAACTATAATCAATAAAATTCTCTCTGCTTCAGTTTTAGCCTTTTTCTTGCTTGGTTCATATTCTTTTGTAGAGCCGTCTGTGCAGTTTGATGCTGATGAAAGATTTAACAAGGATTGTCCTTCAATAACGGTTGTATTAGAGTTCAATTGAGCTCCACTTGAGCAAAGTGTATCTGAAGAAACATCAATCAATGATGTCGAGGTAGCTTGATGAATGTAACCTAAATCAATATGTAACGATACAATAAATATATACAAATTTTTTTTTTTATATATATTATAGTGCTCTACGTCTGGCTCCTTTAATAAGGGCACTACTATGGGCACTTAGCACTTGGGAAAGGGATAAGGAAAGGGATGGGAGGCCTCCCATTACTGGGAGGGGGATAGGGGGAAATAAGGCAATTTTTGTTGCGAGAAGGTTGCCTAGACCCTCCTCGAGGAGTATTGCGTGGTGAAAAAGACTCACAGAGGTACTTGCCCGAAAGTCGCACTGGCCGGGAATCGAACCACGGTCTCCCGCGTGCCAATCCACGACCTAGCCGACCGAGCCACCGCGCGCTTTAAATATATATAAATGATGCTCCTTAAACCTGCATATAGATTTGTAATGCGATTGGACGGAATGATACAACATTGAAAATAGTTTAAAGTAAATGATATCAAGCATTTACCGGATAACCCATTTTGCTCATTTGGATTCAGATAACTATACATTTCACCTGAAATTTTTTTAATGATCTTGGAGGTGCACACCCACATAAAATGTATACTTGTTTATCTAATGTTGGATGATGTAAAAGTAAGAAATTGGTAATTAAAGGACAATTGTGATGTATGAAAAAAATTTGGGTTACTTGTAGGTTAAGCGATCAAGCACAAAAAACTATAAACATTCGTATTTTAAACTATATCATTCATACCATGTAAAATAGTATGCCATATGTTTTTTGTTATAAGCTACCAGATCTTATATATAACAATGTAATACTCACATAATTATACCGATTACTCTTCAACTATTTATATTATAAGCTGCACTTCAACGAAAAATCTGGAGCAGGGCACATACTGTGTTCCCAATTGACGTCAGCTGATGCTCACTACTTCCAAGCCTCGCACCTCCTCCTAACAAGCTTTAATAGCTCACCACTGTGGCACGCTGTATACATCCGAAATATATCTTTCGACATACTTATCGTTGTGTTATAGTAGCTCAACGCCTATTTGTGTCGGTACGAAACAATCTTTAACGCAAACAGACCCAAATAATCATGCAGTAGAGCCCACGCGTTACTTGAACACTGGCAGCGTATGCAAACAGGCTTTGAGAACTAGCATTTTTTTGCGTGTATGGTACGACTGTACAAAGCTCGCACGTGTCGAGACGAGCTGCTCCGAAATTGGACAAATACTTGAGCAGCTGTTTGTGAGTAAGTATATAGGTGTATATAGGTATCTATCATATCTTTAGAAAGCCACACTCACTACATGTGTACCCTGAAAGGATACATGTAAGTGTATGAGGTGTGTTCAAAACATAACGAGAATTTTCGTTTTATTAAAAAAAATATTTATTTATTCATCAATATCTTTGTTGTCCATCTATTCTTGTAAAACGACGGCCTTTTAATGTTCTCTTTATTTTTGGAACTAGAAAAAAGTCACATGGAGCCATATCTGGCGAATATAGAGGCTGAGGCATAGTTACAGTTTTTTTTTTAGACAAAAATTCACGACCAAGCAATGAAGTATAAGCAGGTGCATTATCGTGGTACAAAAGCCATAAATTATTTTACCACAAATCCAGGCGGTTTTTTTGGATTGCTTCACGCAAACGGCGTTGAACTTGTAGGTAGTACTCCTTATTGATTGTTTAACCTAGTGGCAGGAATTCATGATCCACTATGCCACTTTTTTCACGTTTTCATCGGTTGTTGATGTGCTTTGGCGTCCGGGTCGTTCGTCATCTTCAACGCTTTAGCGGCCATCTTGGAAATGCTTATACCACTCGTAAATCCTTGCTTTACTCATAGCAGACTCACCATATGCCGTTGTTAACATTTTACAAACTTGACTACACTTTATTTCATTTTTTACGCTAAATTAAATACAAATTCTTTGATTCATTTTTTTTACAAACGAAAATCACCGAGCTCAAAAAACACGTCTAACGTTAGTGGTTGCTACATAAAAAGTAAGCAAAGAATATTGCTGAGAATTTTATCGTACTTCAAGGGCATGTGTACCAACATAATAAAAAAAAATGTATACAGGTGGACTCTCCAAACCTCTGAGATTTAAAAATTCTCATTACTTTTTGAACACATATCGTATATGTCTACATAGGTGTATTTATGAACAACAGTGAAAAGCAGTTGCTAGTGAATAGGTGAACGCGTAAAATTTGTGAATAAAGCGTTTTAAGTATAGATAAAGAAAGTGCATTTATCAATGAAGAAAGTAATGAAAAAATAGTGAGACAAAATGAGTTAGTACTGTGCACACATTCATTTTATTAGTATCACAAATAAAGTATTTTTTCTGTAATTTTTAGATTTTTGGATTCTAATCCTGCAATAAAAACAACCTAAATTTTTAATATCAAATGGAGTGATCTTAAAAAAGCTCTCTTTCACACGTGCATGCACGCACACACAGTTTTAATTCTCAATTTAAATTCTACTTGTATATCTTACTAATACTTAAAGCAAAGTCACTAAAACAGTTGTAATCGCTAACCGAGAAAACTGCTGAACCGATTTTGCTTAAATTTTGTAAACTGATTCTTGACACTTCCTGGATAGTTCTGGTTCAGTTTTTATCTTGAAAAGTTAAATAACAATAACAATAAATAAGATCTAGCAACTATCGTTTCAAATAGATCTATTATCTCACAATACATGTAGGTTATTCAGAAATTTTGATCATTAAAACTATAAGTTTATGGTGACTAAAACTAGAAACATGAGTTTGAGACTTAATATCCTCTAAATATCTGGAAGATACTGCGTCAATGGTTTTCTTAAAAATACTGCTCTTCTGATAGTAATTAAATGTATGCATATAGGGTACTAACTTATTTTCCTTCACTTTCAAAATTCTTTTTTTTTTTCAATGAATGCTCTTTGTTTATGCATATTTCAAACACTTTATACACGAATTTTCACGTACTGCTAGTCACCACAAACTGCTATTTAATGCTGTACATGAGTACATCTGTGAATACACATATAGCTTTTTGTATACGTACGGGATGCACATGCTGTGAGTGTGGCATTATTAAGATATGATAGATACCTAAACACTTATACACTTTTTCACAAACGTCTGCTTATATATTCGTCCAATTTTAGAGCAGCTCGTCTTGATCCTTGCGTTCCACTGCGCTCAAAGCCTGCGATAAAAGCTATGCAATAGCTTTAAAAAAAACATAAATAAAGAGATTCGTTTCAGTAAGCAAATGTCGAGGTTGATGTATAAAAGTGTAAATAATGATAAAAAAAAGTATATTGTATTAATTGCAAACAAAAAAAGGATATTTTTTATAGAGGCTCCGGAAGGGCCAGGAAAAACTTATTTATTTAGAAAGTTAATTTATTTATTTATTACTCAAAATAAAAAAATTTTGTTAATGGCATGGACTGGCATAACATTAATATAATTTTTAAAGAGAATGACAAGTAATAAAACTTATCGACTTTTTTTAGATCCTAATAATATAGAAAGTGCCTTTTTAGAATTTGAGTCTGATAAAAAAAAAAATTAAGAAAAGTTGATTTTATTATTTAGGATGAGGCTTTAATGATTCCAAAAAAGCATTGGAAATTTTTGACAGAACGTTAAGAGGTTTATGTAATATTGAAAAATATTTTGAAAATAAATTAATTATTTTAGAAGGTGATTCTCATCAGATTTTCTCAGTGATAAAAAATCGTGAAAGAAAAATTTTAATAAAATGAACTATTGAATCTCTATTTTTATGAAACTCATGCCAAAGTTAAAGACGAAAAATACATATTTGTTTTAACAGTAAGGGATTTTTAAAAATTATTATTGAAAATTTGAGAGGGGGGAAAAAACTTTTAACATTTCTAACCATTCGATATCAAACGATGTACGTTCCCAAGTATTTTCTAGTATCTATAACTAATCGATGAATACTGTTATACTAACATCACATAACGAGCTCACTGATTATTAAAATAATAAAATACTTTAAAAATTAACTGGAGAAATTAAAACTTATTAAAGTATAGATAACGCAACTTATAAAGAAGTTGATGAATCGGATGATAACATTTACTTAAAATTTTCGGTGGAAATGTTGAACAGTATTCCTGATGGATTACCACCTCATAAGCTAAATCTAAAAGTTGGTACACTAGTGATGCTACTTAAAAATTTAAGTATATCAGATGGACTGGAGCACGTTAACGAATAACGAAATTATTGCAGTTTAATGTGGGAATAGAAAAAATACTTAAAGAAAAAATTTTAAATAAAGTCTTCATTTCAAGAATTACTTCAGACACGGGAAACAGCTCAACATTACCTATTATTCTGCATCGTTAAATATTTTCAATCGTTGTTGCATTTGCTATGACAATAAGCAAATCTTAAGGTCAAAGTTTCGATAATGTAGGTTTATATTTAAAAATACCCTTAATAATTCGTGGTCAATTATATTTGGCTTTATTAAGATGCAAAAATGAAAATCAGTTATTTATTTAAGTAGAAAGAAAAAAAAATATCAAATTGAAAATGTTGTTCGGAAAAAAATTTTACATAATTAATTGACTTTACTTGATCGTTCTCATAGATAAATAATAATTTTTCAAGAATCGACAAAATTCATGACAATAAAAAAAAAGGTTGTAATATTGATGAATACTTTATTATTTAACAATAGTACGTGACATGATTAATTATTTTTTTATGATGATACTTTTGTTAAAAAAAGTTAATCTTCAATTTTTTAGAATAAAGAATATGTGATTCTTATTACAAAATTAATTGTAATGTAAAAGCTTAGTACACATGTTATAAATAAATTATTATTTATTACAATTATTATCAGTACAATAAATGTATCAATTCATAAAATTTATAGATATTGTCAGTTATTTACAGTTATTGTTCAGTTATAACTTGAAACTAGGTACTAAGTGCTCTGTTTCTTTGTGGTTCTAGTATACCTGAATTTAATAGGTTATTAACTAAACCTCTTCAAATTCGGCGATACTTTCACAGTTATCATTATTTAGTAATTGTGTAACGTTTTAATTTGCATGTGAATTTGTATCATTTTATGCATATACATGTAAGAAATTATAAATGTTACATTGTTCCTAAATAATAGTAACACAAAAAAAGTTCAATGCACCTAGAATTTTATACTTATTCATGAACCAAAGCAACTTTATACTAATTATACAACAACATGTTATTTATTATTATTATAACTTAATTCAACATGAGTTCTATAAATTATGAATATGGATAAAGTCTCTCCATTTGCCTCTTTGGCGGTGTGGAAAAAAGGAATGCCCCCGCAGCTCTTCATAGCTCTCCACAACTTCCTACAACAGCCCCTCCACAACCCCTCGACTTATAAGCTAAAATTTAACCATGTTCACCGTTAATTTAACATTTTTGTCTTTTTCTAAAATTCCCGACAGCTCCTCTATAGCCTCCCAAATCCCCTTATAGCACTCCACACCATTTTTCTTGTCCACCCAAAGCCCCCCACACAATTTTTTTTGGTAAAAGTAAAAAAAAATAATAGTCATCTATTTTTTCACACCGCCAAAGATGCAAATAGATAAACCTTATTCATAATTAAATTTATATTTAACTTTTTAAGTACCATCAATATTGTACCAATTTTTTAATTTAGTTCTAGAGGTGGTTATTCTTCACAAATAGTGTTCAACATTTCCACCAGAAAATTCCAACAAACATATCGTCTGACTTATCAACTCGTTTGGTAATTGCGTTACCTATACTTAGTAAGTTTTAATGTCTTCAGTTAATTTCTTAACCTTTTTATTATTTTAATAACCGGTATGCTTATTATGTGATATAAGTATAACACTATTCATCGAACAATTAAACATATTAGAAAATAGTTGTAAGCATACACATCCAGTTTTTAGAAATGTTAAAGCTTTTTATTTCCCCTTCTTCAATTTTCAGTAATTATTTGAAAAATCCTTTTTACTAGAACAAATACGTATTTCTTGTCTTAAAATTTGGAACAAGTTCTGCATAAATGAAGACTTAATAATAATAGTTTGTTTAGTGATGATTTTCTTGTTACCGTTTTTTATTACTAGAAAAATCTGACGACAATCACCTCCTAAGATAAATAATTTAATACCAAAATATTTTTTTTTATAACATAAACCTCTTAACGTTCTGTCTACTATTTCTCATGTTTTTTTTTTTATTGTTGGAGCCTTATCCCAAATAAATAAATCAACTTTTCTTAATTTTTTTTTATCAGACTCAAATTATAAAAAGGTACTTACTATATTATTAAGATCTAAAAAAAGTCTAAAAGTTTTATTACTTGACATTCTCTTTGGAAACAATATTAATGCTATGCCAGTCCATACTATTAAGAAAATTTTTTTATTTTGAGAAATAAAAAAATAATCTAACGTTCTAAATACCCGAACAGAAATTGAGTTCAGGCACTGAACAGGTCCTGGACAGGTGCCTGAGCTGCCTGCGCAGGATCTGCTCAGGCATTAATGGAATTTTATCCAACGATGTGCACAGGACCTGCTCAGGCACCTGCACAGGGAGCCTTAGCTCAGGCAACCTGGACAAATATAATCTAGTCCTGAACTGACTTTTACACAATTAAATAGTACGGTTATGTTACGTAAAAAAATGTTTTTAAACAGAGAAGTTGATTTTAGTAAAGTTTTATGGGATACAGGTAAGCTAGAAATGTGATATTTCAATATTTTTAAAAGTTTATCCATGTGGCTATTTGCAATGGAACACTCTCTTTTCCATTTCCGAAGTTGTACATTCAAATCACGAACTTCATCAATATTGACACTTGTTTGTTTTTTTTTCTTACACTGTCATTAGTTGTCTTTAATTCTTCAAAAATTTCTAGCTGAATATCGCTCTAAATTTCTTGCTTATCAAACTGTAGAGCTGAGTTTTCACTAATATTATCTGTAAGTTTAGCTTTTTTTTCATTATTTCCATTAAATCTGTATGGTTTTCTTTTTTTCGAAATTATTCTTTTACGAATAATTTACATTCTATATTTATTTCGCGTCTTTCGTCGAGAACAATGGTTTTGCTCCATTTTACATTATTGAAAAAAAGGTTTAGACTATATATACATATACTTTAGTAGCAGACAGTTGATTTTTTTTTTTTTTTTTCTTACACTGTCATTAGTTGTGTTTAATTCTTTAAAAATTTCTTGCTGAATATCGCTCTAAATTTCTTGCTTATCTAACTGTGGAGCTGAGTTTTCACTAATATTATCTGTAAGTTTAGCTTTTTTTTCATTATTTCCATTAAATCTGTATGGTTTTCTTTTTTTCGAAATTATTCTTTTACGAATAATTCACATTCTATATTTATTTCGCGTCTTTCGTCGAAAATAATGATTTTGCTCCAATTTAGATTAATTGAGAAAAGGGTTAAGACTATACTGTAGTAGCAGACAGTTGATGTCAGTTCAGGCAAGAGCACCGGACCTGTTCAGGAACTGTGCACAGCCTGACCTCACATATGCATAAAATGCCTATCTTGCCTGCGCAGGACCTGCACAGGCAGTCAGGCAAGCTACGGCACATTTCTATTCGGGTAAATACGTTTTCCTGACCCTTCAAGACCATTTATAAAAAATATCATTGTTTTGTTCGCAAATAATATCATATACTTTTTTTTGTCATTATTTACACTTTTGTACATGTACCTCGACGTTTTTTTACTGAAACAAATCTCTTTATTCATGTTTTTTTTAAAGCTATTGCATAGCTTTTATCGCAGGATTTGAGCGCAGTGGAACGCAAGTATCAAGACAAGCCGCTCCAAAATTGGACGAATATATAAGCAGACGTTTGTAAAAAAGTATATGAGTGTAGAGATATCTATTATGATTTTATAATGCCACACTCAAGTGCAATCGTTAATGAAGAAAGTGATTAAAAAATAATGTAAAAAAATGAGTAAGTATTCTACATACATACATTTTATTATTATTACAAATGCAGTATTGTTAAGCAAACCATTGACGCGTTATTTTTTCGATATTCAGAGGATTTTAAGTCTTAAACTTATCTTTCTTAATTTAGTTACCATTAACCTATAGTCTTAATGCTAAAAATTTTCAAATTACCTACATGTATTGTAAGATAATAAAAATATTTTAAACGATATTAACTTTACATTTATTTGACAAAAGAAAAAAATTCATTTTCTTATTGGCCACCTTGCTCCAATCATGTAACTTGAATGAGTATTTATTAATGAACTTAATTCAATGTTAAAAAAAAAAATACTGCATGGATAAAAAATAAATAAATAGTTATACTTGCATAAGTTGATAAAAAATGCTATGCAATATCTTTACCACGGCAGTTCCCGAGTGCTATCCGTCTGGTTTTATTTACCTTTTTTTTGTGTAGGTAAATTAAAGCATTCATATAATTTATTTTCTGATTGTACAATTTATTCAATATGTAAAAGAGCTATACTATCTTTCTTGTTATATGTCGTTATTAAATTTTTAAGTTTTTAATATTTTTGGGGAATCGGCATGCAAAGAGTGCAGGGGGCGCAGCCCTACTGGTATCCATATAAATATACACATCCTTTACTCATAATGTATGTAATAAAAACCGTTAAACCAATCACGTGTACTATTTAGTACCTATGTTTCTTGTGCATAGATAATGCACATTAATGCTGCGCAGAAAAAATATCAGTGTTTTCGACTGCCAAAGGAAACAAAAAGTTACTGTGTTAGCTTACTATCACTGAAACTAACGCTAGGCGTTGCTTAGTAGGTGGCATGCTGAAATTAAATATCGAATCGTGCGAGATTTAAAAATAGAAACCCTCATAAATAGAATGTTAACGTGATTAATTCGGTAATCCCATCACTTGATCAACTGGAATATTAAAATTCATGCTGTTTATTAATTAATCAAATATTTGTTGATAAGTATTAAGTTCCAGTGTTATAAATAATGTTTAGACAACTGCTCAAAGTGTCTTGGATTTTATCAGTACTAGAAATGGTATTCCAATAATGACTTTTGATTGCCAAAGTCTAAATAGTCACAAATATGATTGACAAGATTTAGTTACGAGACAAACATTTGTGTTACTACTTACCGAAACTTGTACGGCACGCAATAATTCAATTGAAACACCTTATTTTAATTGTATTATTCAATTTCAACGAGTTACGGGTTTAAAATGTGGGGAAGCTATTTACCAAAATAATAATGATGCTACCAATATTATGACTTTCAATATTGAAATAAATATTGCACACATTAGCGATGTTGATCTTAGATGGTCATTTGTTGGAGTTATTTGTGCGTGCTTATTCAAACTTAGAAACGGCGTACACATATTCATAATAGGAACTAATATTTCTCCGATTTCAAAATTAGATAAAGTGTAGTCTAAAAAGGTATAAACTACTTGTATTGTAAGATAATAGAAATAGTTTAAACGATATTAACTTTTCATTTAGTCAATAAAAAGAAGTTGTTTCCTTATCGGTCACCATGGTTGAAAGGTGTAACTTAAATTAATATCAAATAAAAATTCTGAATTAATATGAACGAAAAAAGTACTGCATAAATAAAAAATGAATAAATAATTAAATTTTCAAAAGTTAATAAAAATGTTATGCAATAGCTTTACCGTGGCAGTCCCTGAGTGCCACACGTCTGGTTTTTTGATTTTTCTGATTATTATATAACTAAATATAAATAAAATGACTGTTATTGTTACTAATTTAAATTAATGTAATCTGTTGACGAGAATATAAGCACCATAAGTATCCCTAGCACGTGTTGTCTTGGCACTTACATAGTATATTATCATATTAAAAAATATTTGTATATGGGCAATTCTTTTACAAACCGAACACTTTTTGACTGACCGATCTCCGATTTGTCTTAAACTTTTTTTATAGTTTCTATATAAAAAAATAAGAGATATGTATCCTGGCTTTTTTTCCCCCCATAATTTCGATAATATAAGAGATTCAAAGTTTTCAAATCAAGCGGTTTTCGGCTTTTCGGCTCATTTTCAACAATTGATAGCTCTGAATCCATGAGAGCTACAAAATTCTCATCAATCACACTTTTGTAGCTAAAGAATTCAATTCAAATAACAAACAATTTTTAATGAAAAATATGAACAAATTCAAATTTTTGTTAACAATTAAAATTTTAAAATTGATTTTCAACAATGTTTACCAGTTTTCTTACCATTCTACATATTTTTATCGTATTCTGCATTAAATTTCCTACAAAAAACCGTATAAAAAAAATGGAAAAACTTTTATTCATATAAAAAAAAAATTAATTTGTACTGACAGCGCGGCACGTCAGAAAAACCGGTTTTTTGCTGATAAAATGAGATCTTTTGCCCATATCAAAAAAAATTGAAAAAAAAAGTTGAAGACAATTAAAAGATCGACAACTTTTGTCTTAACCGTTTTTCGCTATAACCCCAAAATTTTCGTAAAAATTGCAAATAATGTTACAAATTTCCTTTATTAAATTCTTATAATGCAAATAGCAATTTGTTTGCAAACCTTATATTTTTTTAATAAAAAACATTTCTTAAACCAATGGAATAATTATTATAACTATTAAAAATACATTAATTCATTCAATGTGGCTCGTCCCATCACGCTGTAGACAAACTTCATGCCTTATTCTCTTCCCTTAAATCGTTAAAAAAAAAAATGCAATGGTACAAAAGCAATGACGATTAAAGGCACTTTAAAGTATTACTGCATGATTCCAATCTCCCTACAGCAATAAGAAGCGAAGCAATTCTCATTACAACAACAAAAAACTTTAGTGAAAATATTTTAATAGATAATGTTACACACTACAATAATATGTAAAAATTATTAAATTCTTTTGAAATGTCCATAAACTCACATAATCTTTTTTATTTATTGTTCAATTCCCATTAATAACGATCAAACTAACATATTTAAAAACTTAATATATGAATATTTTTATCCAGAATGACCTAATAAATACCATTGCATTTTTTTTTTAACGATTTGAGGAAAGAGAATAAGGCATGAAGTGTGTCTAGAGCGTGATGGGACGAGCCGCATTAAATGAATTTATGTATTTTTAATAGTAATAATAATTATTTCATCGGTTCAAGAAGTGTTTTTAATAAAAAAAATATTAGGTTTGCAAACAAATTGCTATTTGCATTAAGAGAAATTAATGAAGAAAATTCTCAACATTATTTGCAATTTTTACGAAAATTTTGAGGTTATGGCGAAAAACATTTAAAACAAAAGTTGAAGATCTTTCAATTGTCTCCAATTTTTTTTAAAACTTTTTTTGATACAGGCAAAAGATTTCATTTTATCAGCAAAAAACCAGTTTTTCTGACGTGCCGCGCTGTCAATAAAAATGAATTTTTTTCTTATTTTAATAAAAGTTTCTCCATTTTTTTTAAACGGTTTTTTGTAGGAAATTCAATGCAGAATATAGTAATAATATGTAAAAAGATAAGAAAACTGGTAAACATTGTTTAACATCGATTTTAAAATTTTAATTGTTAATAACAATTTGAATTTGTTCATATCTTTCATTAAAAATATCTTGTTATTCAAATTTAATTATTTAGCTACAAAAATGTAATCAATGAAAATTTTGTAGCTCTCATGGATTCGGAACTATCAATTGTTGAAAATGAGCTGAAAAGCCGAAAACCACTTGATTTGAAAACTTTGAATCACTTTTATTATCGAAATTATGGGGGGAAAAAAAAAGCCAGAACACATATCTCTTATTTTTTGATATAGAAACTATAAAAAAAGTTTAAGACAAATCGGAGATCGGTCGGTCAGAAAGTGTTTGGTTTGTAAAAGAATTGCCCGTATATAAAATGATAATTTAACTTTTTCTAATCTATTACTAAATTTTTCTTTAAGTATTTGTGGATCTTTTACCCTAAAGAAGCTGTTAGCAGGACAATCAAATATTCGTTAAGGTAATTGATTATGAAAATAAATAGCCATGCTTTTAAGTACCAAGTTGTAGTTATAAATATTATGTATAACAATAAAAAATCGAGCAATAGAAGAGCATAGATAATTAAAACATTATAATCAGTTAAAACTAACCGTAAACATCTTTATGTTGATTCAGGTCAGGTGCAGTACTAATATCTTCATCATAATACTTACTATAACAACAATTGTTTTTATAATTTTCATTGTTATTTTTCTTATTATTTTTATATTCTTATCACAATTATTATTATAAGTATTATCGTTGATTTTATTGTTATTGTTATTATTTTTCTAAGTATTATTATTATTAGTATTATAACTATTATTACTGTTGCATTACTATTATTATTACATGTTTAATATCCTTATTCTTACTATTATAATTATTATCTTTGTTACTATAATTAATGTTATTAGTTTTATTATTACAAAAATATTTCTTTATATTATTATCATTCTTATTATTATTATCATAATTTTTATTACTAAAATTATTATTACTATAGTTTCATTATAATAATAATTATTATTTTTATCATTATTATTGTTACCATTATAATTATTATTATTACCACTACTAGTATAAGCAGTAAAGCAACAATAGAATAAAAAGTACTATTAATTATTAAGTATTAATTAAGCATCATAACGAATATCCAGTAGCAACAGCCAGTTATCTCATCATTAAATCGAATTGTTAAGAAATTTTTACCGCTCTTTTTGCATTAAGTATGATTGAATAAGCAAACTGGACTTAATATTAGTAGATATTAATAATTTTTCTATACATATGGTAATCTTCAGTTACAATGAAAAATTAGTTAAATTTAGATGAAAAAAAATAAAGGAAAGACATGAGTGAGTGAATCACCTACCCTTCTCTTAAGGCATGTAGAGGAGAAAGCTGGATGTGGGAAGTGCTAATTCCTGATTGGCTGAACCAGTGTAGAACCAGAAGTAATTATTAGTTAAAAGAATATAGAAATTTTTCTAAAGTTTTTGTATGTAACATCTTATAGTGAAATACGTAACTGTTTATTTTGTACTCGATATCATGACTATTAAAATTATACAAGAGTGACCAAATGTAATTTTTTATGCAAAAAAAATTTTTTTTTTTAAATTGATGGCATTTTTTAATTTATTTTGTTTTTGCATATAAAATTAAATTTGGTCTGTCTTGTATAATTTAAATAGTCATGATATCAAGTACAAAATAATTAGTTCTGTATTTTACAATAAGATGTTACGTACAAAAACTTTAAAAAAATTTCTATATTTTTTCAACTAATAATTACTTCTGGCTCAGCTAATCAGGATTTAGCACTTTCCAGATCCAGCTTTCTCCCCTACATGCCTCAAAACAAGAGTAGGTGATTCACTCACTCATGGCTTTCTTTTCTTTTTTTCATCCAAATTCAACTAATTTTTCGTTGTAACTGAAGATTAACATTTATATAGAATATCATTAATATCTACTAATACTAAGTCCTGTTTGCTTATTCAATTATACTTACTGCAAAAAGAGTGGAAAAATTTCTTAACAATTTGATTTAATGATAAGATAAATCGATGGTCAGTGTGTTGCATATATTAATCGGCATCAACAAATATCCAGTAGCAACAGTGGCCATTGCTACTGGATATTCGTTATAATGCTTAATTAATACTTTATTATTAATAGTACTTTCTGTACTATTGTTGCTTTACTGCTAATACTAGAAGTGGTAATATTAATAATTTTAATGTTTACAATAATAATAATAATAATTATTGATATAATAATAATAATAATTACAGTAATGATAATAATAGTAATGATAATAATGATGATGAAAATAAGAATGATAATAATATTAATAATTTTTTTTATAATAATAAAACTAATAATATTAGGTATAGTAACAAAGATACTAATTATAATAATAACTATAAGGATATTAAACAAGTGATTATAATAGTAATGTAACAATATTGATAGTTATAATACTAATAATAATAATACT
Source organism: Copidosoma floridanum (assembly GCF_036245765.1). Taxonomy (NCBI): domain Eukaryota; kingdom Metazoa; phylum Arthropoda; class Insecta; order Hymenoptera; family Encyrtidae; genus Copidosoma; species Copidosoma floridanum. Next base: position 2,501,606 of record NW_028321901.1, read on the forward strand.
TAGAAAAATAATAGCAATAATAAGAAAATAACAATGATAGTAATAATAATAATTGTGATTACAATATAAAAATAATAACAAAAATAACAATGAAAATAATAAAAACAATTGTTGTTATAGTAAGTATTATGATGGAGATATTAGTACTGCACCTGACCTAAATTAACATAACGATGTTTACGGTTCGTTTCGACTGATTTTTATGTTTTAATTATCCATGCTCTTCTATTGCTTGCTTTTTCATCGTAATAAATGATATGTATAACTACAACTTGGTACTTAAAAGCATGGCTATTTATTTTTATAATCAAATACACAAATGAATATTTGGCTGTCCTGCTAACAGTTTCTTCAGGGTTAAAGATCTACAATTATTATTTTGCGTTAATAAATTATACAATCTTAAAAAACTCATTTTTAATACTATTAGTAAAAACAATTTGTTGATGTAACTTATTCTAACCCGTCAAACTTGCCTTACGTATTATAAAATTTGTTCAAGAGTATTTTTCTAGGATATAAATAAAATATCGTTAGCGTAAACGTACTTAGTTGGAAAATTTTAAGAGTTTCTGTATTTTTTTTTTTTCACAGCTCTACTGCAGTATTTTTGCAAAACATCTTATGTTAAAAAAAGCCATTTTGGCACTTTCTTGCATCCTTATTTCTATAGCTTTGAGAAGTCACAGTATCTTACACTAGCCTTTATTATTCGTCTGAAAAGTTGTGATTTTGCACTGACTTATGTTAAATTAATTTTTTTATAAGATGCTGACAAAAAGAATGAAAAAACCGTGCTTAGTTACAAAATAAAATTAGGGTCCAAATTTTAAAGTCAGTGTTTTAAAAAATTTACCAGTAGAAGAGGCAATATTTTTGTGTTTTAAGATAAAAATTTAAATATTATTTAATCTGCGCACTAGCAATAATAAAGCAGTGGATAATTTAAGAAATTTTTTTTAGAAAAGATGCATCTACCTTCCTATTTTATTTGCCAAAGGAGTATAGCTTTACATTTGGGTACTTAAGCAATTATTTTCAGTTATTTTGAGAAATTTAATAACAAATTTTTAACTTAACCCAAAATTCATCTTGTTGGTTGTTGTCATTTTTAAGGACCATTTGCATTGAGCATGTTATATTTTATTCTTATTTTGAAAAACTTTGCTGATAAAGTATTTGACTCGAGTACCATAAAGTAAGTGTATACCATTTATGTTCAATTTTTTTAATTGTAAGTTGTGAATATTGGAATTCCATTTTTGGTGGGTTAAACTGTAATGACGGTGGCGCAAAGAGTCCTACATTATTATCAGTTACTGAGACCAAGACCTCTAGTATCTTAACTCGGCGTCTGCTACCTGCTATACTACCGTAAAGTCAGTCCACTCGCTCAATAAGTAGCTTTGGGCTACTTTTCCCCCTTTTTTGTAGAACTTATGAATGTGACTTATTGCTTTTTTCTTCTTTGTTATTCAGTGCCAATTTTTTACTAATATTTCACACTAAGGTACAGTTATTACGACATTCATGGTATATTCTTGTGATAGAAGCACTATTTTTGAATTTAATTAAGTATTAAGTCCCGTGAAATAATGCTTATTAATTTCGTTTAGTGCTTTAATAGTTCATTCTTCTATTCTTCTAGCTCTCATCTTACTTTATTTAATGTATGTTTTCACACAGCCACCCGTTTAATACTAAATATTGTTGTCCTTGAAGCCAGATTGGGGTTGGAGTAGAAGTCTGTCATTTTCTTTTTTTGAGGCCACGTGCCTTTTTATATGTTGGCCATTTTGGGACTTCTCTTTCTCACCTTTCTATTACTGTCCTGAGAGTGGTCATTGCAAGTGACACACGCTGTTCTTGCACTGCTGCAATGTGACACACAGTTTCGGCTCCAAGAAGTTCGCTCGGTTTACTTGGATGTCGGCCATTGTTGCGTCGCACGACAACGCTATACACCACTGTACGTTGCTGCTAAGTGCGGCTATCTTCCAGTTGCTGCTGCTAGCTACTATCAGACTCTGCTGCAGGCTACCTCGTGCCTCCGTGTACTGCTGCTGCTTGATACTGCAGGCCTTTCTGCTGCTCTCTGTTAGGCACATGCTCATAGTAAATTTCAGTACTTAGACTCATCAATGGTATACATTGTAATTTAATGCGTAATATACTAGTAGCTATTAATTTCTAAATCAGGGTTATATTTGTATTTCAATTTAAGTGCGTATTTATTTCAATACAGAATATTTAGTTGTATATCAGCTCAATTTCAGCGAGTCATCTTATTTTGTGTAAACCTAATTATCCTCGCCCCCTAATTTAAATACATTGAAACTTAGATTGTAAGGGTCATGATTATAAGAAAACATATTTATTAAAATTTCCATGATACTTTTGCTATTGAGTTCTTACACGTAACGTCATATATTTACGTGTGTTAGTATTTTTAGAATGCCCTTTAAAAAGAATGGGGGGCAATGAGAACTCGTAGGTACAACGCTGAATTCATAGAAGCCTCCAACATGTTTTACAAAATATCTTGGTTAGAGTGTATAGGGACGTAGTTAGATTTAGAATGCCCCTGACTTAAGGTACACAACGTCTGAGTATTATTTATACTACTATGTATAAATTATCTACTCTCTTATGCTACCTTTAAGTGAGAAGGTTCACCAATGCCCTAGGATTATTTCAGTTAATACCTTGTACCCTCCAGAAAAGGAGTGGTGTCAATGACTTTAACTAAGTAGCTTGGATAATTAAAAAATTTCGGTAAAATTAACAACTAATAAGTGCTTTGGTATCTACTGAAGTTTGTGAGGTAAACATGTTTCAGACACAATTATCGAATGAATACGCCACATATGTTCTTGTTAACTAAGCAGCCTATTTTAAGAATTGTCAGTTTGAATTTAAATTGCTTACATGTATTTATATTTCGGAGAGTTGTTTTTTCCTCACAAACGCCTAACGCATATTCTTCTCTTAATTCAGCTAGAACTACAAATACCCTTCTTAACACTTAGCCTTATCTTACCTTAAGAATTAAACATGCTTATCTGAACTTTAAATAGTTCGGTGCTCCCATGATTACGAGAGGTCAAGTTGTGTTCAAGCTTCAGTAGTCAGATTATCAGGGAGTTTGAAAATAACTAGTTTAGCCTTTCTAGTATTAACATCAACCCTCGCATACCTACAACACAGTGCCTTCTGTAAACACTTACAAGAGTCACTCTTCTTTGTTTTCTACAGATCTTTCAGTCTTTAATGGTAAACTAAAGGAGTAGAAGAACTTTCGTAACGTATTCTAAGCCCTAGCTCACAGAAAAAGAGATTTGCTTTGCAGCATACCCAATATCTTCGTACATACGTTCCAGACAAGGCATCAGATCTTAAAAAGAACATTAATCAGTTCGAGGAAACCTATATCCAAGCTTGGAAGGGTCTTCTCCAGTTTTATGATTATCATCGGCGCCCAGTTACAACTGACATAAATTTTATTTTGAATAGCTCATTGATGAAGAATGATTTATTAAAAGAATTTAAAAGGTTGCTCAAAAAGGTACTTAAAAAGACTCAATACTAGTTTAATGAGATGAGCCTCTAACATTTTTAGAGCTGGATACTTTAGCCTTTTTTTAAAAAGTTTTAACATGATTATCTCAGACTTACTAAAGTCTCTTACATTTTTGTGAAATAGGAACAGCTGTTGTGTTGTCTAAACAACGCTGCCAATGATGTTTTGTATTACTATTAAATCCATCCACTTTTTAAGGAATGTAAAAGTCAGAAGTACCCAGATCTACAGTTAAGGTAGATAAAAAGTCAACAAGATTATTAATTTTCTTTTAAATACGCTGTTATTTAGCACAAGAATCAGGTTTTAGAGATTTGCAAGTGAGTATCGGTGTAGTGTTAAACTAAACAAGATGATGCTTATTATCAAAGGTATTAGTTAGAAAATCCCAGGCATTTTAATGGTGTTCTTTAGTAATAGCAATGACCCATGTAACATTCAATGCTTCATCCATCCAATGTGCCTCCAAACGATAAAATTATATTACAGCAGTAATATTAACTCTTCGATGAATAAGAACTCCATACTAATCACAAATATATTACTACTCGGAACTATTGCCTGAAAATATTGACAAATCGATGTTAGAAAGAAAGGAACTCGTTACAGTAAGCAGTGGAGGCTGTGGAGGCTGGATGATTTTAGCCTGGAGGCTGCTTGACTAGATTTGGACCTAATGATTTCATGTATTCTGAAAAGTCTCCTTTAACATTATAGTGAACGTTGATAGTGGTATTAAATAGTTCTAAGGTTAAGTATGCATGTTTTTCATTTAAAACAGCTTATCCTATAATCTCATTATAAGCTTCTTTGATATTAAAAAGATGATAACATAATGCCTTTAGAAAAGTTCTAGCCTTTTTTTAAAGTCAATTTAAATTAACCTAATTTTTTAAGTTTTTTAAACGAGTGAGTAATCCTTTCATAGCGATTAACCTGCTTATTGTAGAGCACTTTCATTATTTTAAATAACTTAGGTTAAAATATTTCTCACTAAAGTTTCAAGAAAAACTTATTGTTAAAGCAGTTTAATGGGAGTACGATCTAAATCCAAAGTTACACTAGAAAATAATAGTGAAAGGGTAGAGGGGGATTGAGCTATAAGGTATACTTAAAATCAATAAAGTGCCATAAAAATTAATATAAAATATACAAATAAATAAGAAATATCCCAGTCTACCAAACTTATAAAAAATATACTTGTAAATAAGAAAAAGCAAATATTGTTTTAACTTACCGCCAATTATAGCCAAAGCAGCTGCTGTGCAGTGCATGCTATAATAAAAATGTTAAGAATTTTCACAGCAAGTAAGCTGAAGAGAAAAAAAAGTAAGCTGAAGATGTACAGCACTTGGTAAACACTTTTCGAGTAATGAAACACTAAACATGATACTATTATTTAACAAAACTGTGTTGTAGTAAAAAGTATTTTGTGATTTCATAAGGAAGATTGTCAACTCTAGATTCAATGAGACTAAGCCCCATTGTCCAGGAACTTTACAGTTGTAGACTAACTGTTAGTTGCTTTCCGAAGAGGTCTGAAAAGAGTAGCAGACAGGCGTGAACTGATGGATTAGTGCTCCGCGTTAGCCCGGAATATTCAAAACCGTACAAACACACATACTAACATGTTAACGCATATAATCTCTTTCATAGTCAGCAGACCACTTTTAGGCCAAAAGTGGGGGGAATCCTATTAAAATCTTGAGTCTTCATCGGTTAAAACTTTATGCAGTACATATGCAGCTTTCGAAGATAAGTATACGTTTTTTTCTGATTGTTGTTAGCTAAAGTAAGTTTCCTTCTTCTTGTATTTTATTGGCTCAATGATTCACTGTTTTGGTAGCTTGAGTTCATTGCCAATTAGTATTTGAATTTATGTAGGCACCATTCAGAGTTAAAACAAAATCCCATCAATATAACATCACATGGTATAAGCTAAGGCCTTTTCTCTGAGTAATTATTCTGACTCTCTGGGCGAGATATTTCACATAGGCTCCAGCCCAACTATTCCAAGTTCCTGGAAGAAATTGTCGGTACCTTCCATATCATTAAATATTCTGATCATTAATAAAAGTAATACATTTCTAACATCCGTTGACGATTTGTGTGATTGCTGTTATAGATGGGATGAATTGCTACAGGTAACTTCTTATTGTATTTAACTGTTTACTGGTATATCAGTAAAATACCTTCTAAGAGCTCAAATGATTCTGTAGAGCTAGATAACCTAACTTGACGTGGCTTTCCTCTCATTTTATTCCTTGGCTATTAAGAACCCTTTGTATTAAACTTAAATCTAAAGCAATTAGAAAACGCTACACTTCTATTGGCATACGGTAATCAGTAACGTCATTTTTGACATAAATTATATGTTCCTTACCAAAAATCAGGGTTAAGTCCCTGATAAACTAAGACTCCTGCCCTCTGTAAGTTATTTTCTTAACCTAACGCCATTCATTAAGGATGGTGTTCTGCGAGTTGGTGGTTGACTTAGTAACTTCTCTCTAGATTTAGGTGTAAAGCACCCATTAATACTTTACAATAATGCTTACATTACTCGGCTTCTCCTCAATTGTTGTCATCGTAAATCTTTACATCGAGGCATAAAAATGTTTCTTGTGATGCGTAGAAAATGATTTTGTATCTTACGTTAATGTGTGATAGCCCATATTAAGTAAACTCACTTTTTTTTCCCTGTACATGATACTAAGCTGTAACCTAGATTTCATTCACAAGTGATTTGCCCAGCTTTCTGCCCACCTCCTTTCCCAAGTACTGGAGTCAACTATGCTGGGGATTTTCTGATTTGCCTTTCAAAATGATTTAAGGGTTATTTCGAAGTTTTTGTTTGCATGGCAACTACAGCTGTGCATCTAGAAGTTGTATGTTGTAGAAGAACTACATTTCTAAGCTCTTTATATGAGCTTTTCATCTTTTTTGTCAAGATATCGTTAGTACACTGATATGTATACAGACTAAGGGACAAATTTTGTTGGTTCAGATAAGGAATTGAAAAGAATGTAGAGATTTATCTGATACTTTTTCTGTGACCTTATCATCATTAGGGACTCAATGGCACCTTCATTCCCCATATGTACCTCACTATGGTGGTATATGTGAGTCTGCTGTTAAGTCTACCAAGTTCCACCTCAAATGCATTACCAGTAACCAAGTTCTTACCTTTATCAAGTTACTTACTTTCCTCTGCTAAATAAAGTTCTGTTTAATCCCTCAGATTTTGTGCTCTCTGGCAAATGATTTTCATAATATAAACCTTCTCACTTCTGCTTATTTATTAACATTGAAAGCCTTTAACTATTTGCCAGAATCAGACCTATTTTGGATAAAATACTTTTTTTCACCGCTAGAAAATGATTGTACAGCTTGTCCTGATTTTTTAAGCTAAGTAAAGTTCTCATTAAAAGAGAATTGGCTTCACCTGGAAAGTGGTCTTTTCGTAGGATAGTCAAGGTTCATAAAAATCCAAAATTTTTTGTCAGAGTAGTAAGTATGAACACAAGTACCTCTACTTTAAAAAGACCTATTCAAAAATTAATTCTTATTAGATCCGTTCCCAAAATTGAGGGTAAGACCTGTAGGGAGAAATAGTGATTAAAACTACGTTCGCCTTTTAAGACCCTTAATATTGCCTTATTTAGTACTTAAAATTTTGCTTTCCGTTTAATAATTTGAATGTTCGTAGATAAGCTATCGATATTGAAACCTTGTACAATACAATTTAATGACGTATTTATTAATAAATAAAGTTTTAGTACAAATATTATTTCAGCGTTATGAAATGCAGATCATTGCGTAAAACACGTTTAAAAAAACAGATAAATCTGTATCCTAAAAATCGGTGATGAATCTTCCAAGCACTAGTTGTATTATTATGAAAAATATAAATGTTATAGTATTTTTAAGTTAACATAATTTTTAGCATAGTTTTGTCATTAAAGAAAGTTCTCTTTTCTATTTTTGATGGTTGATGGTTACGTGATTAAAGCCTTTTTATTAGTTGTGTGATTGGTTAAAATATGTGAAGTGTACTATTTGTAGTAGATTTTTGTCTAGTGTCGATTTTTCAAGTATAAATTGTATTAAGTAGCAGTAAAAATTAAAACAAAATGAATCAAGAAATAAGTTTATTACATGGAAATAATAAAGTATAACCCTACTGAGCTCTTTTCAGATTAAAAAAAAAACATTTGTACAAAAATTTTTATTTAATTAAAAACCCAACAAAATTAAACTACTCATAATCTTCGAATGTGCCTTAAATCAATTATACTTCTCTGCATATATTTTTACTAGCTAGTTCATCTTGGCTTCACTCGAGATTGACTGATTGCAGCTTCTCAGTGTGTTGACACGTGATGTCAAACGCTTTCAATAGAATTTAGCCCAATATTACAATAAACAAATTCTAACTGAAAAACTTTTGGTTTGAAAGCTATGCGACTTTTGTTAAATAATCAGTAGTAAAGTAGTCAAAAAATACGATAAAGCTGAAAAGTACCATGCGCTTCTAACACCCTAAAATAATTGTTGGCTCTTCAAATTTTTTCGTTAATTTACATATTTTTATTGTATAAAACATAAAAAGGTCTATTTATTACAGCTGTAAGAATTTTAACTGATTCAAAATATATATTAGCAAATTTTTTCTTATTGTGACATAGTTTCTTGACACCTAAAATTATATATATTTAAGGAATTTGAAGTTCTTCTTCTTATTTGTTCTCTTGCAACTCCACGCATTTAAAAAAAATTTTGTGATCACTAAAGGGTAGATTTAGCCCATATAATCCAATTTATCAAGTTGTAATACATTGTTGGAGAGTCAGTTTAAAGTAAGATGTCCCTCAGAAGAACTGGTGAGTTAAACTTTTCTCTGACTAAAAATTCTGACAGAAGTAACTACCTAGAAGCCTCAGGGTGATCTTCTTTGGCCTGCGGTTGTAGCACCACATTTAAGGCACCTCTATTTTGTGGTGCTCAGTCGTTTTAATAATCAAAGGCAGAAATTCGTTCGTTTCGCTACCTGTAGAAAACTGTTTCATTGGCTCAAGTTTGTTTTTTATTCGTAGCTTTATGATTATTTTTTCCAGCCACAGACCTTGAATAGAGTCGGTGATACATGATTAAATAATGAGAGCCAAGTAAGGTAATGCAGGATCATCGGTAGCTAGGATTTCCAGCCTTGCAATGAACAACTGCACTTGTGATATCTGCCAGTTAATGACAGTATTGGTTTTTCATTAGCCGGATTTATACAGTCTAGTAGTAGGTTAATGGTTTTTAGAATTTGCTAGAAAACATTTTTTAAAAATTGTTGTGAAAGAAACTTTTTTTGGCAAGGATATTTAATGTTATACAGCCTTTAAAAGAGTTAATGAGATTGATGATGGCTCAGTAAACGTAAGAATTTATGATGGCCCCGTTTGAACTATATAAGGCTATTGTGTTTAGTTTGCTGTTGTAGCAAGAAGTGCTTTAGCAGTAGAAGGTTAGTTGGAAGAAGAGCTAGCTTGTCCTTAAGCAGTGTAGCTAGTCATGCTCTAGTCAGACATTTCTTGCTATTACACAAGGGATATAAGCGTCAACAACGCCTTCATTTTTGTAGCACCCAGCTATCTTCTACCCAGCTATCGCTGTTCAAGGTAGAAATCAGTGTAGGTCATCTTCCCAATGCAGACTGTTAGAATGTTGACGGTAGCCAGGATACCCAGCTGCACGACTACCAGCTCTGGTCTTAACGTACTTCAAGTGAAAGGCTTTGGGAGTCGACGTTCTGCTGAGAAATATTATAACCAGACTTACTGACTTTGATTGTAGGTGGCTTTGATTATTTTTTGACGCCAGTCAGCGGATTCTAATAAACTTAAGGGCAAAGCTGGAGTTTTTTTGCAAAGTTTTAAGCATGTTTATTGCTACTATCATTTTTTTTTTTTTTTAACCATGCAAAAACCATTTAGGAAGTGTCAAGAATCAGTTTCTAAATTTTCATCAAAATTAGTTAAGCAGTTTTCGTGGTTAGCAATAACAATGTTTTTGGGACTTTTCTGTACGTAGTAGTGAGGTCAAAAAACTTTTTTTTTCAATAATCACTTAATTAGTTGTAGAATGATGTACATGTAAAGTATACAGTCTCTTTACGAAAATATTTACGTAATTAGTGGCAACATAAATATTACAAGGGTGCGATGTGTTTTGCGTTAATATGTATTTAATTAAATATGTTTAAATTAAAATTAATAAAAGAGCAGATATAAGCTGAATTGTGCTCTCATTTTATAGTATGGTGCACTCAATAAGTATTTAAGTTAATTATAAAAGAAGTCACAATAATATTAGACAGGTTGTGCAAAGCACGTTAAACATAATTAATAAGGTTAAATCTCGGTAAAAAATCAGAATACTACGTTTTTTATCTCTCATCTGAAATAAAACCAGTAGTGCGTCACATCTCTATCCAAACAAAAATTTGGATTTGAAAGACAAATTTGGAAAATTGTGTAAGTGAAAAATAATTCGTTAGCAGAAGAGTCACAACCCTTAGAAAATTATCTTTTACAAGAATTGTTTGTATGTTCGTAAATCACCATTTAAATAAACAGAAAAAAATTAATTGTGCTCAAATGTTGACAAGGCACATCGTATAATGGATTTTTAAAAACGTCGTTGTGTGATTTTTCTACCTTGTTAATTTAACTCAGTTTTGAATTACAACAGTATGAAAAGAGATCTTTAACTTACCATTGTAATGCAACGGTTTGATCAATCCAATAATTTAAAGAAGGCTTGACTTTAATGAAGAGTTGAAAATCATGCGTAAAGCGTCTCGTAATTGATGTAACAAAAAAATATTTTCAAAAACACAATTATGTAAAACAGTCTTTTAAAAGTAATTCTAATTATTGATATATGATACTAAAGTTTTATAGTTAGGGCGATGATTAAAATAATTTGTCAACATATTTTTTTTTAAGTAATATAAGATAACCAGATTTATTCTAACAATAGAAAACTTTCAGAATAAAACTAAAAGTAAGTACAGAATATATCTACACCTTGGTGATTTTTTAAAGTACATTTTAATTTCAATAACTATTTTTGCAATAGCATAATACTCAGCTAGTATAAATTACACACTTATTTTTCAAACACTAAAATTTTTAGTCAGCTCTCAGGGAATCTAAGACTCGTTAAAGCATAGATAGTGCAACGTTTGAAGTTGTCAATTATTAGGACAATGTTATATAGATAAATTTTTTCGTTGAAAAATTAAATGCTATTTCTAAATGTTGATGACATTATGAAATAGATCAATAATAAACGCGTGAGATAATAATAAGTAGCTTGAACAAATTAGACGTGTTTGTAAAATAGTACCAGACTGTGATTTACAAAATTACTTATATTTAATGTTAAACATGTAACCGTTACTACAGTAAATTAAATATAAGACTATGAGCGCTCTAATTAATAAATACTCAGATTAATCTATGCATTCTGTGTCAGTTAATGTTTGAGAAAATCTTTATTGTTTTAAAGATGATAGCATGTAGCTGTATAAAGATGTATGAAAGCAGTTTGGATATTCATATAATAGAAGAAGGAAAAATCGTGCAACCAAAAACAATGTTTACTAAGCAATGTCTAAAACGTATATAGTTGAAAAAAGAATACAACTTGCTACGACTTGATGATGCACATTTTCTTCATAGCAACAATTTAACTTATTCCCTCATCGTTCGTAGACAAAAGAAAAACATTTTATAAAGAAAATACGCAGACGTTAATCTCCCACTTCTTAAGCTTTAAGAAGAATGTGTAATTTATGAGTTATTGTAAACAACTTAATGTATGCAGAATATGTTGTTGTAATCCATACTAATGCATGGTGTCTTTGTCTTGGCTTGATGACATTACATTTATTTTTTTTATTACTATTGAATTTAACAAATGTGCATAAAATAACTAATTAGAATTCGATAATGATACTTATAATGTTAAGGTGGTTCATATGAAAATGCAAAAATGGGCTATCAAAGTAAAAGTTGGAATAGTTCTTCATAACGCCTTTACACACATGTATGCAAAAATTTGGATAGGCTGATAGGATAGGATGACAGAAACGAGACGTTGTGAAAATGTTGTATGGCACTTATTTTGCATGGTCTGTAATTGACGCACACAGTTTTCAAACCGGATCATGCACTAATTCTTGGTAGAACTGGGCCAGAACAACTAAAATATAAAGTAATAAACTAGAATCCATTCTTTTTATTTTAATTCATTTAAGTACATACACAGATCATTAGGTAACGGTACGTCACATTTATTTATACATGCATCAGCAATTCAGTAAGCATCACAAGCTCTCAACTTGCATACATAGTGAGTCACGTATGGAATTTTTCTTATTTACATGAATTGATACAAATATTTACTATGTTGTTACGTAAAGCGTGTTTACAATCACTATTTTTAAAATGTTTTTTAATATTTTAGATGTACATTTGTTTATAGATTAAGCCTTTTTCTTTTTTTTTTTTTTCTTTCGTCTTATTCATCTCAAACTCATGCATTAACTACGTTAAGAACTTGGATAACGTTGTTAACAATAATAAAATGTATACAAGCAGGGGCAGCATACCAAAAAACAGCAGTGAACGTTTTACGAAAAAAAAAACACTTAATCATCATTTTAAAGCCATATTACACATAAGTATTTTCTACAATTACGCAGACTTTAAAATGAACTGTGCTCAATTTGATAGTTATTTTTATACATTTAGAATACAAGCTGAAAAATAATATTTTCAGTCATGTAAGTATTTAGGAAAATTTATACGTCACACTAACATGCCAAGATTTTATAAAACAGAAACACATTAGAAACGAAATCAAAGATTCTGTGATTAGTTTTATAATATTATTTCTACATTATTTAGAGTACATTTTATTTATAAAATAAAGCAACATAAAGTTTGTCTTTGTAACATTTTATGTCATATATTTAATATTTAATACTGCGAAATACAGAGTTTCATTTTTAAATTATAAAATTCCAAAGCCCAGCAATCTCGAAACATCAAGCGATACAGCTGCTTCTGCAATAGCGTGACATATAACTTACTACTTCTGAAACAAGCTACCGTCACAAAACTCCAACTACGCGTGCAATCTCCAACGATCTTATGAAGTGCTCATCGTACGACATTAATTCGCAGTGGTACATTCAAGGATATAAATTATCAACAATTTTAATATACTTTACTCTGCATGTCCACAAGAAATATCATACACAATTTGAACAACAACTCGTGCTCAATATAAAATCCGAAAGATCAGCAATTTTAACCATCAATTACTGCGTAATTATTGCACCACGACTGTGCTTGTGAGGATCAAAGGTAATTAGGTTAAGCTTTGATAGGTCGTTTGGATCCCTAACTTGACGCGTCCTTCTTAAACACAAGAGTATAAAAACTCCTTGCACATAACAACATTCGCCTTTTCTCTTTCATCAAGTGCTTCGAAGTAACTGTAAAGTTTAAAGAGTAAGTTCTGTTGCGTCTTTAAAGCAAATGTAAGACTTAGTTTGGTTATTAAGACACGTGTTTAAAGCGTGCATTTTAACCAAATGTAAGACTTAGTTCGGTGACTAAGCAGTGTGAGAAAATCTCGAGAATCCAGGCCACTGTAAGCTCGCCTCAAAAGTGAATCAAGGAGAAAGAAGAAAAAAGGACCGTTGACTGAAGTTCCAACGTTAAAAGCAGCAACCTAATTATTGTCATCGCCAGGAGTACTCTCGTGTAGAATTAGGATCATCTTTGCAGTCAACCTTGTAAGATCTTGCGACTGTTTGCGTGGAAGCAGCGGCTAACCAACGATTATAAAAGTAAGTTACGTTAAGAAAAACCATAAATTGTATAAACATTGTAAATTAGAATCTGAAAATTTGTTACTTCTATTATTTGTCAAATCAACTATTTTTAGCTTTTTTAAGTTTATTAAATCATCAGATTAGACATAACTTGGTTGTTAATTAAAACACTTTTTAAATTCAAAAATATTCTAATATCTAAATTATATAAAACATTTCAAGATTTAATATTCCAATGGATTGACAACGTATGACAAAGATCTTTACAAGGACGCAAGATAAAAAGACGTACAAGATACGATACTACCGTAGGACATAAGACATAAACTCAAACAGTAGGTCAACGCCAACTTGGCGCATACCACTCCATACACATCGCTCGGTGAAATATAATACCACAACCCCGAATCAACGATTTGAAAGTTATACTGTAAGTAGGAGCTAATAAGGCCTTTGGGCTGACGGCTAGGTCCTGATTCGTTTGTCTGTAGAAAAAATCTACGAGTTCTGCCCTTCACTTATAGAAGTTTGGACGTAATATTTTCTTATGGTTTAAGCAGTCCTTGTCAGATAGATTTTAAAAATAAGCTTTTTTGATAGCTTAATATATTTATTGGTAATGTTGTTACAAATCTTTTAATATAAATTTTAAAAATTTAATTAAAATAACGTCCAATGGTGGTACTGTCAAATTTTGTATTTATTAAAAAACAAAACGACGTTTCGGCTGTTTGGACAATGTTCCGGCTCTCATTAGGTACAAAGATCTATGAGATGTAAGAAATTCTTGACAATACAAATTTTTATAAATACTATAAACGCAAATTAAGCAAAGTGTATATAATATACCTCTGCCTCTTACGAAGGGGATGTAAAATCGTAATGTAGTCAGAGTTTCAAGTTTTGTTACTTTTATACCCTGCACATATACAAATTACACAATATACGCACTGTTGGAAATGAGAGCGACCGACAGTAGGCCCGGCTTTTGTGTACATTGTGTACACTTGTAGTCTCTGTCGGCTCAACGCTCTGTGCATGTGCGCTTGGTCGACTTGGCGCGCTGTAGGTGTGTGTGTGCGTATTCACGCGGCAAACTTTGTATACTGTAAGCGCCAGATTATACTCAGCTCTCGTTGAAGAAAGACTCTCTTAATTTACGTTGCCAAACTCTAGCATTCAAAGGTGCATACATCACCTTAAATGCTAGTGTAAATCGTCTGATTAACTCTTGCTATACAGTGGACAGAACTCAGTTGTGCAGTGCAGTGCACTTAATGCTTTGTTTAAGTTGCTCATTGCATAATTTTCAGACCAACTTAAATAGTTAATCTCATCGAACTACCAGTGATTATCAACAGCAAGACTCAGTGAAACTCTTGTGTATTTCCACAGACAGTAATTGTGCATTTTTTAACAGACAGTGGTTTATAGTTAATCAATGTTTCAATCAGTTATACTCTATCAGTGCTTTCATTTTCACATTTGTTTCGTGCAACTTTCAAACTTTCTTGCAAGCTCAAGGTCAGTGCGTAGCTACATATTGTGTTATTCAACTTGACTCTTTTCTTTCTACATTCTTCACCTTTATATATTTTAATAGTTCGTTGCTTTAAGTCTATAGACAATATTTATTTTCTCCGGTATAAGTTTGACCTTTACAATTTTTGTGAAAATTAACTGTGTTTTCTTGGCCTGTGAGTGACATTAAAAGTTGTTATTTTTATGCTGTTTAATTTTATTGTGTTTTATTGTGTCTTTCCAATCACCCTATCCAAGCCTAGTGTGTGCTAACGCATACGCCTCGTACACGCACACAATATAATCAAACGGGAATCACAAGCAGTTCCTTGTGAGACATACGTAAACAGATTATGTTTTCCTAATACCATAAGTGAAAGGGGCCCTCAAATCATGTACATAGAGTTAGCCTCCTTCTTTAATTGACTTAACAAAAGACTTGCAACAGTCTTTCAATTTTTCTGTCTCTTGTTAAGTCAATTAAAAAAGAAGGCTTCATCTATGTACATGATTTGAGGGCCCCTTTCATTTATGGTATTAGAAAAACATGATCTGTTTACGTACATCTCATAAGGAACTGCTTGCGATTCTTATTTGATTGTATTGTGTGCGTATATTGTGACATTTGTATAATATGTGCAGGGTATAAAAGCAACAACACTTGAAACTCTGACTACATTATGATTTTACATCCCCTCCATAAGAGTCAGAGGTATATCATACACGTTACTTAATTTGCGTTTATTGTATTTATCAAAATTTGTATTGTTAAGAATTTTTTATTACTCATAGATTTTTATACCTAATGTGGGCCAAGACAATGTCTAAATGGCTGAAGCGTCGTTTTACTTTTTAATGAATACAAAATTTGACAGTACCACCATTGGACGTTATTTTAATTATTAACCAACTGTCATTGGACGTCTTATATTTAAAAATTTAAGTTAATAAAGCTCTCGAATCCTGATACGATAAAAGTTCTATTATGTTTAATAAACACATGTAATTTACGTTATTCAAATCAGTATTTATACTCATAAATGTTAACTGTTTCTTTATATGAAGTCTATATTTACCACTTAGGTAGTATTAATAAATACGTGAAAGAATTTTCATTAACACTTTACTTTTATTCTTAACTCGAGGTTTTTTGATGTAATATCTGTAAACTGTTGGTTATGCAATTTCTAATAAGCTTTCTCTTTGTTCATTCTTTTGAAATTTTCTATGCTAATTCAAAAAAGGTTTTAGGCAGGGTTCATCGTGCATCTGATAAGAGGTTAATCACCTGCGATTTTTCTCGTAGCTGTAGTACTACGACCAAACATGATTCACACACGTGTACAATGGCCGATGATTACTAGAAATGAAAAATTTATATTATCTGGTATTTGAATAAATAAAATAAAACCAATAAATTTTAAGGCTCAGCTGGAAATAGATACACTAAAAAATAATACTAACTGCTGGAATTAATCAAAATCGAAACATTTGGACTGAGGTAATACAAAAATGTAGTTAAGATACGGAAACATATATATATATATATATATATATATATATATATATATGCTATGCCTGCAGTAAGCAGCAGCTATTCCTAAGATACAAAACTGTTAACAACGGTAAATCTAACAAGGTAACGTTAATAAACTTCCAAGAAATCATCTTAATTTTGCCATTTGTTTTTGCAGTTGCGTGATTTACCGTGTAACACTTTTTTATAATACTATCAATTCTATAAGAAATCTATAAGAACCTAATATTTAATCTGATCAAATTTTGTTACATTTTTAACTGTGAAAGAAAATAAGAAAGTCATAGCACTTTTTCCTTTTTTTGACTCAGAGATGTCAAGAGAGCGTCTGTCCTACTGCCTCGAACACGAGTAACAGTCTTTCCGATTCTCTAAGGGACCACAACCTGACTCCCCCCTTAAAGACTAGCAGTAAAAAGTAAGTGGACCAAAATTCTACTGAAAATTTTAAATTATTGTTGCAGCATTATAATCAGTCAAAACTGCCCGTGAATCTTGTTATGCTAACTCACGTCAGCCATTATACTATTGTTTTTATTATCCTTATAATTATTACTTTTATGATTATCAGTATCATAATCTTCATCATTATTTTCATTACTTTTTTTTTATTATTATTGTTAGAAAATATTTAAATTTAAAACTACGCACGCGGCACTGGAGCGCTAGGCCATAAACACGCGAAGGAGCTCTCGAGTTGTGTGATTGAAATACATTCGATAATAAAACGTATTTTTAGTAAATAGGTAACCAATGCTGAGGTAGAATGCCTCATGTTTGATACGAAATATTTGTTATAACTAATTTAAGTCTATTGTAGAAGATACTTTTTAAAGTATTTATTCTCCCAGGCTCATTTATTTTTAACAGTTATTGTAATTACCATTTCTCTTTTTAATTCTATAACTATAAGTTTTATAGCAATGGCTACTGCTGCTTCTGTTTGATCTTATTCATGTAAATTAATATGCCAGAGCACATTAACCATTTATTCACCAAAGCTTTCAATCAAAATGTTAAGCGATTTTCACGGCTTTTTTTGCAATAAGTTTCGTCAAATGAATGGACAGTACCTAGCATTACTAAATTTTAGTTACATTTAATTCTAATGTTAATAACAAGTTATGACGGTAAATCTTAGAAATTCTAATGTTAAAGAGAAAAGTAAGATAACTTCTAGGAACATAACTTCTAGAGCTTACTTCACTACTTCTTATGGTATTGGTAGCATCTAGACTACAAAAATGAATAGATAGTCTGTTCATACGTAAAATCTAGGGTAACCCTTTTTACTCGCGATAGTATTAGTAGCTTCTAGATCGCGAAACGAGACACCTTTTGTTCATCACTCCTGATTATAGTGACAATTTCTAGATGCGTCGTAAAGAAATGCATCGTGATTCAACGCAGCAGCTACTCCAAGCCGTTAAAATTTGATTCTCACGCTCAAAAGTATGTGTGCCCTCTTTTGAGTCGAAAAAGGTAATCACGATTTTAAGTTTGAGTACCTTGCCACGTACTTATAACTATTCGTTAGCCCTGACGTATGCGCCCAGTGTATGTCTCGGGTTATTAGGTGCAAGCTTTGACCCAAATAGTACAATGCACTGACATTACACTTAAATTCTTTTTTATTTTTCACATATAATTATAATTATATAATGGTTATCATTCTTATTTAAAATATATTAAAATACTATATACTTCATATTCTAAGCCAAAATGAGGGTTATTTTATATTGTTTTAGATTGATTATATTTAGATCGTGTCTTCTAACTTCCTTGTTATTTAAGTGACCATAAATTAATGGCTAGATGTTCAAATGTATGGAATACGTGTATAAAACCACAAAATTAGAGAATTTTTTACGAAAACATTACAAACACGTAATATTTTTAAGAATTTATGTTGGATGTACTTTTGGGTCTTGAGTTATTATTGATAAAAAAATTATAAATACATTTGTTTTTTTTTTTGAGCCCGAGTTACATTTCATAAGTATTTAGATGTGCACAGTGTAAGATTTTGACAATGAACAATAGGTTATAAGGTTTTTTTTTCAAAGCAGTCATACTAATAATTCATGGTTTATTTCAGAGCTACCTCTACAAAGGCCCGTTATAAGTGGATTGAGAAGCAAATATCGTGTTGATGATGTTTTGAAGTTGAATTGCTCATCAAGTTATAGCAGACCAGCAGTTAACTTAACATGGTACATGAATGATCAAGTAAGTTATTTTAATTGTAAACGTGAGGTTTTAATAAATCAATATATTTACGATGTTTAATGAATGTAAGCAAGAGATTGTGGCTTGTTTCTTAGCTGCTTCTCTACAACCATAAATAAGTTTTTTGTCAAGAACTACAGGAAACTTTGCATGTGAGTAACCTTATTATCTTTCGGTTAAAATTTTTTTGCTCATAATAGTGACTCGCATTTATATTGTATCAGAGATCTTGACAAAGGGGTTTTAGTTATAAGGAACGAATACGTTAAATTCATAGTGATCTACATGGAGAAAAAAAATTTTTTAGGCATGATTAGGTAACCTTCTTGTTCGATAAAATTTTATTATTATTAATTACAATTTTCATTAATCTTTTAGAAATTCAACAGAACTGGAAGAATTCAAAGGAAAAAATTATTTTTACCGTACACTTCATGGCCAACATCCAAATAATTTTGAAGTGTCCTTGTATATGATTCATGCACTGCATATAAATTTTTAAATGTTCGTTAATGGCAGTAATGAGTATAGAGCAGTGCACTTTGAATTCAAGTCCATTATTAGGAAATATTTTTAAAACTTAATTCTTAAATGAGGACTGTAACGAGATTATTTGATTCTGGCCCGTTTAGAACAATTTTTGGTAGTACAGGCTGACGCAGAATGTGGTTAAGTATAAAAGAACAAATGCAAAGAAACGAGCTGTTTGTCAATAAGTAGCCTAAGTGTCAATTTCTAGTGACTAAAAGGTGGACCAAAACTAGCAGTTTGTTGTAAGGTAGCTATGCTGGTGTAAGATCTTCATTGTTTAATCGAATGAAAAATGTTATTATTTTTGTAACTGTTCAAGTACTCACATTGTATCAAGTAACTAACAACTACTGCTAGTATAGGTGCTGCTAAGTTATAGAATTTTTATGATAAGGCAACTATAAAAACAAGGAATTTCCATACGTGTTAATTTACGAGACACTACAGCACAACCGAAGAAGATTGTTTGCTCATGACGATGATGGTAGATAATACAAATGTTAAAGAGTATTAGGCTATAAGCTATAACAATAAGTGCTATTCGGGTGACAATCGATTTCAAACGATATAGTACTTCATGGACCACCACATACCAAATACTAAGTAAGCTTTGAATTAAAATATACTTGATAGGTATTTGGCTGGTACACAGTGGGTACTTGACAGTAACAATTACCCATAAAGCTTATGATAAGTGACTGTCAATTGCCTTCTTAGTTTTTTTTGAGGTGGGAAGGGAAATGCATTATCGCATATTGCAGCGGCTACGGTAGTGTGAGAGTTAGAGGATTTTTCGTATTGAACAACGGATACTTACTAAGACCTCCCATGCTTCGTGGCTATAGTTTTATCTCGGGACCACGTTTCTAACGATTACTAAGGGTGCCAACTTTCCTAAGCTTAAAATAGAACTTAGAGTCCCTGGGAACTAGCACCCATGTCTGGCTCTTCTTATTGACCGCAAATTTTGTAAGCATAAGATAAAGCCTAATACATACCCTTGCTGATCAGTTTCAATACCCAGTGCACTTGCATCAGTTTTGATTGAAAACTAACTGACTTTCCTTTTGCTTCTTCTTGCTGAGAACCATTCAGGCAAACTCGTCAACAGGCCTACTAACATCCATGCTACTCAACATGATACCAACGATATTTTCAGGGGTTACAGCCTCGTCCAATTGGCTATAAGACTACTATCACTGCTCACGCCATCTCTTTAACTACAGAACGATGGACACAGCTCTAGCGATCCCCATCAGCATCACGGAAGATATCGTTGCAGACATCGTGTACAAGTGAGCTGCAGGGCTGTGAACCACTGCACCAATATTACATTAAAAACCACCACTGCCTGGTAAGAATAATTATCTCTGTTTCACAGCCAGCAAACTCAAAACCATGAACTCTTAGGCAAATTGACAACCTGGAGGCTTTTCACTGTAGCCTGAGCTCAGCTTAAACCAGGGACCATGCTGGGATGACTAGAACTGTATTGTCCGCAAAGTTCACATGCTTAATTTCCTTGGCCTTTCTAATCATTTGATGCCATGGCACGTAAGGTTTCAGAAATTTATGCTTAGTGGAGAGCTCTGTGCCATCTATGATATTAGTCCTACCTCACTTATTCCCTTTTGTCTGTTGTACTAAAGCATCTGGCAGTACTAAAGATAGGTGTTCAGAATCCTTCTTAAAAAAGTTGGTACCTTCTGAATGTACAAAATCCTTCTTATGTCAAAGTGATCAAAATAAAAGCATTTCTTGTCTTTTGAAAAGCTTGCCATAGCTGTTTCACATAATCTAGAATCTTTGACAGTGCATGGCATGTTGATCTAACAACACTAAGACCATGAGGGTTTTCGGCTAGACTCACCACCCTACGTACTAGTATTCAGATTCTTTTTCATAATATTTTACCTATCTCATCTAGCAACGTAAAAATCAAAATGACGCTGAGGTTATAGGTAGACCTATACCCTTATCTGAAACGACGAGATGTTGGATCTTCTATAGCCCGCTAAATACGCCCTTTAAGACAAACATCAAACACATTTAGTAGAATATATGGTTTTTTACTGCAACAAACTTAAGGGCTGATTAAATTGTAACAAAAGTTTTTTAATAAAGTTAATTTTTAATAAGAGATGCGTTTCGGATGATCTGTTTCATATTATTATCCTCACACTAATTACTAATTACCATGTATTCAACTATTTAATAGATTTCTGTTATCTGTGGACAAAAAGGTAACAGCTATGGATAAATAGATAGAGAAATCTATGTGCAATTGTTAAAAACTGGATTATTAATAACCTTAAGATAAACCATACCGTATATTATCTGCTCAGTAAAAAGTGTAGGCTACATTTCTGTCCAACAGTGATAAACACAGGATTTCAATAAAATAATAGTCTAAAACTCTTTGCGAGTATGTCAAAGTATGTCTATAGAATATTGAAGATCTTTGAGAATATGGAAAAAATAGGTTCTGCACATTGTTTTTTATACACAAAAGTTGTCATTTTTACACTTTTTTGAACTGTCAAATTAAGGATCTCGTATTAGTTTCAGAGGAAAGTTAAAACAAGTCTTTTTTGATAATAGTCTAAGAATCCTAAGAAGTTTATTTATTTTCTAGGGCACGGTTGTTGTACGTATGTGCCCAAAGTGTAAAAGACAAAGTAGGGCCAAAATTTTCCCTGTCACTAGTAACGGGAAAGTCATCATAGAATGGACAGTCCCTGAAACACAAAGCACTCCTTTCAAGAGGCAAAAAAAATGTTTGGAAGACAAATCAAACAATTTACGAAATTTGTTGAAACAATTTTGGACTCACTATTTAACCTGGCAATATGCTCATTTGTTTTTAAAAAACTTATATATTATAAGATCATGCAAAAAACTTAATCCAAATAATCTTTTCTATGAATCCTAAATTATGACGTTTCACCAAGGCACTAACAAAAATCTCTTGAAAAAGTTTACTTTCCTATAAAATAGGGTACACATACAATATTAGGCTGATACAGCAGACTAACATTTTTTTTTCTAATTAGTACTGTAATTTTTCGTTTACTTGTTGCTAAATTGAAAAATGTGTAGCTCTAGCCAGTTCAGAATAAATCTACAAAGTATAAGTCTGATTTAAAGCTAGCACTCAATGTACTTCGTCACAGTGTAGAAGAAGCTTATGGGCACAAAAATAAGTCAGCTTCAGTACTTTCACAGTTGCATCCGTTGTATGGAATTTTAAGTTTCCTCTAGCAGATACTGCAGTTAATCGTTTGTACATGAACGCAACGCCAGCCCATATTTACGTAGACCAGGGGTTGGTCAGGCAAGTCTTTGGAATATCTTGCAGCTTGTTGGAAAAATGCATTGGTATCTTCCTTGTAGACCTTGCATCTCGTATGGTTACGTACGCTATACAGAGATCAACTTTGCAAGATTTGTACTTAACCCAACACATGTGCGTAAGTGGTAGGCCAGTGTCACTGGTGTTACGTGTGGGTGATATGTACAATGACTACAATACATATTGTGTGTCTTTACACTATCTTGCGTGTTCAACATGCCTGCACTACTACTGACCATACGCAAAGCTTGTCACGTATGTAATGTATCATGTGCCCCAGTATTGTTCAAGAATATTGCCTTTTATCGTTGTAACAGCACTCATCAACCCTAAGAGGATCTGGTTACAGCAATTATCATGGCACCTTATGGATAACTCCATGCATATACAAGGCATGCCAGCAGGTGCAGTCTAAAATTTAGCATTTTACCGTGCAATACATACAAGCTTCATACCAGCATCGTATAATCGTACGCATAAGTTCATCGTTGCAACGACACCCACACAATTATAAATATTAAGCTTCCCTCCGTTAGCTGACGCTCAAATATGCAAGCATCCAATGGCATAAGCTTGGATGCGCTGTAATACTTTGACAATGTTGACATATGCTAGCGTCTTACATGTATAGAGTATAATACCACACTGTGTGAGCACTGAGAGCTCCACTTCGTCGTTTATAGTGTTGATAATGTCTTTAGGTATTAAATAAGTCAAATCCTTTACTATATACTCAATATTAGCTCATATATAACCATTTTTTTTAAGTTACACTTGCAGGATACAAATGTTCGATGAAAAAAAAAAAAAAAAAAAGCGAATGATTCTCTCACCCAATTACGCATTTTCTGCATTTAGAAATATAATTTATAAATAAATAATTGCAATAATGATTTTCGACATTATTATAGTTCTTTTTTTTTTCTTTAAGCGAGGTTGTCTAGAATGCCTTCATGGACAATAGAAGAAGGTACGAACCCCTTTTCTGTCTCGTACTCGCAGTAAGCCTATAAATGCTTATTTCTCACAACGATATTCTAAACAATATTAACTGAATATCCACCAAACTGGCAAGACCTCTCTCCTGGGACACCCAGCTCGGAACTTGCTTTTGCGTTAATACTTCAAGCCAAAGCCATGGAGTGCTGACCATTGACTTTAATTGGAGTGTCGTCACCCTCATGATGTTGCCTTTTTTTTATTTCGTCTGGGCATCTGCTGTTTTGCGAAACCTCGATTCCCGTTGATTCTCCTTGCTGATGGCTGAGGTACGTTAGTATAGATTGAGACTGCAACGGTCGTCTAGCATCCATCCTCTTAAACTCAATCTGCGTCTTGTAGGCACCGTAGTTTTGACCTCTTCTATTGCTTTTCTTAATGCTGGACAGCTGCCATTACCTGCTCCGTATTTGACACCTTCTATTCCGCAAGCGACATATCAGGCCTCCTCTTTGAAATCTTTTCTTCAGTGACTGCAGCTGCCACATCAGCAGCATAGCTTTAACCAGTCCTCCTTGTTGTAATTTCAGGCTATGTATCTATTCCCTGACACCTATAGCATCTGAGGACTTCAACCCGTCTCTTCACTTGGCAGCTTGTTGAGCCTATTAACAACCTCTGTGATTCTTCTGTAGTTCTAGTATTAGTTTCTTCAATATGCACCAAAGCTACCTTATGCCCTCTCTTATTCACTTTTAGCAGCGTCTCTGTTTTCATCTGTGGCAAATAATAAGGAATTCTACTCAATACAAGTTCGACATCAGCCTTTTTAATGATCTAATCGAGATCCCGTTATTTGGGCGTTACCCTTTTCGCGTCTGTTTTAACAGATCCTAGCCCTTACGCTTTATGGTTTCAGCTATAGTGCTAACTATGGCCTCTCGGTACTTCACTCCTTTGACTTCAAGAAGAAGGTCTCCCTTTTTAATCGTTGTGACCCCTGTGTCCATGATCTCAGCTTCTTCTGGCTTAAAGTTGGTTCTCATCTTCTTTAGGACTCCGGCAAAGCTAGGCCCTTCCATGACCTTAACGAGAATTTTCTCCTTCTTTTTCTGGCATTATTTCACTTACCACTGTTACTGCTATTAATTTTTATCTTGGGGATAAGCTCATGATTTATTCAAGTCTTTTTCTATTTTTTTAAAAAAGAGTTGGGTTCAGAGCTTCTGGGCTGCTGTTCTGCTTGCCTATCAGAACAGTCTTCTTGAATAAAGATTAGTTAGAGTGTGTGATTCTCTCCCTTTTTTCTAATCTGTATGTCTTCCATATCAGATTGTCATCAGCTTCTTCTAGAAGATTTTCCATTTTCTTTCTTGTCCCTTCGTGTGTATCTCTAAACTTATGCAAAAGGTTTAACGCTATTTTCATACTTTTTTTATCGGCATTGCTACTTTTGTATATGTTGTTGTTACTGCTTTCACTATATTTTTGAATATTACCTCAAGCTCTGAGAATATGGTATTCTCTTTTGTCTGAATTATAGTTAGTTCTGATCTTAAGATCCTAGTTGTTTCAGATCCATCTTGTTATTGCTGAAAAACCTGACAGCACTGACATCATTTGCTACACTTCCAGTACTTGGCAGCCTGTCTCGTCCATAGCTAGGCAGAAATGTGAATCCCTTTCATTAACGCTTTTAATTGGAGATTGTCTCCTTGCTTCTGTTCTGAACGCCTTTGTAGTTTCCCACAGAATTCGTGAGGCCAACACAAGTCACCCCGGCTTTCACCAGATCATTCAATCACCTTAGCAACTCAGAACCGTACACCCACGAGAGGTCTCCTCCATCCACCACCCAAAGGAACGCGCTCCATATTCTGACTTCCTCAGCCCAGAAATTTTCAATATTATTATCTTCGTTAGTATTTTTTTTATTATTGTTATCATTATTGTTATTGTTATCGTAATTATTATAACTATTTTAACAATAATACTTATTATTATAGCTACAATTTTTTTAATTATAATAAATATCATTTTTAGTATTATTGTAATTTTTATTCTTATTATTCTAATTATTGTTATTATTATTATTATTATTATTATTATTATTATTATTATTACTATAAAAATTATTATTATTTTTATTAAAATGCAGTGACAGTGGTTATTTTTTCTAGTTAGGAAATTGCAACATCTTTAAAAGTTTTAAAAAATTATTTCAGATGAAGCAAACGATAAACATTGTATGGGTCAAAATAGAAAAAAAATTTTCCTTGTATTCATACCAATTTAGTACATATTGCTTATGATATAAAGAAAAAAATTACTTAACTTATTATAGTGTAATTTTAAACAATAAACAGAAAAATGTTTAATTAAATTATGTGATTTAACAATAATTCTTGCTTTACAGTAATTAATTATTTTATAAAAAATTTTCGCAAAACAGGTACACCTACATGTAAAACAAAATGTGTTAATAAAAAAAATTTAATTTTAAACATATGATCATCCTGTTCCTTCTACATTTTACAACAAGCTTAGACAACATTGTGTAGTTTTTTTTTCCAATTTTATGCACTCCCAGAGTTCTTAAATTCTTCTTATTTTGTGGCACTTTTTTTTGTCCAAACGGTGAAGCCACAGTCACTAACAATTTAATATAGTTCTAACAAAAAATAAATAATCTTATGCAAAACATTTGGCTTGTTTCCGTTTAGAGGGACTCGGAGAGTTCATAAATAAATGAACGTCAGTATCTTTATATATATTTATCCAGAGGGTACTTATAAGAAAAATCATATATATATATATATATATATATATATATATATATATATATACTAGTGAGGCTTCAGCCCCCTGCGAGCCCCACGCGCAAATTCCCTACTGTTCTCACTTAAAAGGAAAGTTTTTAAATTTCATCTGTTAGTGGGGAAAGGTCGGTGCTCAGAACTTTGTGAGCAAGAAGAGTTTTAGATCTACTTCATTAAGCATTAGTTAGTTATATATTGATCAGTAAATATCCACACCACCGGACAGTACTATTGTGGTACGTTAAGAGTTTTTTTTTGGACTCTCCGTTATATTAAAGAAAAAATGTATACATTATTTTTTTATTGATTAAATTCCAAACAACAAGAAATTTTAATTACTTTAATCACATACAAATTATTTAAATTTTATACAACATAAACTTTGTATTATTTTTATTACCATTATGCATTCAATATTTTATAAATTAATACAAGTGGTTAAAAAAATTGTTCATTTTCAGATTCAATGACAGATATGAAAATAATTTCTTCACAGTATTCTACACTAGTACTGAAATTTAAAAAAATCGTTTGTACTTCGTAGTATTGAGATTTGAGTTAAAATCAAACTGAATATTTTTAAAATTTTTTAAAATAAACAATATAACAGTTAGCGTAAAAAGGAACAAAAATTGTATATTTATAACTTTTTCTTATTTTCTGTATGATGACAAAGATTTCCATATGAGAGCTCGTTCTTTTGTTTTTAATAATGTTGTAAATAAATGGCATAATTATTATAAATTTATAAAAGGAAACGACTATTATCAAAATGTAAAAAGTAGTGATGAATATATTAACATAATGTCAAAAAATGGGACTTATGGTACAAGTATTGAAATAAAAGGTTTCTCAGATTTAGTTAATGTTTACGTTATAGTTAACTTTTCGAACAACGATATTCAAACGTTTGTGAATATAAATAGTAATCTTAAACTGAGAATTAAATTTGAAGGCAAAATATGACAAAACATATTGCAATCGGTCGGTTAAACATTGTATCTCCAAGAGATCATAAAAGATTTTCTTTTAAACTTGTATTGAATAGAGTAACTTGTTCGACATCATTCAAAGACATTAAGACAAATAAAGGAATAACTTATAAAATTTTTAAAGATACTGCAATTGCAACGGGTTTAATAGACAAAGTTGAAAAAATTGATAATATTTTTGAAAAAGCAATGGCTGTTATGTTTCCATAGCAATTGGGACAATTTTTTGCTTGGTTTCTAATTTCAGAAAAAGTTCAAGATGATAAAATATGAAATAAATACAAAGAATGTTTTACGGAGGGTTTGCCCAATAATAAAAATAATTTATTTTTTTTACATATTAACCAAATTTTGGGATCAGAATATAGATGATGAATGACGTTTCAGTAAAGAAATATTTTACTCGATGTATAAAAGTTTGAATTAAGACCAGAAAAATGTATTTCATATTATTTGCGGACAAAAATATAATATTTTCTCTACACATGGTCCTGGAGGGTCAGGAAAAACTTATTTATATGAAATGTTAATTTATTCTTTGATTTCTTAAAATGAAAGAATCATGTCAATGGCAGGGTTCGGAATGGCATCAATTTTTCTTTGAAAGAGGATGACCAGTCTTAAAACTTTTAGACTTCCTATGGATCCTAATGATATAGAAAGTGCATTTTTAAAACTCTAGTCAGATAAAATCAATTAAGAAAAGTTTATTTAATAATTTGGGATAAGGCTTAAATGATTATAAAAAAAGCATTAAAAATGGTACACAGAACGTTAAGAGATTTATGTAATACTAAAAAATATTATAAAAATAAATAAATTATGTTAGGAGGGGATTTTTGTCAGATTCTCTCAGTGACAAAAAACGTTTATAGTGAAATTATACTTAGGGAAACTATCAAATCTTTACTTTTATGAAACTCGTTCTCAATTTAAAAATTAAAAATAAATATTTTTTCTAACGACAAAGGATTTTCAAAATTATTAATAAAAACCTAGAAGGGGAAATAAAAACTTTTAACATTGTTCAGAATTGGATCTTAAATGATGCATGTACTCAAAGATTTTCTAATATCTACAATTATTTTATAAAAAGTATTATACTTACATCGTGTAACGAGTACACATCTTATTTAAATAATAAAATTCCTAAAAAATTAACTGGAGGAAATGAAACTTACTATAGTTTACATAACGCAACTTATAAAGGGGATGAGAAGTCAGAAGATAATATATATTTAAATTTTCGGGTAGAAATTTTGAAAAATATTCGCGAAGAATGACCACCTCATGAACTAAATCTAAAAGTTGGTACAATAGTGATGTTACAAAGAAATTCAAATATATCAGACGGACTCAGTAATGGAACACGTTTACAATTTACAGAATTATTACAGCTTAATATAAGAGGAGAAATAATAACTAGAGAAAAAATTGGAAATAGAGTCTTTATTCCAACAATTACTTTAGACACAGGAAACTCCTTAACATTACCGTTTATTTTGTATGTAACAATTCCCAATCGTTCTGGCATTTTCTATGACAACACAGAAAAGGTAAAAGTTTCCATAATGTAGGTTTGTATTCAATAAAAACCCTTATTTTCTCATGGTCAATTATATGTGGCTTTATTAAGATGCAAAGATAAAAATAATTTATTTATTTAAATATAAAAGCAAAAAAGTATACAAATAGAAAATATTGTTTGGAAAGAGATTTTGACATAATTTATTGACTTTGCTTAATGATTTTTATAGATAAATCGGCAATACTTATGGTAATAAATTAAAAGTCGCTCATTAATATTTCATCATTAAACAAGTATGCATAACATGATAAATATTTTTTTTAGGATGATAATTTTTGTTAACAAAATTTAATGATTTACAATATCAAATAACAACAATAATTATTTTGTAACACGTATACATTGAAGCAATAAGTAAGAGACAGTCGGGCACTCTAAATTAAGATAATATATATAAATAAATATACATATAAAATATTGATACATGTAAAACATGTATAAATTCATATTATATATGAAACAAGTATACATGTGTATTGTTATAAATATTATCAGAATTTACGATTGGGTGTGGAGAAATCTATTTCTTTGTGGTTATTCTAGATTTAAATTTAAAAGGTTATTAACTTAACCTCTTAAATTAGACGATACTTCCACGGTTATTATTATTTTATAATTGTGTGACGTTTTAACTTATATATGTAGTTGTATCATGTCACACATGTACGTATAAGTATGAACGAATGTTACATTGTTTTAAAATAATAGTAACACAAAAAAGTCAAATGCACCAAGAACTTTATACTTATCAATAACTCTTATACGTAATAGAAAAAGTTGTGAGGGGACAAGAAAAATAGTGTGATGGGTCTGTGTGGGGCTGTGCGGGGCCAAGAAAAATGATGTGTGGGGCTTGTAGGGGGGCAGTGGGGGGTCTAAAGAGAAAGTTAGAAAATGTCAAATTAACGATAAAAATGTTCGAATTTTAGCTTATTTGTGGGGGGGCTGTGGGGGTTCTTTCGAGGGTCTGCGAGGCTCTGGGGTGACATGGGAAATGCCCCACACAATTAACTATATAATATAGGGAGATACATGTATATATATATATATATATATATATATATATATATATATATATATATATATACATATATTCCTATTTTATATAGTTGTTTATAGGGTATTTAGTCTCTAACCCCCCTCTATCCTCCTCTTACCACAACCCATCTTCCTCAAATAACCTGGGTTATCGTTTGCTTTTTTGCTGTTTTAATAATTTATTACATCCTCTTTCCTCTTCCTCCATCCCCCATGCATCCGCCATGTATCTCCCACCAATCCCCCTTTATCCCCAACCCTTTTTCGCTGTTAAAACACCTCTTGGAAGTTTAAGGGTAGGACAGCATTTTGTTGAGTTGTTGATTTAATGGCGCCATTCAATTTGAGTGGAGTACACGATATATTTTCAAATAGATTATCCATTGTATGACAGTATTTAAGATTAATTCTTAAGAAGTCTTACAATTGTGTGGCAGTGAAATTTTTTAGAATAAAATCCTATAGTAATAAAAAAAAAGAATAATTCAATTAACGTTTAATGGTGGTACTGTCAAATTTTGTATTTATTAAAAAACAAAGCGACCTTTTGGTCATTCGGACAATGTTCTGGCCCTTATCAGGTACAAAAATCTATGCGTAATAAAAAATATCCTTACAATACAAATTTTGGTATATACAATAAACGCAAATTTAATTAAGTGTATAATATACATGTGACTCTTACAAAAAGATATGTAAAATTGTTACGAAGTCAGAGTTTC
Organism: Copidosoma floridanum; assembly: GCF_036245765.1. Taxonomy (NCBI): domain Eukaryota; kingdom Metazoa; phylum Arthropoda; class Insecta; order Hymenoptera; family Encyrtidae; genus Copidosoma; species Copidosoma floridanum. The sequence continues at coordinate 2,532,352 of NW_028321901.1, forward strand.
AAAGTTTGGTTGCTTTTATACCCTGCACCTACGCAAATGACATAGTATACACACATAATACAATCAAATAAGAATCCCAAGTAGTTGCTTGTGAGACACACGTAAGCAGATCATGTTTTCCTAATACTATAAATGAAGGGGGGCCTTAAATCGTGTTCATCCAGTAACCTCCTTTCTTAATTGACCTAACAAGAGACTTATAACAATTTTCAAATTATTTTGTAATTTGTTGTCTATTAATATTATCATCAAAATAATGTATATTTAACATTTTTAAAAAAAAGTGCTTTTTTTAATTTTGTTCTGTGTCTGAAATCTTTATTTAATAATAATTGAAGTTGAGTGTTAATTTGATGCTTTGTTGTCATATGACGGGTGTATCCTTCTTTTCTCTATATCTCTTTTATGTTTTGCCATTCTTAATTTTACAGCTCTCAATGTTTGACCGACATAACAACAGTTGCAATTCGCACATGGTATGTGGTAAGTGACACTATTTTTATTGAGCAGCTCAGTTACATCCTTTCCAATTCAACTCATTGTATAAGACTTGTACAATACTAATGTGAAGCTTCTTACAAAAATATTAAATAGGACCGTGCAAGTGGGGAATATACGGTCATGATGAGGTTAGTTTATAATTATTATTGTTTCTATTGCAATTGTCAATCATGTTTATATTTTTTTAGAAATTAATTCTTTTGTTCAAAAATGTGTCAATAAATCTTTGAAGAAAGTTGCTAGCTAGTTAAGGTCTATTGATCTATTATAAATTATCGTTATGAAATTGTGTGTTTGCTAATTTAAAAGAAAAGTCTACTGATGTATAAATGGTACCTATTTTATGTTGTATTGGATGGTAGGAGGAAATTCAAGTATTGGCTTAAATGTGTGAGTTTTTGGTACCAATTAGTGAGTCCTGTGTTATTTTGTTGAATGATAATTTCTAAATCTAAGAAACTAATGCTGTTGTTGTTGCACGTCTTAACAGTGAATTGTAATTCTGGACAATAGCTATTAAAAATGTTTTTAGTGTAATAAATATATTTAATAAGTATACAAATTGGAATATCATCCACATACCACACATACAGTGGAATATTAAAATATAACTTCTCTAAGCATGAAACTTCATGCAAACGCATGACAAGATAATAAAGCACTGAACCACAGGGACTAACTATTGGAGAGCCAAAAACTTGCTTATAAAATTTGTTGTTGAAATGGAAAAAGTTGAATTCAAAATTGAAGATACACCTGTGCAAAATTCATTGAGAGAAACGTTGATTTTACCATTCAAGAATTTTCGAAAATGTTTTATTGCACTTATGATTAAGGCTTTACTAGTATAAGTAAATAAACTGACTACATCAAGACGAATAAAAGTGTAACCAGGTGAAATGATAGTATCTTTTTATTTATTTCTTAACTCATAACTATTTTTTACGTGTGATTTTGCCAGCGAAATATACTTAAACAAAAACTCAGAGAGAAATTTTGAAAAACTATAAGTTGGTGAATTCAGTATCGATACAATAATACGGATAGAAAAGTCTTTTTTGTGTATTTTTATCAGTCTGTAGCATTTAGATAAGTTTTTTTCATGATATCTTTATCAAACTTACTTAATTCATAAAAAATACCGTTTTGATCCCACTTGCTGACAAAATTTTTTGTATCTTTAATTAATTGCTTTTAAGGATTATTTTCTAGCTGTAAATAATATTTATCATCACTTAATAAGTTTTCTACTTTATTAATGTAAGTTTTTTTGTCAATGACAACAGTGATATAACCTTTATCTGCTTTAGTAATTAAAATGTGCTCATTATTTTCAAGAAAGCCTCGTGTTCGCTTTAAATTGTCTTGAAGAATTCCAACATTTAAAGAAAGACGAGTAGATAAATCATGTCTATTGTTACTAATAATGTCAAGTAGTTCTTTTCTAACAGTCTCAAATTCTCTAGATTATTTTAATGAATGCTATATATTTTTAAAAAGATAAAAATAATCACATTTATTAACATTAGAAACAAAATTAAATTTTTCACCCAACTCTAATATGGTCAATACACAATCTGGTAGTGTTGTGTTAGAAAGGTTGCATAGCCAGTTTTCTTTCATTTTACTTATGCCTTCAATGTTGATAAATGCAGGTCACCAAACCGGGCCAGGGTTACTGACACCTGTAGCTGGAAGTGTATCGCATACAAGTTTCAGGAACTACTCTTCACCGGTAAGGCCGACGATCCCTGCCTGACGCCTAGCATCGGATACGCTAATTCATAGCTATAGCCCTAATACTGTTTCACCTTCATCCAAGCCTAAAGACCTGTAGGGCAAGAAAAAAATCCTAAAATTAGTCTGAAGGAAAATTCCACGACAAAATTTGCCCCGAAACAGCCGGGGTTACATAGGAACTTTTCTCGATGACAACAGTTTTTGAAAAAAATCTGCATTTACCGGGAATCGAACCTACGACCCTAAGAACAGCGTTGTATCAGTAACAAGCACGCTTACCACTGAGACAACGCCGCTTTTATATACAATATTGTTATGTTGATAAGAAACTTGAGTATATTTAATGGCTAATGCAGTGGCACTCGACTACGTATAACCAAAATATTGAAATATAATTTAAAAGCAGAAAAAATAACTTGTCAAAAATATAGTAAGAGAGATTGCAAACCCAGAATAACTTTGAATACCAGTAAAAATATTTATACCAATAATTACACACAGAATAAAGTTTCTACTAGTTCTAGCTTTTTCCATGAAAATCAATAAGTTACCAGGTCAAAGTTTTGATGGATTAGGATTTTGCTACAAATGTACTTAGTTTTTTTTGGACAACTGAAGGTATTGGAGTCCAGATGTAAAAATCCTAAAAATATACTAATACAAAATGATTCAAAGAATTAATCAAACATTGAAAATATTGTTTGGCAAGAGATTTTTGATCGTTAACGAATTCATTATTTTTTGTCGAAGTTTATTCTTCATAATTCTCTGTTTTTTCTGTGGAAAAGTTAGTTATTAAATAAAAATTAAATTCATTTTTAAAATTGAACTTTGAACAAGTAAGAACAAAACAGATTTTTTTTTTTATCACAACACAATATTTTTGAGTTCTTATTTGAAAAAAATAGAAATACTGACACTACAAGACTTTTTATGTACATTAAAACTTAGACCGTTATCTTAAGAATGTGAAGCTTCAGTTATAAGTAAATCTTACAAAATTAAAGAATAGGACATCCTGTAATTTTAGATTCAAAATTTTGCTTTTACAAAAATCGTCACATATTTCTAACGCAAAATTAAGAATAATGAGAATTTCATAATTTTATTTTCTAAGACGAACACAACGTTGCTACTATGGAATTGTTTCTATCTTTGTATAAACAAATTCAGACTTAGTTAATTGTGTAGACCGTGTGGCTTTTACTGTATGAATATGGTGAATGTTATCTTGCATTAATTTTTGTAATCTTATTGTTGGCATGCGCGACTTTTCAATAGGCAGTATATATAGTGTGTAAGACAGCGCCACAGGCAAGGTGATACTTGCGGGCCCTATAGTCAGTACAGCGTAAGCTACCGTGCCTTCTACATCTCTCGTCAGCTCTCTTTATTGTCTTTGTCCGTTTTGACAGTAGTAAGTCTGTAAACTGTATCAAGTCAGTTGTGCTTTACGTCGGTCGGTAGTCTAATTAAATAAACTTTTTGTCTCAGTTTAAAATACTCGTTTTTATTTCACGCATCCCCTTTACTCACACCTCTTCAGGTTACGGGCCCCAGACTCGCATCACCGCGGGTGATCTCTTCTTTATTTTTTTTGTGTGGGTGAGTGTGACAAAAGGGAGGATGGTGGAAAAGGCTGGGACAGCAAAGGATGGACAAGAGAGTCCCATCGAGGAAGTGCCCGAGAGCGTGACCCCTGGTGACCAGGCCAAGTCCGTTGTCGACCAGGCGTTGTCGACGCCGGCCGAGGATAGGGGAGCAACTCTGGACGCCGGAACCGAGATAAGCGGTAGGTCAACACTTTGTTTTTTCGAGTGATGCCTAGATTGGACGCTACGACGTCAGGTAACAAAAAGGGAATTTCTTGTGCATTCTGAGAAATGCGCGGGATTCCAAAAAACACGTGGCGTCGGTAGCGCAACACGCACATGCAAGAGCAGGGCGGATCGAGAGGGGGACAACAGATTGCGGCTAAGAATAGAGTTCGGTCTCTCTCTCTCCCTCTCGTGATGACGAGAGGCTTTCTGACTGAAAATATATTACGAGGCCGTTTATGTTTTGTTTTCGTGTTTTCTCGGGTCTCTTGTTCTTGTTGCCTCGACTGTTGCGTGCGCGTTACAATATAAATGTCTGAACTGGGAAAATTTGAACGCGTGTCGGCAGAAAATTATGTGTCCTTTCCCAGTGCTTTTAATTAATTAAACTCTAGGCAATAACTATTCAAGGCGGTTTTCAGATTAAGTCAGAAAAGGCTGATATTTTAAAAGCTTACATTTTCTTTTAGACGAGCAAACTATCAATGCTCTGTCAAGAATATGTCGGGGAACCTTATCCTTAGTCAAATCAGAGGGGTGACAACAAGCTGCCATCTTGTTAGTGGATAAAAGGGGAATAATGGCATGTGTTGGGCAAAGGGATATTCCCGCCAAAAGTGTGTAGACAAAATTATTTTCCGTGTGACTCGCACAGTCACGTTAGACTTGTGTTCGGTCGCGCGCGACTGTGTGAGTGCCCAGCATGCAATCGTGCTTTGTGTTCGAGCAGGAGAACACGCTTCGGGCCACGTTGACTAGATTTGGCTTGCGTTCAGTCGATTTCTGGTTGACTTCCTGAAAACAATGTCCGTCTTTTTTGTTTTAGATTACCTGATCGGTGACGATTACAAATACATCGTTGAATTTCTTTGTAAAAAGGGAGGCAAAGTGACGTTGCCAGAAAATCTATTCAGGGAAGACGGGGAAAGCGAGGAACCTGCTCGTGATGAACCTGGGTTATTTGAAAAGTCGGTCAATGTGTTTAAAATGTCAGATGAGAAAAAGTCTGAAATGTCTAAAGTCCGAAACTTTGATGAGATAAATGTAGACAGTAAAAATCTTTGGCAGAAATTAGGTAAAAGTGAGTCTGTACACGAAGCAGCCCCCTCTTCCGCGTCGCGCACACCGGAAAATACCCAACTTAAAGTAAAGAAAGTGCAAACCATTGAAAACAAATATAAAGGGATAAATGTCAGCAAAACAAAGTTGCATATGGCAGATAAACAGAAAAATAAAAATTTTTCAGAAAACATCATGCTGGCCACGTTTGACTCGATAATGGCCGTGATTAGTCAGATGATCGAAAGGCAGGAGAAAGCAAACGAGGAGGCAAGGAAGGCAGAGGAAGAACGGGCAAGGAAGGCAGAGGAAGAAAGGCAGGAGGCTGAGAGAACAAGGAAGGAGATAATTTTGGTCATGCGCAATTTTGACCAGAGGTTGTCCCAGTTGGGCGAGCGGGTGAACAGGGTCGAGTCATCCGAGGCCCAATCGTCAACTGGGGCATCCCGGAAGTCATCAACTTCTCGCAACAACAGAACACGGGTGAGTCTGCAAGACAAATTGAAAACGTTCTTAAATGACACAAAAAATAAAAATTTGTCTACACAAAGTGGAACTTCTCGTGACAACCATCAGTCAAATACATAAATTCGGCCGTGATACTCAACACATATACAATTATCATCTGTCTAAAGATATGAAGTTTGAAGTTTTCCTTGATAAATTTAAGTCTGAACTCCGGTCTAAAGGATAACTATGTGTCATTGATCCTTTGATTAAAAATACGGAATTTATTAACGAAGACATGATCAAAGAAGACAAATTAAAAGTCATAGATATTTTATTAAGTAGAGTAACGGAAAAATATCATTTAAGAACTTTTCGTCTGCAAGATCCGGTTGTAATATTGAAAAGTCTGAAAGAATTTGAGAAGAGGGAGACGCCCTTTACAACGGCCACAATTCGTAAAAAATTGCCTGAAATCGAATCTTACAAAGGGAAAGAATCGGTTGCCAAATTCATACGAAAATTCGAGGAACTGGTCAGAAATTATGAGACTATAAGTACGTCTGGTCCCTTTTCTGAAGAAGAAAAGCGAGATGCCTTTTATACTGCCGTAATCGGAGCGGTACCTAGCGTGCAGGTGGCAGACTTCACGCTTAAAGTAAAAAGCAGAGATGAAAAGGGTATGACATATAAAAACCTTATGTCGTACATGTTAAAGGTTGAGTCAGAAGGCCTAGCAGAAGCCACTGGAGGTCACCCCACGAGGGCAGCTTTGACTGCCTCTTGGCCCCAGGACCGCCTCCACTGCTTCAACTGTGATGACTGGGATCATATGGCTGACAAGTGTTTGAAGGCAGGTACCGGACTCAGGAAGTGCTACACGTGTGGCACGTTCGTGCATGATATCCCAGCTCACTAGAGATACAGCCCGAGATGTGCTGAGCAAAATAAGTCTGATTCATGGGATTTTAAAAGGCAGGGCCGTGGAAGTCGAGAGAATCGAGGTGGCCGTGGTGGTGGCCGTGTCAGTGGCCGAGGCCGCTCCAATTCTCGAAACTTTGGGCAGAAAAAAGACTCTAGCAACGTCAGGGACGAAAGAGATCCCAAAAGGCAGAAAGTTTCTGACCAGGGTCGGGAGACAAAGAGAAAACGAGATGCTTCAGGGTCAAATAAAGGTGAGTCTCTGACGTTGATTAAGCCCCCCCATACTCTGTTTTCAAACTCTGTAGGTTAGATAAATAATTCAGAATCGGATGGAGAAAATAAGATTAAATTTGTCGCTGATTCGGGAGCGACTGATCATTTTGCAAAGTCAGAAAAATTCCTTACAAATATTGACAGAAACTGAATTGGTAAAATAAAATGTGCAAACTCAGACTCATCCGCAGACTTGAAAACTGAGGGAGTGGGAAATTTGCTGCTTAAAAATGGCAATAACGACGTTAAGTTGACGGGAGTGGTGTGTGCTCGCGACTTGATCGAGAAATTATTGTCGCTGCGGAAATTTGCTGATATGGGCTTGTCAATCTATTTAGATGACAAGGAGATTAGTATTTTTGATCCTAATACTGAAAATGTATGGATATCAGGAATATATGAAAAATCCTATTGGATGGTTGAATTTGTTAAGTCGGACAATAAAAGAATGAATGTCTTGACGGCTGAGTCAAAAGCACACACTATTTCTGAAAATTCAACTGCACATATAAAATTAAATAATAAGTCGGAAAATTCAGAGAGCTCGGTCAGTAAGTTAAATAATGACAGTTTTTAAGATGTATTTTTAATAAATGACAGAAAATTTCATGAAGTTGGAAAAGTCCTGACCGAAAAAATAAAAGACATTCAAAGTCCGTTTATCAAAAATTATAAAAAATTTGAAGATAACAACGGGGCCATGCTGTGGCATGTCAAACTGGGCCATGCTTCGTTGGAGTATCTAAAGGAACTGTAGAAAAACTATCCGAAAGTAAAAAGTCTGAAAGAAGCCGTATTTAATGATGTTATTAAGACTTGTGATGTGTGTTTAAGAACAAAATCCCAAAAACTGCCTTTCCCTTCGGGACGCGAACGAGAATCCCAACCCCTGCAAATAATTCATTTAGATACAAGGGGAATTATTAGTCCACCCTCTTACCCAAAAAGATAAAGATTTATTTCGGTATTTATTGATGATTATTCCAAGTTTGCAATCGCTTACTCGATGAAAAACAAAATAGATACAGGTGAATGTTTGGATAATTTTGTAAAAGGCTGTAGAAATCTTCTCGGGTTTGAAGCTAAAGTGTGTTATCTAAGATCTGATCAAGGTACCGAGTACACGGGAGGCTCCGTGCGAAAAATATTTAATGACCTTGGAGCTGAACTCCAACTGAGTTGTCCGGATACCCCTGAACATAATGGCACGTCAGGAAGGCTAAACAAAACAATTCAAATGAAAGTCCGAGCTCTGATATGTGATTCGGGACTCCCGGAAAACATGTGGGACTTGGCACTAAACGCAGCTGTATTTGCGTACAATCGTACTCCACATCGTTCAAATAACATGGAAATCCCTTTAATGAAGCTGGCTCTAAATAAAAGGACAGACCTCAGTCAGATGAAAAGATTCGGCTGCATCGCATATTTGAGAGTTCAGAGAAACACTGAGACTAAATTCCATGCAAAAGGGAAACGAGCAGTTATGGTAGGATACACGCCGACAGGATATCGTCAGCTTTGTCCGGACGAAGGAAAGTTTTATAAAAGTCGGGACGTCAGATTTAAAGAGCGTTTTGTGTATGGAGACGTTTTTGGTAAAAATCCAATTAAAAACTGGGAAAATGTGACTGTAGATATAAAATTAGATGAGTGGTTTTAAAATTCGAAAAGGAAAAAGAAGAGACAGTGTCATCAGAGGAAGCGCCCCCGGTGGTACAACAGAAAAGAGGAAGGCCGAAAAGACTGATAGAAACAATGGAGGCCAACTTGGTTCAAGAAAGTCGTGTGAAGGACGTCAGCTTTGTTAGCTTAGCTCTCGGGGAAGAAGTAACAAAAGACCTAATTTTTAAGAACGGTGATACTAAAACTTCAGGAAATAATGCTATTTATGTGGAAGATCTAGTTTACCACTCTTTGCTGGCAGAAATAAATAAAAATCCTGCTCCTTATAAAGAAGCAATGAAGGCTGTGGATAAAAAAGGCTGGAATCAAGCCATCCAAGGAGTACTTGACTCAATGGCGAAGAATCAAGTCTGGAAATTGGTAAACAGACCTGCAGGACTGATAAATGGAGAACGTCTGAATATCATCGATTCTCGATGGGTTTATGAGAAAAAGGTTGATGCTCAAGGATGTGAGAAACACAAAGCACGGCTGGTAATACGGGATTTTAAAGATAAAAATGAGTGTGATCTTACGGAGACTTACGCCCCGGTGTCAAGACTGACTTTAATAAGAACTGCTTTGGCTGTAATCAATAAATTAAATTTAGATACATGTTAGCTTGACGTTAAAACGGCATTTTTAAATGGCATTCTTGACGACGAGATATTTATAAAGTTCCCAGAAGGTTTGGTCTGTTCCGATCTGGAAAAACAGAGCAAGGTATGCAAGCTTCAGAGAGCCCTCTTCGGCCTTAAAGTCAGGCCAAAAAAATGGCATAAAAGATTCTCGGAGGCAGCAACGAAAATAGGTTTAGGATCTCTTATCTTGGAACCTTGCCTGTTTACTTGGCATGAGGCAGATAAAATTCTGATGTTGGTTCTCTACGTTGATGACATGCTTACAGCAAGTAATGATACTGGCAAATTAAAGTCTGTGAAGGAAAGACTGCAAAGTGAGTTTGAAGTGACTGACCTAGGAGAAGTTGAGTCGTTTTTAGGCATTAATGTCAGAAGAGACAGAGAAAACCAAGTTCTAACTTTAACTCAGACCAATTACATAAATAAGATACTTAAAAAGTTTGGGTTTGATGATTCTAGCCAGTGAAAACTCCTACGGTCACAGGTCACGTGTTAAATCAACAAAGAAAACAAAGAGAGCAATCAGGAAGGCAGATTGACATGAATGAATCCAGATCGACTGAAAGCGTTCCCTACCGGAAGGCTATTGGAAGCTTATTATATGCTGCCAATACTGTACGTTCGGATATAAGCTATGCAGTGAATGTGCTGAGCAGGCATCAAATAAGTCCGACTAACAAAGACTGGAATATGGTTAAAAGAGTGTTCCGGTATCTGGCAGGAACCAAATCTTATGGTCTAAGATATTCTGGAAGGCAGCAAGGGCTGGAAGCATTCTCCGATGCCAGTTTTGGTGACTATAAAGGGTCTCTAACCACAAGTGGTTACGTGATTAAAATCTTTGGAGACTCAGTGGCATGGAGAACTCACAAACAAACGTATGTGTCTTTGTCAACATGTCAGGCAGAGTATGTGTCACTGAGTGAAGCATGTAGAGAACTGATGGCAGTTGATAATTCGATTAAAATTATACTGAATAATACTTTGTGTACTGCAGATCTCTTGTGCGACAATAAGGCAGCTGAGTTAAATGCTAAAATTATAGGCAGTGGTAAATTAAGACATATGACAGAAATTCATAAGCAGTATGTTAAAGAATGTGTAAATTATCGTAGAGTAAACGTCAGATGGCTGAATACTAAAGAACAGCTGGCCGATATATTCACAAAACCGCTACCGATCGAGCTTTATGAAAAATTTGCTAGCAGAATCGCGAACAGCTTCTGCGAGTCTGACTGGTAACTAATGAGTTATCTTTGTTTCAGATAGGCGATAAAGAAGCCATGGATCAACTCATGGACTACTTGGGTACATTCTCAGAGCCGTGAAGCCGAGTCAAGAACACACATTTATTTATCTATTTTACAAAAAAAAAAAAAAAACAACAAAACTATTTTAAATTATAATTTTTGTTTAATATACTTAGCTATCTTAAGTCGGGAGAAAGCGTCAGCATGTACGACTTTTCAATAGGCAGTATATATAGTGTGTAAGACAGTGCCACAGGCAAGGTGATACTTGCAGGCCCTATAGTCAGTACAGTGTAAGCTACCATGCCTTCTACATCTCTCGTCAGATCTCTTTATTGTCTTTGTCCGTTTTGTCAGTAGTAAGTCTGTTAACTGTATCAAGTCAGTTGTGCTTTACGTCAGTTGGCAGTCTAATTAAATAAACTTTTTGTCTTACTTTAAAATACTCGTTTTTATTTCGCGCACCCGCTTTACTTACACCTCTTCACTTATTTACAAAAAAACTACTGTAATGACATTTTTAAATACTGATAAAAGAATACTTTAAATAAAATTTTTATATACACTTGTCTATTCTGCTATCACAAAAAAGTCTTTCTAATAAAATTTCTATATCTAAATTTTTTTACTCTAAGTCTATTTTGTACTGATAATACAATAAAATATAGTTATACAAAACAAGAAAAACTATTAAACTATATGTTGTACGTACATTTTGAATTAATTAAAAGATGAGCAACATCACCAAGAAAAGTAGAACAAACTAAGTAGAAGAATTTTACAGAGATAAAGGGATGAATTGTAAAGTGTACTCGATTACATAACAATTTTATTATTTGGTAAATAAAGTTAACATAATCCTTGGGAGGTTGGCACGCAGATCTCCCTGGGGGCAAAATATCACTAATATATGTATATATATAACTATGCGTGCCAACCTCTCAAGCATTGTATTAACTTGATCTACCAAATGATAAGCTTCTTATATAATTAAGTATATATATATATATCTATATATCTCCCTATATTTTATAGTTATTAGTGTAAGTCATTTCACATTTCCACCCCACAGACCCCCAGCAGCCACTTCACAGCCCCCCACAGCCCCCACATACAATTTAACCTGTCCGTCCACAGACCCCGCACTGGCCCCAACACTATTTTTCTTACATCTTGTCATGTATACTTGTTAAATGATTAAATATCAATAAGTGACTTACAATTTATTACCATAAATAATACCGATTTATCTTTAAAATTCATCAAATAAAATCAATAATTTATGTAAAAATTTCTTTTTAAATAATACTTTCTATTTCTGTATTTTTTTGCCTTTCTACTTAAATGAATAAATTATTTTTATTTTCGCATCTTGATAAAGCCACGTATGATTGACCACAAAAGAATAAGGGTTTTTATTGAATACAAACCTACATTATCGAAACTTTGACCTTTGGATTAGTTTGTTGTCATAGCAATTGCCACAACGATTGGAAATTGTTAACGATACAAAATAAACAGTACTGTTAAGGAGATTCCTGTGTCTTAAGTTATTCTTGGAATGAAGACTCTATTTTCAAGTTTTCTCCAGTTATTACTTCTTTTTTTACATTATACTGTGATAATTTTGTGATTCTTAAACGTGTTTCGTTACAGAGTTTATCTAAAATATTCAAATTTCTCAGTAACATCACTATTGTGCCAATTTTAAGATTTAGTTGCATTATCTATAGTATAGTAAGTTTAAATTTCTTCAGTTAATTTTCAAGGAATCAAACTATTCAAATAAGAGATTCCTCTCCGATTTTTTTCGATAGTTTTGAAAATTCTTTTGTCATTAGAACAAATATTATTGATTTAACATTATTGATTACTTAAGAACGAGCTCTCATATGAAAATTTCTGTCACTATACAGAAAATAAGTTCTGAATAAACAATTTCCGTTTCTTTTCACGTTAACTTCTTTATTGTTCATTCGAAAAAATTTTTTTAATATTTAGTTTGATTTTCAATTAAATTTTAATACTACAAGATACAAACGAATTTTTTAATTTACAGTGAGAGATTCTGTGAAGAAATTATTTCCATACTCATCATCGAATCTGAAAATGAAGAATTTTTCCTAACCACTTATATCAATTGATAAAATACTGAATGCATAAAAGTAACAAAAAAAATGCAAAGTATTTGTTATATAAAATTTGAATAAATTGTATGTGATTAAAGTAATTGAAAATTTTTGTTGTTTAAAATGTTATTAATAAAAAAATAATGTATACCTTTTTTCCTTTTTTCTCTGAACATAACGAAGACTTCTAAAAAAAACTCTTAACGTATCACAATAGTACCTTCTGGGTAATGCGCAAATTCACTTATTAATGCATAACTTGTGCTCAACGATGTAGATCAAAACCTCTTTATCCTCATGAAATTCTGGGCACCAACTTCTCCCCACTAACAGATGAAATTTAAAGATTCTCTTTTCAAGTTAGAACAGTAGGGGGTTGGCGCGCAAAGTTCGCAGAGGGGCTAAGCCCTACTAGTATATATATATATATATATATATATATATATATATATATATATATATATATATATATATATATATATATATATATAAACATAAAACTGTGAGAATGATTATTAGAATTGTTACCGATAAGTTTACACGTGACAAACTTGTCCTTCACTTTTTTAATTCACTAGAGCTTTTTTTACTTATCAGATTTGCACAAAAAGACGCAAAAGAGAAAAGGTTATTGTTACATTGAAAGAAACATTTTCAATCACCACTGGTTAGCAGTTACTAAATCAATTTATTATTATACAGACAAAAAACAGGTTTAAATATTTTTCTAAGTTTACAACAATTAAAATTTTATCGTTTAGTTTATAGAAGTTTTGCTGAAAAAAATTTGCATCTAGCATTTGTTTCGACAAAGTAGCTGGTTTTCAAAAGTTTTGAATATAGCATTTTTATTTGTATCTGTTCTTGACAGTCACTCTAATTTTTGATCTTATCTTACAATTCATGAAATAAAAAACTTTGGCTTCTTAGTAGGGATTAAAACGTTAATTTCACCTTGAAACTGGTTTTTTAATTTTAATTTTTTTTTTTCATAATTTTCTTTCGTTTTCGCCTGATTACGACATTCTTGTTGTGGCAAAAGTCATAATGCTGACTTTTTATATTATTAGAAAAATTTCTTAATTTTAATTACTTGCATTATTTTTAAAACTATAAGTAAAAATAAGATTCTTTATATATAACTGTTAAAGTATTGAATACATTTTGTATCCATCTTTAGTACATCAGATGTGAGAGAGATCCAGTATACTGATTCGCACATAGATGTTTAAGTTATATTATCTTATTTAACACTATGAATTTACGGCTTTGTAAAGGATATTGTCATACGAAGTATTAATAGACATTGCACCTTATTTTTTTCAAGTATAAGATCACATGACTCATAGCTTAAGACTTGAAATAATCTGATTACTCTGAATTATTTAATTTTTAAGCAAAATAAATCTGAAATAAGATTCGTTATATATAATTTATTTATTAAATTACTTTGTAAGGATAGAACATTTTCGTACAAATAAATACTTTATAGTTTTATTAATTATAGTTGTAAGACCAAGTTCAGTCTCCAACCTCTCCTCGCATCTTTCAAAATTTTGGAATATGTTTTGAGCTCCCCCTCCAAATAAGGTAAGAATCCTAATGTTTTTTCCTTATTTCAACCCATTAAAAAATATCCTAAATTCTTTAAATTATCATTGCCACCCCTCAGCCACCACTTATAACTTTGCAGCCCCCCTCCAGTGACCTTTCAGGCTACTCACTGTGTTTTAATTAATTTAACAAATCCTATATTTATATTAAGCTGTATTTATTAAGTCTCATACATATTAAGTTAACATATATATTCAAAAACAACAGATAATATAATAGCAAGTATATAATAAAAATAATTTAAAAAGATCTTGGTTCGTAAATGCATGATAATACCACATAGTTTATGCTACTGGATACTGTTTGCAGCGCACAGTAATTGTTTAAACCATATCCAAGCTATAATTAAATTTAACGAAAAAATATTTTTCACGAAACAATCTAACTGTACTGATATTTTTATTGTTAAAAATGACTTTATACTGTGAGCTGACAAGGTGTTGGCTTTCCTTCAAAAAATTTAGCAATTTACGAAACTATGAAAAATTTATTTAATGGTTACATTCTGGCCTTTTACTATAAACAAACTACCGACTAATATCTCACAAATCTTATTTAACATTAGTTTAGTTTAAAAATATACTTAAAAACTTAATTCTGGTCAGTATTACAATTCGAAAAAGATAAAACATTTTTTTTTAATTAAAACAATTGATGTCAAGCACTATTATTAAGAAGATTGAAGCCAAGGAAGCATTATTTCTCAAAACTGAATTGTGTTACTAACAAATTCATCATTTTGTAGACATGTAGTTATAAAATTTTGAAGTTGTATATAATTCTTGAGGGGTTGGCACGTAAAGTAGGCAGAAAGGCAAAGCTCCACCAGTATTAACATGTATATATATATATATATATATATATATATATATATATATATATATATATATAGTAGTGGGTCTCACGCCCCCCTGCGCGCACTGCGCGCCAACCCCCCAACTTTTGAATATTTTATGAGAAATATATTCTTACAATTTTTGTATATTTATTCTTATTTATTCCTAACTTTTTATTTTTTAAATTTAAAAAACTTATTTTAAATAAATTACATGGGGCTACATCGTTTGAAGACGTTAAAAAACATAATGAAACAACATATAAGAATTTCAGGGATACTGCTATTGCAATGGGTTTAATAGACCATGATTCTGAAATCGACAATATTTTTAAAGAAGCCATGACAATTACGTTTCTGTACCAGTTAAGACAATTTTTTGCTTTGTTTTTGATTTCAGAAAACATTCAAGGCGATAAAATATGGAATGAATATAAAAAATATTTAACGAAAGACTTCGATAATGATAATAATAATTGTGCTCTTCTACATATTAATCTAATTTTGGTATCGGAAGGTATATCATGTGAGTCTTTTAGTTTACTGACACCAACCATTAGCAATTGTATGAATAATTGCAATATTGAGAAAATATCTTTCAGTAAAAAAATGTTCATTTTAATGTACACAAATTTTAATGAAGATCAAAGAAAAATGTTTAAAACTATTTGTGAAGAAGATGAAAGAGTATATTTCATAGATGGTCCTGGTTGTTCCGGTAAAACCTACTTATATAAGACACTCATTTATTATTTTATTTCTAGAGGTAAAAATATTTTGTCAATGGCTTGGACAGAAATCGTATCTGTATTACTACCAAAAGGTATGACCAGTCATAGAACTTTTTGTTTACCTCTAGACTTAGATAATATTGAAAGTATATTTTTAGAATTTGAAACTAAAAAAAAACTAAACGAAGTTGATTTAATAATATGGGACGAGGCTTCTATGATTCCGAAAAAAGCTCTAAAAATCGTTGATCGAACATTGAGAGACTTGTGTTATACAAAAGTGTGCTTTGGTGATAAATTAATATTATTAGGAGGAGATTTTTGACAAATTCTTCCAGTTATAAAAAATGGTAATAGAATTAAAATGGTAGAAGAAACTTTTAAATCATCATTTTTGTGGAACTTGTTCAAAATTTCAAGATTACAAAATAATATCCGTTCTAGTAATAACGAATTTTCAAAATTATTGTGAAGAATTGGAGAAGGGGACATAGAAAAACTTAACACTCCTTTTTATTTATTTTTTTACGTATAGGTAAAATTTATTAATTAATAATACATATCATGAATGTTCATCGTGTTTATCTATTGTACCAATTTTAGCATTAATTTAAAACAGAATAGAAATGGACGTAAGTCTTCATGGTTTGATCAGGCTTCATAAGATGACTTATAAAGTGATGCGAGACTTTCATTGTTTATATTAATGATACTCGAAATTTAACTCAAGTTTATGTACGTAAAAAAAATAATTGTGTATTAAAGGACTTAATAAGTGATGGTGATCTTCAAAATAGTGGACCTTACTTGTCACAAAAAGTCTTTATTGAGGTCATCATGACATATAAAAGTATCAGAGTTTTAATACTAGCAATAATTTAAGTTAAATAACAAGCTTATCAAGAAATAAAAATTTAAAAAATGTATAATACTTAAAACGACAAATACGATAAAATTCAGAAGTTTTAAATTTCTTTTGATAAAATAATAGTTGTAAGTGACAGTAATGAAGTGTTGAGAAATTTTCTAATTTTTATATGACTATGATTATTATCACATAACAGTAAGATTAATAACAGTAAAACATATTGTCAATGAGTGGCAATATTATAAGAACAACATTTTTGAAATTGATCACTTTGAAAATGTAATATTAAGAAACAATTATTTTAATCTTATGTCACAAAATAAAGTTTTTGCCATTCCACTTAAAATCCAATGTTTCGTAAAAATGTTTCATAGGTACATTCAAATAACTTTAGAAGATTTGAGTAACGTTACATTTTCCGGTAATTATCTTAGTCATTTAAAATTATTTTTTTTTAATGACATTATTTCTGGTATATATACTTTAATGGCTTCAAAGAGTGTTAATATAATGATTAATTCAAGAAATGATACGTTTGATTTTTGAAAAAAAAAATAGAAAAATGGTAAAAAATTATCGTTTCAAGAGTTATAATCGTATCAGTGCAACAAATTATAATGAATCCTGAACAAAGCCTTTTTGCTATGGTACAATAAGTAACAAATGTAAGTGTTATCCAGCAATGCTCTGGAAGAAAAATATAAGAAGTATCGTTGTGGCACAGTTGCAGAATTTGTTTAAGTTCTCTAAGTAAATATAACAAAAAAACTTCAAAACCTTTTTTGTTATGATAAACCTTTAATAATACTAATTTAATATTACAATAAAATTTGTTGCTTCGTATATTTTATGAGTAATGAGATACTTAAAAAACGTTAATCTATCGATAACATAAAAATTCCAATATATATGAGTTTATTTTGTTGATCTTCTGGGGCAAATGAAGGCGCTTAGCTTAAGCGACTTTTCGTCAACTGGTGTGCCGACCTCTTCAGGCTCAATTTAAACCGTGAAAGACAATTTATTTAACGTATCGAGCAAATGGCTCACACGCATGGCCTTTGCCAGTTGGACTTGCATGTGAGCCATTTGCTCGATACGTTAAATAAATTGTCTTTCACGGCTTAAATTAAGCCTGAAGAGGTCGGCACACCAGTCGACGAAACGTCGCTTAAACTAAGTGTTTTCATTTGCCCCAGAAGATCAACGAAATAAACTTATGTCTATAATATGGAGGGCGAGAAAGACTCAAGTATAAGAATTCCAAAACGAATTTGTTACTTTGTACATCATCATCATAAATTAAATAAGGGCAAAATAAGTAAGTATTGTTTATGATATACATATGACGATTAAGTAGTGATTTAACAAGGATTGAGTTTGAGTAAAAAAAATAACCTGATTAAAAATCACATAAAAATGCTAAATTTTACTATGAAAACTAACCCTATAGCTGAAAACCAAAGATACTTAAATTCAACGGCTCCTAAAAAAGGTCCTTATTATAAAATGGTTTTTTTTTAAAAAAAAGGGAAAAAATCATACCTACAATAAATCATTAATTGCCAAATGTGTAGCAATCACTGTTTTAGACTTAGGATTACCAGAAAAATCTTATGTTTGTCTATCCTAAGATTTAAAAAAAAAAACAACCTAAAGGAAATTATCTAAATAACTTCTGCCATTTTGATGATCAAATGGTATATTCATTGATGTTTATTTACTAGTAGATTTAGCATAAACTACTTATTTATCTAAATACTGTTCTGATAGTAGTCATAACAATTTTAATAACAGTAGTAGTTATAATAATGATGAGAATGATACTATGTTACATTATGATTTATTAAGATTATTGTATTAATCGAATATAAATAATTTTAGTCCTTTATTATACTTCAAAAGGTGCACTTAATATTTTTTTTACATGAATACTTTATAATTAAAAATAATACACTTATTTATTTTAATAATTAAAAAAAAGTTAGAGTTAAATGTTATAAAGTTTTTTTAGTACAGTAAGAAATAGTGCATTAAATATATTAAAAACTTTTAAAAATTAAGAGAAAATTGGAGACGTATGTGTATTGCTGTTGACATATGGTAAAGGGCCACGTTATGTACAACAACATTATGAGGATGCTATAGCTATGATAACAAAATGTTGTGGACCAGATATGTTTATAAAAGTAACGTGCACTTTTAAATAAAAAGAAATAAAAAAAGTTCTGGCTAACTTTCCAAAGTAAAAATTTAATCCATTTAAAATAAGGTAAAACCTAATAGAATTTTACCTTATTAATAAAAGGACTAAAAGAGGATAAAGAAGGGGTTGAAGAGAACCTTATCAAAAACAAGTGGCAGGCTAAGAGAGGGTAAAGGGGGGTGGAGGAGGGGTTGACTTAAAATTCATCCCAACAAAAATAACATAAAAACTGTTAGAATTTAACCTTATTTAAAGGGGGGTTAAAGGGGTGGCTAACGGGGGCTAAAGAGGAATAGAAGGTTATGAAGGGGGAGTGGAGGGTTATAATAACCCTCCAAAATCACTATTTATATCCCTATATATTATATAATTAACTGTGTGGGAAATGATATACATCTCCAATTCCTCCACAATTCTCCAAGACCCCCATAGCCCCCCACAAATAAATGGGAAATTCATCTCGTTTGTACGTCATTTCAACTTAATCACTATGAGGTCAAGCTCATCCAATGCCCCCACCACAACCTTACTGCCTCCTACCACACCTCCACTGTCCCTTCACACAACGTCATTTCCCCCCCCCCCACCCCACCAGATTCTTCAAACGTTTAGGAATGATTTAGAAGCCTTGAAGTTGAAAATAAAAAGGAGTGAGGGTAAAAAAATGGATAATTAGTTAATATTTAAGAACCGCAAAGGTGAGAAAATAGCCAGAAGGAATAAAGAAAATCAAGAGCATACCAAAAATGCTAGTAGAAAATCGAGGTCTACTTCTAGAAGTTGTGTCAATATAGTTATACAGTATGTGGACTAAAAACAAATGGTCTATGAGGCAGATGCATTTTCAAAAGCAAGTAAGTAGGCAAATTTGAAATGTAGAGTAACAATAAAAAACAGAGATGAATGTGAGGATTGGGTAGAACAAGCTACTAGCAAAGTCCCAGGAGCACGACAGAGAATGAAGAAGTAGAATAGAATAGAAGTAAGGCATATAATGCAAAAGTAGACCAAAAAGTCGATAATAGCCAGAGTGATACGGTGCAAACACTTTAGGTACAAACAGCAGAGTGAGATACAAAAAAGTTAGGGGTTAGTAAAATTGAATTTGACGCATGCAACTAATACTACAATAGTTATTTAAGTTACAAGTGTGGAGAAGACGATTTCCCACACGAGTCGTGATTAACTCGCACAAGTGGCTGGAGTTGATGGGAACGAAAGTCAGTTGAGCACACGAGTGCGTAGCACGAGTGTGATCGCAAGGCACAAGATACCGTCATCAGCCACGAGTGTGAGTCTATTATACAAGTGTGGTAAATCGTCCCGCACGAGTTGCGTACAAGATTTTTCACAATAAGTGTAAGAAAAATTGTAAATAAGTTGATGATTCCCAAGAAGGATTGTGCGGGGTCCAAGGGTGGTGGGGTACCAGGAGGAGGAGCCCCCGTCGGGAAGGTACGTGGAGGCAAAGCCTCCCCGACTGCAAAAACACCAAATGATCGTCCGGAAAAAAAAATTTTTTGATGCCTCAAATATAGAAACAGAAATTTGATTTAATTGTTTTATTTGAAAAAGTGGACCTTAAATTTTTTAAACACAAACATTTTTAAAGAATCTTACAACTGTAATAAATTACGTTAAAGGATCCCATACCAACACAATGGGATTGTAGTTCCCAATGAAATTTTTTAAAATTTTAATATCATGTAGTTTTATGAAATTATCAAAAAAAATTATTAAGAAGGAATTTTATTCGAGAGCAGTAACTAATACCAGATAGGGTTACGATAGTTGTACACAGACGGTATCCTAATTCGTTTTCCGAGAGATTTCTGGTGTGTAGCAAAATTTTTTTCGGTGTGTGGAAAAACCTTTGCCACACACTTTTTCCATACACTGTGCGAAAAAAATCTTTGTCCTTGTCCACACATCTCTTCCGCACACTGTGTGGAGAATATTCGCCGCACACTTTTTCCGCACACTATGCGGAAAAATCAATTTTTCACACAAAAAATACTATTGCGAAAAATACTTAAAGGAACAAATAAGATTAAAACGTTTCATGACTATGAGCAGTTTCTACAGAATATAAAGAAATTTAAAGATAACGTGGAGAAAACAACAGATGAAGAATTAATAATTGCTTACAAAACTCATAGATGGCTACGATAGAGTATCGAGGATAGCAGACAAATTCGAAAAATTGTACAAAAAACCCGTGACTACATTTGAAACGGCAACAAATATGATATATTTAGCGTATTACATCGACCGCAAGCAGTGCTAGAGGTTATAGTGGAAGCAGAAATATAAGCAGAACAATTTGAACTAGATCTCAGGTTTCCAGGAGAGAGCAACATGACAGAGAAATAGATAGCAAAAATATCAGAGGGGGCAACAGTAGCGCTTGAAAAAAAATTATTCATAGTAGCAATAGAAGAAAGCTTGGCCCTTTTCAAAAATTTTACCATTGCCAGTGGAACTGAAAGAATTTCACATAACAAACGTGGTAGCTTGTTTGGAATGAACATACAAGTGCATAGTTAGTAGTATGAGCTAAAAAAAATTAGCACCAATATCGTGGCAGACAGTAGATCAATGCTAGAAATTGAGTATAACAAATACATGTCCACTGACATATATTTATTACAATAGAGCCAATGCAGTAAATATATGAGGATTACCCCTGAAAGATACGACTCATACTACGTGAGACCATACAGAAGCTAGTTTAAAAACGTTGAATTGTATTAGCCAAACTAAAAAAGCATATTAGACTTGCCTTCACGCAAAAAACCAACACGCATTTAGTACTAGAAGAAAAGAAAAAGTACACATGCAATGCAAGCACACCAACCACAAGACGCTGAAAGAAATACATGCTGGAGTGATAGACCTGGTGAGAGGCTGCTTTTCTCAAACGTTGGAAATAAGACTGGAACCACGTCAACAGGAAGGTGAGAGCCAGGTAGTCAATTGTGAGGGTCTGAATTTGAACCTAAAGAGAATAATACAAGGGATGAAAGGAGTAAAGGGAGGTGAGATGCTGAGTCTAATAAAAATAATAATAGAAAAAAGTGTACAACAAAGAAGAGTGTCGTCAGTAGCCAAGATAACGAGCTGCATTACTCAAAACTCTATTCTTAATGTACCGCTAGTGAATGACTATTGTACTCAGTCATCTACTCGGGGTTACTGCTGAAAGATTCACTAGCTTCTGTTGCCGATAGTTAGCAGCAGAGATCCAGGTGAAGCTTCTTAAAATCTCATTCTATGAAGAGGATCTGTATCTGACACTCTAGCAAACCTAGACTGGTTGAAAAAATGCCGGAAACTTCCAAGCCTCCTGCACCTCCTTTTCTACAAAGCAGGAAAACCAGTAAGGCCCCATCCGTCTGAAGTGTTGGAGGTGAGCAATAAAGGATCTTCAGAGAACTACTTTTACATTTATAACCGTCAGTACTGGATTCACTTCTTGGTAGACTCTGGTACTGTCATCTCACTGATGCCTGAGAGCCTTATGAAGAACCACAAGCTACAGTCCTAACCAATTTTGTGGCCTTGGTTTTATTGTTAATGTCATGGATAAGTGACTCATCGATTCCATGATTTACCTCCAAACTCTACTTCACAGACCTCCTCAGAGGCAAAATACGCCAACCCTTGTACCTTGGAGACATATGTGACAACGCTTCTGAGCCCACCGGTACAACGCACTATCCACACGACTGGCCCCCCAGTTTTAAAAATAACCCTAATACCTACTTGGACTACGGCTGCAAGTAGCCCAGGAGGTAAAAGTGTGCCTGCTTAATCAAGCCATCGTTTGACCATCATCCAGCTAGTGAGCAAGCCCACTTTATCTCGTGGAAAAACCTTGTGGGGGCTGGAGAGTCAACAGGGATAGTCAGTGCCTGAATGCCTGTACTACCCCAGATCACTACCCTCTGTCAATTATCAACAACATTCTGCAAGAGGTGACTGTTTAAGTATTCTTCGTTATAGACCTGACAAATTTTTTTGACCAGATACCAATTGCCGTACAGAACATCCCAAAAACAATGATAACTACCCCGTCTGGGCTCTTTGAGTTCACAAGGTTCTCTATGGGTCAACGAAACGCCACTCAATTAATCTAGCGTAAAGTAGACCACGTGTTGCACGAGCGGCCATTTGGAAGATGCTATCTCAACAATATATTTATAACTTTCGAGAACCATGAGCACCTCTAATACCTACAGCAGGTCTTCAATGCTTTTCGCGATGAAAAGCTTCGTATTAACTCGCAGAAGTGTATACTGGGCCAGCCCGAGCTGAACTACTTGGGTTACACCGTCTCTGCTGAGGGTACCCCCCCCCCTAGTGCGCAAGATCCAGGACATCCAGGTTTTTTCGAAACCAGAGAGTTCATCTGATTTTCAACGATTTCTGGGCATGGTTAACATGGTTTTACAGGCGTTGCATGCTCAGAGCCGCTGATACCATGGCCCCACTTAAAAACTTGCTGAAGGACCTCCTACCAAAAAGCAAGAAGGCTCCACTTACTTAAGCCCGTGAACAGTTTATGGACATCTAACATGGACACTTGAAAAATGACTCTTCACCATTTTCACGGACTACAAGCCACCTATCATCATAGGCTTTCAGTGCGCATATAGAGATTTAGTGAGACAGACTCGACGGATTAACTACATCGTGCAGCACCAGGTAACTTGTTACCACGTTAAAGGTGAAGAAGACGTGATAGCTGACGCACTCTCACGCATAAACGCCATGGCTATGCTATCAATCCTGGAGCTAGAGGTCAAAGCAAATGCTAAGGCCAATAACAACGAGGTCCAACATCTGCTGGACAATCCCTGTCTCTACCTACAGCTGCTGACCGTAGACGGCCATCACTATACAGTGACATCTTAGCTGAAAAAGTAAAACCGTAATTGCCAGACATGCTACGCAGGGCTGCCTTTGAGGTGCTCCACAACCTCTCGCATCCTAGCATTACAACAACAGCCCATATTGACTTCAACAAGTTTACATATCTTTAAATGCGTTGAGATACTTTTCAATGGGCCTAGTAGTGTGAGCCCTGTCAGCGCAACAAAGTTCACTGACACCATCGCTCAGCTTTCGGCAACTTAAATACACTGGATAGGCGTTTTAATCTCT
Organism: Copidosoma floridanum; assembly: GCF_036245765.1. Classification (NCBI taxonomy): domain Eukaryota; kingdom Metazoa; phylum Arthropoda; class Insecta; order Hymenoptera; family Encyrtidae; genus Copidosoma; species Copidosoma floridanum. Next base: position 2,556,218 of record NW_028321901.1, read on the forward strand.
TCCACATTGATATAACCAATCTCCCGATCACCAAGAGCTACCAATACTGTTTTACGGTCATAGACAGGTTCAGTAGATGGCCTGATTGCAGCCCCGATCCTAGACCAGCAGGCCTATATTGTATCCAAGGCCCTCTACAAACACTAGATCGCTTACTTTGGTACGCAACTCACCATCACCTTGGACCAATGAGTTCAGTTCGAATTAGCGCTCTTCACCAAACTAGCCAAGACGATCGGCTCAAAGCGCATCCAGAAGACACCATTTCATCCACAGTCAAACCAAATAGAAAAGGGCTTTCATCGATCGTTCAAGGCTATCGTTATGTGCTGCCCTGGCATTCCTTGGCCTGAAGCTCTGCCTCCAGTTCTTCTATGGCTCACAACTTTCTTCAAGCACATTTTTCAAGCATCGCCAGCAGAGATACTATATGGTATGATACTCACAGTGCCTGGAGAGTTCTTCAAGAGCCACCCGTTTGTCAATCCACCGTCCTGAGTTCAGGGACTACAATACCTCATACAGACCATCAAATCTGTCCAGGCGTTATGACACAAACCTCTGCAAAAGCCATCTATCTTCGCCAACCTGCAGAGGTGCTCACATACTTTCTGGTGCATTGTTGCAACCAGGAGACAACTAGATCCTTCATACTCAGGGCCACAAAAGCTCATTCAGTGCGTTGACGATCGTAGCTACAACATCAAGATCAGGGGGCAGCTTTACATAATGTCTATAGCTACACTCTAGCTAGCCTATTTTAAAACTGCTAATTTGCCAACAACTAACCACGACACCACTGACATAGTACCGTTGCAGCTGCCAGGAACAAAATGCCTTTATCAAACACAGACTAGTTCGGAGATCGTCCTCCAACGTTTCTCTTAAGCTCACTAACCTCGCAGCCCGCAGGACGAGCTTCAGCCAAACCACTTGCAGCAACAATCTACTCCAGAAATCAGCCGTAATCAGCTGCCACTTCATCTGTTCCATCTTCTTCTTCGCCCTCTTAAATCACGTTTGGAACATTCCCACCTTCAAGCATCAAACGTGATTCGCTCACCTTGCCTATGATGTGTGAATCAATAGTTTAGTTACCTTTAAGTTTTAATAAAATAAAAGATATTACATTAACGCTGTGCTGCCAAGGATCAGAAGAAAAAAAAATTCTTGGTTAAATAAAACTAACACTGAGTTTATTAGAATAAGTTATCTGAGCAAATATATTATAAACTGGTACAACGAATTATACAAAGAATATACGCAAGGTCAAGCGTTTTATTACGGACAGCTTGAAGGCTGAATCTTACGTCTACACGGTAGCTGTGTCAGGCAAAGTCTGAGCATATGTGGAGGCGTGTGCACAGTGACAAAAAAAATGATAGGACCACGGAATCACCGTTTTTTGTCCCTTGGCAACCCAGAGAGCATACACACGTACACATACATTCGTGCACACACAGTAGTGCTCAGGTAAAGTACGATTTTTTACAAAAGGCAGTGGTTTGTGTGTCTTGCCTATTCATTTTGCCACCCACCTTTTACCTTCGGCATCCTTAGGCACCAGAAAAGGAGAGCTGTAGCGCGAGAGTACGTGGTTCTACACTAAATGAGAGGCTGTCTCTACTCTCAGTAGACGGGAGAGTATTATGGGAAGCGCAAGTATGTACGCACGTGTGTGTAAGAGCTGGCGGGTCAGCCGTACTACTGCATGAGCTTATCTGCGCTTTTTCCTTTAAGTTTTAGATTGTTTCCCAGACTAACTTTGTGATTGGCCCCTTTGACCACTTAGCTACACGCATTCATATAAGATATACACATGTGTATGCAGACATATGTGCTCGTACGTGCACTAATATCTTCCAAGTGATCGTGTACATAGACATCAGTGAAATAGAACGAGTAAGTTGAATAAAGTTAAATATTTTGTACAAGAACATTTTTTACGTGTAACGATTTATTTTCTTTTTTTTTTATAAATAAAGATTTATTCTTGAATATTAATTATGGCTTACACATTTTAGATGCAGTACCTTGCCAATGAATAGAGTTAGTTGATAAACCTAAAGTTCAAGATTGTTAGGACAAAATGTAAACGGGCTTCATGATAACAAAAATTTTTATATAATATGTATTTATATTCAATTAAAATTTTTGTCATATGTATATTTTTAGTAGCTCCAATAAGTAGAAAAAAATTTTAACAGTCCTAGCAAGGACCCATTATTCTTTTTTTCTTTAATATATTACATCCATCTTTCTTCGAATAAGAGTGAATATTTTGAGATACCTCAACGTGCTTTTCTATAAGAGCTTTTAGCTATTTATCCTTCTCTTCGGTAGTAAGGCTCTCGTATTTTGGTTTGCTAAGGTACTGACTCATGTTTTTTCGTATATTGACTTCTCAATCGTAACAGGATAACTGAAACTAAATGCAATTTGGCATTAGCTCATTTAAAGGGAGTAATTTCTTTGTACTAGGCTGCATGATGTACTTTAATATTTTTTATCTTCAGTTTTATGATTTTTTTTCTTTGCCTATACACAGTCATCGTTTTGGGTATCAATATTATTATTATCAGTTTCAGGATCACTATTAGTATTAGCAGTATTAAGTCCATCAACGATATGCCAACTGGGAAGCAGAAATTTTCTTCTTATAACTATTAGAAGCGTCTATAAAACATTCTGTATCCAGTTCAATGTTACTTTTTACTAAAGAGCACAAAAACAATTTTATTTGATGAGCTTTAGTAAGTGGGCAAAATTTTTTTCTATGAAGACTTTTTTATACTCATGAGTACCATACATCAACACCTTTGTTGAATATCCCAATACTGAGAATGTGATGTGATGGCATTATATACTGCTGAATGTTGATCATAGTTCATTGTGTGGAAGATTCCAAATATATGGCTGTATTATCTTTATAAACGTAAATTGAGAGTGAATTTTTTGCTGCAACGTAAAAGTGCTGTTGTAATTTTTTAATGGAATAATCACTCTTGAACCAGCAATGTCCATGCATTTTCTCCAACTGATGATTGTTCTTTCAGCACACATCTATAAGTAAGGTAGAAAAAAGTTGTACGAAGGCCGCACAATCCAATGGCTGATGGCTGACGCTATACGAGACACAGTAGCCACCTTTTTTTTGGTAAAAACTGTCGACAAGCGTCCAGAAAACTTATAACCTACAAAATCCGTGTACAAATCCATTTTTTTTTTCATTTTATTCTTGAAAACGTTGCACCAACTATGCAAAAACACGGATCCATCGCTTATGATGGTATGAGATAAACTAAGCAACACTCTGCGCTGAAATTCTTTCATATACGTCCCACTCTGTGCTAGGTATGTTTATGTTTTATGAAAATAATTCATTGTTTCTTGATATTTTAATCATGCGCTAGTTTTTAAAATGGATTAAATAAATTATAACAACAGTATAAAGGCTACAGCAGGTTAAGTCAGTTGAACCTACCCTAACCTAGAACTTTATTTTGAATGTACCATTCAAAAGGCATACTAAAAAAGTGTTTTAGCCAAAATTTAGCGCTCTAGGTAATAGTAGAGTGCTGGTACATTAAAAAACGTGCTTCTTCGAAAAGAACTGCTCCCGCTTGATTGCTCTCTCCAAAAAACTTGGAAAATTTATAGACGTTTTTGTTCTAACTAATAATTATCCTGAATTTTTTTAGATTTTTTGGATTTTATCTAGACAAAGGAGAAGTATTTAAACTTTTCAATTATATTTTGAGTTTCATTAGTTCTATTGAGAAAGGTGTTATATAACTACTTTTTTTGTCTTTTTTACGCTCATTACAATCCCTCTATTAATAAAATTGTTTTCTTATCGGAACATGGTCAAAAGTCGAAGAAACCAGATTTTTTGTATTTTTTCATATTTTTGTAGCAGAACATTTAAGTTCAAAAGCTTAATGCATTTTAATACATCTACAAATACTCTGTGATCATAAAAGATACTACTTTTCATGCGTAGGTACTATTCTCAGACCAAAACAAGGTTAAAATTTACTAAAAACCTTTTTTTCCACACTTTTTTTTCATTTTCTAATAGAGCCTGAAAATTCTTTAACTAAGAACACTTTAAAATGCCATTTAATTCTCCAGCATAATTGTAGAAAGTATTTTTTGTACCGCAACATCGTTAAAACTCGAAAAAAATGTTGCTTACACATTTTCCACAATTCTGTTACGTAACATGAAAATTTAATAATGTAATACACTCTTTGCTTTGCGGGTATTTGAAATACACTTTTAAGCACCTTAAAAAACTCTTAGATCATTAAAAATGCTATTTTATATAAGTGAAAGATTTTTGAATCAAGTGTAACTGTGCTGTTACTACACAGAGCCTGCAGTAGGCACTGGCAAACCTCAATATTTTGGGAGTAAATATCTATAGTAGCAATAAATAAATGAATCTTATGTGTTTACAAAAATAGTTATAGTCATTTAAAAAAACAATGAAGTATTTATGAAAGTTACTGTCTCGACCCATGGCCTGCCTTTTGTTGGAACTTCAATTCCGCTCCACGCATTAACACTATGGCCCACGCATTACGTTAAATGCGTGGCAATTTTTTTAAAACTTCATTAATTTACTGACGTTTTCGTGTGTAAATAAAATAAAAATACATATAGCCGAAGACAAACATGGATCAGATTATAATACAAATGGCAAATATGTAGAAATCGTACAGAACATACTATTTTTCATTATATACAGAGCACATAATAAGTATTTGGCGTACATATTTGCAACTTTATGTATCTTGGTGTTCAAACTTATCTACACATAGATCAGTCAAGTTTATTTAAAGTTACTTTTCGCATGAATATATTTAGGCAATTTAATTGCATAAAGGTGGTCTATCTCCCTTACAAAGAGTATTGCAGTGATAAAGCACATGTTAAAGCTCACAGAGGTTGTGGCTGTGACTTAGCATACTAGCCCAAGCTTGTCTCTCTATGTACGGATGTCTTTTAAGCACTCGTTTTTTTTGTTTTGTTTTTTTTTGTTTTTTTTTATGGATAGCGGTAAGAAAAAGATCTTCTAAGGACACCTCTGTATTGACAAATGCTAATTCCAGAAGAAGTGTAGGATTTGTCTTAACGTACGTATGCAATTACATACCCAGACGCCTACTGACTAAAACCTCCTCCTCAGGAGAACTAACTAGGAAGATTATGCACCCAGAAATAGAAAAGAAAACATAGTGGCAGAGGAACAGGAAAAAAGAAAGGTGGTAAAAAACGGTGACTTATCTGTAGACCAAGGAAGAATCTGACCAGTATTCGCACATAGTTGTGAAGCATGAGATATGAGACGTCAAGACAAAGTCAGGTTGATGAGATGTGGTACAGACAGATGAAGCGAGAGAAAGAGAGATCGACAGAAAGAAAAATATCTCACCCTGGCCGCCAACCCTTGGTAACGCCAACAACCACTCAACGGGCAAGCTGGCCTGAAAGTTGGTCCTGAAAGGACTGCCCACGAACTCATCAGATCAATGATGAGCTTCTTACTTCCCTGCTCCTCAGTAGAGAATTGATTAATAGCCGCTGACAGGGTGGATATCGAAACCTGAGCCAGAGAACAAACGAAATAACTAACGAACGATGACCTTATCGCGACCAATAAGCAGTGAGGATCCAGCGTTGGCTCTCACCTCACTATGATACTGATCGAAGCTCATTGGTTTCGATGAAGCTTCGTTCGTTCGTTTATTCTCTCGCTTCAACTTTGATAGCCACTCAGCGAGAGCTCACCAATTGAGCCACATAGGGGTACTGACCAACCCTAGAAGAAATTGCACCCCTGGTCCAAGTCGTCCCCGGAGAGACCATCACTGAATCTAGAAGGAATTGGCAGGGATGGCCAGAAGCTACCACACTGATTGGGACGCATGAAAAATCTTACAGAGATATCCACAAAGAGTTGCCAAAGCGGGGTCTCGAACTCAAGCCCTTTAAACGATAGGCAAGCGTTTTACCACTTTCACCACTGAGAGCTCGTCTTGCACTTGTACTTGTTTATAAGTTTATGACTAAAAATGCATTGAAAACTTGTACCTTAAAGTTTTATTTCAACCTAAGAATAACTATATATCTATTACCTCAATGAACTGTATTCAGTCAACACATAGATTTCACGCAAATTAATAATCATTGTTGTATTGAATTTTATTTTTCATAATGTTAAGAGAAAAAGGTAAATATGCAGAAGTCATGGTTGACATTCTACTAATGCATTACAGAAAACTTAAGAATACTTCTATGAAAAGAAGAAACATTTACCATAACACAAACATTATTTTGCGTTCCTGTTTGTTTGCTGATTATTAAATTATATGTACGCGCATGTGTCTGAACTTGTTCAGGCCAATCCAACCTATCAAAATACACATATCTACATCTCTATGCATACTAATAGCTCAGCAGTCCTTGTCTGATTTTAGGCACATGCGCACATAAGCCACATAATTTTACTAAAAAAACGTAAATAAATCAGAGTTCGTAAGCTGATGACACATGTGCATTGACAGGCCATTTGAGTCAGCAACTACAAATAAAAGTAAGTAGTTAAAGTAATCATAGAATTCAACTACACCATATTTTTTACCGATTCTAATCAAAATTATATATATCTGCAAAGGGCAGAAGTTAAAATAAATATAAACTTTCATGATAAGCAAATACAACGACGCTTATACTCTTTGCCACATACGTATCGTGTTTTCTATGTAACACAATTCTGGTTTTCGTGAGTTTGTAAATATTCAATACAAAAAATTAATAGACAATTTTTTAAACAAAAACACCTTGATAAGTGTGTATACTGTATAAGTATTACGAACGGTATTCATTCACTCATTTACATGGATTCAGTGCAAATAAAAACCTCGTAAAAATAGATGAAACAGTCTTCCTTCCATTAAAGTTGTTTTATCTTATAAAAGAAACTTAATTTAAGCCTTCAAAAAATTATAAGCCACAAAATAAGGTAGATGCTTCTGTATATTAATCTTAAAACATAAGAAATACTTATAAAATACCCTTTTTTGACATGCCGTGCGTGGGGAACGAGATTCTGAACCATCTGTTGTGGCTCTAAAGACCTCGATTTACACATGCGACTCACAAATTGTGCTGCATGCTCGTGCAAGTGCATGTGTTCGTCGAGATCTTGAGAGCCACATTAGATTGGTCATAATCTCGTTCCCCGCTCACGATGTGTCAAAAACTTGTATACACCACACGTGCGAAAGGTTAGGTGATGGACACACGCGTGTCTTCGCGCACTTACTAAAGCTCGTGTGCAAGCCAACACGCGTGCATCAATCGCCTTCCCTACGCACTAGTATCATAATGGTCTATTTTTATTTAGTTAAAGCATACTAAGAAAAATCAACTATAACTTTTAAAAAAGTTAGTGACTAAAAGCTTGTAAGGACTTTTGTACACTGCTATTGTAAACATAACTTTAAACTATTCTTTATCAGTACACAATTACACATCGCTTTAAGTTTGTATCAACTCTGAATCGCTTTGTATCAACTATTTCTATAAAACATATTTAAAGATTCTTATGTAAAAAAAGTTTTTAATCCAATTTTTATATAAATTTCCTAGTTATTTAAGATGATCAACTACTAATTTGTTCATTCAGAACTGTATAAAAATTGTGGCAATTTGATTGTATAAAATTTCTCTTTATTAAAGGTATTTAAATTATTTAGAAAAGATTTAAGGATGTGTACTGAATGGCTTCATTTTAAGGCTTTTTTTTTTTAAATCAATGTTTGTAATTTGTTTTATATTTCAATTTGGAACCAATATCCTATTTTGCAATTGAAATGTAAATCAATCTCCATTTTTCCATTTTTTACTTCCATCTACTTGTGTGGGAGTTGCGCATGTTAAAAAATCAATTGTAATTTTAAAGTTAAATACTTATGCTCACTTAGTATAATTAGAGTAAAAATATTTTTTCTTCGAACAAAATGTTTCTTATGTCAACAAAAAACTGATGATTTCATAGTTTCTCTTCGAACGATGATTTCCTTATCACAAGTATAACTAGTCAGTTGTTAGAATTATAAACGGTTTTAATATTAATTGATTTTAACATAAGTAGGTGATGCATCAAAATAAATGAGTAATTTTTTAAAGAAGAAGATCAGAAATGTATCATGCATTAAGAAATAACACTGTTTGATAAGACTCTATGTACATAAAACGTTTTATATGCTTATGCTTCTTGAAAAGTTTTGAGCATTGAAAGAAAAAAATTCTGAAGAGAGTATATTTTATATTGCCACTAAATAATAAATCTAACTTTTTTTCGATTATTCACTAAAAATTCCTTGCAGCTTAACAAACTATCTTCATGTAAAGAATATTCTATAAATTTTTATTTATTGATTTAATGCAAAATTACAATAGTTATTCAAAACTATTGATCAAAAATTTTAGTTATATATAATTAATCTCTTAGTTAATAAAAAATTATACATAACTATATCTCAGATGTCTTTAATTTTAGTTTTTTTTAAAAACATAGATACTTTTGATGATACTAATCAATGATGCAGCTGCTTAAAGAAAAATCTAAGGCCGGGAATATCAGCCCTGACAAAAAAAGATATGGAGATAATGAAGATAAAACTGCTCGTGAGCAGTTAAATAGACAAAATGTTAATGTTGGTTTTGAACTTTGTGACAAATGTAAGAAAAATGTGTTGAATTATTATACATTGACCTCTTCCATCTAAATTGCGCTATGTACATTTTTTATAGAAACGTCGCGCTTATTTTTAGAATGAAAATCGCTGGAGTGCGAAAAACTTTGTCAATTAAAAATTACAACATAAAAAATATACATAGCGCAATTCTCCTGGCCAAAGTGGATAACTTTTTTCACTGCTTTGTAATTTTTAATTGACAAAGCTTTTCGCCCTCCAGCGATTTTCACTCTAAAAATAAGCGCGACGTTTCTATAAAAAATATACATAGCGCAATTTAGATGGAAGAGGTCAATGTACAATAATTTGATATAATACTTACCCATCGATTAATAACATCAATATCTAAAATGTGAAAAAAGTTCTTTTTTGTCTCGAAAAAGCCTGTTAAGAACATAAAACCTTTAACTTGTGATGAAAACCAATCAAAAAATTTGTAATCAAGCTCTAAAAAAGTTGACTTACAAATTTCAACAAGTGTTTTTAAGGAAGTATTTAAACAGAGTATAAAAAAAGAATCGACTGTAGAACTACTTCTAAAAAGAACTGTTATCTCTCATAAAGCTTGTTGTATTTGTCGAAAAGACCACGATTCGACTACTGTGTCCAAAATGCTATATTGTAATGTCTTAATGACTTAAAAATTATCATTTCAAGCAGTAATTGCGTGTGTTCTGAGCATTTGATTAGTTAAAAATTTTTCAAAGATGATTTGAAATGTACACAAGTGTACTATAACAGAAGTTTGTTAACGGCAAAAGAAATAATTTTTTTTTCAAACAAATCATCTGATACTACTTCTGAAATACTCTTAGACAAAATAAAGTCGTCAAAGTTCAGTAAGGAACAAATGTTTTTATTTACAATTGTTTTGTATTATTAACTGAAAGAGTTAAAAAAATTTTCGTTTCTATGAGATCATCACACTCGAGGAATGTTACACAATCTCTGGTTATATTTTTATTTAAATTACGAATGGAATCCTCAAATAATTTGATTGCATCTATTTTTTAAAAAGAAAATACAATAAAAGTTTCTGAATTTTGTAAGTTAGTGATTAATTCATTTAAAAAAATGAATTCATGTTAAAAACTGTATAAAAATGAATTAATGTTTTCCAAAAAAAATTTGGAATACCGAGTATATAAAGGAAACAACTGATTCAAACATACGTGTGTTCATGCAAAAAAATTTTTTAAATTGAATAATGAGTTTGCTCTGATTTTTGATGAAACTTATTTACGTTACCAAAAGAGTAAAAATAATGAGTATCAACGAAAGTCATATCCTGGCCAGACAAAATGCCCTTTAGTTGAACGTTTTACCATTTGCACAACTGATGGATTTGTAGTGAATGTTCAGGGTCTATTTTGACCTATGGAAAATCATGCAAAAATCAGAAAGAAAGTGATCGAAAATCCAATTGAAATAAGTAATCTCATAAAAAAAGCTACTTCTGTGTTGTTGATAAAAATTTTAGATGCATAGTCTAAAAGAGTCTCAGTTTGAAAGTTTTAACACTTGCATTAAAAGGTAGTACATCTAATCTAACAACAACTGAATTAAACAAGTTTCATTATGTTACCAAATTAAGATGGGTAGAAGAGGTAGTTCATAGCATCCTTGGTAAAAAACGTTAACTTTTCGATTAGCAGTTAGAGAACAAACTTTTACCGCAACGTTGTGTCTATTGTAGAATGGCATTTAGTCTAAATAACCTTTTTGAAACTTGCTTAAACCGTGATTAAGGTAAAGATAGATTGCAAGCAATAGTTATCGATAGAACGAATAACTCCAATTAAAAGTAAAATTCTTTAGCTGTTGCAGCTAAAACACTTAGACAGTCTAGACAGTCTACTTCTTGGACCAAATAGAAAGCCCAAGAAATTATTGATTTTCCTAAAATAACTAAAAAAAATTTAAAGATATTTTCCACGGGTTTCTATCAATAAGGACAAGTTGTCTGTTACTTTGCTTAATTGATAAATGACATTGAAAACATTAAGTTGGAGTGCGTTGAAATAAGACCAAGTATAATAAAAGTTTAAATAATGTCTAGACACACAAACAGTAAGACCCATCAGTGCTACATTAAGTACAAACCACATTCTATTGGATTTAGTGACATTTTGCGAAACATGTGGGTCATTCTTTTACAAACCGAACGGATTTTGCTAAAAATTAATCGTCACCTCTCCAATTCGGCTTAAGATTTTTTTTCAGTTTCTATATTGACAAATAAGAGATACATATCTGAGCAATTTTTTTTATCGCCTATTTTCAATTTTATAAGTTATAACAAATTTTATAATAGTGGTTGGAGACTCATTTTAAATAATGTATAGCTCCGAATCCGTAGGAGCAACAAAATTTTCACCAATGGCATTTTTGTATCTAAAGAGTTAAACTTTAAGCAAAAAAATTGAAAAGTAAAAAATATTAACAAATTAATATTTTTATTAATAATCTAATTGTTTTTATCGATTTTTAACAACTGCCCCAAAAATGATTTAAGTTTTTTATTATAACCATCGTATTTTGCGTCAAATTTGACGTTAAAATCGTGTTTTTAAAATATGGAGACTTTTCAATCGTTATTGTTAAAATATTTATTTATGTAGCGTGTAATGGTTAAAAAAAACTGTTTTTCGAGTATAAAGTGACATCTGTACCTTGTATCAAAAAAAGTTGAAAGTAAGAGATGTAGATGATTGAAAGATCTACAACTTTAAGATTTACGATTTGTCAGTATAACCTCAAAATCTTGTATTATCATGCAAAAAAGCGAGAAGTCACCATTTTATTATTTATTTAGTATAAATGTTCATTAATATTAAATCATGAGTGATTTTTTTTTCAATCTTATCTCCTAGATGATGAAAAACGAATTTTCATTAAAGAAAAAAAAATTATTAACCACTAGACAAAAAAATGATACTAACAATGCTTGATGAAAGATTAACACGTAAACTTTTTTTTGTTCTTCAAATTTTTTTGTTGGTACTTTGTTTTTCATTGTCTTATTAACTGTCTGTTTTTATTTTAAAAATAGATTTTTCATCTCTAATTTTTTGGAATTTTAAAATTTTGCGGGGAAGCCTGCCTACAGTACAATCTATGATTCAAAGTGTTACCCACGCTCCTCGCGTACATTTCCCATACTACAAGTTCGTTGGCTTTTGGATCAGCTGTGCGTTTATTTTGCTCTGCTACCAAGACATATTCTCACTCGTTGTAATTTGAAGTTAAGTAATTTTTATTTTGTTACAATGTCACGACAAGAGGCACGTAACAGGCAGAATACTAGTTATCGATCAGACAGATATTTTATTTCTCTTAATCTCAAACATTCAACAACAAATACTTCTGATTTAAGGACAGTAAATGAAAACTAACTTTTGGAACTGTTGATGACACTATTAAGCGGCACTCCCAAGCATGCACCCACAATCTGTCGTACCTTTACCCTCTCTCTCTAACACACACATACAACAGTTTTCTCTCCCCATTCCTCTCCTCTTCGGTGGACTGGTGCCCAAGTGTCCAACTGGTGCTCACGAGCCGTAGCATGACGCAAGAAAATAGGGAAAAACACGCTACCTCTTGCTCGCAAGTCTTGTTGGCAAATATCGCAAGTCTTACTGGTCCTTAGGCTGCCTGGTATTTTTGGGGCTGTTGGCCGTCCATCAGATCTCTCTCTCTCTCTCTCTCTCTCTCTTTCTCTCTCTCTCTCTCTCTCTCCAGTGTTTGTGTCTGCTTGCTGATGTGCTCTATCGTTGTGAGCCGGGCTACCTGCGGGAGTGCTTGCAATTTGTCTCCGTTGACGGTTCGGTGTCAAAGAGACGTTCCGAAATGTACCTGATTATTCCCCACGCACGCAGTGAATGCTTCAAGCACTCTTTCACTGTCTACACCTCAAGGCTATGAAATGACTCGCCCGTCGTCTTGAGGAGGCAGGTCGGAAGCCCTCAATTCAGGATACATTGACGGGAGCATTTCCTCTCTGATTTTTTTCTCAGTGTTAATTGACCTTCAGTGACTATCCTGTGCTTAACTTGTGCTCTCTTTAACTGAGATATACTTCACAAACTTGTGAACTCACCAATTCCCACTATCAGCTTAATTTTGTCCAGCCTTTGCTCACAATTTTTTTTTTGCATACGTGACCACTTTCTAAATTAAGTACAAATCAATTTTACACTTTTTGAGCTCGATGTGTTTTACTTCCTTTTATTTATTATTTTTATTTTTTATTTGCTTTTGATCTGTATATGCGTTTTTTTCCAATTTGTTATTTTTTAATGTTTGGTATGTTATTGATTTTATCTATTAATCTCATTACGTGTGTTATTTATATCTTAATTCACTTATGTGATCTCTGCTCTTGTCTATAGCTAAGCTATTATTTTAAGCTATCTGTACTGTTTGTAAATATGTTGTCTTGTACTATATAAGGCCCCTGAGCCCTTAGCACTAAATAAATAATTAAATTTAGCTCAATTCTCTCTCTCTCTCTCTCTCTCTCTTTCTTTCTCTTAACTAAATCCTCGCTCTCTCCAGGTGGCCGTTGTCCTTGGCATGGACACAGCAGCTAGTTCTTTTTCTCTCTCTCGTTCTGTACATAAAAGCTCTCTCTATTAACGTACTCTTTGCTCATAATAACTCTTGACTTAAAAGTAACTTGGCTGGTCTCTCACTTTTTTTTACAACCGCAGTGCCTAACTCTGTGGCTATTTCCCTCTCTCTCTCTCTCGCTCTTATGATTAGCTTATAAACGATGCTTATGCTGGCGTGGCATTAACATTTTGAATTACTTACTGAATTTATACTTATATTTTTGTAATGATATTTTTGTTTTATTATTCGCCATGTATTTCTTTCCCATTTAGATCTTAAATCCTCGGCATAATACAATGTGTTATCTATTCATCTATCTCATATCCAAGGGTAGCCACCATAGCCTGAACCGAGTTGCGCAAGCGTCCACTCAAGCTCTTTCTTTGTTGTTGCTGCTGTATCCAGAGCCACGTCTTAGTCTACCTCGTTCTCATCTGCTTATCTAGGGAGCTAAAACAGAAAAATCAGTTTCGGAAAGGTAAGCTCTTACCTGTGTAACGTCATACACATTACGTCAGCGAAAGCAGCGCGAGTCTGAAGGTTAGATTTTCCTCGTTACACATATTGTTAAAAAAAAAAAAAAAAATCAAACACTACGATGACTTGCTATCTAATACTATAAAAGCTATTTTTTTGCGGTTTATCAAACTGTATAAGAATGAATAGCTTGCTTATCTCTTAGTACTCGCAGCAATCAATAAAGTTTCAAGAATTTTTATTAATATTCAAAACTTTGGAATAAACCTAAGTATAAGTTCTTGACCGAATCATTAGATCCAATAGACTTCGTAATTTTAAGTAGCACTAACAAAGCCATATGTTTACCATTTGAAGAATTATCAGCAGCAGCTCATTTTTGGTGGCTTTACTGAGCAAGAACTGCAGAAGTCCAAGTATTCTGATACTTATCTTGTTGAGAAAATTCTACGCCGATAAAAAAAATTAAATTTTTGTTAAATAAATACTTGGTTTTTGAAAATACCCACGATAGTCCGATCTCAGAAGATCAATTGTAATAAGAAACAAAATAATATACAGAAGATATGGCAAATGCATGGCAAAAAATATGAAATATAAAAATATGTCATTATAAAGACGTCGATTTATTAAGGAAAATTTTAATGGAAAAAAATACAATACATGGTAGTTTTTTTGTTATTTCTACATAAACTATTTAACCTATACACTTGAATATGACGAGCAATGAAAGTTATAAAGAGTTCCATTTTTAATATTGTTAGGTGACGACTTGCGTATATTATTAAATTTTTATTTTTATTCTATTTAATCCTGTTATATTTCATTTCCAATGATGAAATTTTAAGACTCTTTACAGAGTCATACTCAACGAAAGTCGTCGCCTAACAAAGCTGACTGTGAACTTTGTGGCTCTTGGAAGTGTCAAGTGACAACCGAAGCGAGCCATGAAGCCTAAACACATGAAGTCAGCAAGTACCGGCCCCATAGCAAGTAAGACAAAGAAGTTTAACTAAAACTTTGTGCAAGGTGCATTTCTTTGGGCGGCGTTTTAGTTAGTAGCCCGCTGCCGCTCATCAAGTGCAGACGTAATAATTAATTTTATAAGATTAACCAGACGTTCCATCTATTTTTTTTTTCTGTTTTATTTTATATGTATACTAGATATCTAAAATAAAGTGATATAAAACTAATTGGAAAAGGAATTTAAATTATTATAAAATAATAAATAACAAATAAATAAATATAAAGATAAATAATTATAAATCGACGGACAGAGGAAGTGCAGGCCATCAGAATCAGTAATTAGCGGATAGAAAGGTAAGTTGATCTGGATATTATATTTAACACTCTACTTCTTCCTTCCTTTTAATTTTTCTTGAACAAACAAATAGTTGGACTATCTGCTGTCCTGCAGCCTGTGAAGGAGCGTGAGACTGTAGTCCACAGTTTTTAGTTTTTGATTTAAAGCTGAAAACAAACTTAAATGACATTAAACGTTATTTAACAAAATTGATAGCAGAGCGTGGTTTATGATCTCTAGCTATTTGTTTGTTTATTATATATTCTCTTATAACTATCTTTCTCTTAAGAAATACCAAACATTGTTCAATGAAGCATGTTAATGAATGACGCGTAATACCCCATATAGTACACTGTGCGCGGACGCGTATATGCTGTGCTTTTGCGGATAGCATGGTATATGCGATATTTGGTTATAACTAAAAAAAAAAAAGTAAATAAATAAAGTAAAGAAAAGAAAATAATAAATATAATACTACATTAATAAATAAACAGAAAAATAAGTAAGAGTTAACTGTCGTTAAAGTAACAAAAAAAAGATAAAAAAAAAAATAATAATGTGTTTTAAATGATAATAGAAAAATAAGGAAATAGTGACCTCTTATACTACGCGCTTACAAGACAGAACAAATACACTGTTCCTACCCTGAATCTGCTAACCAGAGCGGTTCATCCCTCTTGTCCTGCTGAAATAGCGGACATTCTATACTTAAGATCTGCTAACCAGAGCGGTCTTTCTCTTCCTACCCTGAATCTGCTAACCAGAGCGGTTCATTCCCATTAGTCCTGCTGAAATAGCGGACACTCTTTACCCTAGATCTGCTACTTAAAGCGGTCTATCGAAATAACAAATGTTAGTAGAAGAAGAATTCTTAAAAAAACGGAGTAAAGATTTGATATAATTAATGATTTCACTTATATACCCACGATTGTTTATAAAATAATATTTCATGAAACCGCCAACGAATAATTTTGCGAGTAATAAAAAAGGTAAGAGAAGTGGTAGAAAATTGTTTATGCAGGAGCTTATAAGAGAGAAAAACGTTCTAGAAAAAAAATTATATTTTATCAGAGATCAGTTACAAAATTACTATAACTGTGATAAATTAAACAGTAATTTATCGAAAAACAAAAAAATCGGAAAACAAGTAGTAAGTACGTTTCAGAAAAATAATTTTTATAATTCAGAAATTAATATTTAAGTATGACTTCAACGGCAATGCTGTCCAATGGTTTTTATTTATTTAATAAAGCAACGTTTCGGCCACTATAGAATGAAGCCCTTTTCAAGCAAATTATATCACAGTATACAGGCTTTACGTGATCGCTTACATTTGTCGAGATCTTAGTTAATTGACTGTAGCCTGTAAGCGACTCGAACCTACTTACTTTCTGACATTTTCATTGCACTCCACGATAACACTTAAAAGGTCAAGTGCTTTATTCCTGGAAAGTGATAAAGTTAATTAAAGATAACTTATTTATTTATTAAAAGTAACAAAACTTTAAGATTTTATATGACAATCTCTTATAAGACAATTAGATTTGCCTGACAAACTTTCTAATTTAATTTCACTGCCTAAAAACAAAACGTTAATGTTACAACACAATTACACACATTTATAAAGTATTTATTAATAATATTATTCTTCATAATTTTTTATTATTAACAATGTTTTCTATAGCTATTTTTTATACTTGCACATGCGAACTTTCATTATTATACAAATTCGAACTATTATACTATTAACGTACACCGATTCATAACGAATTTTACATGTTGTTAGATTTTCTAATAATAATATAGCTATATCTTTTTTTTAATATTAAAAACTATACTGGTTCTTAAAATTGTTTAGCATTTAAAGAAAACAGATGTATTAAAATAATAAAATAAGCAAAAAAAAATTTGACAAATAATAACGGTAAAAATCATGTTATAAGTAAAACTTTTTTATTGAATTCATATTGTCTTCTCTCATTAATAAAGGATATTAACTATCCTAATATGTTTTTACACAATTTCTATCTTAAATTTCAGCATAGTAATAATTTATACATAGTATTGACATATTTATCATAGTACAGATAATATATATATACCAGTGGAGCTTACGCCCCCCTGCGCGCACTGCGCGCCAACCCCTCAACTTTTAAATATTTTATAAGTGTTAGAATAAGAGTTTGTATAAAGCGCCATCTCTGCTATTATATATGTACTGTGCATACGCGAGCCCCGATGCTGCGCATCAGGCCAGTTCAGTTGATCGCTAGTCTCTAGCCAGTAAAGACTTAATTGTAACAACAGCTTGTAAAGACGGTATAACGACAGTTTATTCTAAATAATAATAATTCTGATTTCTCTACAAAGTGTTTAGTGCTTTTCCCTTCTTGTTATCCTTCCTGGCTTATTTCCCGAATCCTGAAGGCCTCGCACAGTGGATAATAAACTCAATAAGTTATGGTCCGAGCACGTAAATCGTAAACACAAAATTGATTCACTCTCGGAAAGAACCCTAAATCGAGTACTGCATGACAGAACGACTGATCTTGATCGGAGTGAAAGGTTCCAACTCAAACTGTTAAACAAGGACTCACCGTCCCGTTATGATTATAAATTAACCCCTAAAACAAAGATAGAATTGTTTCTCGATAAATTATTTTCAGAATTAAAAATTAAAAAACTACTGTACGTCTTGGATGATACCGTTGAGTTTCCCACATTTCTGTCTGCCAAAGAATTAGATGATCACAAAGAAAGGGTACGACATGTTATAATCAATTACATTGATGACTTTTACCATCTAAAGACTGCTCATTATTCCGATCCCAAAGAAATGCTAAATAAATTGAAAGAAATCAAAAGAAACGAGTCAAACTTATCATCAAATGAAATCAGACGAAAACTGTACACTTTTCGGTATTTCCCAAATAAAATGACAGGGTCTGATTTCGTTGATAAATTTGAAGAGCTTCTCAGAAGCTACGAAAATTTACAGGGAAAACAACCCTTGTTAGAAGAAGAAATACGTGACGCATTCTACAATGCCGTCGTGAATAACGTAGCGCAGATTGAAACCCTCGACGCTGTGATTGAAGATGCGCAAGGAAAAAGGATGACTTATGACCGTTTGAAATCTTTCTTTTTAAAGACAGAGTCGAGACGACAGAGGACCGGAGCTGCTGGGGGAACTGCGCCTGCAACAGCGCTACGGGTGCACCAGCCCAACTCAACCCACGATAACGAACGGTGTTATCGGTGCGATGACTACGGGCACCACTCCTATAACTGCCCGGTCGACGCAGGAATGAGAAAGTGCTACTCCTGCGGAAGGCTTCAACAGAACCTCATGGAGCATAAGAAAAATTGCAGGGGTGCCAAATCAGGTGAGAAGAAAAATTTAAATTGGGATTTCAAAAGACGGGAAAACAAAGACGGACAAGGATTTAAAAATTCGACAAATAAAAGGGGAAAAAGGGAGCATGACAGTGAAAATAACAACCAAAACAAAAGACAGAAAAGGGACAGTGATAAAACTAGTAAAAATGAAAGTAAAACAAAAAGACAGAGTGGAAACACAAATGACAAGAAAGGTAAGACTGTTTTTAAGCAAAGCGACATTGCCTCTTCGCTGTTTTCAAGTTCTGCAAATAAATTAAAGACCGACAACTACAATCTAGTTAACTTCATCGCTGACTCAGGAGCAACCGACGACTTGGTCAACTCTCGGCTAGTATTTAAGAGCTTAAATTGTGATAAAACAAGCAAAATTAAGTGCGCGAATAGTCATCCTCTGGCAGACTTGAAAACGGAGGGAGAAGGCACCATCGTCGGTAAAAATAATAACCATGATCTCACACTAAATAATGTGATCTGCTCTGAATCCTTGTCGGAAAACTTACTTTCTTTGAGAAAATTTGTGGATACAGGCCTGGCCATATACCTCGATAATAACAAAATTGATATATTTGACCCGACTTCGAACGAGTCATTCATCACAGGAGTCTATCGACAGCCATACTGGCTTGTTGAATTAAATGTTCACAATAAAGATAAAAACAAATTTGACAGGAAATATGCATATCTAGTGACGAATGGCTCGGGTGAATCTCGGTATAATACACGAAGCAAAGCTATAACAAAAGACAGTGAACAAGACAGAGACTTAAGTAAAAATGTCGAGCAAGAGGAAGCTATTGGAAATCCGTTGGCACTACATCCCATAGGATCTTGCTTTGATAACTCAGTCAATGACCGTAAGCTTCTAAATCCTAATAAAATAAGCGTGTACAATACACCCATTAATGACAGCTATAGAACTCTTGAAAAAACAAGCCCCATCAACGAGGCCATCCTATGGCACGTGAGATTAGGGCATGCTTCCCTCGCTTATCTAAAGGCATTTCAGAAGAAATTTCCAAATTGCAAAGATCTGAAGAAAGTTATATTTAATGACAGTATAGCTAATTGTGATGTATGCTCCAAGGCAAAATTCAACAAACTTCCGGCTAAGACAGTTAGAGTGAGATCCACCGCTCCCCTCCAAATTATTCATTCGGATACCATGGGTCCCATAAGTCCAACTTCATACCCCAAACGCTACAAGTTTGTGTCAGTGTTTGTGGATGATTACTCAAAAATGGCCATGGCATATCCAATGAAAGCTAAAAGTGATACAGGGATTTGCCTGGAAAATTTTGTCCGGAGCGCCAGAAACATCTTGGGGTATGACGCCAAGTTCTGCTATCTTAGGTCTGACCAAGGTACGGAATTCACTGGTGGCCATACCCGAGAGGTCTCAAAGGAACTGGGGGCCGAACTGCAGCTAGCCAGTCCGGATACACCGGAGCACAACGGGACGGCAGAACGATTTAACCAAACAATCGCAAAGAAGACAAGAGTCTACATGTTCGACTCCGGTCTCCCAGAGAACATGTGGGACTTGGCTCTGAGTGCAGCAGTTTATGCTTACAACCGAACACCTCACAGGTCGAATGGAATGGAAATTCCGTTGGTAAAATTTGCGCCGCATAAGAATCTCAATATCGAACAACTGAAACGGTTTGGGTGCTTGGGATACATGAAGATTCAAAGAAATTCCGGCCCGAAGTTCAGTCCGTTAGCTCAACGAATTGTTCTAGTGGGATACACAATCACAGGATTTATCCTGATGAAACCTGAAGACGGAAAATTTTATGAAAGCAAAGATGTGAGATTCAATGAAAGACTGGCATACAAAGACAGATACCTGAAAAACGATATAGTGAATTGGGAATTAGTTACAACGACAGTTGATAACGACTGCTGGCTCCTGAAGTTCGATGAAAAGACGGAAGAAAGCACAAAAACGAAGGGAGAAATCGTCAAACTAAAGAGAGGACGACCGCCGAAAACATCTGGTTCAGGAAATACGGAAGAGCTCTTACCAGCGAAACGACAGAAGCTAATATATGACACTAGTTTCACAGGACTGCAGGTGCCCCATGATTCAAATAATCAAATCAGATTTGGACAAGAAAATTTTAAAGAAGAAGACTGCTCTGTGGATCAAAATCAGGATGAAGTATATTATGCATTGTTAGCAGAAATTTACAAAGATCCAACCAACTACCAAGATGCTCTGAAGAGCAAAAACAGCACAGAATGGCGGAAAGCAATAGAAGAGGAACTGAAGTCGATGAATGACAACTTTGATTGGAAAATTGTAAATAAACCAATGAGTGATAGCAAAGGCAGAAAACCAAATATAATTGACTCCCGGTGGGTCCTGAAAAGGAAAGGAGACAACTCTGCAAACATAAAATATAGAGCCAGGTTAGTGATCCGTGGATTTAAAGACAGAAACCAATATGATCTGATGGAAACTTATGCTCCAGTCTCAAGACTAGCTGTGATTCGAGTCTTACTGGCAGTCATAAGCAAATATAACTTGGAAACACGACAGCTTGATGTAAAGACTGCCTTCTTGAATGGTATATTGAATGATGATATATACATGGAAATACCTGATGGTGTTCCGTGTGCCCAAGAGTTGAGAAAAACCAAAGTGTGCAAGTTGAAAAGATCCCTGTACGGTCTTAAAATTAGTCCCAAACGCTGGTATGAGAGGTTTTCAGAGACTGCTACAAAAATAGGACTCCAGGAACACCCAAGTGAGCCCTGTCTTTTCATATGGAGATGTGAAAGCAAATTTCTATTTTTGATTTTGTATGTGGATGATATGCTGATGGCAAGCAACGATGTCGATAAACTTACAGAAGTGAGTGATAAGCTTAAAGCCGAATTCGAAATGACAGATCTAGGGAAAGCAAATAATTTCCTGGGAATACAAATCGACAGAGACAGAAGAAATCAAATCATTCGTTTAACACAGGACAAATATACGAACAAAATACTGCAGAGGTTTGGTTTCGACAATGCACGACAGTGCAGGACACCTATGGTGACGAGACAAGTCATAAATCAGCAACGAAGAGACAGAGAAGAATCTGGAAACTAAGAAGAGCAAAGTGTGAATAGGCCAGAAGATTTCCCATATCGAGAAGCAGTCGGCGGTTTGCTGTACTTA
Organism: Copidosoma floridanum; assembly: GCF_036245765.1. Taxonomy (NCBI): domain Eukaryota; kingdom Metazoa; phylum Arthropoda; class Insecta; order Hymenoptera; family Encyrtidae; genus Copidosoma; species Copidosoma floridanum. The sequence continues at coordinate 2,577,954 of NW_028321901.1, forward strand.
GCAAACACTGTTCGACCTGATATATCTTATGCAGTGAACGTATTAAGTAGACATCAGATCAATTCCACAGAAGAAGATAGACAAATGGTCAAGAGAGTTTTCCGTTACCTCAATGGAACGAGAAAGAAAGGACTGACTTTTAAAGGAAGCACAGAAATCATGACGGCTTATTCGGACGCAAGTTTCGCAGACTGCAAAGATTCGCATACGACGAGTGGATACGTCATAAAACTATTTGGCGACTCTGTATCTTGGAAAACGCATAAACAAACTTACGTCTCGTTGTCAACCTGCTAAGCTGAATATATAGCTATGAGTGAGGCATGTCAAGAACTCATGGCTCTAAGAAATACCTTAACAGCAGTGCTAAATATCTCACTCTATCCTATGACTGTGTGGTGTGACAATAAAGCAGCCGAAGCCAGCGCCAAGTCTTATGGAGGAACTAAACTCAGACACATGTCATCAGTGCGAGAACATTATGTGAAAGAATGTGCTAAATATAGGTTCATAGAAATCAAGTGGATTGCCTCTAAAGAACAAATTGCCGACATTTTTACTAAAGCTTTACCGATTGAATTGCATGAGAAAATGACTGCAAAATTACTAAATGACTGTTAGAACTACATGACAGTGAATCTCGTTCAATCAAAAGAATCTAATCCTTATGGTTTGAATTCTGTTTTAGGTAACAACAATCAGTGAGCAGACTTCAAAGACCCGAAAAACAGCGAGATTAAAGCTGACCCATTGATACATTTTATATTACTTATTTCTTATAACCGTTCAGAGATAGGCGCTTCATTAAACTGAAGGGAGTGTTAGAATAAGAGTTTGTATAAAGCGCCATCTCTGCTATTATATATTTACTGTGCATACGCGAGCCCCGATGCTGCGCATCAGGCCAGTTCAGTTGATCGCTAGTCTCTAGCCAGTAAAGACTTAATTGTAACAACAGCTTGTAAAGACGGTATAACGACAGTTTATTCTAAATAATAATAATTCTGATTTCTCTACAAAGTGTTTAGTGCTTTTCCCTTCTTGTTATCCTTCCTGGCTTATTTCCCGAATCCTGAAGGCCTCGCGCAGTGGATAATAAACTCAATAATAAGAAATACATAAATTACATGGGGCTACATCGTTTGAAGATGTTAAAAGACATAATGGAATAACATATAAAAATGTCAGGGATACTGCAATTGCAATAGGTTTAGTAGAATATGATTCTGAAATCGACAATATTTTTAAAGAAGCCATGACAATTATGTTTTCATACCAGTTAAGACAATTTTTTGCTTGGTCTTTGATTTCAGAAAACATTGAAGGAGATAAAATATGGAATGAATATGAAAAATATTTTCCGGAAGACTTCGATAATAATAATAATAATTGCGCTTTTCTACATATTAATGAAATTTTGGTATCTGAAGGAAATCATGCGAGTCTTTTAGTTTACCGACACCAACCATTAGTAACTATATAAATAATTGCAATATTGAGGAAATATCTTTCAGTAAAAAAACGTTCGATATAACGTACACAAATTCAAATGAAGATCAAAGAAAAATTTTTAAAACTATTTGTGAACAAGATGAAAAAGTATATTTAAAAGATGGTCCTGGTGGATCCGAAAAAACTTACTTATCTAAGACACTTATTTATTACTTTATTTCTAGAGGTTAAAATATTTTGTCCATGGCTTGGACAGAAATTGCATCTGTATTACTACCAAAAGGTATGACCAGTCATAAAACTTTTCGTTTGCCTCTAGACTTAGATAATATTAAAAGTGTATTTTTAGAATTTGAAACTGAAAAAAAAAAAAATATAAGGGAAGTTGATTTAATAATATGGGACGAGGCTTTTATGATTCCAAAAAAAGCTCTAGAAATCGTTGATAGAACGTTGAGAGACTTGTGTAATACAAAACTTTGCTTTGGTGATAAATTAATAGTATTAGGAGGAGCTTTTTGACAAATTCTTCCAGTTATAAGAAACGGTAATAGAACTATAATAATAGAAAAAACTATTAAATCATCACTTTTGTGGAACTCCTTTAAAATTTTAAGATTGCAAGATAATATCCGTTCTAGCAATAACGAATTTTAAAAATCATTGTTAAGAATTGGAGAAAAGGACATAGAAACATTTAACATTCCTAAATCCTGGATAACAGATGATGTCTGTACCAAAATATTTGGTAATTACAGCAACGGTTTTGACAATAACGTGATACTAACTTCACATAATGAATATACTTCTTTTCAAACACTAGAATTTTAGGTAAATGACATGGGGAAACTAAAACTTATTACAGGACCGATACACTGCAACATATAAAGGTGTTGATGAATCAGATAATAATATTTATATAAATTTTCCCGTAGAAATGTTAAACAACATTCGTAAAGGCTTGTCACTTCATGAACTTAAATTAAAAATAGTTACAATAGTAATGGTGATTTGAAATTTGAGTATATCAGACGGATTATGTAACGGTACACGATTGCAAATTACTAAATTACTGAAGTATAACGTAGAAGGAAAAATAGTAACGAAAGAAGAAATTAGTAATAAAGTTTTCATTTCAAGAATTACATTAAATACTGAAAATACTTCATCATTACCTTTCATTTTATATAGAAAACCATCCCTATTAGTAGTAGCATTTGGTATGACTATAAATAAGTCTCAAGGTTACAGTTTTGTTAATGTGGGATTATACTTAAAAAAACCTTTCATTTCTCATGGTCAATTATACGTAGCTTTATTAAGATGCAAAAATAAAAAAAGGAATTTTTGTTCAAGTCAATGGAGAAAACAGTTTAGAGATTGATAATATAGTTTGGAAAGAAATTTTTAAATATAATAATGTATCTAATATTTATAACACGATTTAATTATTATTTTTTTATGTATTGGTAGAATTTATTAATTAATGATGCATATCATGAATGTATATCGTGTTCATTTATTGTACCAATTTCAGCATTAATTTAAAACAGAATAGAAACAGACCTAAGTCTTCGTGGTTTAATCAGGCTTTATAAGATGACTTATAAAGTGATGCGAAACTTTTATTGTTTATATTAATGATACTCTAAATTTAACTCAAGCTATGTACGTGAAAAGAAGAATTGTGTATTAAAGGACTATATAAGTGATGATGATATAATAATCATGTGCACCAACATATATGTATATATTTTTTGGTTTCAAAATATTGTTAACTTTATATAAATTGGTTTTCAAACGTACTTAGTTGTATGAATAATGATATTTTGCGCGCAACAACCCCCTATAAATCAATTATATGACTTTAAATTTCTTCTTGACGATGAAATAAATCATGGTGATAAGACAGTTTTGTCTAAAGATAGGTAAAGACGGTATGATCACGGTCAGGTTCCCCAAAAGTAGTGTGGGGAGACGGTGGGGGCCATAAAAAAATTCGTGGGGGTCGGTGGGAGGGTGTGGGGGGTAGGTTGGGGGATGTGGGATGTTTTGAGAAAAAATACTATACAATATTTTCATGTGATTTGGTAAGAATGTGGTAATAGACTTCAACGCATTGACAGGGCTGGCAAAATGCAACGTTACAAAATGCTAACAAAAAAAGTCAGCCCACCAAAAACTTTATGCTTACAAAGAAACCAAGGGATCCAATAAATTGAAATACAATTGATTGTATTCAAGCTTAGCTGATTACAGTATTGTGCACTAATCTGTAACTATTTGATAAAATATTGGAACATACATTGTTATTATCCCATGAAGCCATACGTGGTTTTACCCCCTGGCTGGAATAAAGACATACTATACTTCTATACTATACATATGATATTTTGTGGGGGGTCGAAGGGGGGCGGCGGGGGACCATGAAAAAATGCGTGGGGGGTCGGTGGGGGCTTGTGAGAAAAACTACGATGTGTCAAACTAAGCAAGAAAATAACGGATTTTTACCTTATTTTGTGGGGGGTTGGTGGGGGGTTTGTGTGGAATGCCCCACTGAGTTAACTACATAATATAGGAATATATATATATATATATATATATATATTCATATGTTTATATATACATTAAACAAATATAGACTTCATACATAATTAGTAGTTTTAACGCCTGGGAAAGAAATACAGAGTTTTTTTATTTTTCTGTGGCAAGGAACCTCAAAGTTACTTACGTAAACAACCCTTCTACGCGTTTTAGAGAAATAAAAATAAGATTTTACAAAAAACTCGGATGCTGTGAAAGTTGGGGGACCGGAATCTTATACATTTTGTTTACAACGAAAAATACTCTCACAAATGAACGAAACTCAATTTGGGAACCTAACTTTAGCCGTTTTGTATTTTACAAAGATCGATTGTGTTGCAGAATTTTTTTTCGATTTTTTTATTACGATAAGCAAGTGCTACAGGCTTAGAAATTTATATATACGATCGCCGTAAAATAAGAGCTAAGAGCCCAGAACACTAAGGAATTTCATGTATCTTCTCAAAACGTTTAGTTACCGACTTTCAATGTAATATTTATAGTTGCATTTATACTAACGCTAAAAATAAGATATTTGTTGCAATGCTTTTAAGATTATTTAGACATGTTCATGGGGGCCTCACATTTGGAGTGCGCCGGTGGGGGAGGGCATGAGCCTCGCTAATATTTATTCATATGAAGTTGATTAAAAAAGTATATTCTGGTACTTATATTTTTCACTTATGATATCAAAGTTAGATATGTATAGTACATAGGGAAGCTTTCTTAGACAAACGCAACGCTTATCACATGTGAAAAATATTCTTAGAGGGCTAGAAAGATGTAAAAGCATTCATGAAGTAAACAAAATAGTATTATTTAATTGTTTAATCGTCGTAAAAGAAATTGCTAATAACCTTTGTTTTTTCTGCTGTCCCAGTACTGTATTTTCCAGACCTGTCCCTTGTGACTTTTTCCTGTTTCTAAAACTCAATAGGCGTGTGAAATGACGAGTACAGTTTATAGTGCACTTAAGTTTATTTTATGATTGTTATTGTAAAACAATGTATACAACTGTAATCTAAGTATTTTGTCTTATGACATAGTACTAACAGTTGTATCAATTTAAAGTATTATAATTTTTGCAATAATATAAATCACGGAAGTATTGTTCTAATAAGGTGGCTTTTTTTTATGAGTCACCGTCAATAGCCCTATAAAACCATGAAAACACAACTTCTTTTTTTTTTTTATTTAATTCGTAGTTATCTACTTTTAAGTACAATTTACATTTTATTAGTAATAAGCTAACATTATATTGTTACATCTGAGCTTCTAAGTTAAGAGTAGTACTTATACATTTATTCTATAAATAAGTAAGTTTAATTTTTGTACATTATGAACCAGCCGTTGGCCTTAAGGCCTTTTTTTCATTTACTTACAGTATGCTTTTTTTCAGGTTTTACCGACTGATATATAGGGAATGGTGTAAGTGTGACGCATGCCACTTTAACAATAAAATGCAACTTACTTTTTAACCTTCAAAGATACCTTAGAGAACCTTAAAAAACATAAAAGGCGAATATTGGTACCAGCAAGGAGTTCTTACACTCTGATGTTTAAGAAGGACATGTTAGGATAATGATCCAAATGATCAATCAGAGCTTAACCTTATTCATCTTGATTTAAATAAGTAAATCATGCACAGTTACGAATGTTGTTACATGAACGTTTTATGAAATGGTTTGGAAATTGCACGCATGGGCTAGCTCTTTTCTAAAGAAGTAAATTGTAGGTCATGCGATTACAAAAAAAAGTATATGCACAGTTCGATACTCAAAAACGCTAGGTACTTATTTCTTATACTTTCATAACGAATCTTATTTAAGAATGAATTTCAAGCTTATTGTAATAGCTTATCAATAAAAATGGCTATAAAACTTTTTAACAAACAAAACGACAAAAGCAACTATTTTTGTATGTTTTCTCTTGTCTTTGGTATTATTTTTGTTCTTATTTCCTTTATCTGATTATTCTCAACTGAACCAGATTTTTACTTTAAAAAATAGTGTAACGTAGCAAAAAGTACAAATTTTTACTTCTTATATTAATATGCAAGAAAATTTTTATTTCGTCTGTGTTCAAAGGATTTTTTTTAACCGTTTGCTCTGGCATTTTAAACTTGTATTATCTCATTATTTTTATATTAATTAGAATTGTAGTAGTTGTTGCAACACTATGGCCCGTCAAAACAAATTCCCACTACTCATGTAGGGGTCTGCTTTGACGAAGCCAAAGTGTTGCATGTAAGTATTTGTGAAGTGGGTAGGGGGAGTATGAAAAACCTTGTCGAGTGGAGGAGAGAACAAACGAAATCTAAGCGTCATGAAAAGAGAAAAAGAGAGAGAGAAAGAGAGAGACTTACGAAATCTTAGAGATGTGGAGAGCGATGATGTGTAATATTATAAGTATTCTATTACATAAACGAAGTATATTCCTTTGATGGGTGCAAGTTGATCTTGCAATTTGTCTCTTTGTACTAATTGAGTGGAAACAATCGAAGTCACAGCGTGGGCAATTAAAATATTATAAAAATTTTTGAGATTTGTATAACTACAATTTAATCATATGTATTATATAATAACTACCATGCATTTGAAATTGACATAATACTGTGATATACATTACAAATGTACATAATACTTTACGGTTTCTATTATAATTCTTACACGTAACACTATATGGGCTGTCCATAAAATTATTAATTACTTACTTCAATGATGCTGCTGATACTACAGCTCTTATCTATTTCCGGCAATGCTTTCACATTATTCTAACCATGCAGTTAGTACTACGTAAAATTTTCGTATATTAAATCTCGGCTACATTGTTTGCAAATCTAGAAACGAGATGACGTACCGCTTGTTATAGCTATTTTAATTTTCATACACTATCCCCTCCATTAGCACATTAGTCACTGACGACCAGGTAAACGGGTATTCCCGTAATAAAAGTAAATGTTGTAAGTGGAAAAACTCAGGCACAGATGCTGGTATGCAGGCTTCTTGTATTCCTGCATGATCTTGTTCGTTACTCACAGTTGCACCTTCATAGAGGTCTGTCGTCTCAGTTGGAAGCATTTTAGTAACTGACTTCTTTTTCTCCAAGTTCGTAAATCATTTTTTACACAATGTAGCAGAATGTTCTTACCTTATACCCTTCCTTCCCCATTACAGACGTGTGCAAAACGCTAGATATGAGAATAATCATACATACATATTAGATCAGAGGTAGATCGCGTGAGCCACACGTCGGCATAACACATCGACACTCTATGAACGAAAATCAGCACATTTCTAAAAATAAGACACCGAACACCCACTATGTAAAATAAGGCAACGATTGTTTAATAACCGATTTTCTCAAATTCTTAAGGACCCAAGATGACGGATATTCTATTCAAAATAATTAGCATATTCCTAAAAAATGAGGAGACGGCTAATTATTGTATAATGTAGGACCAAGTTTGTCTTGTAATTTTGAAAATGAAGTGTTTGATTTAATATACACAAGAATCAGCACATTCCTTTAAGTAAGGCAACGATTCTTTTATACTGTGATGATAAATAAAATAAGACGCTTTTTGACTCACGGGGAAAAAATCGACCAATGAAAATTTCTTGCAGAAATATTGTAATAATAGTACAAGAAAGACGTTTAGCCTTTAGTATCGTTTCAACATTAACAATGGAACCCATTACGAAAGCTCATTTGATAAGTGTGCTTAGATTTTTAGATGTTTTTATTGAATTTCTAAGATGCATTAGATGTTTGCTACGCATTGCACTCGTTCGTAAACCACACATTCGTACTCTGTGTGGTAGCAGCTGGAGTAGTAATTTTCAACGATTATAGATCAATGTATTACTCAGAAAATTGTATTTTCTTGTTTTACATTGTCGAATAAAAAACCACGAGTAAAATGTTTGAACGTGGTTTTTTTAATAATACAGTCATTTACAAAACTGTTGTGAAAGCTGTTTAAAAATTTGTCGATCGAAATCATCCATTGGCAAAAAATATCGTGCGCTGTTACCATAAGTATACTTTAAAATTATCGCTTTTTGTTTACTTTAAACCATTAAAAATTTTGTTATACCTAGTGATAAGGCAAATGCACGACGAGAGCTCTGCGCTTTTGCACCAAAAGAACGATGAGTACAGTTCTAGTGATCAACATCACCACAGCCAAAGATACTGTGCAGTATGCACAAACGACTAGTAAGGCCCTGACCCACTACACAGATGTGAGGTGGTTCCGAAGCCATGCCATCGATAGCGCAATCGCCCAGACATCCACACCGTAGATTATGATGAAGTTCGCCACCGACGCGAGAAGCCTTCTTTTAGAATCTTGCGGCCCACCGATGCTTGGCATCAGTCGCAACAAAGCCCCTGTTACCTTTAGGGCCTTTTCCATGGTTCTCCTAATATGTTCCCCGAATTTGAGTCGAGAATTAACCTACACTTCTAAGTACCTGACTGCAGGGCTCTCGCAGATCGCTGCACCCACAACGTTCACACAAAAATTATCACCAAAGCATCGCTGTCTAGAAAGGACAACCGTCTCTATTTTTTGGCCAGCCAGCTCAAATCCGTGCTCCCCCAGACACTCCGACACTCTAGAAATTCCCCACTAGATCTTGAGCTCAGCTTGAGCCCGGGATTTTGCTAGGACCACCAGAACAATATCGTCCACTAAGCCCACCAGCTTTACCTCCTCGAGCATTTTTAAAAACAAGAGCCCATTGGACACGAGGTTTCAGAGGTCCAGACCCAGTGTGAAGACCTAAGCCACCCCTGACAATAGTTTCACCTCTTGAGGTCCCTCTGTTGTGTTGTACCGAAGCATACGGTCCTGGAGATAGGTGTCCTGAACCCTTTTCAAGTACGCTGATACCTGCTGTTCATACAATACCCTTCTCATGTTGGACCATCTTGCCAAGTTTAAGATATTCTTAACGTCTAGGGTGATAAGGACGCAAGCATTTCTTGTATTTTGAGGAGCCCGTTATGACCGTTTTACACAATCCAGAACCTCGGTCAACACGTGGCATGTTGACCTGCCAACCCTGGAACCATGCTGGTTGTCGGCTAAACTTACTATCCCTCGCAGTAGTAGTAGTAGAAGTAGTAACAGAAGCCTCTTTAACTTCGTCTTTCTTGACAATAGCGTCCAGGTCTCGGACCTCTGGCGTCATTTTGGTAGTGCTTACTTTGACGGTTCCCTGTCCGGCTACTAACTTTTCAATTTTCTGTGAGAAAGCAATCGCATTCTCTATACCTTTGGTTTTTACAAGTATGTCTCCTTTTTTTGTGCTGACAACACTTTGGACTGCGGCATTGGGCTTTTCAGGGTCAAAGTTCGCCTACATTGACTTTAGCACATTAGCAAAGGTCTGCCCTTCAGCCATCTTCACCCGTATTGTTGTCGTTGCGTCTACTCTCTACTTTTGGCTTTTTTTGTTGTTCGTGAGAACCTCTTTTCGTAGACCTTTGCCTGTTTTTTTTTTTTTTTTTTTCAAAGACATGGCTTGCTGGCATTTTCCAGGATTGTCTTATGGACTCGAGTTTTTTTAACTTGTTCTATTTTCTTAAGAGCAGTCTTCAGAGCTCTTTTTAGAACATGTCTTCAAAAACTATCCCTTCTCTTTTTTCTAAAATGCAGAGATCCAAACCATTCCTTTCACCAATATGAATATTTGTCTTCTTTAGCAAGAACATGTCTTCTCGTAACTTTGGCTGCTTTGAGGTGGTTCAGCGCAGCTTTAATGCCATTTTTTATCAAATGAGTGTTATTTGAATATTTCTCATTAATAACCTTAAGCGTTTTTTCAAGCTTACTTGTATTAAGTTGAACGTGCTGAATATCTTCATTTTGTTTTGCTTCTAGTTATGCACCTTTTCTTTCCACCGATTCAAGCTCATCTTGCATCTGGTTGTTGAGGACTGTCACGTTACTACCCTCACTTACGTCACTGTCTTTGCTTCAAAGGCTTCTTCTTCGACCTGCATCTGTAATAAAAGGCCATGAAACATTTAACAGTCCCAGTTGGCCGTAAGACACGTCTCTCTTACCCCCCCCCCCCCAGAATCCGTGGGGCCAGTGAAAGTAACCCAGACTTGTTCCAGATCGGAACTGCTAGCGGATTCCCTCAGAGAGGTTACCACCTGGGGTACAAGTTTGATATTGACGATCTTAATTTTTTGTTTATCTTTAGATCGTGTTGACCAGTAAAAGTGAACACTCCCCTCTTTTCAAAAAATAAACATCTGGAAAGGGTGAAAACCAGCGCAGCAGCCCACTCCGTTGTCAAACATAAGCGCTACTTGCTCGGGCCAGCCGGCAGTCACTAATATTCCTTAGTCCCACCTGTGGAAGCTGCCTTGGCATTGTGGAGGGAATGTGGATTGTGTGCAGTGTTTGTATATGTTGGTATACTACAATCATCCCCACAAGACGAGCGGCAGGCATACAATCCTACGATCAGCCCAGACAACCCGACGAAATGATTTGGCGTATACAATGCACTTCAAAAACCGCCATGTAGCCTCATCAGTAGTAGTAAGCATAGATTAGTTAGCCCACCACGTCTTTTTTGTTCATAAGAAGTGCAGCTATATACGATGCGGTTACCCAGACTTACCTAGGCGTCATCGTTTAACCCACCACCAGGCCCCCCACGCCAGTCGGAGAGAGCCCCCATCACAAGCATACAGAAATAACTCGTGAGTATACCTGTGTAAGTTTACTGAAAGTGCAATGCATGTATCTGAGAAGAATGTTATAATCACCCCTTACTTTTATACATGACGGGGTGCTAGTTTTTGTTGGCCCACATCAAGCACTAAGGCATAACCTACGGTAACAGTAAAAAGCAAAAATCACAAGCAGCGCTGGCTCACGCATCCACATCAATAAAGATAGAAAGCACAAGGCTTACGTCCACAAAGATACACACGCCAACGCCGCCCACGCCTCTTGATTGGCATCCCCCACCACCACCACGAACAGCCGCCCTAACTGCCTGTCGTCATTAATAAGGTACCCCTATACGCAATCCAGGAAAGCGCCCAAAGAAGCTAGCGAAACCGTTGCTGGGAGTAAAAGTAGTAGTAGTAGTTTTCTTTTTATTTTGAAAAGAAAAAAAAAATGCATTAAGCTACACCGCAGAGACAGCTGTAGTGTGGGACTCGGTGGATTTCTTTTATTAGACCACCCATACCCACTTATTCCCCCCTGCCACGTGGCTTTTATTCCACCCTGGAACTGCGTTAGCATTATTTCAGGGTGGCACTACCAGGGAGATTATCGCGTGTCAAAGCATTAACGAGAAAGCTCGCCACCAATTGATAGAGGTGCTAATCCACTCAAGTCCTGAAAAGAATTCGGGGTTCTGGAGGATTGGAACCCGTTCTCTAACGCTACAACATTTGTTGTTTTCCCATGTTACCGCTCAAAGGGCAGCCTCAGCTTCCCACGCGGCGGCTTTTTCCTCTTTCTTCTTGCGACGGACCACTGACCCAAAGTAACCGTCCACCGCCATCCATCTCTCTTCGGTGCAAAGCATCTTAGAGATGATGTTTTCAGGAGTAGGTGTCACGCCGAGCTTGTCTACTAGTTGGTGGCGCTCACGGTGCCATCTCTCGCACACGACAAACGTGTGTTCAACTGTATCAACCATCGTGGGGCAGTAAGCACATCTGGGGGATGCTTTCACTACCACGCAATGGAGATAGGCATCGAACTGACCATGCCCAGAGAGGAACTGGGTGAGGTTGTAGTCCACCTCTCTATGCCCCTTATTTGCCCATGGTCGCAGGTCTGGGATCAGCCAGTGTGTAGATCTACCCACACAAGCATGATCCAAACCCTGCTGCCACGTCGTCAAAGTTTCCTCCCACCTATCGCCATTGGTTTCGTCACGAGAGCCCAGGAATTTCCTTCGCCACTCCAGTGCAAGCAACACGACGGGAATCGTTCGTGCTATCACCATAACAGCATCAGAGGAAACCTTGCGGTAGGCGCAAGCGATCTTTAGAGATCCGATGCTCTGCATCAAAATGAGGAGCTCTCGGACGTCCCGTCTCGCAACCACATCCACCCGAACCTCTGAGCCGTACAGCAGAATCGAGTTGAAGACCAACGCCAGAAGCCATCTTTTGGCCTTTCGCGGGCCCCCAACGTTCAGCATAAGCCGTGATAGCGCTCCTGCAACCTTAGTGACTGTATCAGCTGCTGTCTTGATGTGCTCCCAGAAGGTGAGCCGTAAGTCAACCAGCACTCCTAGGCAGCGCACAACCGGGCTTGTGCAGATTGCCTAACCCGCAACGTTCAGGCAAAAGTCCCCCCCCCCCAAACCACTGTTGCTTGGTAAAAACGACCATCTCCATATTGTCAATTGCAAGTTCAAAACCGTGATCCTGCAGCTACCCCGACACTATCACGATCGACCACCGAATTTTGCGCTCGACCTCCTCTCGGGATCTTGCTTTAACGTGCAGTGCTATGTCATTAGCAAAACCCGTCAGCTTGACTCTCGGAGGTATTTCAAGGCGCAAAAGTTCATCGTAGGCCAGGCTCCATAATTCGGGGCTAATGGTGGAGCCCTGTGTGACTCATGACGTCAGGCGCCTCTATCTTGGTCCATCCTTCGTGTCGTGTCAGAGTACACAATCCTCAAGGTATCTGTCCAGTATCTCTCTAAGGTAGTTTGGTGCGTTCTGGCGCCTTAGTGCCCTCTTTATGTTGGACCATTCAGCCTAGTTATAGGCGTTTCTTACGTCAAGAGTCACCAGGACACAGGCACTTCTCGTCTTATGTGAGAGTTTTTGTGCCTCCTTCACCGTCTCAAGAACGTCGGCCAGAGCTATAACCATTGAACATCCCCTTTAAAGCCCGTACTGATTGTCCAAAAGACTGACTTCCCCTCTTGGACGAGCTCGTCTCAGCCTCTTCAACATTTTTCCAAAATTATCTAGCATGCACAAAGGTCGGAGAGACGACGGGACCAAGTGGGGTGGTTTGGCTTTGTCCAAAAGGACGAGCCTTTGGATCTTTCACTGCTCGTTGAACAGTCCGTTGTGAAGAGATGCATTAAACACGTCCAGAAACACGTGTGGTTTTTCCACGGATATGACCTTGAGGACTTTGGACGGCTTCCCGTCCGGACCAGGGGCCCTGCGGCCCGGCGTCTCTGAAACCACTGACCTCAATTCATTGACGGTAAAGAGAGGCACCTCGCCTACACTTATGTCCTCCCATCTCCTTTCAAGATGCTCTGGAAAGAGGTAGGAGACCACCCTCTCCAAGAAGAAAGGCTCCATCGGCACCACCGCGTCTGATCCACGCATTTTTTTTTAGTGCAATTCGGTAACCCAGGCCCCATGTGTCCTCATCCACCTCAGCAATAAGCTTATGCCAGCATTGGTTCTTGCTTACCTTGATCTCCCGCACCAGGATACTTTTTGCTTCCCTGTACGTGGCAACAGCCACCTCTGCGTCTTCGCAATTCCCCTGTCGCTGTGCAAGCCAGCGTAGGCGCTGTGTCTTCCCACGCAGGTTGGCAATTTCTTCGGTCCACCAGTAGCACGAGCGCTGGCCCCGCCTGGGGGTTCTTTTGGGCACACACGTGTCACACCACTCCTTGACACGTCTCGTAATACCCCCTACGACAGCCTTGACTTCCGCTGAATTCTGTCGCAGGTGCCTCAATGTAGGCTATGCGGTTTCCTCTGTTGATCCCAGGGGATAGCTGCACAGCCATACTAGGGGTTGCGCCTTCGTCGAAGCAGCCCTTTATTGCCGCCTCGACGTCCTTCCTGGTCATCAGTGGATCGACGTCCCTGATCTCTAAGGTCAGGCTCGGGGCAAGGGTTTTTACACCGCCTGCGTCCGCCACAGCACTCCTTAGTGCCTCAGCGAACATATCGTGGTGCTCAGGCGCAGTGTTCCTCAGTTCAACGAGGACACCTCCGGCCCTCGTCTCCCTGATAGACCCCACGTACGCCCCGAGCCCGGCCACGTTGACCTTCTTAATCAGGGCCAGGACCTCGGCATACTTTTTGCCTTCTGCTGGCACAACCAAAATTGCCTCAGGCCTGATTCTGCGGCGCTTCTTCTCCGCAACCTTAGGAGAAAGGGATAGCTCCTTTAGACCTACACGAAATTTTATTGTTAAAGATGTGTGGGATGCTTTGTTTGGTACCGTGCAGAGCTCGAGTGACTTTGAAATCCAAATTAGTTTGTCAATTAATTGTGCCATTATAAGTGGTATCAGTAAAAGAGGACGTGTAGCCTTGACTGAAAACAACGTAGGAAGAAAAATCAATGTAAACCATCGATAATAATGAAAATGATAATCTTTACGTACCACGAGCTCTAGCAGCAGCTTACGCTTACGCCATCCAGGGACAAATACGCACAAGTATGCTACATGATTATTTAAATCTTAAAACTTTATCACGGACCAACTCAAAAGATAGCTGCCGAAGAAATTTTACGATTGGCAATAATTTGTAAAGTTTGGCCTCGCAGAAGTTCATAAGTTTAAAAAATTTTTCTACTTCCAAGACAACAATTGTTGTTTATTCGTTTAAAAATTTTGGGCATGGTTATAGGCCCCTGTACGATGGCACTCGTTTAGTTTCAGAGATTCAAGAATCAATCGTTCATACATTACGATTTATGTACTATGAAAACTCTGAGCATTACGAGGCCTACTGAATTTGATCGGTGCAAGTGGTAGTTGCGGATACTGTTTACCATTCAACAAGAGTTATTGGCGTATCAAGGATCACAGATGCTCCAACAAATGCTATAAGTGTATGCAATCTTTTCTTTGCGATGTGACGGGTCTATTTAAGAAGTGTGATTTGTGCTACTGATTATTTTTGAACTAGGTGAGTTTTGAAAATCATTTGAAAAAAGGTTCGTATAATAAACCTCTTACCGTATGCCAAAGAATGAAAATTTTTCCATTATGTTGCAAAACTGTGCGAATATCGAACAAGAAACACAAATATCAATGCGGTATTTCTTTTTGTTGCAATTATAAAAAGTGTTTACCTACAAATCATTAATGTAACATACAACCGTTAAAATTGAACAGCAAAAACTTAATTTTTTAATATGATTCTACAATTTTAAAATTCAACAGATGACATCCATCGTGTGTTATAAAGAAAAAATATCCTCGAAGTAAATCTGTGTATCGTTCAACAAGTCAAACTTACAAGACTAGCAATCTACAAAATATTTTAATAAGCTGCGATAATTGCGGTATTTAAGAATATATTTTTTAATTTAGTCCAATCAAACAGTTTGTAGATCTTGCTTCGGATCACTAAAAATATCTTTTCAATGTCATTCGCATAGCTCACAATGCACTAAGATGTGATGATCAATTTATTTTTAAGTATGTACTAGAAAAACACGGCAAACGCGTAGTCTTATGCATTATCATGAACGGAATAAAAATAATTCATGGAATTTATCGAAATAAGACTTATTGATAGTCTTAATTACTTTGATATGCTATTAAGTGACTGAACTAAGTCGTACGGTCTGTCGGAAATTGAAAAAGGTATTTTTCAACCCTTTTTTAACGAACCGGAAAACCAATCGTACATAGGTCCTCTACCGCTGCACAACGTATATTTAACCGATGACTGACTTTAAAAATAAAATTATAGAATATTTTAAGCAAGACAAGAAAATTTTACGATTAGTTTAATCACCTTTTTTAAAAACCATTGTAAAATTCAAGGTGAACTTTTTTGGGGAATGCACAACGATCGCTTCGACCAACGTGCACGTGTACAGAAAAAAAGTCAAATTGGTTTAATAGAATAAAAAGGTTTCAGAATAGCTGACAATCAATCTGAAATAGCTTTAAAATAGCTTTATTGGATAGAAAAACACATTCTCTAGCGATTTATCAAACACATTGGATAGTGCCAAGAGAGACACTTACCAAAAGGTGACCTCGTCGATAAATACTGTACTCCTCTAGATGGTCTGCATGATCATCGCTGAATCGTATTACGATTCCAAAGTTGCTTTTGGCATGGCTGCCCACAGTGTTACCAGATGAACCGAGACACCATTTTGACTACCTGAGAAACAATAGATAATAGATTTGAGAAAAGTTGCACGATTAACGAAAAGATGAGAATGTCAAATTATGTGTTGATAGAAAAATGAGAATGGACTTTAACTGAAAAATTCGTGAAAACGAAAAACTTTCAAATTTTATTCGAGAAAATAAAAATTATTGGAGTAAAAAACCATTGGATCTACGTGATGCATTTTTGAGTGGTTGAACAGAAAACACTGTAAGAATGTGTGGTTGTCAAGGTGGAGAAAAAATTAAGTACGTTGACGTATGCTCTTTGTCTCCATATATTTGCAAACGAGGTATATTCCTTGTAAGTCATCTAACGTTGTACTCTAATGAACTGGAGTGTTAAAAAATAGTAGGTGACAATAATAATATTTTTCAAGTGAACGGTTTAAATATGTACCTACAAATTTATATCATCCTGTATTACGGGTAAAAATTCCTGGTAAGCTTATTTTTCCTTCGTGCCGTACGTTTGATGAGAATGTGCTTCAAGAGCACTGTATTCACGATGATGGAAAAGATTTTATTTTAACAGGTACGCGGGTGTCTGACGAAGTCAAGATCGCTGTTCACGTAGGTCATATCGTGAAAAAGTTCATGAAATATATTAATATCGGGTAACACAGTACAACCAAGAAATGGACAAAAGGAAGATTATGTGCACATTATATTAACGAATTTAAAAAAACACACTAGTTTTGGGTTACCCACCTACCTTTGTATCTAATGAGCAAAAAGAGTTGTATATCGACGAAGTTGGTAGAAGTGAAAGAATAAATCTCAAAAAAAATGAAATAAACCTGAATGCTGGCTTAAGATTCGTCGAAAAATTATAACTAAATTTTTTGTTGGAAAAATTTGGTCAACGTTAAGATTTGACGAATACTGAGGTGATGACGGTCCCAGAAAGATTAACAGAATTACTTATGAGAGCAGAAATTGACGTAAATGGTTTTTAATCTGTTAACGATGATACATTGTACATTAACTGGAATTATAGGACTGAAGCCGTTGTAACGTCAATAACCGTCATGTTATGTTGTGGTTGCTGCTTTTGTGACAACGCAAGCACACTTAAAGCTTTTCGAGTATCTGCATTTTCTAGAAGAACGTGCTCTCTATTACAATGCAGATTCCGTTTTTTATGTTTCTTGAGAAGGACTGGACGATTTATTAATTGGCACGACACTAGGTAATCTCACTGATGAATTGGTCGATAAAGGAGTTGGCATATACAACTCTTCGTTTTTATCTGGCAAACCAGAGTTTTACGCATATAAGATTAAAAAACCTGTTGGTAGTGAAAATTGTGCTTGCAAAGTAAAAGATATCAAATTAAATTACAGCAATAGTCAAAAGATGAATTTTCATACAATTTGTGAGCTTGTTATGACTTATATTACGAAAAAAACATTGTCGAGTTTTTCTATTCATCGCACAATTCTTCACGATGTAGTGACTTAACCGGAAATAAGAACATGTCAACCAGTCCATAGTAAAAGATATTTGTCTGCATAACCACGAGTTATCTGTATGGTTACAAACATGATGTCGTAGGAGAAGGAATATAATAAATAAAAGTAGAGGAAAAGATTCACTCGGTAGAGGTACAACAAAGCTGTTGGTTAGATCATTTTCCTTTTCACAGCCGATGCATCAACAAGTAAATGACAAGATGGGTTCAAAACATAGCAAAGCAAAAGGTACATTAGCAAGCTCTAGAAATTATGATAATGATTGTCGAAAACTGCTCGAATAAAAATTATCTAAAAAAAAATAGAAAATACGATTCCCAAGAAACTGTTCTGAATTCAAAAAAAATTGATACAAAGTCATAAAAAATGTTTATTCTGATTGCAAAAAATTGGTCCTTTCCAGAATCAACACATTACTCTTTTATACTAGTTCAATATGTCATTGATTACCTCATACTCGTGTTCCGTGTTGCATCGGATGTTTAATAAAATACGATACATATCCAAAAAAAAGACGATATCAGCACATTCTTCACCACGAAACTTAAACCATGAAAACAAAAATGATCCTTACGTACCGAAAAATGTATTTGATATCTTTATACTTGTGTCAGCAAAATCTTAAAATCGTTGTGACGAATGTTTAGTAAAACTTGATACATATTTCGAAAACTGTGATATTAGCACATTCTCTACAACGAATCTTTAACCTTGAAAAAAAAATCATCTTGATGTCAGTTACTCATAACCTCAACCTCAAAACTGCCATGAATAAGGAGGAGTACTATTGAGTTTTACGAGGGATTACCACAAAATACATCAGAACTGGGCATTATTGACGATTTGATGCGCGAATCATCCGGTAGTAGCAGTATCGTTGACTTATTTACTAAAGGTAGTCATCATAAAAATTTAAGCGTTATTTTTAATTACGCAAAATATATTTCATTAAGATAAGGGTCAATGCGATATATTACTAAACTCTCAATTTTTGTTATCTTTAGAAATTTACGAGATCACGTGCAAAAACAATATCTTTTGAGACAAGTGTGTCCAAAAAATCCCTGGTTCTTGCAAGAAGCGTATTGGAACGCTCTTTCGAGGCCATTTGGTTGCCTTTTATTGTATTTCAAGCAAAATACACAGGACAATTGTCAATTTTAAACTTGTATTTTTCTGGATGACAAGTATCTGTATGTATTCTTGGCTAAAAAGCAGATAAAATAAA
This sequence comes from Copidosoma floridanum, assembly GCF_036245765.1. Lineage (NCBI taxonomy): Eukaryota > Metazoa > Arthropoda > Insecta > Hymenoptera > Encyrtidae > Copidosoma > Copidosoma floridanum. The sequence continues at coordinate 2,596,817 of NW_028321901.1, forward strand.
GTGACATTGCGAACCAAGTTCCAATCGTATCGTTGAAATGGCGTCAAAGTCACGTTCCCCGTTTGATTAAAAAGACGTTGCCTTTTTGAGAGCTCTTTATCATCTCGACACCAAACAACAGAGGGCTCTGTTGCACAAAACAGATAAGATGCTAATCAAGTACATTTGCGAGTGTACATTGAACATTCTCGAAGGAAACGTTTCACTAACTGCGGCACACAAAAACTGCTTATGTAGACACGCCAGCGTTCTTAGAAAGCTTGCGAACGCAAAAATTCATCCATCATCAAAGAAAAAATTATCGAACAACAGGGAGGAAGTTTCTTACCTAACTGGTTAGGTCGGCTCTTTGGATCAGTTTTTTCGATGCTGTAACAAACATAGAGCACGCAAGAAAAATAATTCTTCTGTTTCAATAAGACGTGGATCAATTGCGAAGCACATTTCTTAACGATGGTCTGGGCAAACGCTAGGCACAACAATGAGTCGGCTGAACGCAGAAATGAGGAACATCTTGAATTTACCGTACACCGATAAGCGAGAAAAATAGAAGAAATACCAACAAATTTTACAACGATATTTACACCTCAGGAAGTTGGACAGCAAAAGAAAATGACATGCTGACATAAGGGAGCACCAAGGTATCACAGAATAACGATCCCTCTGAAGACGACGTCGATGAGGACGAAGAAAAGCGTAAAGAGCAGAAATGGCAGGATACCGAGGTTATCGAAAGAGTACCGAAAAAGTTTCGTTAAAAAGCTGCTTTTATCATACTAGGATTGTGTGCTACTGGTAACTTTGAGTCTTTGAGTGGAGCATTGAACATACCGTCATCATAGATAGCAATCGCATACCACAGTCAAACATTGTCAATTTGGTGAACGATGCCTTGAGGAACAAGAAAAAACGCACAATGGTGGGTCGTGATTAGTTTGCAGTGGCACTTCGTACGGCAAAAATTCCAAAAGAGTGTATTGGAAACGCTCGAGTATTAAAATAACTGGTCAACGATGACGACGACGACGACGATAACGACGACGATTAATCGAAATCACTAAATGAGAGTCCGAGATCCACATCAAATAGTGGAAGTTTTTTTGATAAAAGTGGTACTTTATCAACAACGTAAACAAAGAATATAAGCAAAATTTTAAAAAGTTGTGATTTCGTCAAAATCAAGGACAAACATGGCGTCGATTGAGCGAAAAAGTGACTAAGGCAAAGAAACAAAAATCAAACTTGAGGAGGAGGAACAAAATAGTGTTCTCAACGCTTTAACTGACTTGCTACCGTTCGAGATTCATGTACGTGAATACAAATTTCGCGGTCCTGGATCGAAGCCATCGAAGCTTATTAAGTACAGTGACGTAGGTATGAATCCCTTGAATGAAGCGTTGGGCCAACGTCTAAAAGCCGATCGGGGGTTGGCTGAATTTGTTTTTTCACGTATGCTTGCCGGAGAAGCACCGCTAGATGTGCGAACAGTAGCTTTAGGGACAGCATGCTGTATGTGTAGCACGATTATATTTAGGAAGATTTTGTCGCGCATCAAGAGGGCCATTGGACCTGAGTCTAAAAAGAAAGTGAAAAAAATAAAAATGCATAAAACTTTGCAAAAACTTCACTACAAAGTGGTGTGACCAACTGCATACGCTGGTGGTAACCAACTCGTGAGTGCTATGAAAAAAAAATTTTTGCAATCGAACGGTAGTAGTTGGCCAGAGAGTCAAGATACTTATAACTGACATAGACCTATCAGAAATTGCTTTCCCAGAAGAAGCTATAACGTGCGTAACTTTGATAGCATGTAAGAAGCTGATTGAATGGACTTGAGAACCTTAAAAACTTACATCAATGGCTACGCTTATGTTCTCGTTGTCATTAATGTCGTCAGGAAATCCGCTTGGGCAATACCTATCAAGGATAAAGCATTAAAAAACGTTACCAAAGTGTTTTAACATATTTTCTCAAGAAGTGGCAAACGTACACCAATGTGTCTCCAAATGGATAAAGGTAGAGCATTTGTAGGTTATGAAATGCAATCCATTTTACGATAAAATGAAATCAAATACAGAGTAGCACGTAGCCCATGGACAAAGGATGTAATAGCTGTACGTTTTATAAGAACTTTTAAAGAAAGAATGTGGCGATACTTTACAAACGTAAACAAACCGCGCCTCGTGGACATTCTTCTAAATATAATAGAGTCATACAATCGCACGAAGCATTTGTCGACAAAGATGGCGCCATCTGACGTGATTTTGCACAATATTGCGCAAGCATAAGAAAATATAAAACAACGTTGCAACAGGCATATTTATAAAAATACAAAGTACAACGTTGGCGATTTATTTCGTATCAGTGAGACGAGAAGCGTCGTTGCCAAACGTTACGAGAGTGGTTGGACTTTAAAGTTGTTTAGAATTGTACGTTTCTCTTGCACGCGGCAACCTCCAGTATATTTTCTCAGAGATTTGGTTGACAGAGACATTGACAGTTTCTTTTATGAGAAAAGTTAAGCAGAATGCGAAAGAAATTGAACAAGAGCTTTTTCGAGGTTGACAAGATATTGAAAAGTCGAGGTAAAGGACGTTCTGAAAAATATTTTGTCAGCTGGAAGGGGTATCCTGAAAAATTTGAATCCTGGGTGAAAGGTTATTATTTAAAAAATATAAAAGGAAGGACGAATTTTACGTTGTGCTTCCTAGTAACAGTAGCATACAGTATTATCCTGATAATACTACTGCGCACTACGTGACAAGATTACCTCAGCAAATTAGTTTGCAAGATCGGTGAAGCGTTGGTATAACAAAGATTCAATTACCATTGACGTTTAAACATACGATATAAGATAAAGAAAGAAAAATTACCGTTATATGTACACCACGGTTACACAATAATGTACGTAGAGAATGTCCTTTGGTTCCTGTAGATTGTTATGTCCGCCCCGGTCTTTACGCAAATATTGAGGAAATGATACAAGAAATCAATAGTTTCAATACAACATGGAATAACGTGGTTTTCAGTTTGGAAAGAGGTGGTTACGTACTGGCTAAAATAGTCTGTTCCGAAAAAGTGTACAGTGAATACATGTATCAATTTCTATTGTCCGAAAAATTACCTAAGATTTTGGGCTTTAAAAGTACAAGTCTTATCTTGAAAAATAATAAAATTCGTTCCATTTGTATAGCAAATCTCGCCAATGCTTTACAGTTGATGCTCATAATATACAGTGACATCTGTAAACTATATAATGTAGGAGACGTTTAATTACATTTGTTGTGGATGGTGTTATTGGACCTTCAAGGTTACGCATACGGTTGTGTCATAAACAAAATTTTCTTACCACCTATATGTATACCATTATTGTTTAACTTCTTCACAACATCAAAATCGATATAAGGAATCTGATTGGTGCCTCCACACCATTCGACTTTGGAACGCTGATGGTTATGGTTCACTTTAACCAAACCGATTAAATATAATGGATCCCTACAAGGACTCTTTTATGGCAAAGAGTGGTGGTGGTAGAAGTCCACTATGATCACAATTTATGGAAACAGTGGGGGAGGTGTTTGGCGCATTTACGTTGGGGCCCCCATGTCATCGAGGACATAGAGGTATCGAATCGTTTCTTGCTGGAGTATTTCGACGAGTTTAACAACTCATTAAACAAAGCGCCAAAGCTGTTGGCAAGGATGCTGTTCGTGCAGGTATGAACATTATGTCTGACATCACCGCTAGAATAATACCTTTCAAAGAGACATTTTGCACTATTGTAATGAAGTTTGGTAATGCGCTGAAGCGAAATGCCGAGAAAAAATGGGACAAACTCATGGACGGTTTGGGATATAAACTTGGACGACTCGACGAACCATTTCAGAACTATTGCTTCGTAGAACTGTGCAGTCAAGGCGTGGCTGGTGTATGAGTAATAAGAAAAACTGAGGAAACGCGCAAGAAAAATGATAAGGAAAATAGAAAATAATAAAAAAAAAGGGACAGAGAACTGCAAGAGATATTTTTAAAACTTAAATTTAAAAAAAATGTCTTTTTAACACAGTTACTCGTGTGAGTGCTCAAAGTTTGAGCTTTTTTTGTTTGATACTCTACCAACTCAAACAGCTATCGAGGGATCGCACTGGATTTAATACGAGCTGATATAATCGCTCGTGAATAATTTATTAATCAAATTTGTTGTACCAGGTAATAGTGATGAATACATCGATCTTGCACACACTATGCTCAGTCTTTGTGTAAAATTGGCTGTCAATGAAAATGACGTAATATCCAATATCTTAAAGGCAGAACCAATCAATAATTTTATTCATTCGTTATTTAATCAAGTCGATGTGTCTTTCAATTGGAAGCCTGTATCAGCTTTTAACAATGCGTATGCTTACAGAGCGTATTTAAGACTTTATTGAATTATGGACCTGCGGCAAAATTATCCCATTTAACGAGTGCATTATGGTGCGACGATACGGCAACAAAGATGGATGATGTGTTGAATGCCAATGCGGGCCTTGTCAAGCAATGTACACTACTACCAGCAAAGAAATCGATTGATCTAAATGGTCATGTTCATTGCGATGTATGCAATCAGGAAAAATTACTCATCAATGGCGTCAAGGTGGGACTGCGGTTAGTAAGATCTCGCGATGCATTTTGTGTCATAGACACTTCAAACTTGGTTTCTGTTCGTATCGAAAAAGAAAATATTTTAGCGAGACGCGTTAAAATAAGCCCATCCGTTTTATTAGCCCATACCAAAGCTCTGTCGAAGAGTACAGCAAAATATCCACTCACGTGTGTTGAAGTGAAAGCTGTGACGATGCATAGTGGTATTCATGGTGAAATTTTAGGTAATATTATTTTGGGCCAGTTACTTAAGCGGATAATCGTCAGTTTTGTTGATAATTAAGCTTATAATGGCAATCTTACTATAAATCTGTTTAATTTAAATCATTTTCATATAAATTTTTCTCGTTTGTACATTATTGGTGTTCAAGTTCCTTTCAAACCATTACAGCCAGACTTTAAAACGAATAATTTATATATGGATGCTTATCATACCTTGTTTTCAGGAACGGGTGTTTACTTTCTCAATGAAGGAAGCCACATTTATTGCGAATCTTATCCCAACGGTTACTGTCTCTTTGCTTCCGATTTAACGCCGGATTTACCGGCCAACGAATGTTCTTGTTGGAACTTAATTAAACTCAGCAGCATTAGATTGGATAATTAATTTTCTGACGGTCTTACTTTATCTGTTAAGTTTAAAGTGTATGTTATTTACGAGAATATTCTCGAAATCGATGCGTCATGTCAAGTCATGGTTAGATGGTGCCATTTACTACATATACTTACATTCACTGCTCAGATACGACAACCGTCTCTTGGCTTAGCTTCTGTTGGTACTCTCAATCATCGATAAGTTACAATTGAGATCGTAAACGACATTCAGTATTTTAAGGTGAAAAAAGACGTAACTGAACCAAAAAAAGTGGCTATCGTTGCTTTGAACAATGACTTTTTCGTACGTTGGGTAGGGACACCACCTTGTTGCATACAAAAATTGCGTAAGGAGGCGCAACGACAAAATATTTAGTTGTCCCAACATCATCATGGACTTCATTTCTTTGAGGGTGAAGTACTTTTATAAGCAATTTTTAAAGTTTTGAATGATATTGGAAGAAGTGCAAGAAAAATTTACGTCAGAGGTTGCAAGAAGTGGTACAATTAACATAAAATAGCTCTTTGTCAAGTAATAAATTTAGCATACGATATTGACTGTCCACCTTTAAAAGATTTGTCATCGGTAGTGTATTGTATGCATCATGCATTAAAACCAAATCATCAAAAATATTGGTGTGCCTTAAATAACGCTCATAAACTAAAATCTAGGCTCTGTGAACGTAATGGACAGCCTACAGATACTGCAGATTCTGCCGCAAATCACAACGCATACCACCGGTGTGTTCCCAGCCGATCAGATTCCACGGGTGTGGACAAAACCGACAGCACTCTTCATTAACACTGATGATCACCCAAAACCAGGTATGAATTGGGTTGCTATGTACGTTGATGCACATTCCAATGTTTTATACTCTGCAAGCTATAGTGTTCAACCTTACGTACTGCTGCACATTAATCGATTTTGTAAAAATTTCAAAATACTGCGTTGGAATATCAAACAATTACAAAGCATATCTTCAAACGTATGTGGTCAGTTTTGTTTGATGTTTTTGTTTTACATGAGCAACGGTTTGGGTTTCCAAAAATTTCTCGACAATTTTTCTGTTGATTTAAAAAAAAATTAAAAATTTTCAGACGTTTCATGTCATTGAGGTGTAGCAAAAAAAATTTGAGAAGCTTGATGTCAGGAGGTAATAGTTGTCTAGTAAAATGTTCACAAAAAGTTATAGTAAAATGTCTTTAAAATAAGTGTATCCATAAATATACTTGTCATTTATAGTCTGCTTATTCTTAAACGTCTTGTGACAGATACTAATGAAACATGATTATGAATTTTAAAAATAAACGATGTCATCGTTTTGCAATCCTACCTCTGAATAATAATAGTTTGTAAAAAATTTTGTACTCAGCGTTTTTTATCTGCGCGCAACACACGATTATACTTGCTTCAAATGTCGTTATCCTAAATGTGTTGTTGCCGCAATTTCTCATGCTACAACGTGACTAACCACCTCCAAATGTTTTTCATACTGTCTTTTTCAAGCTACAACTAGTATAAAAGAGTCAGATTAGTCGTTAGTCTCTGACTGCTCGTTATATTGTCAATACAATTTAAAAGAAAAATAGAGATCCAGAAAAAGAGGGTTAAGGAGTTGGTAGCAATCGATCTCTCGAGCGTGAAGCAGAATCAACCGTCACTTCCGCAGATTTTTTGAAAGTTTCATGGGTTGAATAAGTAATTCGGCAAAAAAGCCGTAGTTGGCCTGAAATATAAGAAATTACTTGACAACGGTTGAAAACCTGTAGTTCGTCAATTGAGCACAAGATTAAGAAGGGATTCCTTTTTAAAATTTCGGATTGGAACTGATTTAAATTGGCGTTTATAGACGATAAAAAGCATTTTGCCACAAACAACAGCGAATTACAGAACATCAAAATTTATGGCTCCAACTGGTCTGTACAAGTTTATTGTAATCAATAAAAACGACTAATGACAGCTGGTGAATAATTAAAAACAACGTCCAATAGTGGTACTGTCATATTTTGAAGTTATGAAAAACAAAACGATGTTTCGGCCGCTTGGACAACGTCCCGGCCCTCATCAGGTACAAAAATCTACGAGTAACAAAATTCTTTGCCATACAAATTTAAGTAAAATATAAGAAACGCAAATTAAGTTACATGTCTAACATACCTCTGACTCTTACGAAAGGGATGTAAAATCGTAATGTAGTCAGAGTTTCAAGCTAAGTAGCTTTTATACCCTGCACATACACATATGACATAGTACACGCACGTAATACAATCGAATGAAAATCGCAAGCAGTTCCTTGAGACGCACATGAACAGTTCATGTTCTCCTAATACTATGAATGAAAGGGGTCCTCGAATCATGTATATAAAGTTAGTCACCTTTTTTAATTGACATAACGAGAGACCTATAACAATCTTTCAATTTTTCCGCATCTTGTTGTCTATTAATATTATCATTCAAGTAATGTATATTTAACATTTCGAAAAAAAGGCACTTTTTGTAATTTTGTTCTACGTCTAAGATTTAAATATTATAAAAATTAGAATTATGTGTAAATTCAATGTTATATTATTATAGTACCGATGTATTCTTTTTTTTCTCGATGTCTCTTTTGTGTTCTGTCATTCTTAACTTTACAGCTCTCGATGTTTGAACAACATAACAGCAGTTGCAATTCGCACATGGTATGTGGTAAATGACATATTTTTTATCGTGTGGCTCAGTTACATCTTTTCCAAGTGAAAAGATAGATTTTAATTTATTGTTTTAACTGTAAACAAGACCAATGTGAAGCTTCTTACAATGATATTTAATATGACTATGCAAGTGGGAATTATACGGTAATAATAAGATTAATTTATAATTATTTTTATTTTTGTTGCTATTGTCAATCATATTCATGTTTTTTAAGGTATTTAATCTTTTATTCACAAATTTGTCAATAAATCTTTGAGGATAGTTGTTAGCTAATAAAAATTTTTTAATCAATTTTAAATTATAATTATGAAATTGTGTGTCTGCTAATTTAATAGAAGAGTCTACTAGTGTGTGAATGATACCTATTCTTTGTTGTATTGGATGGTGGAAAAGAAAATTCAAGTATCGGCCTGAGTGTGTAGGTTTTTGGTACCAATTAGTTAGTACTGTGTTATTTTATTGAATAATAATCTCCAAATCTAAAAAACTGATGCTGTTGTTATTGTTACATGTCCCAACAGTGAATTGTGATTCAGGACAATAGCTATTAAAAATGTGTTTAGTAAAGTTGATATATTTAGTAGGCACGCAAATGAGGATATCATCCACATACCGTACGTACAATGGAACATCAAAACATAACTCATCTTAACATGAAATTTCAAGTAAACGCATTACGAGATCACACATTACTGGACTACAGGGACTGCTCATTAAAGAGCTGAAAACTCGTTTGTAAAATTTTCTGTTAAATTGAAAAAAAGTTGAATTCAAAACCAATGACACTCCTGCGCAAAATTCATTAAAAAAAAAATTGATCTTATTATTCAAGAATTTCTGCAAATGTTCTATTGCATTTGTGATTAAGGTTTTATAGTATTAGTGAATTAACTTACTATATCTAGACTAATGAGAATGTGACCAAGTGGATTAATAACTTCTTTTAATTCATTTTTTAATGCATAGCTATTTTTTTGGGTGATTTTGCCAGCGGAATATTCTTAATCTAAAAATCAGAAAGAAATTTAGAAAAACTATACGTGGGTGAATTTAATGTCGAGACAATAATACGAATAGAAAAGTACTTTTTGTGTATTTTTATCAGTCCACAGCATTAAGATAAGTCTTTTTCATGAATATCCTTATCAAGTTTACCTAATTTTTCAAATTCATCAAAAACACCGTATTTATCTTACTTGCTTATAAATTTCTTAGTATCTTCTATTAATTGGTATAAAGGATTTTTTTTTCTAGTTGTAAATAATATTCATCATCACTTAAAAATTATTTTACTTTATTAACGTAAGTTTCTTTTTCAATGACAACAGTGACATTACCTTTTGTCTGCTTTAGTAATTAAAATGTGTTCATTATTTTTAAGGAAGGCTTGTGTTCGCTTTAAATTGTCTTGGAGAACTCCATCATTTAAAGAAAGACGAGTTAATACGTTATGACTATTGTTATTGATAATGTTAAGAAGTTCCTTTCTAACAGTCTCAAGTTCTCCAGAATATCTAAGTGAATGTTCAACATTTTTAAAAAGATGCAAATAATAAGATTCATTATTATTAGAAACAAAATTAATTTTATCGCCTAATTCTAATATGCTTGATACACAATCTGGCAGCGGTGTATTAGAAAGGTTTCAAAGCTAGTTTTCTTTTATTTCACTTATGCCTTCATTGTTGACAATTTAAGGGCACAGAACAGGGCCAGGATCACTGACTCTTGTAGCTCGAAGTGTATCGCATACCTCTTCGCGCTTGCATTCTTCGTGTGACAAAAGGGCATCATACTTTTTATCCAACTTACAACGATATTCGCGAAAAATGCTATTCAACTTTAATTTGTAATAATCAATAAATAAATTTATAATAACAGATTCACAGCCATTACTCAAAATCTTATTTCGTATTGATTAAATTATATTTCTTAAATAATTAGTTTTTGTGTAAGAGTCCGAAATTTCATTATTCAAAATTGATTTATGTAATTTAGATATGGTTAATTTATGTTTTATGTTCGATCGAAAGTTAAAGAAGGTAACATATTTAAGCTTGTTAGTACTTTGTGTAATATGTTTTGGGAAAACGCCATAAGTCCTACATTTAATTAAAAATTTGCACTTTAACTCACTGCTCTTAAATTTCCTCTGAACACAACTGAGCTTATGAAAAATAAAACTTACATTTTTACCTAAGCGTGTACTTATGGAGTCCAGCACCTCTCAAAGAGATTCGAACTTTCTACTCGTAAGGATGGTTAGTAGTTGTTGCAGTCTGGTGTTTTCCATAGTAGCGTAGTGTAGATGCAGATGTAGATTAAAAGGATGTACAGCTTCCACTAGCGTCCAAAAATATTCAAATAAAATGTCCAATGACAGTTGGTAAATAATAAAAAACAATGTCCAATTATGGTGCTGTCATATTTTGAATTTGTTAAAACAAAACAACGTTTCGGCCGTTTGGACAACGTCTCGGCCCTTATCTGGTACGAAAATCTATGAGTAACAAAATTTTTTGCAGTACAAATTTGAGTAAAATATAATAAACGCAAATCAAGTTACATGTATAAAATACCTCTGACTCTTACGAAAAGGATTTAAAATCGTAATGTAGTCAGAGTTTCAAGCTAAGTAGCTTTCATACCCTGAACATACACATATGACATAGTACACGCACGTTATACAATCTAATAAAAATCGCAAGCAGTTCCTTGAGACGCACATAAACAGTTCATGTTTTCCTAATACTATAAATAAAAGGGGTCCTCGAATCATGTATATAAAGTTAGTCACCTTTCTTAATTGACATAACGAGAGACCTACAACAATCTTTTAATTTTTCTGTATTTTGTTGTCTATTATTATAATTATTAAAGCAATAATCATTGAACATTTCGGAAAAAAGGCGTTTTTTGTAATTTTTTTCTATGTCAAAAATTTAAACATTATCAAAATTAAAATTATGTGTAAATTCAATGCTATGTTGTAATAGTACCGATGTATTCTTTTTTTTCTCGATGTCTCTTTTGTGTTCTGTCATTCTTAACTTTACAGCACTCAATGTTCGACCAACATAACAGCAGTTGCAATTCGTACATGGTATGTGGTAAACGACATTTTTTTATCGAGTGGCTCAGTTACATCTTTTCCAAGTGGAAAGATCGATTTCAATTTATTATTTAAACTGTATACAAGACCAATGTGAAGCTTCTTACAATAATATTTAATATGACTATGCAAGTGGGGAATATACGGTACTTATAAGATTAATTTATAATTATTTTTATTTCTGTTGCTATTGTCTATCATATTCATGTTTATCAAGGTATTTAATCTTCCATTCACAAATTTGTCAATAAATCTTTGAGGATAGTTTAAAGCTAATAAAAATTAATTAATAAATTTTAAATTATAATTATGAAATTGTGTGTCTGCTAATTTAATAGAAAAGTCTACTAGTGTGTAAATGATACCTATTTCATGTTGTATTGGATGGTAGGAAAGAAAATTAAAGTATTGCCCTGAGTGTGTGGGTTTTTGGTACAAATTAGTAAGTACTATGTTTTTTTTTAATAACAATCTTTAAATCAAAGAAACTGATGCTGTTGTTATTGTTGCATGTCTGAACAGTGAATCGTAATTCATGACAAAAGCTATCAAAAGGGTGTGACAAAAGGGCATCATACTTTTTATCCAACTTACAACGATATTCACGGAAAATGCTATTCAACTTTAATTTGTAATAATCAATAAATAAATTTATAATAACAGATTCACAGCCATTACTCAAAATCTTATTTCGTATTAGTTAAATTATATTTCTTAAATAATTAGTTTTTGTGTAAGAGTCCGAAATTTCATTATTAAGAATTGATTTATGTAATTTAGATATGGTTAATTTATGTTTTATGTTCGATCGAAAGTTAAAGAAGGTAACATATTTAAGCTTGTTAGTACTTTGCGTAATATGTTTTGAGAAAATGGCATAAGTCCTACATTTAATAAAAAATTTGCACTTTAACTCACCGCATTTTAATTGCCTCCGAATACAACTAAGCTTTTAAAAAAATAGACTTTTATTTCTACGAAAGTGAGTACTTATGAAGTCTAGCACTCTTGAAAGTGATTCAAACTTTGTAAGCAAGTGGAATAAATACGGTGTTTTTGATAAATTTGATGAATTAAGTAAATTTGATAATGATAATCATAAAAAAGACTTATCTGAATGCTATGGACTGATAAAATTATACGAAAAAGACTTTTCTATACGTATTATTGTCTCGACATTAAATTCACCCACGTATAGTTTTTCTAAATTTCTTTCTGATTTTTAGATTAAGAATATTCCGCTGGCAAAATCACCCAAAAAAATAGCTATGCATTAAAAAATGAATTAAAAGAAGTTATTAATCCACTTGGTCACATTTTCATTAGTCTAGATATAGTAAGTTAATTCACTAATACTATAAAACCTTAATCACAAATGCAATAGAACATTTGCAGAAATTCTTGAATAAAAAGATCAATTTTTTTTTTAATGAATTTTGCGCAGGAGTGTCATTGGTTTTGAATTCAACTTTTTTTCAACTTAACAGAAAATTTTACAAACGAGTTTTCAGCTCTTTAATGAGCAGTCCCTGTAGTCCAGTAATGTGTGATCTCGTAATGCGTTTACTTGAAATTTCATGTTAAGATGAGTTATGTTTTGATGTTCCATTGTACGTACGGTATGTGGATAATATCCTCATTTGCGTGCCTACTAAATATATCAACTTTACTAAACACATTTTTAATAGCTATTGTCCTGAATCACAATTCACTGTTGGGACATGTAACAATAACAACAGCATCAGTTTTTTAGATTTGGAGATTATTATTCAATAAAATAACACAGTACTAACTAATTGGTACCAAAAACCTACACACTCAGGCCGATACTTGAATTTTCTTTTTCACCATCCAATACAACAAAGAATAGGTATCATTCACACACTAGTAGACTCTTCTATTAAATTAGCAGACACACAATTTCATAATTATAATTTAAAATTGATTGAAAAATTTTTATTAGCTAACAACTATCCTCAAAGATTTATTAACAAATTTGTGAATAAAAGATTAAATACCTTAAAAAACATGAATATGATTGACAATAGCAACAAAAATAAAAATAATTATAAATTAATCTTATTATTACCGTATATTTCCCACTTGCATAGTCATATTAAATATCATTGTAAGAAGCTTCACATTGGTCTTGTTTACAGTTAAAACAATAAATTAAAATCTATCTTTTCACTTGGAAAAGATGTAACTGAGCCACACGATAAAAATATGTCATTTACCACATACCATGTGCGAATTGCAACTGCTGTTATGTTGTTCAAACATCGAGAGCTGTAAAGTTAAGAATGACAGAACACAAAAGAGACATCGAGAAAAAAAAGAATACATCGGTACTATAACAATATAACATTGAATTTACACATTACTTTAATTTTTATAATACTTATATCTTAGACGTAGAACAAAATTACAAATAGTGCCTTTTTTCCAAAATTTTAAATATACATTACTTAAATAATAATATTAATAGACAACAAGATACAGAAAAATTGAAAGATTATTATTGGTCTCTCGTTTTGTCAATTAAGAAAGGTGACTAACTTTATATAAATGATTCGAGGACCCCTTTCATTCATAATATTAGGAAAACATGAACTGTTTATGTGCGTCTCAAGGAACTGCTTGCGATTCTTATTCGATTGTATTACGTGTGTGTACTATGTCATTTGTGTATGTGCAGGGTATAAAAGCTACTTAGCTTGAAACCCTGACTACATTACGATTTCACATCCAATTCGTAAGAGTCAGAGGTATGTTATAGATGTTACTGAATTTGCGTTCATTGTATTTTACTTAAAATTGTATTGCAAAGAATTTTGTTACTTATAGATTTTTGTACCTGATGAGGGCCGGAACGTTGTCTAAACGGCCGAAACGTCGTTTTGTTTTTTAATAAATTTAAAATATGACAGTACCACCATTGGACGTTGTTTTTAATTAAGTTTACTGTAAGTTATAACGACAAGGCTATTGAGCTTGAAGGAGGATGAAAACAAGGTGTGAGTGGTAGTGTCGCAAAGCAATGGCGTTGTAATTTAGTTCGAAGAAAGGTGACCTTTGATCATTTAAGTGAATTTATCGTCAAATGTATTAATTGTAATTTACATGTAATGAGTGATTTGTCGGATTTGATGGTTACTGCTGTACAGAAGTGTGTGGTTTATATTTCAGAAAAAAATTGCAATATGTATGAAGCGCAAATCCATTATTATAGACCTGATATTCTAAATAAAATTGTAAGAGATATGAATAATTCTGTCTATTAAAGAAACCTATTATTATAAAAATAATACCCATACTAAGTGAGAGGGAGCAATTTTAACTTCTCTAGAAACTCAAAATTGGGGGAGCCCTCTTTTTGTCTTGAAAGTTAGGAGGGAAACCCAACCGTGGTGGGGCATGACCTTTACCCCGCATGCTTTGTCCTTGCTATAGAACAAATAGCTATAAAGTCATTGTATTTAAACTCCTCTGTTATGCAAATATTGAGTTCTTATAACAAATAATAAAACTGACTAACTTCAGTTTGGCGTTGAAAGTTTTTGAATAAGAGAAAAGTTTCTTTGCTCACTCTTAGCAATAATAGATGAAATTCATAAAATTTTTTTTTTTTAACTTTCTCTACGCTTTTTTTAAACTATTATTATGTGTTACTTATTTTATTTCAAAACTTTTATTTTTTGTACTACCGGTTTGGCGCATGTGTGAAAAATCCAGAAATTATCTTTATAACGGTGTTTTTCATTATGGTCGAAATTTAAGTTTCCACTACTATATAAGGCATTTAGTTATAAGAGTCATAGACACTTACAGTATTGATTGAATCAAACTACAAAAAAATCCTGCAGAATCATCTAAATATTGATTGTAAAAATATGTTTATATTTTACAAAATAAAATGTTTAATAATAATTAAAAAGATTGTTTCAAAAACTTGTAAAAGAATAAAATAAAAAAAAAATTTTTTTTTATAACCTTAAACGTTTTTAATGTTTTTAGAAAATTAAGTATGAGAAGCAACATTATTTAATTGTTGGAAAATGTTTACAAACATCACTTAAAAAACCCTTAAAGAAACTGCTTCCACGGTCGGTTGGCTCAAAATAAATGTACGAAGAAAAAGTATAAATGCTTAATTAATGGAAGCTTTACTTACAACATTGATGAGCAAAATAAGAACGTTGTCTTTAAGTAAATTGTGTTTTGAAATGAGGAAAATGCTAAACTAACAAGATGCTTCTAAACTTGATTTGAAGTGCAGGCGAAAATTATGACTTATGAGTTGCGAGAACGGAAGGTGTTGGTTGAATGCAAGTTGAGTATAGGCAATTGTAATGGCACTGGCAAGACAGCCCCAAACTTCTATTCAAACGATAACGTGCTGACATGGCTTAACAAAAAAGTTGCAACAAAGGAGAGTGAGCAGCGACGGCTACGTGAGAGCGTTCTGTTCGCTCGATTGACGAGGCTCGAGAGAGCTCCGCAGCTCTTCAAGTCTACTTTGTGTCTCCCAAAGCTGACGAAAATTAGAGCGGGGAGACACTTACACTGCAACAACGACTACTTATGAGTCAATACTAGGGTAAACGCCTATCAATATTTTTAACGATTCACCGGTGTAAGTGTCTCCCACCAAACAATTAGTGCTGCCGTTGATGCCCCACTTCCCCACGGACACCTCCCCTACGATCAAACCAACACAACTTCAGTTTACACTTACGCATACAACGAATTACAAATATTTATCATATTAAATTTGTTTGGAATATGTGAAAAACGTTTATCATTATTAACACGATTTTAATAGGTCGACCTGTGTGTAACCAACTACGTCATGGAACAACAATACTAAGGTAACAAATTTAACCATCTTTCAAGGATCGTATCGTAATGAAAATAGTTCTGATGACAATACAATATGGTAATATAGTAAAATGGTACTGTTGAGCTGATCTGATAATGGAGCCAAAACATATGAACTGAAACTTTATGATGGAGAATCGTATCATAGCTATTTGGGATTTCTTAGAAAAGTCTTGTATTGAACTTTGTCCACAATTAAGTGTCAAAGTCTAATGATGAACCCGGAAGATAGGCACTGGAATTTTATGATGGAATATCGTATCATAGTCGTGTTTGCATTTGTGAAAAACGCCACGTAATGGACCTTGAATGTGATCCAGTTTTAAGGTTATAATGAACCGATTATACATTGAATAGTATAATACTGACATAGGTGACTGTATAAAATGTACATAGACCTGTACATGAAGAGTACTTTATTTAGCTACAGTATGGTGAAAAGTCACATGCTTCCAGTGATTTCAAGTTGGACATCTACTGTGCACAAGATGCAAGGCTGTACGGTAGACCACGCAGTGGTATACTTAGGGTCCCATACTTTTGTGGCTGGACAGGCATATGTAGTCTTAAGTAGAGTAAAATCACTCAAGAATTTCTAGATGAAAGGGCTAGAGTGTTCTAAGCTGACAGATAAAACACCATGCAATACAGACACACTGGTAGAGATGGAAAGGATGAGGGCTTATCTTCCGACTTTAAATGAATGTATAAATGTCAAAAATATTTTGTTATCAAAGACCAAAAAGTATAAAATTAATTATTAGTTTAAAAAACACTAGCAAAACATGTTTTTGTAAATGCACATGAAAACAAAAGAGTAAATCATGGATCGTTAAAGTTGTCTCTATTTCTGGGCTAGAATGTATACTATGAGCTTTTAACTATAACATTTGATTGTATAAACGTGGGACGCTGAAACGAAAAAGACTTTTCGTATTACTTGCTGAGAAATTAAGTTAAGCAATGTTACGGAAAGCAGGTTATACAGATTAGTACTCTAACTGCAGTTGCAGCACAAAAAGTAGGTTGCTCTACATTAAATAGTGTGTTCAAAGTACCAGTTTGTCGAACATAGACAAAACATGCACCAGCAACGAAGAAAGACGACATTTACTGACATGTTAAATACTTCTTCTTTTAGAAAACCAATTACATAAGGGTAATGCGGCAACAATGGAAAAATGTAAGATTTTTGTCCGTGGACAATATATCTTTTCCTTGGTGGCATAAACGTTTTGCTCTTGTCCGACCTCATGCAGCTTTTGCCAGGAAGTAAGTAGTAGAAGTAGTTTACAAGAAAGTCTTTTGTCTTCCAGCACCCTACGCTTTTACAATCAAATATTATAATTAAAGCACATAGCTTACACTTAAGCCCACAAATAGAGACAAACTATCAAAAACTTATTTTTTGTTCGTACGTGCATTTATAAAAGGGTATTGTTGAACATTAGTCAAAAGTTTGCCAAATCACTTAATTTTAAGTTGATGTAAACAAAACGTCTAAAGATTCAATTCTTTGTTTTAAAAAACTAAATTCAACTGCATCTCCAAGTCTTTTGCAGTTAGATTTCATGATAAGATACGCAATAACTTTTTTCTTCCATCAATATAGGAAAATACTATTTATTTACCTGCACTTTACTTTTAGGTGCATTCATTCTAATGATGTTTATAATAAAGGTTGTATAAACACGAGACACGATTCAAAGCCATGTCTACAATGACCCTGTAAAGTCCCTGTTTCATAAGTTTACTTTTATACTAGTGGCCCTCCCCCGTATTTGCCCCGTCTTTACCTGAGACCGACTAAATGGATGCAATTCCGTTTTTAAGGGCTTTGTACAATAGAAGCGTATGATTTATTTAAAAAAGATTATAGTTAAAGCATAATCTTTTAGTGGGGATTGCCGGGCTAAGCGATCAGGAGAACTAAGCCATAGTAGTATATACATGGAAGTTGCGTGAAAATAATTCTTTTATACTTTGCATTTTATGTAAACATTACTATGAAATATTTTAAACAAAAATGACAATCAAGTCTCAAACTAAATTTCATAAAAATACGACAACCCCATCAAAAAGGCATAAAACAACTTCTTAAGAAGAGTCATTGAGGGACTCTTCAAAAGTATCCAGTGTTTGTCTAAAAGATACGTCATTAGCAATGAAACTTGTAAGGACTCTTTTTGTTATACATGTTACACGCAGCTCCTTCGTCTCAGCTTCGCCCAAGACTTACTAAATGGAACGTCGTAGTGTGATGAAATGTAATGTAAAACATTTTCAGTTAAAAACTTTATGACTATTCCTCACACTTCCCAGAAAAAAAATCTTATTATTAAAAACATATTTGTCCGGAGTCTATACGGTTGATTTGGTCAACTAATAAGCTGTTAAAAGTGGAAACATATAATAACAAGGAATAGTACTATGGGTTTAATGTGCCATTAAATAATTATTGGCCTTACGGGGCCGTCGATTTGCAGCTTCTCCAGTATAATCTACCAAAAGGGCTTATTGAGCTTATTGGGCTTTGTTTAAGAGCTGTTAATATTTTAAAATCACAAAAAATATACAATTAAAAAGTTTTTTTCTTTTATTTCACAATTTTATTACTTGAGCGACAAAACCCTGCAGTTTATTCTCTACTTTTTTTATTGACACAAAAATATAATTACATATTCTACCTATTTTAGAATCTGGAAGATTAAAGAGATAACTACAAGGTTCAGAATAAAAAGCTCATCTCTCACTTAATAAATTCTTTATTTGTCGGTTTTGATGTTGCTGCCTCACTCTTAATAAATGTTCTGCGTCAATTTCTTGATGCCAAAAATTGTATACATTAAATGCATTTAAAGTTTTCCTTCCAATTTGCGCTCTTGCAACTTTTGGCGTGGTTAAGACTTTTGTGAGCCCTAAAGGCGGTTTTTTTTTTTTCTTTGTTAAGTTTTCATATATTTGTTGGCAAGATACTTTGACGTTTAATGCCCTTTAAATGACCAGTGAACTTCTTAAGTAAACTCTTTCAGACTAAAGTTTTCAGGAAACGTGACTGCCTATATACCTCAGGGTGATTTTCTCTGGCCTGTTATTGTAGCGCCAGAATGGTCGAAAGGAAAAATACAACGTCGGAAGCGTTGGAGCTAGTTGCAGAGATTTTCCTCAAGGTCTCCTGGTATAACACCAAAGACGTTGGTATCTAAAGCAGCTTTTTTTCTTGCAAAGCTCAGTCATTTTGGTAATTGAATGTAGGGAGATTGGTTTGTGATACTTGCCCGTTGGAGACTGTCCCATTCGCTAAGGCTTATTTTTACTTCATAGCTGTTAGATTTGCCCAGCGCAGACCTTGGAGAAAATTAAATGTTCCTGGTTGAATGCTTAAAGTCAAGAAGGTTTTATAGAGTGGTCAGACATCGGGATTTTCAGCCTTGCGACGAACAACTTCGCTCGTGACGTCTACCCATGAATAACTGACTTGGTTTAATAGTGGCTGGTCTTATATAGTTTCTTATACAACGAATCGTTGCTGCAAACAGTAGTAAAATGTATTCATTGGCAAGGTAGTTTAACCTTAGGTGGCCCTCAAAAAAACCGATATGATTGATGGTAAAGTAGGAAATGTAAGCACTTATAATACTCCTAAAATGGGCCATTGGTGAAACTTCCAACTATTTCTTATTATAATTCTTGATAATAGAGAGCTACGGAAAGCTTGACTCTTACTCTCAGAGTCTTCGTGTATGGGGACCATGCTGGAGGAAGGCACGCCGTTGACTATAGAATATTTTGTCTTTAGATCGTTTTCCGGACAAACAACCACTCATCGTTAGTTGGAAAAGTGAGCCTGGAGAATACCTTTTCTGTGGGTATGCCGTTGCAATGACTACTGACAACGAGGCCGTTGTGGCTGCTCAAACTATTCAGAATCTCTTTTTCAGGCTTGATATTGTAGTAAAATTTGCTCTGGTAGCTCCTGGAAGGTTAGAAGAATGGCTGTGAAACCCTTAAATGCTAGAGAAGATTATGCAGGAGAAGGTGGCACTCATCAATTTTGTTGGTTTGGGATGGAGTTTGACGTAAGTTGTTTGTCCAGTAGAGAACATTGTTGTCAGTAGCTAAGATACCCAGCTGCAAGATACCCACTTCTATGTTTCATGAAGTGCCGATAATCGACTCTGTCACTCAGAACTCTGACTGGAGATAAAGTAACCAGAGTTACTTAATTCTATTGCAGGTAGCTCTGTTTTACTTCTACGCAACCAAGCAAATCTCACTAAAACTGCAGTGAAAGGCTGGCGTATTTTTACAAAACTTTAAGCCTATTTATTTCTATTGTCATTAATTCTTTCAAAATAAAAACTGTTCTTAAACTACCTAGGAAAAGTGAACAATCAGTACGCAAAATCTCAGCAAGATTGGCTAAGTAGTTTTCGTGGTTAGTGATTACAATGGTTTCAGCAACTCTGTTGTCTATGTAAGTAAGATATTATAAACTAGTGTTGCTCTGCTCTCCAAAGAATTTTAAGGGTCAACCCCTACAATTATTTGTTGTTTTACGTGTCTCCGGGTAATAATCAATAACATTTGTATTACTGCTTCTTGACCTGAAACGAGAAGAGGCGCTGACGCAGCATTAGCAAATCTCGATCACGCTCGTCACCTTTGCCCCTCTCACGTCTTGGGCTTCTTCTCCTGAAAAAGGGGGATTAGCGCGGGAGTTCTCTCGTTCTACAGGGAGAACTATTAATTTAACGCACAACAAATACCTTTAACTATTTGTTTATTTAATTACTTACACTAATACACAGTATCTCGGTACATGATACACTACACAACGCTTCCCCTTGCCCTCTGGACTGCGCTGCAACGACTTCGCCTCGCACCACGGTTTATTTATTGGTATTATATTGCACAAAAGCATTTAAACAATTAATATTTTCTACTTTGTTTATAACCAATGCTAAAAAAAACTAATTGCATTTAAAACTTTATTATTGCAAATAAATTAAAAGAAAATTAAAATTATTTGGCTTACATTTTTTTTCTTAGTAATATGAATGCAATAAGTATTGATTTTTCGTATTTATTAGATTCATCTAATCATCGGCCGAGTAGTGCAAAATACAAATAAAAGTATCTATTTTTATAAAGTAAATATCTGAGTTTATATATGGTCAGTAAATGGTGGCAGGATATCTTATTGATTGTGTGCACATACTGCATATGTATTTAATGACATATTTAGAAATTAATTGAAATAAATTTGAATAAATCTAAAAATAAAATGAAATACAAAAGTGTCTGTGTATGTTGGGATCAGTTAAAGTTGGTTGGGTTTTCGTAAGTTTTCCTAAAAATGGTGTAGGGGGCAGGGAAAAGGTAGAAAAAGTCTGTAGAGCGTGCTGGGTGTCTGTGTAGACTGGTAGGTGTTAATGAGGTGCTTTGTAGGGGTGAGTTGAGATCTGTAGGGTGTCAGTGGCAGCAGGTGGCATTCTTCAATGTGGGAGTTTAAGAAATTAAAATAAAAATTTTTTTAAGTATTGCACTATCATAACGGATCGATAAACACGTTCAAGATATTTTAAAATAATTATTAAACAACGTGGCTATCAAAGACCATAAAAACAATTGTTTGTAGAAGACTGAGCAGAATAAGCTTTTAGTAGCCAATGCTATAGAACTTCGAAAGATAAATTAAGTTTCAAAGGCGTTTTGAAAGAAAAGTGTTAGATAAAAGTGCAACCCTAATTGTTTGCATTTCAACAATGTCTTTGTTAATGTAGATAGAATCAACAAACAATATATTGTATACAGTGTATGTTTAAAAAGGCACGGAAGAAAATGTATTATTTCTTAACAACTTTGTTACAATGTAACCTTCTATGTACATAAAAAATAGTTAAACTGAAAGGTCATACTTAAGACATCAAAAAAAAAGTATGTGTTTTGAAAAGACAACGAAAATTTTGAGTAGTACAAAGAGGGATGGATTGATCGGTATGCAAGCATAGTCTCAAAATTGTTATTTTTTTACTGTACTGACGATAAAAAAAGGTCATAAATAAAGCGCACCAAGAGTCTTGATATTAATGCATAAAAAATGTTTTAAAATAGCCTTACGATAAGATAATTAAAAAAAAAAATAGAGAAAACGCTTGTATCGCTCATGAAATGCAATCAAAAGATAATTTCAACAATATTTAAGTTTTGTTACATCAAATTTAGTTACAAGCCGTTATTATTATAACTTGTACGAGGGATACTTAAACCTAACACTATCAAGTTACATTTACCTTAAAGTGACGTAATTAGTTGGGTGCTGATTCAGACAATCAAAGCTCTAATTTTAGTTAAGAATGTAGCCACATGAATATTTCAATACTTGACATACAATGGCAGTTGTCTAGTTTTAATATTTTATATATTATCATAGTTATAAAAGTAAGTGTCATAATTACAAAGTTAGTAATAATGTGTCTTCATTACGGGTTACGAGTTAAAGCTATGATTATTTCACTGGATATTATGGTACACGAGATAGGTGTTAAACTGCAAAGTAGCTTAGTTTGTTCTCGGGGTTCCGAGACTTCACACCTTGGTTTCTAATAAGGAAATAAAAAAAAATTTATAAGTCAATACAATGTAATAAGTTTGGTAGAAAACTTTAATTTTTTTTACACTATATGAAAATTTTGCTGTAATTCGCTCGGCTTAAGAAGGATGCCTTTAGTGAGCCTCAAATTACTTGGGCAAATACTCTATATTAATTTGTTAGTTGAGTCGCGAATTGACTAATAGTTGCGAAAAAGGCCGTATTGAAATAAAGATAACTTACTTCACAATTATAACAAATCAAAAATCGTGATTTATTCATCAATATAAACATATATACAATCGCACTAGAAGAATGTCGCTAGCCGCGAGAAAAACCACGACGCGAGCACAATTCTCATTCAAATTTAAAGAAGCAAGGCTTAAGATGCTGAAGCTTAACCAATTCAACTTGAATTGTTGAAAAGTTGGCTTCAATCAAGACGATGAGTCGATAGGAGACACGATCTCGTTAGTTTGAATTCAAGACGACGAGTCGATATGAAACTTGATCTCACCGATTTTGATTATAATCTAACGAAAATACTTATGCCTGAACTGAGGCTGGTGAACTCGGGCAAAGCGAGAAAGAGTGACTGTGGTGATCTCTTGAGCCGATAACTGGCTTAAACAACAACATTAATTGCTACTTCTAGCGAGCTTGGGCAAAGCGAGAAGGAATCCGTCCTGGTTGGCTTCCAACCAGAGAGTAGACCGAGACGTTCGCTCGGAAGGAGCTCTAGCCATCTCGACTAAAGAGAGAGAGCCAGGAGTAGGGCTAACACACACATACACACACCAAACTGGATCTCGTAAGTTCTCAACGTCAAGAAATGTATTGTTGCGGTAGTGCGTGCCCATGTGAGCCCCCTCCAGGCCCCTCTGATTGCTATTGGCAACTCACTGAGCTGCGAGTGTCGTGCGCCTCTGTCCAGGTCATACTAACGCAAACACTATAATTAATTATGTCACAATGATCTCTATTTCACAAATTAAGTTGGCAATGTCACCAAAAACCGCTATCTGAGGACTGGAAGTAGTTTCACAGATTTCTAAAGAATTTTAAATCACAGTAATGAACTAAAAATAAGCCGTCTTCTTAGATTACAGCAAAAAATTTTATTAATTAATAATAAGAACTCGATATTCTGCATTTATGAGTGACATATATTGGTACCATATATAAAGTAGGTAATGATGATAATATCTTCAGTCTATCATAAGTGAAATTCGAAAATAATTTCTTTCTTCATTGTTATTTATATTGAGTAAACGACTTTTAAAGTTTAAGTATTACTTATGCATACTATTTTAAAGAATCTTTAGTTTATGGATAATGTTTTAAAAATTGCAAGAGTGGTGATACGACTGATAAGAAATCTCAGTAGAACTACCTTGCAACTTATTTGATAGACTAATGGGCAGAGCATCTATCTTATGCTGAGCAGTGTGTGATAAGAAGCTCTACTTGAATTAGTTTTTGTTTTTGCTTGGCATTTGTTTGAAATTTAATTAGTGTGTATTAAAAAGTTAGGGTAAACTTGTTTTCAAAATATCTGATTTTTATTGAAAGGGGCATAGTATTATTAAATACTAGAAGTCGAAGTCATTATAATTTTTTCTGACTTATTTTATTAGTAAGTAACTGTAATATGTATGGATCTAAAACTTTTTTCAAATTTCAGGGTAACAGACATGGTATGGCATTTATAAGCGTATATTAGAAAACAATAAAAAACTTTTAATCTTGCTCGAATAGTAATCAAATGAGGATTTTTATTTTTTCAGGCTTTAAAGTCAGATACAAAGGTATACTCTTATAATTACTCTACTGATAAGGATATAACTTGGAGCAGCCTACTTTTTCGCATGACGACTAGTAATTTTGTTAATGGAAAAATTAAAGTTCGATGTAGTGCATCAATTTATGATATTTATTGGCAAAGCACTGAAGTAAGTGCTGAAGAAGACATCTGCTTACAATCAAAAAGAAAATCTCAAGATAATGTTTTTGGAATCAATTATGATCAACCACCCCCGAATTTTCAACTTGGACAAAAGAAGCTTGATCGTGAAATAGATGTCAAAGGTAACATTTATTAATTTTGAGAGATAATCTAATTTTGGTTAAGCAACTTGTATTGGCATATATTTAACTTAATATCTCTGACGTAGTATACAACTTATTTGAATAAACAAAATTTTTTTAAAAGTTCAAGCTTTGTGCAATCTAAATAAAAAGTATACAATACATCCTTATTTGTTGGCAGTGTCATCGTTACTTTTTTACTTTTGACATTTCAAAAAACTCAGAAAAACTTTTCCTGCTTTTCACCTTAAGTAGTAAAAAATGATATTTTTTAAAAAACAATGTGTATTGTTTATACAACAAGTAGCAAAGTAAAATAATGTTCCTTTTTTGTTTTTCTTAGATAAGAATTTTTTGTTTTCCTTTAGCTTCAAAATTTCTACACAAAAAAGCAAATTCCCAAAAAAATTCCTTAATGAATCTAATGGTAAGAACTCGTTAACACTTAAAATTCTTGTCACATACTCTTTATTTTACTTACACTAGCAAGTAGTTGCTGCCTCTAATTACGTAAGTTGTGTATGAAAACTATGTCTCTGATGACATTTTATAACTTCGCAATTCATACCAATAACATGTTCACAATCGCTTATCAAGCATTTTTTACAATTAACAGCAATTTTTGTTGCAATGTATTAATTCAGATAAAAAATGCATTAAAATAAAAAGCACGTGTGTTTTAACAGTAAGTTAACATATAATTATATTTATAGCCACTAATAAATAATCAAGTATATTTTTTTCGCCATTGTTATAATTTATCGTTACACTGCTATCACTTTTCATATTTATTAAAAGTTCATAAGCCAAATGATTTTAAACACTTCTTACTCTAAGTTTAAGCCAGAACGTTCTTAGTTTATCGAGTATGTCTGCTAACAAATTACACGATACAAGGCTCTGTGTTTTTCCTATCAATAAATAAGAGAGGTATTCTGCTGCCCATGTATAAAATACATGTTCAGTAAAGTACATACTTAAGACATGAAATAAGTCTACGCTGGGCACTAATAAAGAGTATGGTTAGTTAACTTTAGTCTAATAAATTTTTATGATAGAATATGTGAATGTCTTTCTAAGACAGTTCACTGAAATAATATTCTGTGGACTTCCATGGGTAAGATATATGAATTTTTAAAATAACTGTAAGGTCTAATAGCTTTTCTAAACTTTTTAAGACTTCTTTTCCTTTTTTGATACTAAGCTGTGATGAGGTAGACCATTAGGAACTAAAAAAAAATTCATATATTGCGTCAAATGAAACAAAAAAGCATTAAATATTTCAATGTATCGTATTTCGCAGATAAAGACACAAACAATTGCATTCAATTTTTTTATATTAAGTGTATGAACTTATTTTAGAAAAGATACTTCAAGATGCTACTGTCATAACTGCATAATAAAATAATAACATCAGCAAACTCATGGTAGTGCTCTCAGAGTCATGATTAGTTTCAGCTACTATTTATTATTCTTAGAAAATTCTGGTGCAAAAACTGATATAAAGCAGATGAAACTAACATGCAAGTGGATCATATTCTTAAGATTAAGGAAAATGTAATATCAATCAGTTTTGTAAAAAAATGCTCGTTTAGTTCAATTTCGTTATCACCATATTCTTTAGGAACAAATGCTTCAAAGACTTATTCAATTTTCACGAAATATCATACGTAAAGTAAAATGTTGTTATTATTATTTTTTTTCTTTTTCGGATTACCACAACAGCCTTTTGACCTAGTCAACAGGGCCACTCACTTACAACCTATGTGTATCATATCTAATTAAACAATGAGCGCAGTGTGAGTGTCTGTACTAAAATAACTTGCCAGTTAAGCTGACACTATCTGCATCAATGGTGTATCGGTTCTACTCACTACTGTGTAGCATTACTCTGAGAAAGAATCCGTAGCTCAGGACATCTACTCATCTCCAGTTGAGCTGGCACTCTCTGCTAGAGCATCAGATCTAGGCTCATCAGCACCCCTAGAGAAGTCCCATCTGTCTAGGACCACTCATGCCCATAAGACCAGCGATCCCTGCCTGGCACCTGGCCTCAAATTTGCTAATTTCTAGCTATAGCCACAACACTGTCCCACATTTACCCAGGCCTAAAGACATGCGGGACAAAGAAAAAACTCTGAAATGACTCTGAAGGGAGTCGCACAGAAAAACCTGTCTCAAAACAGCTGGGGTTGCATAGTAACTTTTTCCAGTGATAACAGTTTTTGAAAAAATCCTCACTCACTGAAAATCGAGCCCATGACCCCTAGAACGGCGTTGTATCAGTCAGAAGCACGCTTACTACTCAGCTTACGCCGCTTTTATGAAATATTTTTTATCAATGACATAAAGTTGCATGTGCTACATACATCAGTGTGGTTTTACGTCTTGTACGATGTACGCCAACTCTCCTCTGCCACAGCATATCTGCAGATAATGGTTTATCATAGGATAATGACATTAAAGTGATAAATTCTTTATTGCATTATACAAATGTATTTCTAGTGCTAGACATATGAATTTAGAAACGAAGAATAATTCTTATTATTTGAATAGGGTTGGATTAGGAAAGAATTTCCTGCTTGTAGATGAATTAAATATCCGATCTTATATCTACGTTATTTATACGTGGGAGATAATTTTCTTATCATACTCTAATAATATATTAGGAATTCGAGCTATGGCTGAGAAACAGCTAAAGACCAAAAATAAAATCTATCAGAACCAATGGTGCAGGTGAATGTACGACTGCTTGGTAACTCAAGTGGTAGAGCAACCGTTTACAAACAGAAGGTTGCAGGAACGATCCACATCCGGGGAATTTTTTTTCATTTTTGTGAATAGTCTTAAATTTTTCTAAACTATCAATTTTGACTTCTTAAACTTTAATTAGAAACTTATTTGCCATTATAAAAGGATATGGATGGACTAAGGGTACTGTCAATAGAACCTGCATCTAGGTGTGCTTATAAATAATACAAATATTGCTTGTTATATATTGTTGAGAATTGGAAATCATACGTATAAATGATCAAATTTATTTTTCTTCTCATTGGTATACGTAATATTTTAAAATTGAGTATGTTTTTCTACTCCATACAAATACTTATATTTTCAGTCAGTTGCTTGTGCATACTGCAAAAATCCAGTAATTCTTCTCTTAACAATTTTTCTTTAAGTGATAATATGAATTTTCATTGTTTCTGTAAGCACATATTTAACATTTTTTTTCATGTTTTATACACACTTGTAGCATTGCTTGAATAATATTTAAAAAAAAATCGTCCAAAATTTATAAGATACGTGATTAGTACAGCATATTTCCTATATTAAATTAAAAATTAAGAAGATAAAAGATAAAATGTAAAAAAAAATAATGCTATAGAAAGAACAAATATAATTTTTATCACAAATTATAAGCGTTGTGTTTCAAATTCTTAATCTTAGGCTGCTGACATGATAGGCTCAGTGGGAATTTATAATGAATTTTATAATATTTTTAGAGGCTGCTACCATAGTGCTACCTTCTTGATTAAAATTATTTTTTCAATGTCTTTTACTCATAGAAAATATGTGAGGTAATAAAAATTAAAAAAAAAATTAAAATTG
The DNA here is from genome assembly GCF_036245765.1 of Copidosoma floridanum. NCBI lineage: Eukaryota > Metazoa > Arthropoda > Insecta > Hymenoptera > Encyrtidae > Copidosoma > Copidosoma floridanum. The sequence continues at coordinate 2,625,035 of NW_028321901.1, forward strand.
TTTCACAGACGATTTTAATATAAATAATGTGAACCGTGCATTTCTACCTTGCAGTAAAATTATTGATCCAGAAAATAAGTCGTGTCAGTTACTTAATAAATCTGTTAAATAACGTTTAATGTCATTTAAGTTTGTTTTCAGCTTCAAACCAAAAACTGTGGACTACAGTCTCACGCTCCTTCACAGGCTGCGGGACAGCAGATAGTCCAACTATTTGTTTGTTTAAAAAAAAAAAGAAGGAAGTAGTATAGTGTTAAATATAATATCCAGGTTAACTTACCTTTCTTTCCACTAATTATTAATTCAGATGACCAATTCGGATGACTTGTACTCCGTCTTTCCATTGGATTTATAATTCCTTATTTTACAATAATTTGAATTCTTTTTCTAATTAGTTTTGTGTCACTTTATTTTACGTTACTTGTATTACTATAAAAGGAAACAAAGAAAAGACAGAACGTCTGGTTAATCTTTAAATATAAGTTATTAACGTCTGCACTTAATGAGCGGCAGCGGGCTACTGAATCAAACACCGCGCAAAGAAATGCACCTTGCACGAAGTTTTGGTTAAAACTTCTTCGTCTTACTTGCTATGGGGGCGGTACTTGTTGACTTCATGTGTTTAAGCTTCATGGCTCGCTTCGGTTGTCACTTGACGCTTCCAAGAGCCACGAAAAACACAGTCAGCTTTGTTAGACGACGACTCTCGTTGAGTATGACTCTGTAAAGAGTTTTAAAATTTTATCATTGGGAATGAAATATAACAGGATAAAATAGAATAAAAATAAAAATTTATTAATTTACGCAAGTCGTCACCTAACAATACTCAATCACTCAGAGCGGTCACTGCTAGCCCACTTCTTTATTTGAATAAATAATAAATCGAGCAGCTTCACCTAATGACCTATTGCTGGCACGATTGGTTTTTTTAGTACATAAAAATCTTGATTATTTGTCATTGGGTTCGTACCATTAAAGATAAAATTTCATTTATTATTATACGCACGCCAACGCTACACACACTTTCCAAACAACGCCCCCGACTAAAACCACAGAGAGCCAACCCAACTGCCCATCGTCACCTTATCTCTTAAGAGGATGCCCCTATCCGTTACCCGAGGAAGCGCCTGGTATAAAGTAACTAGCATAACCCCGCTAGTTATAGAGCCATGAAGTACACAGTCAGCTTTGTTAGGCGACAAATCTCGTTGAGTATGACCCTGTAAAGAGTCTTAAAATTTTATCATTGGGAATGAAATATAACAGAATAAAATGAAATAAAAATAAAAATTTACTAATTCACTTAAGTCGTCACCTAACAGCCTTCCCTTCTTAAAACTATCACCGTCCTTGGTGAATATATAATATATGATATTGTAATTATTATTATTATAATTATTATTTTTTTTTTTATTTTTTATCTTATAAGTCAACATTTACTAGTTACATAACATAAACATTATACAATAATCCTTATAGTAATGTAATAAAGTATTAATTTACAGAATTTTTACATTTGTTTATTCGGGACTGAGAGTAAGGGAAGAAATGGACTATTAAACATTACGTCTTCTTCTTTTCCTTGGCCCCTGATTTTGTGTTGTTAATTACAAGTCTATTAAAAGTATCGAGATTTGCTGACACTCCCATCTCAAGGCATAGTTTATAGTGCCAGTCGTATTTTACCAAGTTGATATTTTCCTGGCATGATGGGCAGATTTTTTTAAATTTTATTTGTGTTTTGCACAGAAGACTGTGCACTTCAAGGTAGCATTTGTATATTAAATTTCCACACGATAAATGTGTTACTATTTCACGGCTTTTTTGCGAATCTTTGTGGGAGTCATTCGCCCCATACATTTTGATTCCTTTAAGGGCCCTTTCCATCGCTTCTTCGTTACAGTATGTAGCGAAGCTTAGGTATAACTGTCTTCCATCGTCGCGTTTGACATCTAATGGGTAGTATTTTAAATATCTCAAAGGGCTAAAGATCATTAACAACCGGGTGTATTCATCCGGATTCATAATGGCCGGTACCTTAGATACTACTTTTTGCGGAAGTGAGTCATTGTCTTTTGGATCGTTATTTATTTCGATCGTGATTTCTGTTTTTGGTTCTTTTGTGATGACATTTTTTGGCTGCTGAGTTATGCAATATACTTCTATCTGGCGCATGTTTTCTGCCCACTCAGCGGATCCATACGTTATGTAAACGGGAATGATATCTTTCCGTGTTTGTTTTTTGGTTGAAAAATGAATATCTTCTATTGGATATTTGTTTTCGAAAAATTTAATAATATAGTTTGTATTAATAGGTTTTTAGATAATAATGCTTATTTTGGTCCCGGTACGATTTACTCTTTCAAATCGTAATATTGGACTAAGCTCTTCTTCATTAACTTTTTTAAGGGTTTTGACTTCCGTCGCTGACTCTACATTCTTAGTTGGTGCTTCGATGTTTCGTGAAGATGATTTGTCTTCTACTTCAATGGTTGTTGTGTCATTTGAGATTGCTGCAGCAACTGCCGCATCACATGGTTGGTAATATTCGGCTTCGTAGCTGGTGTATGGGGCCGAACATGGCTGTTGTTTCAATGATAACATCAGACTGAATTTGTTAAGCAATGTTTCCAATTAGCACTTATCAATTGGTTCTTCGGTCATTATGTTTAACCAACGTCCATTTTCCGATATATTGTGGACCTTGACTTGTCTATTATTTGACAAGGGGACAGGTGCCGTTGACTTTGCCCAATTTCTCTCGTCTGATACATTTGACAATGAGTCGAATAGCTCCTGTAGCGTTGGCGCTGCATTTAGATTATCAGCCGATATCGTTGCCTCCCGTGGTGAAAGGAATGCCACTTCATAACTTGAGTACCCCATAGCACAGGGTTCCCGTTCGATGGACCTCACTATCCCGAAGTTTTCCAGAATTTTTACTAGCATTAGCCTACTATAATCCCCCTGCAGCAGTATGCTAAGCTGGAATCCATCAGCCATTGCTTCTGTGATATTAGCGTTTTGTTTGTCCATTGTGTGTGTAATTCTGCAAGCGTAAATATAATAGATGTTGTGAGGATCATTACTTGATACTATACATTTATGAGTGTTCTTGTAGTGTACTTCGTGTTGTTATTGTTCGTAAGTGATGTATGGAATGCAGATATGAGAATAAGATTAGGTTTATAAAACTATTGGATTATGGGTAGGGAATACATGGATAGATACAATTATTACTTATCATGCTATGCCGAAATATTTGCGTATTTGTAATACAATTGAATAAGTAGTTTTAATACATGCTAAAGCTTAATATTACAAAAGAGGAAAAAAAATTTTGACAATAGAGTAACATGCATCTTAAATAGAATACAACATGCGCTTAAAAATTTAAAGCCTAATTATTATTATTTTTATAATCATTATATTCATTTATTTATATATATATTTTTTTTTAGATGTTTATATATATATCTTTTTTTTTTTTTTTTTTTTAATTAATTAATAATAAACGTTCTCCATATGAATCCTAAAGATAAAATTAAACAATAAGGTGAAGTAAAGAAGAAGGAATACGTGAAAGGAAAAATTGATTTTACAAAGCTTAAAGTAAAAATCTTAGAACTAAGTGATGTGTATTCAACGTAAAAGGTGGCTAGTTGAATGGTAGGGTTCAATCATTGGGTTCATTTTCTGTTACTTTTGATCTTTCCTCGTAGATCAATGGTTTTGGTGTGGATTGACTTCGTTTCTGTAGTTTGTGTACAGCGTTGTCTTCTGCATGTAATCACATGTCTGTGGTATGTCATTAACTCAACATGTTGTTGACATAATGCTAAATAGTAACAAATAATAAAGTTCTAGTTACTAGTAAAAGCGGTGGCAATAAGTAAATTAGCTATATAATAGTTTATTCGTCAAATAAATCATTTTTATCGCCAGCAAGTGTCGGTAATAAGAAATTCAGCAATTTATTTGTTAGGAAAAATCGGGTTTCACCTGGTACGTATTCGACCAGGGAATCACGAGTCAGCCAATAACGCTACGCTCATGATGCTTTTTTACTGCTAGCCTATGTTACTATTTTATCTATAAATAATATATCAAAACTGTCATGTTGCTTGGCAGCAATGTTTGATTGCCTACTGTCACTTTGTTTTTCACAATACTGAGAATCGATAAGATTCTGCTTGCTGATACTTGCTTGCCAAAGATATAATTAATTTTCTTTTTTTTTATGTTTTACCAGGTTAAGTACCACGACAGTCTAAGCATCGGATCCAGGCTTATCTCTACCTGTTTTACTAATACTGTTTCGCATTCACCCAGGCTCGAAGACCTGTTTAACAAGGAAAAAATTCAACAAGAAAATTATTTTGACATAAAATTTTACGGAAAAACTTTCCCTAAAACAGACCGAAATTCATAAAAACTTTTTCCAGTAAAAAAAGTTATTCGAAAAATCTGTAAATTGATGAATAATCTTTATTTTTGGCAAGAAAGTTATGGCAATGAGTAACTTATCCATTTGTTAGTTTATTTCATAATCAAATTAAATTTTTGGTGAGCAAGTGATGGCAACGAGTAGCTCAGCTTTTGATTTGATTATTCAGTAATTGAATTCATTCTTTGGCGAGCAAGTGGTAGCAGTTGGTAGCTCAGATTTTTATTACATTATTTGATAAATGGATTATTTATTTGATGAGCAACTGTCAGCAAGTAGTAGCTTACCTTAGTTTTCGTTTGTTGAATGGATAAATTTTTTTTTTTTGTGAGCAAGTGGCGACAATGAGCAGCTCGGCTATTTATTTTTTTATTTGACAATAAATACGTTTTTTGGCGAGTTAATCACAGCAATAAGTATATTAGCTATTCTTAAGTTTGTTTGATGATCAAATTATTTTTTTATGAATGAGCAAGTGGCAAAAGGTTGTAGTTTAGGTAATCATTATAGTTTATTGGATGGATTAATTTTCTGATTAACGAGCAAGTAGTAAAACTAAGTAGCTCAGCTTTTTTATTAGTTTAATTGATAAATAAAAAATTTTTTTTGGTGACAAACTGACGGCAAGAAGTAACTTATCTATATCTTAAATTTATCAAGCAGATACATAATTTCTTTAGTGAGCAAGTACCGGAAATAAGAAGTTTAGCTATTTATTAATTTACTTAATGAGTAATGCATTTGTTTGGCAAGCGAGCGATGGCCTTATATAGAATCATTTATATAATAGTTTATGTCAAATAAATTAATTTTATGGTGAGCAAGTGGCACCAATAAATAGCTGAACTATCTCTTAATTTACTTAATAAATGATTTTTTTTAGTAGCGAGCAAAAGACGCCGTAAGGTCATCTGCTATCTATTGATTTATTTAATAATTATACTCCTTTTCTGTGCGACCATGAAATGGCAATAATTTGGTTAGCTGTTAGTTACTTTTCTGCTATGTTTATTTCTTTTTAGCCAGTAAGCGAATTTAACAAGTAAATTAGCAAATTATAAGTTTACTTAATAAATAAAATATTGTTTTGGTAAGCAAGCGACGAAAATAAGTATTGTAGCCCTTGATTAAAATGTTTGATTAATAAGATACTTTTTTGGCGAGAAACTGATGGCAAGGAGTAGCTTAGCTTCATTTTCAGTTTGTTTAATAGTGAGATTACTTTTTTAGGGAGCAAGTGGCGGCAATGAATAGCTGAGTTTTCCTTTAGTTTATTTGATGCTCTTATTATGTATTTTGCGGGCAAGCCATGGCAAGAAGTGAATCCTATATATAATTTATTTAATATGTAAAATATTTTTTTGGCCACAAAGTGCCGGCAACAAGAAGCTCAGCTATTTATAAGTTTATTCAACAATAAAAATTTTATTCTGGTGAGAGCAAAGGACGGAGATGAGCAGCTCAACTTTTTATGAGTTTCTTTGATAAATAAACTTCATTTTTTGCAAGAAAGTAATGGCAATGAGTAGCTTAGTTATTTATATAAGCTTAAGAAATAAATTAATTCATGGGTGATCAAGCGGTTGCAAAAAGTAACTCAGCTCTTTATTAGTTTATTTCACAAATAAATTACTTTTTGGCGAGAAAAAACGATTTTATTTTTTGGCAATAAGTAAATTAGCTATTTAGTGATTTAATCAATCAATTCATTCTTTGACAAAGAAGAAACAGCAAAGAGTAGCTTAGCTATTCAATATTTTAATTTAGAAATAAATTATTTTTGAGGCGAACTAGTGGTGTGCAATGAGTTGCTTAGCTACTTATTAGTTTAATAAAAAAAATTAATTTTTTGGCAAGAAAGTGATGGAAATAAGAAGCTTAGCTATTTATAGATTATAATTATAATATCTCTATGTTTATATCATTGTTTATGCAACATAATAATTACTATTTATATAATATTGATGAAACGTAGGTTAAAGTACTATAAAACTGTTGAAATGTGTAGAAGATAACGCCTACGTTTGCTAAGCCTGTACAGTGAGATTATATAGAAACAAACAAGCGGAGTATTTTATGCAAATATGACGTATTACCATGCGTAAACATATATGCCACCATCAGAAGCTGGTTCAGAGCCTTTAAAATGATTGTTCCTACAAAACGCAAAAAAATTTGATATAGAAAAACATTATTCAGATCCCTCATTTCACCATAATAAATGTATGAAGTATAGAGAGGAGGGTAGTCAGAGCTCGCAAATATGTGCGATTCTTCAAATAAAAGGTACACACCATATTATTAATTTTATTTTGTCGATAATTCTGTAATGTAAGTTTATTATTATGTGAGTAATTAAGAGCACCTTAAATATTTTACAACTTATTCTTAGTATCACTTATAAACTATTTTTGCCCCATTTGTAGAATCTCTAGAGGAAGTTGAATTGTTTTGGACTCAAAATCTAAAAATTACAAGAAGAACACCAAAATTAAATTTGTCAAGTGTGTTGAATTCAAATGTAGAAAATAACAGTTATTAATCAAATAACGCTAATGACATTATTAACGATATTGCAACTGCAAAATCTGATGCAAAAGTGAAAAAAAAATTTTTAATTATAATAACATGAACTAAAATCGTTATAAGAATATTTTTTTAATTGGTTCAAGCTGCTGCCAAAAAAAAGAGTAAGGGTAATACCGTCCAAAAAATTATTAGCCGATGTATAAATGCTGATCAAGTTAGTTCCAATGATTCAGTGTTGACTACACGCACGTGTGAGAATCTGTTTCTTAATAAACATTTTGTTTTAGGGAAATAATGACGAACTTGACAGCCACCTTCGGTCATCAACGCCTATCATATCTCGTCCAACTTCTCCTGAAGATAACTCACAGTCAGCTTAAAACTTTTGTTCTATGCGTTTAAAATCAAGATTTGTCAATTATTATTTATTGCCATGGATATAGGTGCCTTCAATGTGGAAGATCTTATGAATCAAACCGTCAAATCTACAAACAGAACAAGCTGTACCCACTTGACTCTAACAAAAAAAAGTCATCAAAGATGAGTTTGTAAAGTATTTAAAATCTAGAGTCTTAATAGCACAATTAATATCTGATGAACCAAGTAAATGTGATTTTTTTCATTATAATGCAATATCTGCTGCAAGAAAATGCCATATTAGACAACTTGCGAATATTGATACTCAAAATACTATAGATCTAGACAATAATACTTCTTTAAATGACAATTAATATGTATGTATAACATTAAACTAAGAAATTGATTTGAAGAAAAAGCTAGCATTTGATTCGAATTCAGCTCATAAGTCATGTTTAGTTAAAACAAAGCTTCAACTGTGATCAAAACCAAAAAAGCTGTAAGCTCATTGAGGAGTCTCTCATTTATTTCGTCTTTAGATATTTAAAGTGTAATATCAGTATTAAGAAATTAACAAAATCTTATTTGTTAATTAACTTATGACAAAAGTACTTTATGTAGTGTTTTACTTTAATTATACCTTTAAAAAATTATTATTTCTACATGTATTCAAGGTAAGCCTCGTAGGATAGATTTTAGTATTAGTTATTGCCACATAATGCTTTTTTATATTATGAAATAATGCTAAATTGGCGCTCTTTTTTTTTTGAATATGCTAAATAAGACAGGTTTTAGTTTTAACTTTGGCCTTTTCATTTATTTTTGTACAAGATCCTTGGCGCTAGTACTCATGTCTCACCTCGGACATGCTAAAACACTCTGATTCAACTGTTTATTATTTTAAATTGTTAAATTTGTTTTTAAAACCACAATATAAATTGAATTGTGAAAAACTATTGGAAAAAATCACATGGATTTCCCATGTTGTACAGGCATTAAAAACCACATTTTTTATGATAATACCATACAATAAAAAAATGTGTTTTTTTTTCAATAAAGAAACTATGCTGAACTGCGCCGTACTACGTCAAACTACGATGAACTGTGTTGAATTGCCAGAATCAATACTTAACATAATCAATACGTCTATATATATAATTATCTACAAAACTGTGCAAAACTGTGTCAAACTGTGCCAAACTGTGTCAAACTGTACCAGATGTTCGAAATGGCTATAGCTTGGCACACATTAGCTCAATTTGGCACTGCTTAGCTCAGTTTGGCACAATTTGTCAAGAAAACCATTTCCACAGGAATGTGGAGCTCCTTGATCTGGATTAACAGGTAAAAGATTAATAGGTTAAAAATCAGTTGGATTGACAGCAGTGCTTGAAACGTGTACTAAAAAAAAAGATTAAACAACCCTACTGAAAATATTCAGGTGACTTGTCACATTATTTGTCAGGTGACATGTCAGATCAAAAGTCGTGCCAATTTACTATATAAAAGTGTCATGTAGGATTTTCATGTGGATTTTTATAAGCTAGATTTTCGGCGATTCCAAAATAAAAAAGTGAAACTTGTACTTCTAACTGCTTATAAGCTGTTAAAATAACTAATATAAATAAAAGAAAAAAAGGATCCTGTAATGGGATTTGAACCTGGGCTGGAATACTGGCAGTCGAGTATCTTTACCACTTGGCCAGAATGGATGACACACTTGAGATAGAATTTACGTCCTTATCAGGTACATCTAAAACTAATATTTGTTTTACAATTTCGTGAATAACATTTACTGCCTTAGTTTTCTAATTGATAATTAACTTTTCGTAAATGTACATTTTACATTGTTTCGTGTCTCTTAATACGTTCGTCAACAGTTAATCTAATAATTTATTTTACAACTTCTTTTCGTTCACAGAATTTACTTAAACTTTATGGATACTTCACTTTCCGAAGGAAAAAAGTCTATTTCAAAAAATGTTATAAATTTGTTTTAACTGCTACAAAAAGATTGTGTATTACCTTTTCCTGTTCAATTCTTCAATGTGCATATCAAATACCAACAGAAATGTCTTTAAAATAATGCTTTTAACAATTTCCAATTCTAGTTAAGATAACAATTTCCAAATTTTTGTGTGAATATAATAGTTTTCGAAAAAAATGTAAAATGTACATTTACAAAAGGTTAATTATCAATTAGGAAACTAAGGCGGTAAATGTTATTCACGAAATCATGAAATAAATATTAGTTTTAGATGTACCTGATAAGGACGTAAATTCTATCTCAAGTGTGTAATCCATTCTGGCCAAGTGGTAAAGATACTTGACTGCCAGTATTCCAGCCCAGGTTCAAATCCCATTACAAGATGCTTTTTTTCTATTTATATTAGCTACTTTAACAGCTTTTAAGCAGTTAGAAGTACAAGTTTCACTTTTTTATTTTGGAATCGCCGAAAATCTAGCTTATAAAAATCCACATGAAAATCCTACATGACACTTTTATATAGTAAATTGGCACGACTTTTGATCTGACATGTCACCTGACAAATAATGTGACAAGTCACCTAAATATTTTCAGTAGGGAAAGTACTGTACACTAAAATTTTGTTAGAATGATATACGTTATTAAGCAAACTAATAATATAGGCTTGTATTATAAGAAAAAATACTATAAGATGTACCTTCTTTAAAAAGATTCTTGAATAGCTAACCCCGTTGTGGATCAGATGAAATTCTCAAGGATCCGGAATTAACCAGATTTTTACCAAGTACTGGGTAATATATGATTTTTTAGTTGGAACGACAAAAAGTATAGCATTAAGAAACTTCTCTGTTACATCTTGAAAATAGCGTCTTATGTCTTTACTGCAAATGTTTCAAAAGCCATTCTCATGACAGATATACGACAAAGTAATTATAGGTTGGATGTATTTTTTCGAAGAAATCAGTTTAGTATAACGTTAGTAGAAGAGGTATCGAATGTATTTGTGTTAAAAGTACTATATAATAATAATTACCTGCTATGCATCACATAAACAAGTACACTTTGAGTGTAATTATAATCATAAGCGATAAGCTGCTGGTCTGACATAAATCAGCTGTTGTACATTTGTATACGGTAGCGGTTATATCTATTACTTGTACAAGTGTGATGCATATTCTCCTTTTTCGCTTGGTTTTGCCTCTTTGCTCATGTACATATATATATATATATATATATATATATATATATATATATATATATATATATATGTAATGGGATTACCTTTTAGGTTGTTGTGGACTGTTAAGATGTGTGTGGCTGTTTCAGATTTAATGTTACTAAGTATTTTAGCTAGGTAACAGTGGCACAGGTAACTGGCTCTATCCCTAATAAATATTAGTCCTGATTCAGCTAAAAGGATATTAGTTGGCGTGCTCATACGGTATCCCAACGCATATCTTATTGCAGCGTACTGGATCTTTTCCAGTTTGCTTATCATGTTAGCGTTGTTTGGTAAGTAAAGAAAACAAGCATTGTCCATCAGAGAGTGCACATAGATTTTGTACAAAATAAGAAGTCTCTGGTTGAGTGCCCCACCAAGTACCGTGCAAATATTTTTAGACTCTGAGTGCATCTTCTGTGAACTTGAGTAATATGTTCTCGGAAAGAGAGTCTGTAATCTATAACTACACCAAGAAATTTGACCCATTCAGAAGACTCAATAGATGAATTATTAATTACAATGACTGTTTTACCTGGTTTGATACCTCTTTTGTTGGTATGTAGAAGTTTAGTTTTGGGAAGTGAAATATTAAGGTCTAGAAGTTAACCTCTTCAGGTAGATCGATAGCTGTGAGAGTCATGCCTAGTGAAGATGTGTCTTTCACGGGTTATAAAATTTACAAAATTAATGATCTTTGGAGAGAAACCCATGTTTACAGAGAAATGATGTGAGTGAAAGAGGCCTATGACTGTTGCCATTAGGCTTCTTGACAAAGTGTATGTATACATTTTGATAATAAAACTACTGTCTTCTTGCTCCTTTGCCATAATTAAGGAAATTTAAATGAAAAAACTTGGAATCTTGGAGAATGGCTATTCATTCCATATTATTAATAGGACAATATGATCCAATATTTCGGAGTCATCCTGACTCCCTCTTCAGGAATTTGTACAAATTACAATATTAATGATATAAAAAACATCATGACATATTACATTAAGTAAAAATATAAGTCACCTATGCCGATGTGAACATGAAAGCGTTAAACGCAGCATGACTGATAAAGACTAGTCAGTCATAACCATGGCAATGGTGTACTAATAATAAAATAAACTTACTATTATAGATTTTACGAGTTAAAATGTATGTTTAAATTAGTTATTTACAATATAAGTCACAATATAAGTCACATCCTGACTCAGCCCTTGTAACTGAAAGATATTGAATGTAGTAATATGGTATTAAGGTCTTGTCACCACATAAGGGTGCACTCACGGTCAATGTATGTACAGGGAAACAGCGAACAACAGAAACGTGGCCACCAAGTGGCACACCCATCAGGCAACTACCGTCAAGAGCAACGCCACCCATGCATCCTGTCTCTAAGTTCATATAAAAAGGACTTGTAATGATCCTGTAGCTTATTGGTATCTAGTTTTCTATTAACATTACGGTTAAAGTACGAAATATATAACATCTCCGAAAACTCGTTTTTAAATTTGTTGTTTTCTTGGTCCAAAATTTTGACTTTATCGAGCTTGAAAGTATGGCTGAACTCAGAACAATGCGCATCAATGACAGAATTTTTATCACACTTGTGAACCATTCTCTTATGTTCGTCAATACGTGTGGCCAACCTGCGCTTACTTTGACCTACATAGAACAATCCACACTTGCACTCTATCCTGTAAACAATGCCACTTCTTTGCAATTTTGGAGTCTGATCTTTACCTAGTCAGATTATATTTGTAAATTTATTAGAGTTTTGGAAAATAGTTTTTAATTTGTGTTTGGAAAAAAATGAACGGAGAGTCTTTTCGAGACGAGGAGAGAAGGGTAAAATAATGAATGAGAGTCTAGGACTACTTTCCATGACAGGTGGCGACATCTCACAGTTGGTGAGAGAGTTAGTGTGGTTTTTGTTTTTATTAAGTCTATTGATTATACTTATTCTGGCTTTAATGTATTTTTCTATGAAACATGTAGGGTAACCATTCATGATAAGAACTCGTCTCGCTCGATCAATGTTTCGCGACCTAAACTTCGGATCTGCTAGTTTGAAAGATTTGTCAATTAATGAAAAGACTATTGCGATTTTTTGTGACACTAGGTTGTGAGAGAAAAAGTTTAGAAGTCTACCGGAAGATAAAGGCTTACTAAATAAATCTATTACGCAAACGGAATCCGCGATACGAGTGATGGTGACGTCAAGAAACGGAATGACGCCGTTGTCTTCACGCTTCACCATAAATTGTATGAAAGGGTTAAAATCATTAAAAATCCCTAAAACAGTGTCAACACTATCCAATCGGATGATCAAGAGACAGTCATGCACGTATCTCTTATACAACAAGCAAGAATCTCTACATCTCGGCAACACGGATTCCTCCAGGGACTCCAAAACGATTTCTGCAATCCAAGATGATGTACATCCACCCATGGGAGTGCCACATGTCTGTTTGTACGTGTGATTGTTGAAAGTAGAATAGTAAGAGTTGATTAGGAAGTCTAAACCATCAAGAAATTATTTTCTGTCTAAATGCATGCTGTCGAGGGTATGTATACATCTCTCCAGGAGTCTGAGGATGAGTTAGATAGATACATTGAATTGAAGACGTCAAGAATCATTAGCTTGTATTGAATGGGTACCCTATAAATCAGGCCAAAATCTATGCCATTCATGCCACGAGCTGTCTTGTGATTTTTGCTATTAAGCGCATCATTAAACTCTGCTAGAGAGAAAGGATAGTCAAAGAAAACGTTTGGATCCGCACGACGAAGAGATTCAGGATTAGTTCAGACCCTCGCAGGGCATATTTTTTAAAGTGCTGTTTCCAGCTCTGTTTCATTCAACTGCATGTTTTCAGTCAAGTGAAAAGGTCTGGCTATAATCCAGCGATTTTTAAATGCTTTGAGTCTATACCATACATATGTTGGATTTGTGCAAAAATTAAGATTAGCTGTAAACTGTTGATAGCTATTTTTTTGGTTTTAAAAAGGTTCTTAGATAAGGCACATTGCTTTTTTTATTCTACTAAGTCGTTTAATTGTAAAGTGTACAGGTATTTCTTAATGGCTGCGGTTTTGAGCCTTGCAGCCCTATCGCATTCTGCATCCCACCACACCACAGGATTTCTATTTTTGCGTTTTGAGATCTGTTTTTTGTTTGGGGTAGCAAGTTTAACAGATTCAGTGATAATAGAAGTAAACATAGTGTATCTCTCCACTGAAGTAGATAAATCATAATCATTTAGAAAAAACTGAGGGTAAGCTTCTTGTTAAGCTTGTTCAACTCTATTCCAGTCAGCGTGCGTAGTGCTACATTTAAAGGTTCTTCCACAGTAATAATACTTTTGAGCGTTAATACTTATGTAAAAGGGAAAGTGATGGGACTCGTACGTAACATCACACATCTCATAATTAACCCAGTCAGAAAGGTTTTGAGTTGAAAAGATGAGATCAAGGTATGATCTGTAATTAGTGCTGAGTTTTATATATATACGCGTATCAAAGTTATGTAAATGCAAATTACGATGACAATGAGCAACCTCCAAACGTCAACCGTTGTCATCATTGTAATTACAATTCCAATTAAAATTTTTAGCATTGAAATCACCTAAAAACAGAGAGTAGCTGTTAATGTCTACACAGCCAACGATCTCGTGCCATTCTGACTGGGTCAACACATACTCAGGTGCTCTATAACAAGCATATAAGTTAATGTTAGGTTCGGTGTTATTAATTTTAATTTCTTACATCTCTACCGTCTGCAATGGCGAAATTACAGGTAATTTGGTGAATGCTAAGTCATCACGTATAAAAATAAGTATACCGCCTCCATCAGCATGAATTCTATCATGTCTGTAAGTGCAAAAACCTTGAATTTCGTATGTCTCGTCAGGAGTCAGCCATGACTCAACAATGACTGTCATATCAAAATTAGTAGAATTTTTTTTAACAGATGTTACTTTGTTGCAGTAACTCCTGGCGTTCCATAACATAATTCTAAGTGAGGTGTTATATAATGAGTTGTTGTCATTAAATGCATTGCGCATGCCTGCTTATATTGCGCTATAAAAAATAATTTTTGCTATACTTGATTTATATAAAATATGTGTCTAAATCTAAGTTTTTTTTTTTTTTTTTTAAATAAAGAGTTTATATAAATACGTTGAATTTCTCTTGTATCTCGTGTGTAAAGAAATCCTGCGAATATCTTGATTGGTGTCGAGGATTGTCTGGGTATGTGCGATGAAATCCAAACTGCTCGGTGGTTCCTTTTCTGCTAGGTAAGTAATTATTTTCGATGGATGTTTGGTCCCTTACTTGTGTTGATTGATGGTGTACATTCGTGTTGATACCGACTTTTTCCATAGCTTTGTTGTAAGCTGCAAGGTTAGTAAACCGTGGTTTATAACCATGCAGGTCTGTTCTGCCTAGAAAATCTGGATAATTTTCTTCTTGGTATTTATACCAGTTAGTTCTAGGTGCAAAGGTTTTAGTCCTGGCAGGTTTTGGCACGTTTGTAGTAGAGTAAGATTGTCCTCGCTGTGGAGAGTTGACTTGTGGCTCATTGGTCTTGTTATGTTTTACGGCATGAGTATACAAGTTGTTGGAGTCAGATTCTGCATCCTTTGGAAGTATCTGCGGTGGTCGTAGACAATTATGGTCATTTATGTTCTGTTGCTCTGTGAGCGGAGGAAAAGACTCTTAAGTGAGGGCTACATTGTGTGGGGTAAAATAACCCGTGGCAATTTTTCTTGCATCCTCTATGGGCTTTTTTTCCATAGCGATAATGTACTGCACATATTGTTCACGTATCATGATTAGACATCTCTTATCCATAGCAAAGTGGTCTCCTAGACAGCTGGGGCATTTAGGAGAGGCAGAAGTGCACTCACCATCGTGTCTGGTTTCACTGCACTTTTTGCACTTAGGACTAGCCCCACAGTCTGACGAGTTGTAGCTCGGTTTATAACAGGAGAAGCATATTCTTGGAGTTGCAATGTAGGCACTGACTTCGTGAGAAATGCCATACAAATAAGCCTATGGAGGTAAGTCTTGTCCAACAAATGACACAATAATAGAAGTGGTTGGCAATCTTCTGGGCATGTCCTTGCCCTCCTCCTACTGTGGATTCCTCTTTGTTATCTTTTTAGCATTGTAGATTTATATACTGCACTTAAGGTCATTCAAAATATCCTCCTCTTTTACATCAGTATCAACACCTCGGATTACACCTCTTCGTATCAATCTGTTGTAAGGTATGAATATATTACAGCCTTTGTCTTGTATTTCTGTGTCACTTATGAGTTTATTATTAGCTTCTTGAAAATTATTTAAGAAGACTTCAATTTTTCTAGTTGACTTAGGTATTATATTGTCTACTTTATACTTGTTATACACAATTTTACTTACTGCATATCTATGCATCTTGGGCGTGGGGCCTTCCTTAGGTCTCTTACTGCAGATTAGTACACTGTATGGCCCTTTATTTTTAGAAGTATAACATTGTTGTATCGAATTGGTTTTACTTTTACCGTTATTTTTGTTGATTGGGGTAGCGTTAGTTGCTGCTTTTTTATCACCAGCCTGCATGGAGGCAAGTAAGATCAATTATTTAGCAGCTTGTTTCTCCTCTGCATTGGACAGCGTAGTTCATTGATGTTTGAGGATAACATTGTCGTTTGAGCCATTCACGTTGGTTTGTTTTGAACTCGCCCTCTCGTTGCTTCCTGCCTCTTGGTCAGAGGTATCCATTGATTGTATCATGTCGATTACTCTGGGGTGGTAACGCCTCCCAGATTCCCCGGGTGGCTTAGCTAGTCTTTTAACTTCCTTTATGCTTTATTTAACGTACAAGCGTGGCTAGAAGGTAAGGTTAGTAAGCCACAATTTCCTGATCTCGCGCCATAGCGTGATCTTAAAACTGGTTCAGTACCTTGAAAGAACAGTATGACATCTTGCCGTTGCAAAAATGCTCAATTTCGTGCAATCAAATCTTTTCTTTTGCGTTGTAATCTCAGTTAATTGCAGCACACCAAAATTCGCTCACACAATCCACCATCCGTCCCTAAGCCAATCTCGTACAGTATATCGCACAATATATATACTCACACATATGTCTGGCTCTATACTGTACATGTATACCTATACACAAACTCTTTACGCTGCGTTAAAAAACGCAAGAGTTCGAAAGAAAAAAGCCAACGTCCCTTATGCGTTGGCTCCGTGGCTAACAGGTATGCCTTTACTTCATTGGAGTGCTTGCGTTTAAGTCAAAGACTGCATGTAGACGTCACATGACTTCGTATGAGTTATTTTTAAAGCTACTAATCAGAAAATAAACGCATCTATTCCTAACGTTTGAGGCATAAACGTTACAAGCTAATCGCATAGGTTCATAAGAATAGGACTACTTCCATAGCTACTACGCGTTTTTTCTATGATTCTTTTCTCTGTGTGGTTAAACATCTTAAAATGGAGAGGACTATAAAGAAACTCGTTGAGCTGGCGGTCAGCGCTGTAGGCACCCTTAAACATCACCAGGCTAGGCTTGAGAAAGTGGAAGAGCCAGGGAGTAACTAAGCAGTGAAGGAGAATGGGAAGGCAAAGAGTAACTGAAGGCATGGGGGGAAACCCCAAGCCCAAAATAAACACCAGAAAAGGCCCCGAAGAAATCAAGAAGTCTCTCAATTCTTAACGAGCTTCGCTTTCCGTAATTGGTGTAGGGGCCGAGGAATTATCAAAGGCTACAGCCATTATGCATCCAACTCTTAAGTCAAGTAAAAATGATGATTTTGCGTTGTCGTTTTCTGCACTAGTTTTAAACGAGCTTACACATTGTCTACCTAGAGAATATCTTTCGACAGGTAATTGGCCACATATTCAAGGTTTAGAGCTTGCGGATCCACATTATTTTAAATCAGACAAAATTAATTGCATTATAGGGGCAGATATTTACTCGTCTATTATGCTTAATGACCTAATTAAAGGCCCAGTTCAAACCCCAGTAGCGCAAAACTCCGTATTTGGATGGCTCTTAACAAGTAGTGTATCTCCGGACGCTTGCTATTTAAATGAAAATCGAGTTCAAGTTTCTCATACGTACACAGAGCCAATGCTGTCAAAAATTCTCACAAAATTTTTGGAAGTTGAGGAGGTACGCCGCAAAGTCATTTTGTCGCCGGAGAAGGAGTTCTGTGAATCTCATTTTGCCAGCTCCCACTCTCGCAATAAAGACAGTCGGTTTACTGTTCGGCTACTGTTCACAAAGTGACCAATACTGGCTCTTCCACGACCAATCGCTGCATCTTACCTTCTCTGCGTTGAACGTAGACTACAGCATGATCCACAGCTTTAGGGAGCTTTTAAGGCCTTTACGCTCGAGTATCTGCATCGTCAGCATATGTAACTCGTACCCCATTCGCAAATAAGGATTCCTAATTATTACTTGACACATCACGCTGTAGTTAAGCCATGAAATCCAATAAAGATACGCGTTGCCTTTAGTACTTCACAAAAAACGCCCAACGCTATGTCACTCAACGATTTGCTCTCATCCGAGCCCAAGCTCCAGTCCGATATTGCAGTCATGCGAACGCATTGGTGATTCTTTAAATTTATTTTTACGATGGATATAATGCAAATGTTTAGACAAATTTGCTGCAGCGATCTATGCAGTCGTGCCCAGTCACTCAGCTACTCTATTAGAGGCTAAAAGCAAGGTCGCTCCAACGAAGGTCCAGTCGCTGCCTAGACTGCAGCTATGCGCTGCCACACTGCTTTCACGACTGATTCTGTATCTTACTTCCAAGCTCCACCATCACCCACTGAAGAGCATACACTGCTGGTCCGACTCAAAGGTAGTGTTGGAGTGGCTACGCTTCCCTGGGTGGCGGATAGGGGCATCTTCTTAAAATATGAGGTAACGATGAGCAGCTGGGGTTGTTCTCTGTGGTGGAGGTTGGGGGCGTGGATCAAGAGGTGTGTGCGGCCTTGGCGTGTGTATCTGCGGCAATGTAAACAGGGGACTAGTAACCCATGTCTTCATCGGTGTGGATGCATGGGCTCCTTGTTCTTCGCTTTTTGCTGCTGCCGTGGGTGGCACTCCATTGCTTAATGCGGGCCAACAAAAAATAGCACCCGTCGTGCATAGAAGTAAGCGGTGGTTAAAACATTCTTCTCAGATACATGCATCACACACTCGCACTAAACAAACACAGGGACACTTACGGATTGTTCTGGGTTGCGTGTGGCGGGTCCTTTTCGGGGCTTGCGTTGGAGGCCTGGTGGCGGGTGAAGCCAGATGATGAGGCCCAGGTAAGTCTAGGTAACAACATCTGATATGGCTGTACGCCTCATAAACAAAAAAAAGTGGTGGACCGACTATTCTAGGCTTACTTCCACTGAAGAGGCTATGTGGCGGTACCTTAGTGCCTTACGCCAGCATGTTTTGTTGGGTTCTTTGCGCAGTCGTAGGACTGTACACCTGCCACTCATCTCGCTGGGATGACTGTAGTAAACCACCATATACATACATTACTCACAAACACCATTATTAGACTTGTTACTCAACGCCTGGAAAATCTCCGTGGGTAGGACTAAGGGAAAGTGGCTACTCCCGGCTGGCTCGAGCAAGTAGCAGTTTTTTTTGGTTACAGAGAGAGCCGCTGCCCCAGCTTAAACTATTCCCAAATATTCATTTTTAGAAATAAGAATAGTGCTGGCCTTCGCAGGTCAGTACAATACTCAAAAAGATGCAAAAATGGGAAACGTCGATGCAAAACTAGTACTTCAGGCGGTAACCTCTCTGAGGAAATCCACCAGTAGTTCTGATCTGGTGAAAGCCTGGGTGACTGTCGTAGGCCCCATGGATTCTGGGGGAGGAGGGGCCACAAAGACGTGTCTTATGGCCAACAGGGACTGCTAAATGTTCCATGGCCTTTTCTTACAGACAAAGGACGAAGAGGAAGCCTGTCGAGTTTAGGCACTAAAGATATCGAGGACAAAAATGTGTCAGAATTTAGCAACTAGACCCGGGAGGAGCTTTCCCCTTTAGTAGGAAGTGGTGCTAAGCTCAGAGTAAAGCAACAGCAAGTGGCTGATAAAGTCCAATCAGCAACGGAAGACATTACAGAGACGCTACAAATGATTAACAATAAGTACGGCAACACAGCCAATGCTGTTAAAAGTGGGCTCAAAGTAGCACTTAAGCATCTTCAAGAGGCAGAGGTGCTAAGAAAAGGCTGTTTTACTGAAGAAGAGTTGTACACCAACGCTTGGAAGTCGTCATTTAAATCCCTGCAGTAGAGGGAGCAAAGGTGAGATAATTTTCGATGGCATGTACAGAAAAACCCTGAATACTGCCCTAAAAGGAACAAAGCGAAGTAAAAGAAGCAGAAGCCCATCAGACAGCCCTGAGAAATGCCAGCAGACTATGTCTTCAAAGAAAAAGAAAGCAGGTAGTGGCAAACAAGAAGAAATTTCCCTGAAAGACAAAACAAGCCAGAAGAAGAAAGTGGACGCCGCAACAACTGTAGTAGTGAAGATGGCTGAAGGACAGACCTTTGCAACGGTGCTGAAGACTATGAAGGCGAACTTTGACCCCGATAAGGCTTAAGTGACAGTCCAAAGTGTTGTCACTACAAAAAAAGGAGACACAATTATTAAGGCCAAAGGTGTAAAGAATGTTACTGCATTCTCACAGCAAGTCGAAAAGTCAGTAGCTAGACAGGGTACTGTCAAAATGAGCAACATAAAAGTGACATTAGAGGTCGAAAACCTAGATGCCATTGTAGAGGAAGATGAGATCAAAAAGACTTTTGTTAGGACTTTTGAACTAAAGAGCCAGAAGCCAGAAGTAGCTCTCTTTAAGCCCAATGCCAGTGGACGGAGGCTGGCGTTGATGAAGGTGGACGCAGCAACTGCCAGACGAGTAGAAGAGGAAAGCAGGTTACGAGTTGGCTTCGTAAGCTGCTAAATACGAAGAATAATTAAAGGAACTAAATGTTACAAATGCTTGAGATATGGACACGTCTTAGGCAACTGTGAGAACGAAAACAGATCCAAGCTTTGCTTCCGGTGTGGAAACTCAAACTACCGGAAGAAAGACTGTCCAAGCCCAGCACGGTGCTTCCTTTGCCCAAAAACGGACAACAAGCACGAAGCAGGCAGCGGGAGCTGCCCTTTCTTTGGAAGAGCCCTAAAAGGGGCCAGAGATAAGGCCCAAGCAGGATCAAAATAAGGCACAAAAACCTTGAGTTGAAAGACAGGCTTATGTGGGCCCACGCTGCGCTAGGTACTTTTTACCTATCAGCAAGGGAAAGCATTAAGCTCATAGTGGTGCTGGCTTAGTAGGTGGCCTACTACAAAGCGCTGGACAAGGTGCTGGTCCTAAGGGACCCTGAGTCCTTTTTAGGACTCGAGAGCATCAGCACCTTTAGCAAATGGTGGCAAGTTGACTCGTTTATGCTGTGAGACGTGATGGTCTCCCTGGTGGCTTCACCCTGAAGTAATGATAACGCGGTTCCGGGGTCAAAAGCCACGCGGCATGGGGAGGGGGGGGTTTTAGTGGGTATGAGTGGTCTAATAAAAAAAGTCCACCGAGTCTAACACTACCGCTGTCCCTGCGGTGTGCCTTAATGCATTTTCCCTCTCTCCACGAAAAAAAAAAAAAAAAAAAACTACTACTACTACTACTACTTCTACTCTTCAGTTTGGTTTTACTAGATTCTTAATACCGGGTGCTTCCCCGGGTAGCGGAAAGGGGCATCCTCTTAAGATATGATGTGGTGATGGGCAGTTGGGGTGGCTCTCTGTGCTAGTGGTCAAGGGCGTCAATTGGGTGGCGTTCGTTGTGTTGGTGTGTGTATCTGTATCGGTGTGGATGAGAGAGTTGTGCGTTTGTCTTCATCGATGTAGATGCATGAGCCGGCCCTGCTTGTGCTTCTTAATCTTTGCTTACTGCTGCTGCCAGGGGTGGAGCTTCAATGCTTGATGCAGGCTAAAAAAAACTAGCACCCGTCGTGTATAGTAGTAAGCAGTGGTTATAACATTCTTCTCAGATACATGCATTACACTCTTACTTAACAAACACAGGTATACTTACGGATTGTCTTGGGTTGCGGTTGGTGGGGCCTTTTCCTGGCGAAGCTGGACGATGAAGCCCAGGTTAGTCTGGGTAACCACATCTAATATGGCTGTACGCCTTATAAACAAAAAAGACGTGGTCGGCTGACTATTCAAGGCTTACTTTCACTGAAGAGGCTAAATGGTGACACCTTAGTGCCTTACGCCAGCATGTTTTGTTGGGTTCTCTGCGCAGTCGTGGGACCGTACACCTAACGCTTGTCTCGCTGGGATGACTGTAGTGAACCAACATATACATACATTGCTCACGAACACCATTCTTAGACTTGTTACTCAACGCCAGGTAAATCTCCGTGGATAGGACTAAGGGAAAGTAGCGACTTCCGTCTGGCTCGAGCAAGTAGTGGTTCTCGGTGGTTACAGAGAGGGCCGTTGCCCTGGTTTTAACTATTACCAAATATTCATTTTTAGAAAAAAGAGTAGTGCTGGCCTTCACGTGTCAGTACAACATTGAAAAACATATTAACATGTGAGACGTCGATAAAAAACTTGTACCCCAGGCAGCAACCTCTCTGAGGGAATCCGCTGGCAGTTTCGATTCAGTGAAAGTCTGGGTGACTGTCGCAGGCCCCACAGAAAAAAAATACTATTACTACTACCACTACTACTTTCGAGCGGGGTTATGCTAGTTACTTCATACCAGGCGCTTCCTCGGATAAAGGATAGGGGCATCCTCTTAAGAGATAAGGTGACGACGGGCAGTTGGGTTGGCTCTCTGTGGTTTTGGTCGGGGGCTTTGTTTGGAAAGTGTGTGTAGCGTTGGCGTGCGTATAATTATAAATAAATTTTTATCTTTAATGGTACAAACCCAATGACAAACAATCAGGATTTTCATGTACTAAAAAAACCAATCGTGCCAGCAATAGGTCATTAGGTGAAGCCGCTCGATTTTTTATTTATTTAAATAAAGAAGTGGGCAAGAAGTGACCACTCTGAGTGATTGAGTATTGTTAGGTGACGACTTGCGTAAATTAAAAAATTTTTATTTTTATTCTATTTTATCCTGTTATATTTCATTCCCAATGATAAAATTTTAAGACTCTTTACAGAGTAATACTCAACGAGAGTCGTCGTCTAACAAAGCTGACTGTGTACTTCTTGGCTCTTGGCAGCGTCAAGTGACAACTGAAGCAAGCCATGAAGCCTTAACACATGAAGTCAGTAAGTACCGGCTTTATAGCAAGTAAGACGAAAAGGTTTTAACTAAAACTTCGTGCAAGGTGCATTTTTTTGCGCGGCGTTTTAGTTAGTAGCCCGCTACCGCTTATTAAGTGCAGACGTAATAACTAATTTTATAAGATTAACCAGACGTTCTGCCTATTTTTCTTCTTTTCTGTTTTATTTTATATGTATACTAGTAATTTAAAATAAAGTGATATAGAACTGATTGGAAAAGGAATTGAAATTATCATAAAATAATAAATAACAAATAAATAAATATAAAAATAAATAATTATAAATTGACGGAAAGAGAAAGTGCAGGTCATCAGAATTAATAATTAGCGAAGAGAAAGGTAAGTTAATCTGGATATTATATTCAACACTCTACTTCTTCCTTCCTTTTAATTTTTCTTGAACAAACAAATAGTTGGACTATCTGCTGTCCTGCAGCCTGTGAAGGAGCGTGAGACTGTAGTCCACAGTTTTTAGTTTTTGATTTGAAGCTGAAAACAAACTTGAATGGCATCAAACGTTATTTAACAAAATTGGTAGCAGAGAGGGTTTATAAACTTTAGCTATTTGTTCGTTTATTATATATTCTCTTATTATTATCTTTCTCTTAAGAAACACGAAACACCATTCAATGAAGCATGTTAATAAATGACGCGTAATACCCTATATAGTACACTGTGCGCAGACGCGTATATGCTGTGCTTTTGCGGATAGCATGGTATATGCGATATTTCGTTATAACTAAAAAAAAAAAAAGAAGAATAAATTAATAAATAAAGTAAATAAAGAAAATAATAAATATTATACGACATTCATAAATAAACGAAAAAATAAATAAAAGTTAACTGTCGTTAAAATAACAAAAAATAGATGAACAAAAAGATAATAATGTGTTTTAAATGATAATAGAGAAATAAGAAAATAGTGACCTCTTATACTACGCGCTTACAAGACAGAACAAATACACTGTTCCTACCCTGAATCTGCTAACCAGAGCGGTTCATCCCTCTTGTCCTGCTGAAATAGCGGACATTTTATACCCAAGATCTGCTAACCAGAGCGGTCTTTCTCTTCCTACCCTGAATCTGCTAACCATAGCGGTTCATCCCCATTAGTCCTGCTGAAACAGCGGACACTCTTCACCTTAGATCTGCTACTGAAAGCGGTCTATCAAAATAACAAATACATCCACACAGACATATTTGCACGTAATAGTGTTAGTAGAAGAAGAATTATTAAAAAAACGGAGTAAAGATTTAATATAATTAATGATTTCACTTATATACCCACGATTGTCTATAAAATAATATTTCATGAAACCGCCAACGAATAATTTTGCAAGTAATAAAAAAGGTAAGAGAAGTGGTAGAAAATTGTTTATGCAAGAGCTTATAAGAGAGAAAAACGGTCTAGAAAAAAAATTAGATTTTAATAATAATCAGTTACAAAATTACTATAACTGTGATACATTAAAGAGTTATTTATCAAAAAACAAAAAAATCGAGAAACAAGTAGTAAGTACGTTTCAGAAAAATAACTTTTATAATTCAGAAATTATTGTTCAGTGGGAATGCGATAAGTTTAAAGTTTAATTAAATACACAATTTGATGAATTAATTGCTTTCGCGAAAAAAGAGTTTCTCAGAGGCACTCAAGAACATATAAACCGCACATGCAGAAGATTACTCATATACATACGAATATATAAAAAAAATTATTAATATGGTATGTAAACCGTGACTGTCAAGCCCATTCTTGCTTAAAGAGGAAAAAGTGTTAAGTTAAGTCGGATACTCTCGTACAGAAAGAGCTCTTTAATATGACACCGCGCACTAGCTGATGCTCGCGTAGCAATTTGTATGTATAGCTACACATGCCACATTAGAAATCCTTGCGCCGTATACTCCCTTGTTTAAAGCAGATGATATCATATAAGCGCGCTTGATTACACTCTCTCACCTTAGTTTTTAAGCAGACTCATAGTACACTTATCGTATATTACAAAAATTAAAGCAAACTTCTTGCACTTGCACGCGTTAAGCAAACGCTCACATTAAAGACATACACATCCACACATGAATAAATACAAAGATATATATACATGTACATACAATTATTTCCTTATTACTTATGTCTTCTGCGATAAATGTCAAGGATTTAATAGAATATTTTTCCAAAACAAAGAAACAAAACAAAATAGTAGTATAATTTTTTTTTGTTAGTATTACACACATAAAGAATAAAAAAAAAAAAAATTAAAATAAAAAAGGTTTAAAAAAAAAAAATAAAAAAAACGAGAAGAGAAAAACCACACGTAAGGTATTATACAACTAAAAAAATGGTCAATGGAAACGATGATGCCGATATCACAGTAGCCAAAGCGCTGATGGGGTCTCTCAATGCCAACTTCTCATTTCAGCATGCGATTAAATCCATCCCTATATTCGATGGGAAAAATATTCCACTGAAGGATTATATACAAGATGTTAGAAATGGAGAAAGCTGGGTCAGAGATGATCAAAAAGATTTATATAAAAGAGCAGTATTGCAAAATTTACGAGGTGCCGCACGCATAAGCGTAAGTGGCCAAGATTTCGAAAACCTTGAAGCATTTACAACCCATTTAAAAAAAAGATATGCAACAGGAAAAACCGTTGCTTACTATCAAACTTAGCTACAAAAAGGGCGCCAAGGACAAGGCCAATCGGTTGGTGAATATTATAATTATGTAAACCTACTGCTAAGCGGTGCTGAAAAAGCCTTGATGGAAGATAAAGGCAATACATACGATGCGCATATGATGACCCTTATAAAAGACATGGCGTTAGACATGTTCATGAAAGGACTAGCACCTATGATAAGCCAGCAGGTAAATGCGAAAGAACCTGCTTCTCTAGCCAACGCCTTCGATTACGCGTTAAGATTGGAGAAACGAATGAGAGCGGGTATAATTCTGGATACGCGATATCAAGGACTACCTCGTAATGACTTTAGAAATAATTTAAGCAACTCATATCAACAGAAGAATAGGTATACCGATCAGCCATTCTCATCACATCAAGTGGCACAAGTTAATGAACAACAGATCGACCATGAGAATAATCACGCTGATAGGCAGTATAATAATTATCAAAATTATAATAGACAATATCAACAAAAAAACAATGAACAGAATTACTGTAAAAATTATCAGAATCAGGGAAAAAATTAAAATTTTCACAATCAATCGAGAAACTCTAATTATTATCAGAATAAGTTCCGACGATATAATAACAAAAATCATAATGATTATTACACTCAAAGGAATGCTAATTTCAATCCTGGTAATAATCAAGGATACCGAGACAAAGGTCAGAATTACAAAAGGTATTCCCGAAATAATAATTATGATAGTTATAATCAACAAAGTTTTAATCCTAACTATCAGAATCATAACTTTCAAAATCAATACCAACCAGGAGGCGACCGTTTTTCGCATCATTTAAACTCTCAGGCAGCTCACTCCCAACGTCGTTCGTAGGTGAGCCCCCAAAGACAGAATTCAACCCCTACACTGAATGTTTCAGCGCAGGTAATGAAAATAGCAATAGAATTGAAACCGTCCACATTGGTACCTGCCAGGGACTTGGCATAGACAACGAGCCTACAAGCATAAGGTTATTAATCCCAGAAGGAAAAAATGACTTTATAACACTCATGATCGATACTGACGCCGCCTCAAATCTGATTAAATTAGATCAGTTGCACCCATATTCACGAGTAGAGACTAGTGAAATTATTAACCTTACTGGAATCACACCTCACCCAGTTTTAACTAAAGTAACAACGTATATGACCATACAAAGAAAACCTACGATTTTTTAAGTGATCCCTAACGATTTTCCGATCAAAGATGGTGGTTTATTGGGTCGAAACTTTTGTAAGAAATGACGAGCCACATTATCAGATTATCATGATGCTATAGTACTAGATGATAATGAAATGAGCCCCATCCCTTTTTTAAAAACTTTTGAGGAAATAGAGCTATTGGAAAGGGATGAACAAGAACAAAAAACCATAAAACTCAAAAAACAAGCACGGGAAAATCAAATTTTAGCTACAACCCTCGATACTAACAAAGAGACAGAATGCCTTAAGGATAAAATTAACCAACAGAAATTTTATGACGAATACATCGTAGGCCCACCCAAAAGGTCAAATAAACCTAAGTACGAAAAATTTGGAGACATAAAAGCTGATTTTCATTTTCGAGATGAGTTTGATTAATTGATCTGATCAGAAAGAGGTGAAAATCTTATGAAGGCCACTGATAATAAAACTGATAAAAGTGGGATATACAGTGAAAATAACGAATTAGTCGACCAACCCCATGCCATTAAACAGAATAAAAGTACTCCTAGTGTAGAACATTGCCCTAATGAGGAACAAAAAAATACCAGTAAAGCAAATAAATATACGATTAAGGCTCGAACTTGTCAAATAGTAAGAATTAATTTAATTAATACTAATTTAACTAAAGAATACTTACCGCGAATTGATATAAGGTGTGATAACATATATTTAGGAGAAGAAATAGTCAAAAATGAGAACGGCCAATGTGATATTATGGCAATAAATACTAATAAGGATAATATTACGATTGAAATAGACTCAAGAGAAATCCTACCTTCCGAATACATTGCACTTAAATTTGATTCCGATACTAGCAGCGAACATGAAAGATCAATTGTTAAAAATAAACGAGATAGAATAAACGACCTAAAAGGACTCGTGCGCACCAGTCATTTAAGCTTGGAAGAATGAGACCCAATATATCAATTGATTTCTGAATTCTCATAAATCTTCTTTTTACCAGGAGACGTTTTACCGTGTACTAACCTCGTCGCATACGAAATCCTGACGGAAAATAACATCCCTATCAACACTAAACAATATCGTTACCCACCAGTACATATAAAAGTTTCAGAGGAACACGTAGCAAAGAAACTTAACGATGGAATAATTGAACCTTTGTCATCACCGTATAATTCACGTCTTTGGATTGTCCCTAAAAAACCTGATAGCCAGGGAAACCCAAGATGGAGGGTAGTAATTGATTTCCGACAACTTAATAAAAAGACCATTGGTGATGCATATCCATTGACTAATATCGCAGATATTATGGACCAGTTGGGGGAGCCGTATATTTTTTAGTTTTCGATTTGGCAAGTGGATTCCAACAAATTCCCATGGATGAACATGATAAGTATAAAACAGCATTTACGACACCCCATGGACATTACCAATATAGACGAATGCCCAAAGGCCTGAAAAACGCACCTGCCACGTTTCAACGACTAATGGATCTCATATTGAGAGGCTTATTAAATGTTGAAATGCTAGTGTATTTAGATGATACTATTATTTACGCAAAAGATCTAGTAGATCACGAGCGTAAAGTTAGGTTATTTTTCGATCGGTTAGGATCAGTGAACATGGTACTCCAACCAGATAAAGTTGAATTTTCGCGAAAAGAAGTAATATTTCTTGGGCATATAGTGAGTCAACGAGGGATTGAACCAGACCCTAAAAAGATACAAGCCGTTAGAGAATTTCCCCAACCAAAAACTATGAAAAATATTAGACAATTTTTAGGACTAGCAGGATACTATAGACGCTTCATTAAAGATTTTTAAAAAATAGCTAAACCATTATCAGATTTATTAAAAAAGGGAAAAAATTTGAATGGACTGTAGTGCAGGAAAAGAGTTTTCAAATACTAAAGGATCACCTATGCCGAGAGCCTATTTTACAATTCCCCAACTTTAGTAAATCATTTAAGTTAACAACAGATGCATCTAACTATGCAATTGGAGCGGTATTGAGTCAAGAAAAAGATGAGTTTGACCATCCTGTCACTTACCTTTCAAAAACTTTAAATAAAGCCAAAATAAATTATTCCACGACTGAAAAGGAATGTCTAGCCACACTATATGCAATGCATCACTTTCGTTCGTATTTATTAGAAAATGAATTTATTCTCGTAGCCGATCATGAGCCATTGAATTGGATGCATACAAGAAAAGACCCAGGTCAGCGTTTGATGCGCTGGATGTTTAAATTCACCGATTATGAATACACTTGTAAATACAAACCAGGAAGACTCAATACCAACGCTGATGCATTATCTAGAAACCCAGTAGGACCATTTCTTTATGCAGAAAATAATACAAACAATGGATTACCATTACTAAAAGTTTTTATAATGAATCGAAAGAAAATAGAGGAAAAGAAGAAAACAGAATTACAAAGTCAGAGGTAAGGATTAGTAAGAGCACTTAAATTAACGATGATCAAACCTAAAGCAATGCCAACAACCTTGAAGAAAAAAATAGGAGTAACAAAACCAAGAAGCATGACCAAATCGAAACCAGATGTACCTAAAATGATCAAGGGCCCTGGACGACCCCTTAGTTTAAAAACAAACAAAGAACGGCCAAAATTAGATCATAGTGTGATTGCTCAAAGAACCGGAACAAAAACATTTCCACAGCCACAGAAATCATCTACATCTCAACCGAATATATTAAGAAATGTCACTAAAAATACATCAAAAGATTCTAGCTCATTAAAAGTGAATTTTTCAGAATCGGTAGCCTCAGCATCACACGCTAGCGATACAAATTTAGAAACTACAGAAATAAAACATTATAGTTCCAAAAATGAGGAAATGACACAATTACCAGTTAGAGATATAATTAACCTTGGTGCATCGTCAATAACAAGTATGTTCTCCGAAAATGACCCAAGCGATACTGAAGAATCGTCAAGAGAAGATACTCAAATACCAGTATATGACCCTAGACGAAGTGGATTACGGCAAGAACTGACTGAAACAGAAATAGACTCAACTACGGATACTAATTCAGACTCAGACATGACAAATACTGAAATTTCCGTTACACTAATTTCACTTAGCAAAAGTTCAAATCATGACGTTTTTGAAGACCAACCTAAAACTACGATAAATAATACTGATGAAGTTACTTATCAAGAAATAGAAGAGTTAACAAAGAGATTTAACCAAAGCCTTCAAGAATATTTGGACAAGTCTAACAACGATGATGAGCCCGAACAGGCCGATTTTTTATAAGTAACTAGATTTTCTGACAGAGACAAACTGGACCCCGAAATTTAAGACATATTAACCAAAATGGACACCTACGATCCTAATAATTTTGATGATTCTGTATTAGATAAAAGAATTGCAGATATATCAAGACGTACAACAGGTCTTGAACCACTATTCAATGAAGAAGAAATTTTAAGAAAATATAGGACAAGTGAAAAATTATCAATTACCCCACGTATTTAGGAAAATACATTCTTAAGTTCTAGCACACCGACGCAAACGAGTACTTTTGCTACTGCAAAAAACAGACGATCTAAAGCGCCAGACTTGCAACAAATAACAGGAAAAACCCCGGATAACTTTAATGAAAACAACAAACAAATAAACTGCTATGAAAATAAATTAATGAATAGAACTATTGCACCTGATTTCATGTTACTATCGGACTTATACTCTTTTCAACCCATCAATCGATACAAACAACAGCACGGAAAAGTGTATATAAGTCTTAGTAATAGTAGCAGTAGTACTGATAATTATAAGAACGAAAATGGAGCTAAGCTAGTAAACAATGTCATTACCACCAGATATTGCCTTACATACAAAAGAGACAATATAGTTCATTTTATTAGCAAGGATTGTCAACCAGTCACATCTGTTTCAAGGCTGCTGAGATCGATAGGTGCACTGGGCTTTAGCTATTTGGAATTGAAGAAACCAACAGTTGGTCAAATCTTAGTAACACCTTATGGAGGACATAATATATTGTCAATCATTATTAATAAAACGTCGACTGATTTAGTATCTTCGGAAAGTCTTACAAAAGCTTTTAAATCGCTTAAAAAAATATTATTGAGACGAAATCTTAAAACCTTCCGAATTTCAAGAAGGGGAGATCTTACAGACAAATTAGAACCTGGATTGATAACAGAAACGTTATTAACAATTTTTGATAAAACACCCATACAAATTACTGTCTGTTACGGTAAGGTTGATTTTCCGAAAATCCAAGAACGTAATGAAATAATACAAACATTACATGACAGCCCTATTGGAGGACATAAGGGAATAAACCAAACTTACCAGAAAATAAGAGAACGGTTTTATTTGCCCGGAATGAGAAATGATATTCTTAATTATGTACGTAAATGCAACAAGTGTTAAGAGAAAAAAATTGAACGACTAAAAACAAGAGAACCCTTGGTACTTACAGATACACCTATTGAAGCTTTCGATAAGGTTTCCATCGATACCGTTGGTAAATTAGGAATAACACCAAATGGTAATTGCCATTTCCTGACCATACAGTGTAATTTGACTAAATATATCATATAAGTCCCTGTTCCAGACCTAAGATCAAGGACTCTTGCCGATGCACTCGTACAAAATCTAATATTAGTTGATGGTGCGCCTAGAGCCATTCTATCAGATAGACATGCTACATTTATGTCTAACTTATTAGAACAACTCATGAGAACCCTTATAACCAATTATCTCACTACATCAGCATACCACCCTCAAACAAACGGATCACCAGAGCGAAGTCATGCTGCCCTAGCTGACTTTATACGAACTTACTCTGAAACATATGATGACTGGGACAACTTAGCAAAATTTGCAGCTTTCACGTATAACACGAGTGTACATGCAGCAACAAATTTTACACCTTATGAACTAGTATTTTGGAGAGTAGCGAGGTTGCCCTTGAAGATACCTAAAGATAAAAGATTACGAACATACCCACTATATTTACAAGATCTTATAAGGCAACTTCAAGAAATGCAAATTGCGGCAGAAAATCAACACATAAAGATGAAAGAACAAGCAAAAACAAGATATGATAAAAAATTAAAGCCTCTAAATGTTAAACCAGGAGATTACGTTTGGGTAAAGAAAGAAGTGCGTTCCCATAAATTTGATCCTTTTTATAATGAACCCCTAAAGGTTAGAACAGTTTTAGAGATAAATAATGTGTTACTTGAAAAAACCAATGGTGAAACCATACGCAAACATACAGATAAATTAAAACTAGTTCCCCGATAGTAATATGTTGTAGGAAACATATTCTACATGTCTTCCAGAAAAAAAAAACACAACGATGCAGATTATATTGGCCATCTTAATGACAATAGCGTTTGAATGCCGCGCAGATTCAAACTATGCTAATCAGGGCAACTATAGCATGGAACCACTTGAAGCAAACCCTGAAATATACTACGAACGAATCGGTATAACAAAAATTAAGAAAGCCAATTAAAAGATTGTGATATGGCTGGTTGTTAATAAATTCATATTGGTACAAACACCTACTCAAGGATTAAGCGGAACTTTTCGATATTGTATTGTACAGTTTGGTTATTCTAATTGCACTCGCTATATGGAAATGGACCTCTTGAATTAAAAAATAAAGCGATTAACAAACCTTAAAGCAACACTATTAAACATAATAAATACTGTGGGAATCCATGCAGGGGATAACATTATTCCACCCCCCAGCATACGAGCAAAAAGACTGACACCTTTTGGAATTATTGGGAGCATTGCTAAAGGACTTTATGGCTTAGTCACAGAAGATGATTTTAACGGTATAAACACTAACATTAACCATTTGCATACTAATCAAAAAGAATAGATTAAATTGTACGAACAAAATAGCCATATTTTTGCAGCTGCATTCAAAGAACTATACAATACCACGAAACGCCATAAGCATATTTTAAAACAAGTTGCTGATATATTGACTTCAGGACAGGATTTTACTCTTGACAGATATCTGATTCATTTTTCAGCATACCTTAGAAGAACTGAGGCTACCCTAGATCACATTATTCGTTACCATGAAGATCTGATTGACATCTTGCATGATTTACAAAAAGGTGAAGCACATCCAAAGCTATTTTCTCTAAATACATTTAGAACAGTAGCAAGAGATGTAAAGAAACTTGCGGGAAATCTAGAATTTGTAGCACCAATAAAGAACCTTAATGCTGGCGAAATAAGTACTCTAAGCAAATTAGATGTTGTACATCAAGAAAATAGAACCATGGTAATATTACATTTGCCACTCGTAGATCGAACCCCTTATAATCTTTATAGAATACATCCAGTCATGATACCCCAATCTGGACAAAATGGATCTGCCTACATTAAACCGTCGTACCCTTACCTAGCAGTAGCAGCAGACCATAATTCGTATTTACGACTAAACGAAGTTACATTTAACCAATGCGATAAAATGGTATATGGTTATATATGCTCGGCTATGGAACCGCTCAAGGAACCCTATTCTATGAACAAATGTGAAATTCTTATGTTATTACGACCTGGACCAGAAGTATTTAAATACTGTGAAATTATGTTTACGCTAAAAACCGAAAGCCAATGGATTTATTTACCAGCTGATAGTTCATGGTTATTACCAACACCCAATGAAGAACAATTGAACATTATCTGTCCTAATAAAATGGATCAACAAGAAAGAGTAAAAGGTATAGGTCTTCGACGAATAAATGATGGATGTACGGGAAAAACTCACAGATTAACCTTAACCAGTAAACATAAGATTATCTCTGAAATACAATATATCTATCAGGTAGAAGTGAACTTAAACTTAACAGTACTACATGAACCCTAAAAAGACACTGATGACTTCCATGACGCTATAAAATCGATTCGAGAATTAAACTTTAATGAACAAGCATGGACAGATGAAAAATCAGATGTACAAAATATAATTAATCAAATGGAGAAAATACGGACCCGAAAGTAGAAGGAAAAACAAACTTCTCTTTTTTTTTTTAATACAAAATGTCATTGAAGCTATTATTATTATAATTATAATAGCAATACTCATCAGCAAAGCAAGAGGCTGTTTCAAGAAGATTATAAAACGTAGTGTCTCGAAAAAATTTATAAAACGTACCATCAACCCACTAAATGCAGAACCCCGAGTAACCATAAAACAAGAACTAAATGAACACGAACCAACTCAACTGTATGTTGAAATTGAAGAAAAACAAAGAATACCTAAATCATCTAAAGCTAGACCTATAATGAAGACACGGAGTTTGATACTCCCACGCCATACACCCCAAAAACTGGAAATGGACTCATAAATCAAAAGTAATTTGATACTGTTTTCCTTCCAGGTAGAACAATAAGCCCCGAATATGAAATAACAATAAAGACTAGAGTCAACATAAACCAACCTTCACATGAAGTTATCGAAAAATTAGAAAATAAAGGAAATATGAATGAAATGCACATACTTACGGATTGACATAGTCATCAACATCGAACTATAACTACCAAATACAATAGTGATTCATTTACTAAAGAAACTGATGAAACACTAAATACAGGAGAAGAATTTCAAACACTTACTTCTTTTAAGATGAAATCCACTATTTGTTAAGCAGAAAAGATCTTTCCACCAACACCATCAAAAAAAGACAATAATACACCAAACATTATCCAAAAAGACTTATGTGTCTTCTGCCATGGGATGTAGAAGAAACGAAAAGGGAAAGAGATTTCTTTCATCATTTTTCTCAATTTGGCACCCCAGAATATTGTTATGCCGTAAGAGATCGGCGGGGAAGATTATCCCAATGATATGTGAAATACATGAGTCCTAAAAGTGCTATTTTAGCATTGCAGAACAATGAACCCGAATATCGCACAAAATACGCTGAACCAATTAAAAGGAGTGCAAAATACAAAATGAACCGAAAATTGACTCACCAATTATGTCAACAACAAGTTAAGTTAATGACCTACCACAGACACGTGATTACATGCAGAATACAACGCTGTACGCAAACTACAGAAATGAAGTCAATCCTTACCAAACCGTTGATCTACGAGAAAAGATCAAAAGTAGCAGAAGATGAACCCAACGATTGAACTCTATCATTTAACTAGCCACCTTCTACGTCGAATACACATCACTTAGTTTTAAGATTTTAACTTAAAGCTTTGTAAAATCAATTTTTTCCTTTCACGTATTCCTTCTTGTTAACTTTACTTTATTGTTTAGTTTTATCTTTAGGATTTATATAAAGTACGTTTATTATTAATTATGAAAAAAACAAAAAAATAAAAAATAAAAAAAAAATAAGAAAAAAATTTATTTATACATAAATATAAATATAAATATATATATATATAATAATTATAAAAATAATAATAAATAGGCTTTAATATTGAAAGCGCAAGTTTTTTTCCATTTTAGCTGCATGTTACTCTATTGTCAAAATTTTTTTTCTCTTCTTTTGTGATATTAAGCTTTAGCATGTATTAAAACTACTTATTCAATTGTATTACAAATACGCAAATATTTCGGCATAGCATGATAAGTAATGATTGTATCTATCCATGTATTCCCTACCCATTATCCAATAGTTTCATAAACCTAATCTTATTCTCATATCTGCATTCCATACATCACTTACGAACAATAACAACACGAAGTACACTACAAGAACACTCATACATGTATAGTATCAAGTAATGATCCTCACAACATCTATTATATTTACGCTTGCAGAATTACACACACAATGGACAAACAAAACGCTAATATCACAGAAGCAATGGCTGATGGATCCCAGCTTAGCATACTGCTGCAGGGGGATTATAGTAGGCTAATGCTAAAAAAAATTCTGGATAATTTCGGGATAGTGAGGTCCATCGAACGGAAGCCCTGTGCTATGGGGTACTCAAGTTATAAAGTGGCATTCCTTTCACCACGGGAGGTAGCGATAGCGGCTAATAATCTAAATGCAGCGCCAACGCTACAGGAGCTATTCGACTCATTGTCGAATGTATCGGATGAGGGGAATTGGGCAAAGTTAACGGCACCTGTCCCCTTGCCAAATAAAAGACAAGTCAAGGTCCACAATATATCGGAAAATGGACGTTGGTTAAATATAATGATCGAAGAACCAATTGATAAGCGCCAATTGGAAACATCGCTTAACAAATTTGGTCCGATGTTATCATTAGAAGAACAGCCATGTTCGGCCCCATACACCAGCTACGAGGCCAAATATTATCAATTATGTGATGCACAAGTTGTTGCAGCAACCTTAAATGATACAACAACCATTGAAATAGAAGACAAATTATCTTCATGAAACATCGAAGCACCAACTAAGAATGTAGAGTCAACGGCAGAAGTCAAAACCTTTAAAAAAGTTAATAAAGAAGAGCTTAGTCCAATTTTACGATTTGTTAGAGTAAATCGTACCGGGACTAAAATGAGCGTCATTTTAAAAGAACCTATTAACACAAACTATATTATTTAATTTTTCGAAAACAAATGTCCAATAGAAGATATTTATTCTTCAACCAAAAAACAAACACGGGAAGATATTATTCCCGTTTATATAACGTATGGATCTGCTGAGTGGGAAGAAAACATGCGCCAGATAGTAGTGTATTGCATAACTCAGCAGCCAAAAAATGGTATCACAAAAAACCTAAAAACAGAAATCACGATCAAAATAAGTAACGATCCAAAAGACAATGACCCACTTCCGCAAAAAGTAGTATCTAAGGTACCGGCCATTATGAATCCGAATGAATACACCCGGTTGTTAATGATCTTTGGCCCTTTGAGATATTTAAAATACTACCTATTAGATGTCAAACGCGACGATGGAAGACAGTTATACCTAAGCTTCGCTACATACTGTAACGAAGAATCGACGGAAAGGGCCCTGAAAGGACTCAAAATGTATAGGGCGAATTACTCCTAAAAAGACTTGCCAAAAAGCTGTAAAATAATAACACATTTATCTTGTGAAAATTTAATATCCCAATGCCACCTTAAGGTGCACAGTCTTCTGTGCAAAACACAAATAAAATTAAAAAAGATCTGCCCATCATGCCAGGAAAATATTAACTTGGTAAAATACGACTGGTACTATAAACTATGCCTTGAGATGGAAGTGTCAACAAATCTTGATGCACTTAATAAACTAGTTATTAACAACACAAAATCAGGGGCCAAGGAGAAGAAGAAGACGTAATATTCACGAGTCCATTCCTTTCCTTACTCTAAGTCCCAAATAAACAAATGTAATAATTCTGTAAATAAGTACTTTAATAGATTACTATAAAGATTATTGTAAAATGTTTATGATATTTAACTCGTAAGTGTTTACTTATAAGATGAAAAAAAAAAAAACCAATAAAATAACATAATATAAAATATTCACCGAGGACGGTAATAGTTTTAAGAAGGGGAGGCTGTTAGGTGACGACTTGCGCAAATTAATGAATTTTCATTTTAATTCTATTTTACCCTGTTATATTTTATTTTTAATGATGAAATTTTAAGACACTTCACAGAGTCATACTCAACGAGAGTCGTCGCCTAACAAAGCTGACTGTGTACTTCGTGGCTCTTGGAAGCGTCAAGTGACAACCGAAGCGAGCCATGAAGCCTAAACACATAAAGTCAGTAAGTACCGGCCCAATAGCAAGTAAGACGGAGAGGTTTTAACTAAAACTTCGTGCAAGGTGCATTTCTTTGAGCGGCGTTTTAGTTAGTAGCCCACTGCCGCTCATCAAGTGCAGACGTAATAACTCATTTTATAAGATAAACCAGACGTTCTGTCTATTTTTTTTCTTTTCTGTTTTATTTTATATGTATACTAGATATCTAAAATAAAGTGATATAAAACTAATTGGAAAAGGAATTTAAATTATTATAAAATAATAAATAACAAATAAATAAATATAAAAATAAATAATTATAAATCGACAAAAAGAGGAAGTGCAGGTCATCAGAATTAATAATTAGTGGATAGAAAGGTAAGTTTATCCGGATATTATATTCAACACTCTACTTCTCCCTTCCTGTTAATTTTTCTTGAACAATTAAATAGTTGAACTATTTGCTGTCCCGCAGCCTGTGAAGGAGCGTGAGACTGTAGTCCACAGTTTTTAGTTTTTGATTTGAAGCTGAAAACAAACTTAAATGGCATTAAACGTTATTTTACAAGTATGGCTGCCCAAGTTAACAATTTATTCAGACAACCAAGCGCGCTAGCAGTAGGTGCGCTGGGTTATTGAGTTGTGTTGCCCAAGTTAATAATTGATTTAAGAAACCAAGCGCGCTGGCAGTAAGTGCTCTGGGTCATTAAATTTTTCTGCCCGAGTTTATAATTTATTAAAAAAACTAAGCGCACTGGAAGTAACTGCTCTAGGTCATAAAGTTTTGCTGTCTTAATCGATAATTTATCTAAAAAACCAAGCAAGTGCTCTAGGTCTTTGAGCTTTGCTGCCAAAGTTAATAATTTTTTAAGGAAACCAAGCGCAATAGCAGTGAGCGCGCTGGGTTATTGAGTTTTGCAGCCCAACTTAATAATTTATTTAACAAAATCACGCATGCTAACGGTAAACGGGCTGGGTAATTTAGATTTGGTGCCAAAGTTAATAATTTTTTATTTTAAAACCAAGCCAGTAGATACCAAGCGCGTTGAGTCATTTAGTTAAGCTGCTTAAGTTATTATTTATTAAAATAAAGTAGCGCACTGGTAGCAAGCACGACGGATCATTAAAATTTGCTTTCCAAGTAAACAATTTATCTAAAAAATTAGGTGCTGCTATTCAGCACTCTAGATCATAAAGTTTTGCTGCCTAAAATGAGAATTTATTTAAAAAACCAAGGGTGAGAGCAGTAAGCATGGTGGATCATTGAGGTAAGCTGCTCAAGTTATTATTTATTTAAATGAAGTAGCGCGCTGGCAGTAAGCGCACTGAGTCAATGGACTTTGCTGCTTGAGTTGATAATTTACTTTTAAAACCAAGCGCGCTGGCAGTGAGCCCTTCGGGTCATTGAGTTTTACTGCTCAAGTTATTAATTTTTTTTTAAAAACAAGCTCGCTGGCA
Organism: Copidosoma floridanum; assembly: GCF_036245765.1. Lineage (NCBI taxonomy): Eukaryota > Metazoa > Arthropoda > Insecta > Hymenoptera > Encyrtidae > Copidosoma > Copidosoma floridanum. Next base: position 2,663,913 of record NW_028321901.1, read on the forward strand.
GTAAGCGCTCTGGGTCATTAAGTGTTGCTACCCTAGTTAATGATTTATTAAAAATGCCAAGTAAGCTGCCAGTAAGTGTGCTAGGCCATGGGGTTAAGATGCTTAAGTAATTATTGATGTAAACAAAGTCGCGCATTATCAGTAAGTGCTCTGAGTAATTGAGTTGTACTGCCTAAGTAAAAATTTGTTTAAAAAATTATTCTCACTAGCAATAAGCGCGTAGGGTCATAAGATTAAGCTGCTTGAGTTATTATTTATTCAAACAAAGTAGCGCGCTGGCAGTGACGACGCTGGGTCTTTAAGTTCTACTGCCTGAGGTTATAATTTATTCAAAAACCCGAAGGCTGGCAGTAAGCGCTCTGGGACATTGAGTTTTGCTATCTTAGTTAATAATTTATTAAAAAAACTAAGCGCTTGCAAAAAGTGCACCGCGTCATTAAGTTTTGCTGCCCGAGTTGATATATTATGAGGAAAACCAAGCGCGTTAGCAGTCAGTGCGCTATGACATTAAGTTTTGCTGCCCTAGTTTATAATGTATTTGGAAAACCAAACGTAGTGTCTGCAAGCCTGCTAAGTCCTTAAATTTTGCTGTCAGAATTGATAAGTAATTAAAAAAACCAAGCGCGCTTGCAGCAGGTGCTCTGAGTCGTTGAATGTTGCTTCCCAAGTTTATAATTTATTTAAAAAATCAAGCACGCTATCAGTAAGCGGACTGGGTAGTTCGGTTAAGCTGCACAAGTTATTATTCATTCAAACAAAAAATGGGTCATCCAGGTTTGTTGTCCACTTAATAATTTATTCATTAAATAAAGAGCACTGGCAGTAAGGGCTTTGGGTCATTAAGGTTTGCTGCCCACTTAATAATTGATTCAAAGAACCAGGCTAGCTGGCAGTACGCAATTTGGGTCTTCGGGTTCAGCTGCTTGAGTCGTTATTTATTTAAATTAAATAGCTCACTGACAGTAAGCGTGTTGGATCATTTATTTTTGCTGCCATAGTTGATAATTTATTTTAAAAAACCAAGCATGCTCTAAATGAGGGTTCTGGGTAATAAAGTTTTGCTGCCCCTGTTAATAATTTCATAAGATAACAAAGCGTCTCGTTAGTAAGCTCGCTGGGTCATTGGGTCGAGCTGCTCGAGTTATTTTCTATTCAAATAAAGTAGCGTGCTTGCAGATATCGCTCTGGGTCATTGAGTTTTGCTGCTAAGGTTGATAATTTATGTGAAAAACCAAGGGTGCTGGCAGAAGGCTTTCTAAGTAATTAAATTATGCTGCTCAAGTAATTAATTTATTGAAAAAACCAAGTGCGCTAACGTAAGTTTGCTGGGTCATTAAATTTTGCTGCCCGAGTTAATAATTTATTTCAAAATCCAAGTACGCTCGCTGTAAGCGTGCCATGTCATTTAGTTTTGCCACTTAAGTTACTAATTCATGTGAAAAACTAAGCATGCTGTCAATTAGCCTTATGGGTCATTTAGTTTTGGTGCCTTAGTTAAAAATTTTTTCAAAAATCAAGTGTGCTGGCATGAAGTACTTCCAGTCATAGAGTCCTGCTGCCTTAAATTATAATTTTAAAAGAAGTAAGTGCTTTTGCAGTAATCGCTCTATATTATCTACTCTCTCTTCTGGCGCGTAAGTAATCACCACACGCTTTTACTGTCGCTCTGTTTTGTGACGCATTTCTGCCAATCTCTGCCTGCGGGCATTTTTTCTTGCAGTAAAGTTGCTTGCTTTCTTACGCAACTACCTCCATGAGTGTTATCTTCAGTGGAAGTTGCATATTTCTGACTCACGGCACGGTTTTCTTCGCTCTTAAATCCAACCTACAAATTGAGACCGTTCGTCTGCTGCTTGGTGGGAAGAGTTGGCAGCTGAGTACATCAAGTGTGCGCTGTTTGCTACAGGTGCGTTGTCTACTACATCTGCATGACAGTTGATCTCCATCCCTACTGTCTCTCAGGTATATAACAAATGAAAAGATTATCGTGCATTAAATGCAGGTGAACAGCTCCCACGGGCGGTACTAAGAGCTTGCACAAGATGCTCTTCGGTATATCATGACGCTTGCTTGGAATGGACATTGCTAAAATCAAAAAACGAAAATGGACGGGACGAATATGCGTGCGTTAAGTGTATTGCGATAACAACACCGAAGCAATCGAATAAAGGCGTGGTGAACTTGGTATCTGGGTCAAGTGGAGCGACCGGTGGAAGAGAGAAGCATACATCGACGGCACCTGTGAGTGTGCCAGAGTGCATGTCAACTTCTTCCTCTTCTCCGGCAATTTCTAGCTCGCGCACCGACAATAACAACACTAACACTAACGCACACAGTAAAAACAAACCTGCGTGAAAATCATCTGTCCCCACAGCGATGCCGTCGCGTGCGTCGATCGCCCCCCTTTCCGCTGCCGCACAGCATCGCGCTGGCACCGATGCTGATACTGCTCTACATGGAAACAACAATTTTGCGGCACATACACAGGTGCTACCTTCGTCTGTATACAAGCGTACAGCGTCATCTCTAAGCGCCGATAATCGTATGATCATGGGTGGAGTGATTGGAGAGTCCGACCACGAAAATATCATGCTTGAAATGCCTAAATCGCCGATGAGCCCCGCGATTGACATCGGCAGTAAGCTTGATCTCATCATCCGAGAGCTGGATAAGCTGGACGTCATCTTGAAAGATAATCGTGATTCTAACGATAAAGTCACGTTTCTCGAGAGTCAGTTGATGCACGTCAATTTGCTCCTCGATAAGCAATCACCAAGCATGGCTGTGCTAACAGAAAAAAACATGAAATTGAGACGGGCAATCGTGGATGCTGTTGGGCTCGGTGCCTGTGATGCGGATCAAACAACATTTGCGTACTCAGTGGGGACGGCACGACTTTCTCCGCGGGATCCTACGCCTGAGTCTGATCCTATGGAGCGCTCCGCGATAGGGCGCGCCGGCGCTGGCAGTCACGAGGTAATTGTATCAGGTTTCATGAATTGCGACGCCATCGATGAAGGTGGTCTTTGAGGAGCTGTTCACGTGGTGCTGAGCACTGTAATGCCTGATCTCCAGTATAATGGCGTAACGCGTACTTCTGCTATGGTGGCGACGCGATCGGGGAGACGTCGGTCTGTGGTGGATGACGCGGGAGCGGCGCCTTCGCCTTCGCCTTTGGCGATTGTGGTTGAGCTTGCGGAGCCGGCGCTGGCTAATAGATTGGTGGTCGAACGTAGAGCTCTGGTAGCTTTCGGCACAAGTAATCTCAAGGTATCGAAATTTACTAATGACCATATGAGACGCATTATTGATACCCAAATTTTTATTAATGAGTATCTTAACGCAAACGACTACAGAAAATTTTTAAATCTCAAGCCAATCGTAAAGAATCTTAGACTTAAATACATATGGCATAGACATGGCGAATTTCTTGTAAAGCGGAGACCGGGTGATCGGGCTTTTGTATTTGAGACGGCTGTGGACTCGAGGCGACAGCTGTGTCGCAGGGATTTCGTGCGCGTAATGATGCCCGCGACACCGGCAATGAGAAGGAGGCAGAGATGGGTGGATGTGCTGCGTGCATTGATTGACTGATGGTGCATACGGCTGGGGAGGCGGAGACTCGTTTTGGGAGAATTTATTATGTGCGAGCTGCAGAAGGGTGCGGCTGCACCAATTTTTGCCTGTGTTGAGTATCGTCCCCCCCACGTCCCGTTTTATGCCAATGACTTTGCCAACGAACTTCGTGCCCACTGTCTAAATTACAACATGAAAATTATTATGGGTGACTTCAATGCAGATCCACGAACAAATCCTGAAGACGCGAAGTTCGTTGTTAGGCTTGCGAATATGTTGCCCCTCCAGTTGATTCCACATGGACCGACACATTTTGCCGGGACTACGGCCACTAGGCTTGACTTGTTTTTTGTAGACGATAATGAGAACGAACCAGATGCATGCAACTTTCCTGCCAACTTTCCAAGTCGCCACCACATCATCGATGTTGCTCTAAGTAAGACTGAAGAGTCACGGAACTCCGGAGTATTTTATTGCCAAAAAATCTGGAGCGTATCATCAGAGGATCTGTGTGAGGTGTTGAGTGGCTGTGATTTGAGGCCAGCGGACGAGACAGTGACAAATCCTGACCAGGCACTGCAGTGCATCGTCGCAAACCTAACGGAGGCAGTGGATAAATTAGCGCCACTTAAACGTGTTGTTCCGCGCAAGGGCAGGCAGCCGTGGGTTGGTGGTGAGCTCTTGCATATGTACCGCAAACGTGACGTGATCTACAGACGATACAGTTGCACCGGAGATTTGAAGTTCCTGCGGGAGTTCTTAAAGCTTCGTGAGGCAGCTGATCGCTTAACATCTGAGTCGCGTGGTCAATATTATCAGGGCAGGATTGATGAGGTGGACGGCAAAACTAACATATGGCAAGAGCTGCGTAGCTTGGGACTGCTGCCGGGGAAAAAGGGGGACTTGGGTGGCTTCACACTAGACGAAATTAATGGATGCTTTGCGGAGATCTCAATATCCACCGATGAGGATCTACAGGCCTGCAAGAACATCATAGCAACTGCGAGTGAGGTGGGCTTTACCTTTAAGCCTGTAAACATTATAGATATCATCTCGGCATTTTTCCACTTCACCTCGCAGGCGTGTGGTGAAGACGGCATCCCGCACAGCATCCTGGTCAAAGCCCTACCTATAATAGGGCCACGTCTGGTTGGGCTGTTTAATTCCTCATTCGCCAAAGGTGAGTTTCCGGCTCTCTGGAAGCGAGCTTGTGTGATGACACTCAAGAAGCGCGTGGCTCTCTCGTCCCCCTCAAATTTCCGACCTGTCTCATTGCTCTGCATGCTGTTGAAGGTGCTCGAGAGACTTGCTCACGACCAGATTTCTGAGTACCTGGCCAATAGAGGACTTCTTAATCCTCTGCAGACGGGCTTCAGACGACATAATTCTACACAAACTGCACTCTTAAAGCTGACAGATGACGTAAGACTGAATATTGACAAGAAACACATGACACTACTATTATAGTTTGACTTCAGTAGGTCATTCGACACTGTCTCACCCACTCATCTTCTTGAGAGGTTGAGGCAGACGGTATTCTCCAGGGCTGCGCTCTCATGGGTCGCCTCATATCTCTCTAATAGAGAACAGTGCGTGAAATCTCGAGCTAATGGTAGCTCGTCATGGATCGGCACAAATCTTGGTGTCCCACAGAGCTTGGTTCTGGGTCCCTTGTTGTTCTGCCTCCACGTCAACGACATACGAGACGTACTATCTCCAATTGGCGTCGAGTACATCATGTACGCCAACGACCTGCAGGTTTACACCGCGGTGCCCAAGGGGGCGCTGGGTGAGGGGGCAGGAAGGCTGGAGCGAGCGGCGTGGGCGGTCGCGTGCGGGGTGGAGGGCATCTAACTCCTGCTTAATGCTGGAAAAACCCATGCTATCTTATTTGGCAGCAATCGTAACATCAATGAGCTTACAGCTCAAGGTCTCCCTAGTGTTCTGGGTGGGGGGGGGGGTGACTGTCCCGCTCTCAGAGACCGTCACGAGCCTAGGTGTCATTCTTGACTCGAAGCAGCCGCATGTGGCAGCCGCATGTCACTGCCGTGATTAAAAAGGTCAAACGTGCGCTTTACACCCTCCGGTTTTTTGAGCAGTACACCACTAGAGCGCTGCGTGAGAGGTTCGCTTATGCTATAATCTTCTCTCTCCTTGACAATTGCGCGATCGTGTGACTTTACGCCTCTCTGGAGCAGAGGAAAAGACTGCAGATACTACAGAACGCCTGCGTTAGATACGTTGTGGGTGTTGGGAGGGATGAGCTCATCACCCCCCACAGGAGAGAGCTGGGCTGGCTCCAGGTCGACACGCGCAGAGACTACTACATGAGCTTGATTATTTACAAAATTTTGCATCTGCATGCCCCAGGCTACCTCGTGCCTCTCTTCGAAAACCACATCTATCGAGGATCTGTGAGGGGTGAGAGGGCGTGGGAGCTGAGTGTTTCGTTTGCGAGGATTGAGCAGGGACAGAAATCGTTCGGTGTTGCTGGGGCCAAGTTCTGGAACTCCCTTCCCCTTGAGATTCAAAACCTCCCTAGCCTGGCATGGTTCAAGCAAGCTGTAAAATAATAACTGGCAAGCTTGGACTGATCTCATTTAACCAATCTGATCGTGACGTCCCATATGCACACGTTCGCTAATGTATTGTGTATTCGTCTTTTTATATTGGTGTATGCGTATGAACGTGTCTTAAGCGTTCATCTTATGCGTTCATTTTATGTGTTATTTCTAAGTATTCATTTATACATTATATCTATTTTATAATTGACTGATAGATGAGTCTAGCGCGAAGCCTTGTATTACAAACTTGTATCGTTAATGCGGGATATTACTATAATATAAGTAATTGACATAATGCGATAAGTATTTGACTGTGATATAACGCCAAAGAATGCAATTGTATTTAGATGTGAGTTTAGTATTGTGATAGTATTATTATAATTATTATGTATTTTTAACGCATTATATTAAATGATGTTTTTGTACCTGAGTATAAATAAAGACATAATCTATCCATCTTTCTACCATTAAAATTGGCCTTCCAAATTATTATTTATTTAAAAAACTAAGCATGCCAGCAGTAAGCCTGCTTGGTCATTAAGTTTTTCTGCCTTAGTTAATAATTTACATAGAAATTCAAGCATGCTGTAAGTAAGCTTTCGAGGACATTGAGTTTTGCTGCCCAAGTCAATAATTTATTAAAAAAACTAAGCAGAATGGCAGTAAACACGCTGAGCTATTGGGTTGAACTGATTGAGTTATTATTTATTTAATAAAGCTGGCAGTAAGCAAGCCAGGTCATTGAGTATTGCTGCAATATTTAATAATTTATCTGAAAAACCAAGTGCGCTAGCTGTAAGTGCGCTTGGTCACTGAGTTTTGCTGCCTGAATTAATACTTTATTAAAAAAACCAAGCAAGCTGGCAGTAACTGCTCTAAAAAATTAAATTTTGCTGCCCAAGTTCATAATTCATTCAAGAAGCCAAGCTCACTGCCAAAAGGCACGCTGGGTCATTTTAATAAGCCACTTGAGTTATTATCTATTCAAATAAAGTAGTGCACTAGCTGTAAGTAATCTGGGTCATTGAGTTTTGATGCCCAAATTAATTTTTTAATTAAAAAATCAAGCGTGCTAACAGTAAGCGCACCAGGTCATTAAGTTTCGCTGCCCAAGTTAATGATTTATCTAAATTTATTTAAAAATTTAAACGTGCTGTCAGTAAGTGCTCTGTGTCATTGAGTTTTACTGCTTAAACCAATAATTTATTTGAAAGAACAAGCGTGATGGCAAGAAACACGCTGGGTTATTGGGTTAAGCTGCTCGTTGCTGCCCAAGTTGCCTAAGTAAATATTTTGTTTTATAAACCAAGCACGCTAGCAGTAAGCCGGCTAGGTCATTGAGTTTTGTTGCCCAAGTTGTTAATTTATTCCAAAAACTAAGCTCGCAGGTGGTAAGCGCTCTTGTGTATTCAATGTTGCTTTCTTTGTTAATAGTTTATTGAAAAAACCAGGTGCACTGCCAGTAAGCCCAATAGTCCATTGGGTTAAGCTACTTTAGTTATTATGGATTTGAATGAAGTAGCAAGCTGGCAGTAAGCGTTCTGGGTCATTGAGTTCTTCTGCCATAGTTGATAGTTTATTTGAAAAACTAACCACGCTGGCAGATTGCGCTCTTGATCATTGAGTTTTGCTACCCAAGTTCATAATTTCCGTAAGAAGCCAAGGGCACTGCCAGTAGGGGTGCTGTGTCATTGGAATAAGCTGCTTGAGTTATTATTTATGTAAAAAAAGTAGCGAACTGGCAGTAACTACTCTTGGTCATTAAGTTTTGATGCCCAATCTGATTATTTATTTATAAAACCTAGCGCGCTTGTAGTAAGCGCTCTGGGTTATCAAGTTTCACCGCCCAAGTTAAAAATTTATTCGAAAAACTAAGTGCGCTGGCAGTAAGCGCTCTGGGTCAGTAAGCTTTGCAGCCTAAGTTAATAATTAATTTAAGAAATTGAGTACGCTGACAGTAAGCGTGCTGAGTCCCTGAGTTAGGCTGCTCCAGTTATTTTTTATTAAAATTAGGTAGCACGCTGGCATCAAGCAAGCGGGGTCATTGAGTATTGCGGCCGAAATTGATAATTTATTTGAAAAATCAAGTGCGCTGCCAGTTAGCGTGCTGGGTTGTTGGATTTTCATGCCAAAGTAAATAATTTTTTTTTAAAAACCAAGTGTGCTAGCAGTAGGCCTGCCAGGTCATTAAGTTATGCTGCCCGAGTTTATAATTTATTTATAAAACCAAGTGAGCAAGCAGTATGTGCTCTGGCTCATAGAGTTTTGCTGCCCTAGTTTATAATTAATTTTGAAAACTAAGTGCAATGCCAGTAACCACGCTGGGTCATTTAGTTAAGCTGCTCAAGTTATTATTTATTTTAATAAAGTAGTGCGCTGGTAGTAAGCGCTCTATGTCATTGAGTTTTGCTGCCCAATTTAAATATTAATTAAAAAAACGAAGGGCACTGACAGTAAGCGTGCTAAGTCATTGAGTTTTTTTGCCCGAGTTAATAGTTTGTTAGAAAAATGAAGCGTGCTATCAGTAAGTGCGCTGAAACATTGATTTTTTTGCCCAAGTTAATTATTAATTTAAAAAACTCAGGACGCTAGCAGTAAGCGCTGTGGGTTATTGAGTTGTACCACCTGAGTTACTAATTTATTTAAGAAACTAAGTGAGCTAGCAGTAAGTGCTCTGAGTCATAAAGCCCTGCTGCTTAAGGTAATAATTGATTTAAAAAATCAATTGCGCTGGCAGTAAGCGCGCTAGGTCATTTGGTTAAGCTGCTCGAGTTGTTTTTTATTTTATCCAAGTAGCGCACCGAGAGTAATTGCACTGGGTCGTTGAGTTTTGCCACTCAAGTTAATAAATTATGTACAAAATTAATTGCGCTGGCAGTTAGCCCGCCGGGTCATTGAGCTTTGCTGCCCAAGTAAAAAGTTTATTCAAAGAACTAAGCGTGGTTTTAGTTAGCTTGCTGGGTCATTGAGTTATGCATCCGGAGTTTTTAATTTATTTAAAAAACCAATCGAGCAAGCAGTATGTGCTCTGGGTTATTGAGTTTTGCTGCCCTAGTTCATACTTCAATTCGAAAACTGAGCGCAATGCCAGTAAGCGCGCTGGATCATTCGGGTAAGCTGTTTGGGTTTATATTTATTTAAATAAAGTAGCGCACTGGCAGTAAGCGCACTGGGTCACTGATTTTTGCTGCTTAATTTATTTATTTATTCGAAAAACCAAGCGCACTGACAGTAAGTCATTGAGTTTTTTTCCTGAGTCAATAATTGCTAAAAAAATCAAGCGTGCTAGCAGTAAGTGCACTGGAACATTGAGTTTTGCTGCCCAAGTTATTTTTTTTATTTAAAAAATTAAGTGGGCTGGCAGTTACCGCTTTGGGTTATCGAGTTTCACCGTCCAAGTTAATAATCTATTCAAAACGCCTAGCACGCCGGCAGTTAGCTTTCTAAGTTATAGAGTTTCACCGCCTTAGTTAATGATTTAATAAATTAATTGGCAGAAAAATCCTGACACGATGACGGAAATCCTTGTAAAGGTTGGGGAAGGAAGAACCTTTAGTGGGATACTAAAAATGATGGAGGCTGGCTCTAAGCCTGAACAGACAGTAACTGTGATCGAAAGTGTTATTTCTACTAAGAAAGGATACCTGCTCGTCAAAGTCACAGGAATAAAAGATGTTGCAAAGTTCACCTAACATATAGAATAGTCAGTATCTGACCAAGGAATAGTGGTCACTACTGCACGTAAGGTAAGCGCACGTGCTCAGAACAGTGAGAGGGGAAGTCAGAAGGCTCAAAAAATAAGGACAAAGGTCCCTGCAAAAGTAGCTGAGGGACAAATCTTAGCTGAAATACTCAAGTCCATAAAAGCAAGTTTTAATCAAAACAAATGCGGAGCTATTGTGGAAAGTGTCATAGTCCCTAAAAAAAGACATTTGCTTTTAAAAGCTAAAGAAAAAAAAGATTTTGTAACTTTCTCTTAACATGTAGAGAAGTCCGTTGCTAGCCGAGAAAAAGTGGTAATCACTGCAAGAAAAGTGACCCTACAAGTCCTTGATTTTGACAGTATTGTCAAAGAAGCGGAAATAAGACTGTCATTTCACATTATTACGAAAAGCAGCAGCTAAGATTTAAGGTTTTAGCTTCTTAAAGCAAACTCTGAGAGACAAAGAATAGTGCTTATGACCCTTGATGAAATAGCCACCAAGGAAATTAAATATGCAGGCTGGGTCAAGATTAGCTTCGTCTACTGCTGTATTAAGAGAAAGCCAGTTGTAACAAGGTATTTTACGTATCTGGTATAAGGACATGTATCGCATGACTGCAAAGAAGAGGATCGATTAAAGTTGTGTTTTAAATGAGGAAGCTTCAACCACTCCAAGTAGACCGTAGTAGTACAGCATCGTATTTGCAGTATAAGATAGGGGACATGAATCACGTAGCTGGCAGAGGAATCTGTTTGATCTTTAGACTAGCGTTAAAAGCAGCTAGGAAGAAGGCCCAAGTGGTGCCAAAATAAAGAAATTTAATTTTTTGGAGGACTGTGTACTAATGTATGCCCATACTACGCTAAGTACGTCTATTTGTCAGGCGGGAAGAACATTCAGCATTTAGTGTTGCTTGTAAAGAATGCAGCCTACAATGAGGAGCTAGATATTTGTGCTAGTCCTCAGAGACCCCAAGTCCTTTTCAGGACTCGAAAAGGTTGGCACCTCTAGCAACTGGTGGCAAGCTTCCTCGCTGATGTGAGATATGTTGTTCTCGCTGGTAGATACACCCTGAAATAATGCTAACGTGGTTTCAGGGTTGAACAAAAGCCACCCGATATCCCGATATGTGGGGGTTTTTTAGTGACTATGAGTGATCAAATAGAAAAATTCACTTTGTCCCACACTACCTCTATCCCTGCGATTTGTGGCAGAGCATCTTCCCTCCCTCTACAAAGAAAATAATAATTACTACTAATCCTTGTGGAGGTTCTTGCTTGTTTCTTCATACATGGCACTTTTAAGGTAGTGACCACGGGTACATTTCTCAGTTCTGAGGGGCAATGACAAGGTTGGGGCGATTTTTGCAGAATCAGTTGGAAATAAAAAACGGGGAGTATGGGTGGTGTTCCCTTGCACATCTGTATGTATGGAGGCATAAAGCTTGAGCTTTTTGCTTTAATTGTTGCGGATGCATGTGTCAGTGCTTCTTAGATTTTATGCTTCTGTCTTTCTACTTTTACCGTGGGTGTGACCTGAATATTTGAGGCAGAGAAACAAAAATTGGCAGAAGTCATACATAAAAGTAAGTGATAGTTGTAACATTATTTTTAGAAACAGTCATTACATTTCTACTAATCTAACAGAGGTTTTTAGGTGATGAGTGGCAGAATCTCTCTTTATCTGGCGAAGGGGGCCCTGGCAGCGGGTGGAACTGGACAATGACACTCGGATAATGCCAGATAACTATATCCGATATGGCTATTTGCCTCATTATTCAAAAAGACGTGGAGGCTGACTAACCTACGCTTACTATTGCTGAAGGGGATACACGATGGCATCTCATTGCTTACGTTAGCGGATTCTGTTGGGTTCTTGGCTCTGGTCATGAGTTTGTATGCCATTTTCTCATCTCTCTGAAGTACTTTTAGTAAGCCTACAAAAATGTGGCTCAACGAATCAGAGAGAAATTTATCTAAAGGCCAAGTAATTCACAGTGATAGAACAACCTGCGAAATATCTGAAAAAAATATTTAAAAGATGCTTGAGGTCACTTGTAGTTTGCCTACATAAACATTCATAACACACAAGCGCTACGTTTACACTCTTTGAATAATGACAGGGCAGTATCTGCAGGTGGGACTGAAGAAGAGTGGCCACTACTGGCAGCCCGAACATGAAGCATTTTTCTCTGGATCTGTGGATATGGAGAGGGCTGCTACATTGGTTTCAACCCTTTCCAAATCTTTATTTTACGAAAAAAGGGTAGTGCTCACCTTCACCAGTCAGCACGTTACTAAAAAGATGCCAAAAATGATAAACGTTGATGTTTAACTTGTATCCCTGGCGATAAACTTGCAGAGAGAATCCACTGGCAGTTCCGATCTGGTGAGAGCCTGGGTGACAAACAAGTGTCTTAAGTATCAGCAGTTACTTAAGTAAGAAGAGCAACATCACCGTCTATAGCAATCAGACGGTAAAAGAGCTGAAACTGATGGAAAACAATGGTGCAGAGCTGAAAGCGAAGCGAAATGAAGAGATCAAGTAAGTTTAGTTTGTATTAAGTGAGCTTGAAAAAATGCTTGAAACTACAAATAGAAGTATGGAAATACAGCTAATTTTGACTAAAATGGCATTGAAGCTGCGCTCAAACCCCTGAAAGCAGCCAAGATTACGTGACCTTTTTTGAAAAAAAACAGGTTTATTCTTGGTTAAATTAATGCTTTAAATCCCTGCAGTACAGAAAGAAAAGATGATACTTTTGTCAGCTTGAGCAAATAAAAGAATTTGAATTCTGCCCTTAAAGAAATCACACAGACAAAGAAAAATAGAAGTCACTCAGAAAGCAGTGAATAATGGCAAAGAGCTGTAACCTCAAGAAAAAAAAAAAACTAGTGATGGCGAGAGAAAAAAAACTCCTCCTAGTCATGATAGTGCCCAAAAAAGCCATGATACGATAAAAAAGGTCCTGGTAAGGGTCGGAGAAGGACCAAAATTTACCAGGCTACTTTAGTCGATAAGGGCGGGCCGTAACCCTGAAAATACAGGAGCAGTAATCCAAAGTGTTGTTGCTAACAAAAAAGGGGACTTGCTTCTAGAAGTCAAAGAAGTTAGAGATATTAAAAATTTATTTAAAATGTTAAAGAGTTAGTAGCAAGCCAAGAAACGGTGGTTTATACTGCACGAAAATTGGCACTTGAAACTCGAGATTTAGACAGTATCGGCGGAGAAGGAGAAATCAAGAAATCTATTAAGAAAATTATTGGAAACCAAAACCAAAAAGTATCAAATTTTCAAGGCACATGGCAGAGAACAAAGATCGGCACTAGTGACCTTCAACAAAACAGTCACCAAGGAAGTCGAACACGCAGGCCAAGTTGAGATTAGCTTCGTCTCCTGCCGTGTCAAGAGAAGGCTTGTTGAAATAAGGTATCTCGAATTTCTGAAGTATGGTTACGTATCTTATAACTGTAAGAAAGAGGCTGATCAAAGTTGTGCTTCTAATGTTCAAGCTGCAACCACCGTAAACAAGACTGCAGTAATACAGCGTGCTGTTTCCTATGCACAATAGGGGACACTAAACACAAAGCCAGCAGTAAAAGCTGCCCTATTTTTAGACAAGCACTAGAAGAAGTCAGGAGGAAAACCCAAGCGGCGCAAAAGTAATAAAGATAATAAAGGACTGTGAGCTAGTGTAGACCCATGCTGCTCTAAGTACTTTAACTTATTAGTCAGGCAAAGCATCAAGCATTTAGTGGCACTTGCTAGTATTGCAGCCTGCCATAAAGACTAGACAAGGGTGCTGGTCTTCAGAGACCACAAGCCCTTTTCAGGACTCAAGAGGAGTGGCACCTCCAGCAACTGGTGGCGAGCTTGCTCGCTAAAGCTGTAAGTCACGATATTCTTCCTGGTGGATCTACCCTAAAGTAATGCTAATGCAGTTCTGGGGTAAAACAAAAGCCATGCGTCATGGAGGATTGTTAGTGAGTATGGGTGGTCTGATAAAAAAAAGTTACCAAGTACTTATTTCCGGAAAAACAGGTGTTGGCTTTCATTGGTCATCACGATTTTAAAAAGAACTAGAAATAAAAAACTTCGATGCAAGACTAGTACTCCAGGCGGTGATCTCTCTAAGAGAATCCGCCGGCAGTTCCGATCCAGTGAAAGCCCAGGTGACTGCTACAGGCCCCATCGATTCTAAGGTACGGGCTGCAAAGACGTGTCTCATGGCCAACAGGGACTGCTTAATGTTCCATAGCTCTCTCTCGCAGACAAACGATGGAGAGGTAGCCTATCAAGCATATGCACCAACGACATCAAGGATAGCAACGTGTCAGTATTTAGCAACCAGACCCAGGAGAAGCTTGCTTGTTTAGAAAAAAATAGTGCTAAGTTCAGAGTAAAGCGACAGCAAGTGACTGATAAAGTCCAATCAGCAACGAAAGAGATTACAGAGACGCTAAAAACAATCAATGATAAGTATGAAAACACAGCAAACGCTGTTACAAATAGGCTCAAAGCTGCGCTTAAGCACCTAGAAAAGGGAGTGGTAATAAGAAAAGGCTTTCTTTATTAAGAAAAAGCGTTTTAAAATTCTTAGAAGGCGTCATTTGAATCCCTGAAGTAGAGGGAACAATGGCAAGATAATTTCCGACGGCATGTACAGAAAAAAATCCTGAACACTGCCCTAAAGGGAAAAGAACGAAATAAAAGAAACAGGAGCCCATTGGATAGCCCTAAGGAACGCAAGCAAACCATGTCTTCAAGGATGAAGAAAACAGGCAGTGGCAAACAAAAAGAGATTCTTGTAAATGACAAGACAAGCCAGAAGAACAAAGTGGACTTGACAACAATAGTAGTAGTGAAGATGACCGAAGGACAGACCTTTGCAACGGTGCTGAAGACGATGAAGGTGAACTTTGACCCTAATAAGGCTAATGTGGCAATCCAAAGTGTTGTCACTACAAAAAAAGAAGACATACTTATTAAGGCCAAAGCTGTAGAGAATGCTATGGCATTCTCACAGCCAAATAAAAAGTCGGGAGCCAGACAGGGTACTGTCAAAATGAGAAACAAAAAAGTGACACTAGAGGTCCGAGACCTGGATACTATTGTAGAGAAAGATAAGGTGAAAGAGGCTTTCACTAGAACTTTTGGACTTAGGAGCCAGGGGCCAGAAGTAGCTTTCCTAAGTCAAAATGCCAGAGGACAGAGGTTGGCGTTAATAACAGTGGACGAAACAACTGCCAGACGAGCAGACGAGGAAGGCAGATTACAACTCAGCTTCATAAGCTGCCAAATCCGAAGAAGAATTGAAGTTACAAGATGTTACAAATGCCGGGGACATGGACACGTCTTAGGCAACTGTAAAAAAAAAACAGATCCAAGCTTTGCTTCTGGTTTGGAAGCTCAAATCACCATAAAAAAAAGTGTCCAGGCCTAGCATGGTGTTTGCTTTGCCCAACGATGGGCAATAAGCACGAAGGAGGCAGTGGGAGGTGCCCTTTATTCGAAAAAGCGCTAGAAGAGACCAGGAAAAAGGCCCAATCAGGACGAAAGTAAGGCAAAGTGGCCTTGACTTTGAAGGAAGGCTAATGTGGACCCACGTTGCACTGGGTCCTTTTATCTATCAACAAGAGAAAACATTGAGCTTTCAGCGGTGCTTGCTAGACAAGCGGCCTACCATGAAGCGCTAGACAGGGTGCTGATTCTCAGGGACCCCGAGTCCTCTTCGCGATTTGAGAGGATTGGCACCTCTAGCAAATGGTGGCGAGTTAGGTCGTTAATGCTGTGAGACCTGATAGTCTCCCTGGTGGCTTTACCCTGAAGTAATTTTAACGCAGTTCCGAGGTGGAACTAAGGCCACGCGGCATGGGGGGACTTTAGTGGGTATGGGTGGTCTCATAAAAAGAAAATAGATCGAGCCCCACACTACTGCTGTTCCTGCAGTGGGTCTCAATGCATTTTTCCTCTCTCCACAAAAAAAAAAAAATACTACTACCACTTTTACTACTCACCCTTTAGTGGCTGTAAGATCTTGTTATTGGTGGGGGTGCCTGGCTCAGGATGGAGTAAGCTTTCAAGAAATGGTTGATTATTTGTTTGGTTGTGTGGGAATCTGGATTTCTCCGAAAACAAAAAAAAAACAAAAAAGGGGGATCTTAAAAAAATGAGTGAGAGCATTAATAGTGTGTGCATGTAGGGACTAGAACTTGAAGGGATCTGTCTGGATCCCCGAATAAAAACCAGCTTCATTGGAGGGCTAGCAGGGGCTGACCCCCCGTCCAAGCCACTAAGAATCATTCTGCTGTCTTGGTAAAGTGGTAATCTTGACAGATCTTATCAACTCTTTACCCCGTCATGTGTAGAACTCAGTAGTGGTTATAACATTCTTCTAAGATACATGCATAACACTTTAACAACGCTAACAAAGGTGTACTCACTAGTTTTTTCAGTTTGCGTGTGGCGGGGTCTCTCTCTGGCTAACGTGGAGGGCCTGGTGGTGGGTTAAGTAAAAAGATAAGGACCAGATAAGTCTGATTAACCACATCGAATATGGCTGCTCGCCTCATGAGCAAAAAAAAAGTATTGGGCTGACTAATCTAGACTTACTACCACTGAGAAGGTTACATGGCGGCACTTTGAGTGTCTTGTATACGCCAGCTCGTTTTGTCGGGTTGTCTGTGCCAATCATGGGATTGTATGCCTGCTGCTCGTCTTACTGGGATGTCTGTAGTATACCAACATATACATACACTTTACACAATCACTATTTCCACACTTTATATACAACGCCAGGGCAGTCTTCGCAGGTGGAACTGAGAGAGAGTGGTGACTCCCGGCTGGCCCTAGTAAGTTGCGCCTATCTTTGGCAACGAAGTGAGCTGCTAATCTGGTTTTTACCCTTTCGAGATGCCTATTTTTTCGGAAAAAACGGTGTTAGCTTTCAATGGTCATGACGATTTTAAGAAGAAATAAAAAAAAAAAACGGTAATGTGAAACTAGTACCCCAGGCTGTAACCTCTTAGAGGGAATCCACCAGTAGTTCCGATCCGATGCAAGCCGGGGTGACTGCTGCTGGCCCCGCAAATTTGGGGGGGCACAAAGATATGTGTGATGGCTAAACGGGATGGTTTAACGTTCTATGGCCTGTTCTTACAGAGACAGGATGAAGAGGAAGCCTTTTGAGCATACGCAGTAACATCAGCAAGGACAGCAACGTGACAATTTTTAGCAACAAGACCCTGGAGGAGCTTGAGTTGATGGAAAATTTTGGGGCAGATCTCAGAGCAAAGCAAAATTAGGAAATTAAACAAGTTAAACTGGCAGCAAGTGAGCTTGGAAAAATGCTTAAAGCTTTAAGCCAAAATTATAGAAATACTGCTGAGGCTATTAAAAACGGTATTCAAGCTGCACTAGAATACCTCAAATAAGCCAAGAAGACGAAAAACGATGTGTCTATTACAGAAAAAACATGTTTTAATGGATGGGAGGAGCACTTTTGATCCCTGGTATACAGAGAACAGCGTAGAGATAATTTCCGACGACATGTTCAGAAAAAAATCCTGAACACTGCCCTTAAGGAAATAGAGCGAGTTAAAAGAAGCATGAGCCTATCCAACAGCCCTAGAAAATACCAACTTGCCATGTTTTCTAAGGAATAGAAAACAGACAGAGGTCAATTAGAAGAAGTTCTCTTGAAAGATGAAAAAGGCCAGAAAAAGAGAGTACACGTGACAACAACAGTACTGGTCAAGATGGCCAAAGGGCAGACCTTTGCTAATGTGCTAAAATCAAGAAAGGCGAACTTTGATCCTGACAAGGCCAACGCCGCAGTCCAAAGTATTGTCAGCACGATAAAAGGAGACATACTTTCAAAAGCCAAAGGTGTAGAGGATGCAATTGCGTTCTTACAGCAAATTAAAAAGTCGGTAGCTGGACAGAGAACTGTCAAATCGAGCACTTAAAAAATAACACTAAAGGTTTAAGACCTGGACGCTATTGTCGAGAAAGATGAGTTCAAAGAGGCTTTTGTTAAGACTTTGAAACTAAATAGCCAGGAGCCTGAGGTAGCTCTCTTAAAACCAAATATCAGAAGACAGAGGCTGGCGTTAGAAGCACTAGATGAAGCAACTGCTCAGCAAACAGAGAGTAAAAGCATGTTAAGAGTTGGCTTCGTAAGCTGCCAAATTTGACGAAAAATTGAAGTAAAAAGATGCTACAAATGCCTAGGGTACGGACATATCTTAGACAGCTGTAAAAAATAAAGTAGTTCAAAGCTATGCTTCCTGTGTGGAAGCTGCAACCACCGGAAGAAACAATGTTCGAATCCAGCACGGTGTTTTTTCTGTCCAACGTTGGACAACAAGCACGAAGCCGGCTGTGGGAGCTGCCCGCTGCTTAAAAAAGCGCTACAAGTGGCCAGAAAAAAAGGCTCAAGCAGACCGCAAATAAGGTGGAAAGGCTTTGAGTAGGAAGTTGGGCTAATGTGGACCCACTCTGCACTTAGAACTCAGACCTATCAGGGAGGAAAGGCATCAAGCTTATAGTTGTGCTTGCTAAGTAAGCAGCCTACTATGAAGCGATTGGCTGGGTGCTGATCCTTAGGAACCCAGAGTTCTTTTCAGGACTCCAGTAGATTGGCACCTCTAGCAATTGGTGGCAAGCTTGATCGCTAATGCTGTGAGATACAATGTTTTCTCTGCTGTTACAGTTCACAAAACTGTGACATCTAGCAGCATCAGTTTGCACAACTATACTAAAAACTGTGAACAATCAAAAATTTAAATATTCACGGTATCGACAGAAACTTGAATCTAATGTAAAACCCTAGAGATCTGAAACTTTAACCATCAATCGCTGTGTAGTTATTGCACCATGACTGCTCGTGTCAATTAAGAGTAATAAGATTTAGGTCTAAGTAGTCGATTAGACCCCTAACCCTACGTGTCCTCCTTAAATACAAAAGTATGAAAAATCTGTTTATTGTAGTACTAAAAAAGAGTCTGTTGACGGTGAGGATGGCTTTGAGGATATTAAAGTCTACAAATAAGATAAATGCCCCTATTATGGCCGCAAACTTCATTATACTTGACTTTGTAATTTCTTATTCAAATCGTGAGCTGTAATGGTAGAAATTTTTACAAGAAAATCTGTTTTTTTTTTGTTTTTTTCTAATGTTTAGAAAAGTTAGACTAATGCAATAATATTTTAAGTTGCCTTAGATCGTTACTGCTTGTTTAAAGCACTCTGATATTAGTTTCCACTTTTTTTTGTTCATCTAGAAGTGTCACGTTATAACTCACGCTGTTCTCAGGTCCTGGCTCTTTCTTCGAATTCCTATGGAATTTGGGGACACATCACCTCATGCCTATGGCTAATCCAAGCTTTGCATCTGTGTGCTGACTCAGCCTTGCAACCTGGTTGTTGACAAGTGCTCTGACACTTCGCGTAAAAGCGCTGATCTTGCGCTGAAAAGCGCAATCTATGTTCGTTGACCGGCTGCTACGCCAGGCTACGTCCGTGACATGTCCAAGAGTTGCAGTCTCTCTTTCTTAAGGGCCTACACCAGTGATAAGAAAAAACGAACAAAAACTAACTAGAAGACAAGGGAGGGTTGTACATATGCGTTGAAGGTATACGTGCTTCCTCTCTAAGGGAAGTTGGATAACACAATGTTTCGTTTTACACATAATAATAGTACCTATAATAATAATAATAACACTAATAACATTAATAATGACAAATTATGCTAACAATAGTAACGACGTCTTTCCAACAACATTTATGTAAAAGTGTGCAGCTGGTATGAAAATGTTCGTTGTTTCTAAATCCAAATCTTGAATTGTTTACATGAGGGTAAGAGCGGTTTTTGTACGGATATATGGTTGCAAAAGAAAATATGAAGGTCTTAAGAGATCCTCATTGTGTGTTGTTAGTCCTAGTTACTACGTTTACATAGACGTAATGTTCGTTATAGTTTGGCTGTAGATATTATAATACAATAATAATATATGACAACAAAAAAAATTTTTTTTTTCATTATAAAGTTGCAACCATCTCATTTCAATTATTACATATAAGTAACAATTAGACAATTTTCATATTTTTAATACAGTATAACTACTACAGATTGCTTACTCCCACAATTTTCATTTGATAAACTCCATTCTGTGCATACCGTGATCTGTATAGTTGCTATGTATTCACCAGGTAATGTTCCATAGTACCATACATTGAGAATACACTCAAACGTGCTTCATATGCTTATAACTAATTCCACCTCAAGTTGAAAATAAACATTAACTCGCCTTGCTTGTTGAGTGCGAGAGAATTGAGGTTGTGAATTAGGATTACAGCTTCTTGTCTTGACTCACAGTTTTTGCCAAGTGGTGGTAAGTATAGAATTTTGTGTATGGAGGAAATATAAGAGGAATGCTGAGGAGCTTCCATAACTTTCAAGATGATAGCTGACCAGCTGATGTGCTGACTGCACTTTAAGATCGCTTGATTTACTATTTACTCTTACCCATATCTCAGCTATGTATTAATAAAATTTTACTTTTCCTGGCAACTTACGCTTGTGCCGGAGGTCAGTGCTAATACGGCCTTCAAGCTTTGTGGTCTTAAGATAGGCTTCCTATAAAGTAGATTTTTTTCATTATTATTTACTTTCAGTGTCCATCCTATTGTGCAATCGTTAGGACTAGGCAATATCGCCGTAATCAACTTCATCACAGTCGACTAGCAACCTGATCATCTTCGGCGAAGGTCATTCCTTCGTCTATGATAGAAATTAGGAGTTCGCGGGTGCGAGCCCTTGTACGCATTTAAAGGTGACGACTCAGCACTATGCTTTATATTGATACAGACAGATGTACGAACGGTGATTAAGACCTGTCAGAGGCGCAAGGAGGTAAGAGAGATCGTAATTTCTAAGTAAGTGACTGAGTGTTATACTTACAGTAAATATTGCAACTTAATTATTATACGTTCAAC
Organism: Copidosoma floridanum; assembly: GCF_036245765.1. Taxonomy (NCBI): domain Eukaryota; kingdom Metazoa; phylum Arthropoda; class Insecta; order Hymenoptera; family Encyrtidae; genus Copidosoma; species Copidosoma floridanum. The sequence continues at coordinate 2,684,755 of NW_028321901.1, forward strand.
ATTCCGCATATTGATGTTTTGTTTTTTTGTTCTTTTTTTACTACTATGGGTTTAAAAAAAAAGTTTTTAATTAATTTTAATTTTTGGTGTACATTGTAGTTATGCGCATTTAACGTAATCGCTGAAATATATTGTCAACATTTAGTTATGTTAGTATTATTGTTAACGTGCATGAATGACTGTTTTTTTAACATAGTATACAACTTTTTTTGTTTTAATAACATCACCTTCTGTTTCTACTCCTTCCTATACGCGGACGCTTGTTCGGAAGTCCTCTCGGGTGACGCCCCCACACTTGGCGTAGTAATTTCCGTAGCTGGGGATGCTATATTCGAAAGGACGTGCCCAGTTTGTTACAATGTAAGTCAGAAAAAATTTTCTTTTTGTCATTTTGTGGTAATAATTATTACAAATTTTTTGGTCCTTTTTTCTTATTATAAATTAAATAAACAAATTGTTTTGTATCAATTCTTCTTTTTATTACTGTTGGTAAAAAAGTTTTTCGCTATCAAATTATTTTGTTTGGTTTATTAAAATTTTTTTTTTTATTAGTTATCTTTTTTCGATTAAACTTTTTTTTGTTAATAATAAATTTTTTTTAATTATTAATGATTCTGAATCCTTCCAGTCTGATTTCCGACGCATCGTGAATAAGCGTCAATGGTTTCATCTGCCACTGCTTTCCCAGCCACAGAGGCATATGCTGCGTTAGGTGACCCTGAATTTCCAGGGATGGCCCGTGGCTAATGTGACGAATTGTCCAGGTGGCTGACTGTTTGCGCTAATAGTGCACGAGCCTGATCAGCTCAGCTAAAAGAGGCCCAGAAGATGATTTTGGGTCCCCCAGCCGTTACGGCAGTCATACCACTGCTTCTGCACGTCCCGAGACCAGGTCATACGTGTGGCTATGTGCTCGGGTGCTGGTGCCATGGTTCCATGGTTTATATCAGCGTTGAGGTTGGAGCCCAGGAGGGGCTTTGGTTCTTATCTAGAAACGTTATACGTGATAACGAATCTGAAGAAAAGGAAAAAACAAAAAAATTAAAGATTTCTATGTATGAAATAATATACGTGAATACATAGATTCTTTATATTTTTATAAAGGTAAAAGTACATAATAATAAAAATTAGAAAAACAACGCTGCATTTTTTTTGTTCTTCTTTTGGTAACTTTTTTCATTTCTTTATTTACAGGTAACTACTAGGCTGAACAGGATGATGAGATACCGTTTTCCGATTTGATTCATTTCCATCGTTGTGCGTCATTGTGGTCGTTGTGCTAATGTCCCTTATATTCTAGGAAGCAACTAGGGGTCCCTATATTATCGCTGCGCTTGCAATTTTGCTTCGTTTGTCTTATTACCACTAACAGATTCTTTTGTGTGTTATTCATCTTATTTTAGTAGGCATCTTGAGTTAAAACTAGATGCTGCTCTACACAATTGATTCCTGGAATGTTCATCCTTGCCTCCTGGGTTGCTGTCTGTACTAGCTGTGCTGCTATCTGCTTGTGTTGGCCCGAACCTGCCCAGAAAGAAGGCTGCTGACTGAAACATGTTGTCTTTCATGCTTCTTTTTTTGTTGCTGCTTCTGACTGCCTGTAAACCTTAAGATAGTTAGCAGTGGAGATGTGCCCCCTGAAATAAGTATTTTCCAAACTGCGAGTCCACCTTACAGAACGCTGGCTAGCTCCATGACGTATTTCCCTATATTGTTGTCTACTCTTATTATATCTACCTTTAACCTTCTATACTCTTGAAGCTCATGATCTTGTAAAATAATTTCTCGTAGGGTTTGGCCCTGACTCAACTTCTCTTTTAAGACCTAACCCTGAGTTTATATTGTCATATTTCTTTCTCTAAGGAGTAGTTCTTGAATGGCTTCTTGTAACCTTGACGAGTTTCTAAAAGGAGTTCCATAATCGATGATTTTGTTTATATACAGACCCATGCCCCAAAATTTTGTAATATTGCCTTCGGAGACTATTATTAATGCTAATAACAGTCTCGTACCATCCAAGTATGCCTTGCACCCTGCGTGAAGTATTAGAGTGCCTATTTCAATAATGGTAGTCATAGAGCCGTTTAATTCCGTACATTTAAATTCTAATGTTATTTCATCTATTTTGAAGTAGACTCAAGTATTTTGCACGTGCATTTCATGCTAAGTGGTCTCCTAAAGCTGCATGACCCTTATCTCGCAACTGTTATCGATTATGTCACCCTATTCTGCTGCTAACTTCACTTGACATGCTGAATAATTTGTTACGTCCTTCATAGGTTTCGTTCCTGTGCAAATCCTGATATTTCCTAGTATCTTAAAATCAACAAATTCTTCTACTGATATTATCATATAAATGTGGGGCACATCATTTAGGGCTAGGTAGGATCTCTGGCCATACGAATGTAAAACTGTTAGTAGCGTTGCCTAGGTCTTGTTTTATAAGTCAGGGTGTTGCCTTGTAAATGTCAAACATGAGGAGATTCATCAGGGGTATTGAGATATGGTAAATCTGGTGTGGGTGCTTAAAAAAACAGCCCCTTCGGATATTTTGAGCAGCTCTGTAATTGATTTGGCGTATTTGGGTGAAAAAATAGTTTCTAGTTTGGTTTTATCAATGGTGATTGCTACAGTGCAAAATGTTCTTTGACCAATAAATCTAAAGTGTACAGCTTTTTTTATTGCGAATAAGATAGGTTTCACTATTGTATTCATATGTCTAAAGAATTTCTTGGCTTGGATGATTATTGCCAGCATTATGTTATTGATTGTAAAAATACTGAGCAAAATTTCGAGCGTTAGTTTTATAGCCAAGTCGTTTTCTAGCTTTGTTATGTTTGATTGACTATGCAGATTTACCACAGACTTACGTATAATTAACACTTATTTTTGGATTAAGTTGGCTATTTTACTTAACATTCTAAATTTTTCTCAATTGTATGCTCTAACTGTTTTCTGCCTTCTTCGTCCATTGTACCGAACAACCATCTTACCCCACTTCTACGACAAGTACGACTGATCGGTGTCTCCGTTTGTTACTGTCTCCTTCCTGCCCTGAGAGCACTTCTATCGCTCTGTAAGCCTGTGTTATATTCCTAATTCGATTAGATTTTCTATGCTAAATAGCTGCTGCTCGTATACATACGAGTGTCACTCTATTCTCGTGGCTAGATTCCTCCATACTTGTAGTGGGTCCTTACTTTTGGTGATGATGTCTCTTATGTTCATTCTTTCGATAATTTTTTTCGACGTACTAGACTTTACCAGGTGTGGTATATGCTCAATTATAAGTCCTTAATTTTCCTATTTTTCATAGATCCCCTATGGATTTCCCTTTATAGGTGTCCATGTCCTATAACCACAATATGGTCTGTTATTTTAGTTTTTTTCAATATTTTTTTTTTATTTGACCACTTGCTGGTGTCCGAGGGCCGCGAAAAAAAGTTGCCTTGCTGAGAATATAGCTTTTGCTTTTAGATTCGTGACAGATTATGGAATATAGTACGAGATACTATTCATAAATTGTGTCTCGTGTTTGTTTAAATACATAAACGACTCTCATGTATTGGAAATAATGTTCTGTACTAAAAATACTGAAGTGTTTAAGTGGCAAAGAATATGTATATTTGCATCTTCTTTTTTTTGTGTCTGAAGGCTGCAAAAAAATGGAAGGCATGCAATGAGTTGATTGATGGTGACAAAAGAGTAGCTGCTCATCTGATTTTGTGTATGTGGGACACTTTTACTTCGTCTCTTCTCAAAACTTAACACTGTGTGAGCTGTAGTATATTCTTATAATTTTATATGGTCCTACTTATAGTGCATCGAATTTATTGATGCGTGGCTCCTTTATCAATAATACTGCTTCTCCTTCTCTGGAGTGTGCAAAATTTATTGCCCTGTCGTCAAAATATTTGGTGCGCAATTTCGAGTATGCAAGATTCATGGCTGCTATAGTTTGTGTAGTTCTTGCAGTGTTTTTGACAAGTTCTTAATATATTTATTTATATCTGTGGCTTGAAATCATGAGACAAGGCTCGTAGGAGTACATGCTCTTCTGCTAAATACTAATTCATCTGGTGTGTATACTGTGCTACCATGCACCGTGGTGCTATATACGAACACACAAAGGCCAAACTAGTTGTACCAGTCCCTTTCATTTTTGTAATACACTTTAAGATACTCAGTTATTGTGTGATGCATTCATTCAATGCTACCGTTAAACTGTGCTCTATATGTAGTTGTGTAATATTTCTTAATTCGGAAAAAGTGCACAAACTCCTATAGCAGTTTGTGCCTAAAGTGTGTAACCATTATCCGACAGTAGGTCATCAGCTCGTCCAAAAATGCAAAAGAATTTAGTTAAAATTTTTTAGCTGTTTTCATAGCATTTGCTAGCCTTATATATATATATATATATATATATATATATATATATATATATATATATATATACATGTGTGGCTAGCAAATGCCATATATATATATATATATATATATTAACATTGAAATTCAGCAAGCTTGTCTTGCACTGTGAGTATCCATCTATTGCTTTTCCTGTTTCTGCTACTGGGCCGTTGAAATCCGGCAATTTTGTTTTATACGAACAAGTTTCTTTTTCTAACATCTGTCGCAGCTTGAGATGTACTGACTAATATTGGATTTCATGCTCGTCCACTAAAAATCTTCGGACATCTTTCGATGAGTCTCATTCAGGCCCCTACGGCCTCCTATGACAGACTCAATGTAGTCCTTAACTATCTGCTGTGTTCTTTCTGCTGGTAGTGTTGGTAAGTTAATTAAGTTCAAAACTGCTGTTAAGTTCTGTCCTTAAACAATTTTTACAAATTATTCCATACATTAATCTCGACGGGGTTACTTTAGAATTTTAAAATCTCCCAGCAGCTCTACTGAATCAATGGTGTTTGCTTCCTTAGTTGTCTTGAATTTCTTTATGCTCTTTCACAAGTCTATAAGTAAGGTTTTATCCTCTAAATCATTTTTCACAAGTACAAATATCACGGCGATGCCAAACGACCAATGGTCTTCGGTCTTACCTACCAACTTTTTTTCAGTCTGCAATTCTTCTGGTTTTATAAGGCCTCTTAAGCATACAACTTGTGTTATCTCTGTCTGAAAAATGCCTAATTAAGTGATCAGTACCACTAGTTTATCTATGTATTGCAACAGATGCTCAGTAATCTTTTGGACTTTATGAAATGTCTTGTTACCCTGTGACCATGGTAGTTGTTTTCAAGGTGGACGGGCCTCAGCTACAGTGTTACAATTTAATCGTCACTCTAGAGATCTAGTTTATGCAGTATTAATCGCTGGCGTTGCTTCTTGGTCAGAATTTTTCGATTGGCCCAATCCTGGCGATTCGATATCGTTTCTATTGCTTATAAAGTTAGCGCTCGCTCTTGTTTAATTTGCAGCACTATTTAAGTGTCTTCCTACTTCTCTCCGTAACCCAGCACATTCTGTGGTTAGTACTTCAGTTATTATTTCAGCTCGCTTTTGGGATAGGATAGAATAATTTTATTTTCAAACTGAGCGTCAACCAAAATCACTCCAAGCTCAATTGTGACGTTGTAGTCCTTTTTGTCAGCCAACTCATTCACTTCAGATTATGCAAGCCATGTTATCTTTATGTTTTCTTTGTTTCTAACGACATCTTGTTCAAGTAAGCACAACCAGTTTCGTTTTTTGTCATTTCTAACGGCTAAGAATTCAATTTTTCAATGTATACTTTTCTTATTTCTTCAAAGGCAAGGTGTTATATTGAGACTCTAGCTAAGCGACTAAATGGCTCGTGCTGGTCTCTCTACAGGGAGGAAGCAATACTTATAAGAGGGATGTAATGCTGCGCTTGCACATGAATGTGTATACATTTCCTGTTACTTATTTTCTCGAAGTGGAAGGATAGATATTCATCCAGTCATCCTGTTTCATTGGAGAGGTAAAAGCGCACACATACATTTTATGTTGTGAGAAGAGAAAAATGAGATCTTCATTATTAAATTTTCTATCCAAATTAAAAATTTTCTTGACTTTGTCGGGAAATTGACATTTGCTTAATCATGATGATTTTATTAGCTCTGCCTTGCTAGCTGTTACCTTCAGTTAATGTGCATTAACTAAGGAATCGAACTATCAGTTGCCTTTTGATTTAGTAAGGTTTAATCGTTCTTTGAGTTCCAGCCGGAGTTCTACTTAAAATGGTGCTCCCTGTTTCCCTCCCACCCAACTTTTTTGTGGCCCTTGTAGCAAATGTATGTCATCGTTTTGACTTGAATGTCTCTCGATGACTCTGACTTCTTTCATCTGTTGTTTTAGGTTGAATTCTTTTTATTTGTCTATTTCTTTTGGGCTACTATTGTTTTGTCTATAGTATCTAAATAGTTTAACTATTCAGTATGAACGTTGTACTTAGGTGATGGAGGTATCAGGGTTGTGTGAGGTGTTGCTTCGCCTTTTCGTGTTGGCAAGATGTCCTCTCCCGATGCTATGTTTGTTGCTGGTACTTTAGGGTTTATGAAGCTTTCATCTAAGTAGCATACTTCTATTTTATCTAACTGAGTTTATTCTAATTTCTTTTTCTCGTACGTTGCTTATACCCAAATTCAAGGAGAGATTTTTGGACCATCTGCACTATTGGAACAGTTTTCTGCGCCCATGTGCAATGTTAGTTATTTTGTCAGCGTCAGTGCTGTTATTATCTGCCAAGGAAGAACATAGATCGGATTTCTGTGAGCTGACTTCATTCAATTTTTTTTGTCGTTGCCTTCACTATTCCATACTTTTTATGTCTGAACTGCAAATATTCTTGCTGGTGGCCGACTCTCAAGACAGATCCCGTCTTGCTCCTGCTTTCTGCTAGTAGATAAAGATCCTTTTTTCAAAATTCTGGATCAATTTCTTCTTTTTCAGTTACTGGTTTCCTAGAGGAGGCATCTGTATTATTATCATTTTCCCGTCTACATATAACATCACATTTATATCCTAGTAGCTAAGCTGTTAGCTGGTTAAATCTTAAATTAACTTTCTTGGGAGTGTAGGAGTCCTTAAACGGTTCGTGATCCGTTATCACCAGACATCGAGGCCTGTATGAATAAGGTCAACATTGTTTCTTCGTTAAGACCACTGCAAGGAGCTCCTTGTCATAAATAGGGTATTTGAATTCGGCACCTTTTAGGGTGCGTGAAGCATACTCGCAGGGGCGATGACTGCCAATTTTATCTTGATTGAATACAGCACTTAACGCATACTCTAATGCATTATGATAAACGATTTTTGGAGGTCTGGAGCTGTTATCACTAGCTGTTTGCTTAAATCTTCCTTTAGTTGTTTTAAGGCTTTCTGTTTGACTCGTGTTTGCTTAAACTCTGTACTTTTCTTGAGCAGCTTAGTTAGAAGGTGGGCAATTTTTGCAAAATGTTTTGTAAATCTGTGGTAATATCAATCTAGTCCCAAGAACGGTTTTACTTTCTTTGTGTTCACTGATACTACGTAGTCCTTGACTGCTTTTACTTCATTTAAGTTCATTTTTAATGTGCCATTGCCTATAATGTGTTCCCGTACTTTGGCTTCTTTTTTTAAAAATATGCATTTCCTAAGCTCGATTGAGAAGTTAGCGTCAGACTGACATTTTAAAAATCTTTTTAACCGTGTACCATGTTCTTACATGGTTAAAGTGTAAATCGATATGTCATCTAAGTAAACAAGCAGCTCATAGCCTTTTCATCCAGCTAGGGCTAGTTCCCTGACTATGTACGAAACTCTGCAGCAGCCCATCTGCATGCGTTTGTAGTGGTAATGGCCCTCTGACCCTGAAAATGCCATTTTACGTGCGTCCCTCTCGTTAATCTAAACCATAATGTAAATAGAAGAGGTGTGTTTCCAACCGTCTCAAATTAAGTGCGTTTCTGCGCATATTCACGATTTCACCAAAATTATAGATTTTGTAGTCTGCTGCTTCCTGTGTAATTGTTTAATGTTTATTCATGCATCCACTTAGTACAAGCTAATATTCTATAGGATAATGAAAAGTGCCTTTGTGTTTAGTGCAATCATGTTCTCATTGAAATGGAAAAATGAAAGAAAAGATACGGGAATCAAATATTTTTTATTTTCCAAGCAACCAGAAATTTAAAATAAATAGATCTAAGTATGTGGTAATGATAATCTTAATCGTAAAAATGGCAAGTGTTAATATAAAGTAAATATTTCATTTTTGACAAAATACTAATAAAATCTTTAACATAGGTAGGGTATGCTCAATTCATTGTATTTTGGACAGTTTTATAAAAATGCCAGAACATATGTGAACTTGGAGTCTGTTTTCGTTAACAATACTCTAATATAATAATGTTTATTTGTGAAATCCAGAAGATAGTGACTTAATACATCCAGTTACTCCCATGAGTATGCAACTAAGCAAAAAAAACATTGCAAGGAGAAATCGGAGACGTTGAATAAAAAAGCTAAAATAAATTTGAAAGAATGCACTTAATCAAATTAAGTAGAGCTTGAATTTTACGAGCCTGATGTGTTTAAATCTGTGACATCGCAAGTATTTAAAAGGTATTGCATTTTTACATATATTAATGGTATTATCATAATCTTACACATATTGCTTGTTAACAGTTTTTCACATATATTAATTATAACAATAATTTTGTGTCGTCAACCGGAGCAAAGCTTAACAAATACCAAAGATCTTTACAGTTCATAGCTTATCAATATGTAAAAGAAATAAAATATACAAATACAGCATGTAAGTCTGAGTAATTATTGACATTTTGTAGAGAAAAAGGGGTCAATGGCGTTGCATCGGTAAATCAGAAAGTTCAACTGCTGGTAGATAATTATAATTAAGGTAGTAAATCCTTAAAAAATTGAAATGATGCTTTGAGGGAAAAAAATTTGTAGTAATGAAAAAAATTTGGTACAAACGAACAATATTAGGGGAAAAATGTGAAGAGTTGCGTTTAGAACATGAAAAACTCCATTGGATGCATAAAGAATCACAATTGCAAAAAAATGATATAGACAAAAAATGTATAAAGCACTATGATCCCTATTTACAGATGGACAGATCAAGAAGTAATTGAGTCCTAATAAGCTAATCAAATGGAACAACAGAGATTAAGCTGCTGCTGTTTTTTTACAAAGTATCTTACCAAAGGCATACTAATATCTGAGAAACAAGAACGAAATAAACGAAAAAAGGAAAACTACGTCTTTACTGAAAAAAATATGCGTCTTATCGTTTGATGAATTGTATATCTCACAAGATATGGAAATTGATACACTCAAAGAATAAATAGTAGATCCTCATAAAACAATTTAGTTTGGCATGGCTCGTGGACTTTTAAAGCGATGGGAGCAGCCTATGTACAACAATTTTAACACCTCATTAACATCTGACATAGTTACAGAGACAGTTAGTAAATTGTACGAAGTAGAATTTATTGTTATTGCACTTACAGCAGACCTTGGCTTGACTAACGGTTCTGTTCACAAGGCTTTGAGTGTTGTCATTTTAAAAGAAAATAATTTTTGGCTTTCCCATCCAAGTGATAAAAATCTTTAAAATTTTTGTCTTTGCTGATCCTCCTCATCGATTAAAACTGGACTAAATCACTTTTTTGATTCTGATCTAACGTACGATGGTCACGTCTTCAATAAAAAAGTTCTTTAAGAGATTTTACTGTTTTATAATAAAGATGTAAGAATGACCTTTAAATTACATCAGAAGTATTTAGACGTTACTGGTACTTAGGGGCAAAAAGTTGCATTTGCTGCGGAAGCGTCATCTAATAATGTTGCTGATGCCATAAGATAGTTTGGAATGAATAATTTTTTAACAACACTAAGCTGTAATGAGTGCACTGATTTTTTTAAGACTGTCAATCAACGGTTTGATTTTTTCAACAGTAGGTTTAAATATGGTAAGACAGACGAACTGTGTGCATATGGTATTTACCTAGCCAGTCAAAATATTATACTAACTAAAATGATCAATTACATATGAACCATTGGAATTGCGAATCACAAAATACTTCTCCCTTTTCAAAAATGTCTTATGGACGTTAGTGATTTGCTCTGGCAACTTTTTATATATATTAAGCAACAATTAAATGGTATTAGTATAAAGATAGAATATATTTTGACTACTAGATTAAATCAAGATGTTGTTGAAAACATGTTTTCATTTATCTAAGGAATGGGTACTGCACACAACAAACCGTCACCTTTGCAGTTTGTTTATCAATGAAAGTGGTACATACACGTACTTTGTAAGTTGTACATAACACCTGTTATGATATATTTATTGAAAATAATAATACAGAGATTGACAACAATTATTTATTTAAACAAATTTCGAATAATAAAAAATCCAAATCACTTAAATCCGTTTCTCTGGAGAAAGCCAGGATGAAAAAAATTGTAGGGCAACAGTTTGATAATGAAAAGTTTGATATTGTAAAGAATAATAATTATAACGGTACGACTCTACAGACTTAGTATTTTAAATGACAAATAATGAAGACCTATTAATTGCTTATTTAGGAACATGCATTTATTGACACAATCAAAATATATCCACTTGTGGACATATCTGTTAAGCACAACTACTATTTATTTAAAAAATTCTTTTTAGTTTTTTTAACAGTGGCAGTATTCGCAGTTTGTAAGCGTGCTGAAATGTTTTTGTTTCGTAAATTTAATTATGCTTAATAAGTTACATTTGTTGCTGAACCCCCTGATACTGCTTTAATTAAAGAAATAGTGAGAGAAGAGGCATAAGTGTATGCTGCAGGCTACGTAGCACACCACTATAGAATGAAATATCCTGATCTTGGAATACCAACTCGTGAGATGCCTCTCGAGAATATTCCAAGATAGGTAGTTTATGTATCTAGAGACTTGTTATATCCTGGTAGAAAATTTAAAAAAGCTGCAATGCTAGACGAAAAACTTCTTTCTCAATTACACGGAGAAGGGTTGTTGGACACAGACTATATTTTTCAAAAACTATCAGCTTTATTTAAATTAAATTTAAGTTCTGAGTATTCTTCATCTGATAATGTTCTGTTGTGTCTTGCTATAACACGGACTTACATAGGATTAAGGCGTCTTACTAAAGTAAGAAAAGACTCTTACAATAAAATGAAACAGGTATCTCGATCTAATAAGGAAGTTAATATATTTTATAATGTTGTAAGTTTTATTAATGTATATATATGGACATATATTAATTATAAATTATTCTTTGTTTCTGTTTTAAATTATTGCATAGCATTGGAATCGATATATAGCTTGAGATAAATAGTAATTTTACGTATAAAATAAATAAAACTCTCACGAAAACTAACAAAATATTGGTCATATTCAACTACACTCAATCGTACCGACAACATCGTGTATATTCACTGTGTTTTACTTATTACCCATTTTATAAATAGTTTCTACCAGTATTATTTATTTTATCATGAGAATTATCATACAAGTTAAGAATAAAACATTTTTACTCATCTTCTTCTGAACAAATAATTTTGAATTTATTTGCCTACTTCCATTGGCTTACACTTCAACATGGACGATGCTCAGATGAGTACACTTAATGGATAAACTTGGATTTGTTGGAAAGCAGTGCGGTAAACCAACCTCTTTTATTTATATCATGATTTAAACTTGAAAGAATCCCTTTCTCAAGTTTACTACAGTGATGTATCTGAAGAAGGCTGAATGTTCGAAAATGTCCACTTGTAGTGGGAATGGGTGATTAGTGCTCACCATGCCTTTGTTTAATTTCCTGAAATCTGATACTACGTGCCATCGCTTCTCACCATCAGACTCCTACTTTTTTGGTACTATCCACATATTAAAGTTGTATGGTGATTTTAAAGGCTTAATGATGTCTTGATTGAGTAACTTTTTTACTTATATTCTCATGTGGTCTCTTAATCCCAGTCGGTACCAGTATTTTTTTAAATGAATCGGTATTTTCGTATGTGTAATAATTCTGTGTTTAAGTAAATTAAATATCGGTAAAGGCTCACTTTCTTACTCAAATACATAAAAGTTGTAATTGACTACTATCTGATCGCAGGAAATTTTGTTTTCATCACAGCCATCTATGTCTACTTGTTCCATAATTTTATTTACTCTTTCTTCTTTTGATTCAGAGTTTATGGCTCTTATATTTACGTGAGCACTGTTCTCATTTGCCTCATTGTCTCCTCGTTTTTCTTTGATTTTGTTGTCTCCATTAGCTGTTGTGAATCTATAACTTCGGGAACTTTTGTAATCCAAGAACTCCACCTAAGGTACTCTTATTCTGACCATGAATTCAGTAGTGTTGATGCATACGCCATACGTCCCGTTACTGTTACGCTTTGCTACGAAACATCTAAAATAAATGCCATTCCCTAAATTTTGTCTTGGAACCCATCGTAAGTAATCTTCATTTTCCTTTGTACTAATCATTGCGTGTATTACTTGTTTACAACAAGCAGAAATTTTGGAATGTCCATCTTCTTCTATGGAGACCTTAGTCTCACTGAGGTATATACACCTGTTTTTGGCACTAATCTCTTCTTTGTGCCTATCTAATATGTTCCATCCTATGAGTCCATCTCTTCTCATGAGGAATATAGTAGGAATGATATGCAGTTTGCAAAGAAGGTTATCTAGCATCATACAGGTGCTTTCCAAAGTTTTGCATGCACCGTCTGTTACGCTGTATACTTCTAATATTTCATTTATGTTTATTTCTGACCCCATGCTCGAACAACCTTCTTTTATTATTGAAATATCCACTTCGGTGTCAATAAAAAAATTATGCTGTCTCATTATACATATTATTACTTTGAAATTTGACCACTGGTGGTTATGTGCGTGACTCTCCAAAGTTAATTTTTACTACCCTAAGTTTTTTGGTGTCTTTCTTTGTTTTAACTAACTGCCCTGCATCTGGGACCTAAGTCGAGCACACTTAGCGTTTAAATGTTCATCTTTCTGTTCCTGACCTTGATTTGTACGCCACCTCTCACTGTTTCTCTTGTCTATCCTTTCCCTCTCCTTGTACCATAATTAGTATGTTATTTTTAGTCCTTTAAGCTTTATATCATAGACCTATTTCCTGGACTTTGATGCTGCATGGAATCTCAACCCACAATTTTGGCAACCTATTTGTTAGTATCATATAGGTGCATTACATTTTTCTACTCCTCTCATGGTGCTGTCACGCGGCTTCCTATAATATCTCCGTATATAACCCTTTTTCCTGTAGTTAAGGCATTGACCCATATCTATAGCAATAATGCTGGCCAAATTAATACTTTGCTGACGTGAAATTGGGGAAATTGTAAGGGGTGGGGATCTAAGCTGTATATAGTTTAGGCCCAACGCCTGAATTGGTGTAACATTTGTGTTAACAGCACTATGCATTGAGGTGGTTGATCTCATTTTCTGACACGTATATGGTCTTGTTTTACACTCTCTAGCTAGCCTGACAGCTTCTATGAGGTTCACCAGTCTCTCGCACCAAAGTTGCATGTCCAATGGTGCTGTTAGCCATAACATAAAGTGTTGTAAAGGGTTTATAATTTTGTATAGCTAGGCTTAGGTCTACAGAGTCATTGTAAATGGAAATCATCGTATTACAAATTGTTTGTATCCAGTGTCTGTAATCTGTGACTGAATCCTTTGGGTTTTGACAAAGTGTTTTTATTTGAGGTTGAAAGTTCTAGACAGCCCCAGCATTGTTATATTGCGTGGCGGGATCTTATAAAAAATGCTTGAATGATTTATAATTTGTGATGTGTGACTCCACAGTGGCCCCTCCTATAACTTTTGCTGCAAGTGCAAATAAGATATCGTCCTAGTTATATGAAAAGCGTCACACTATGCATCTAACCAATGTGCTAAAAAGCGAAAGTATCTCCGAGTGCCATTAAATATCGGAACAGCATTAGGTAGATTATTTAAGGACAGTCTGTAAGTATTGGTAGTTTAATTGTTTAGTCAGAAGTATTGATTTCTTGAACTATTGTGAACCTTTGATGTTCTTTCCAAGTTTGTTATAAGCTAGGCGTTTCTCAGTACATAGTGTAAGTATGTTTCTGCACAGAGTGCATGTATGCTTCGTTCTGCTCAGTAGTCTACTCGTATGGTTGGTGTCTCTGTCCGTGTTAGCATGAACGTTGATAGTATATGTGCAACATCTGCGTTAGACACTGGAGACTGAGGTGTGTTTTCCACTGGTCTTACTTAATTTGGAAGAGTAACACTTGTTTGATGCGCAACAATGTGTTTACTCAAACGAAGTTGAGAACCGTAGTCACCTGCACGAACGTATCAGGCTACGGATATCGCTCTCTCATTATTTTGAGGGGAAGTGCGATGCCGATGATGTGTGACTGTCTGATATTTCATGGTTTCTGCCAACATTTTGATACATACGAGAGGAACGAGATGATGGCAGAGAATGTGTGTTCTGTGGCAAGCTTGTTCTGTTTTTAACTAGAGGAGGCGTAGTTTGTGGCAACCGTAAATTCTACTGATGCATAAGAGAGAAAGTTGTTGTTCTCGTCTTAGTTTTAGAGGCAAGTGGACGTTTTTGTACGTGCGCGTACTCCAGAACATTGGACTCAGATGTTGTCGGGTTTTTGAGAAATCCCATGTTTACTGTTTCCACGGTTGTTGTACGTGCTCTAACTTTATTTTTCTTAATCAGAGTGCTTGTTGAAAATTTACTCATTGGATGCACGTTTTTTCTTGTTATCATCTCACTGCCATAAACTTCGCTCTCCTGCCTCCCTTTTTCAGTAATTAAATTTCTTTCTGACTGTAAAGAGTGCATATTTCCAAAGGATTTAATGGAGATCAGTCCGTATCCTTAATTTCCCGACGCTTTCGGCTATCCTTCAAGGATTATTTCCGGGGATACTCTACTTGAGTTAATGTTAAAATTTCCTGTAGAATATATTACGGAATCGTTTTCGTTCAAATTTTCTTCCTCTATTAAAAAAGGTTTAGTCTATTTTATCTTCTGTCGTAGTGTTTGCTTCATCTTTGGCTCCAAGTTTTGTCCATAAATATCTACAATTTTGTGCCATGGCTTATTTGGTGGGGCCAAGTTCTTTTCTCCGTTATGCGCTTTGTATAAAATATTACCCAGATCTGCAAAATAATGCGTAGCTCGCTGCATTTGGTTATCGCATAGTAAACATTCAACTACTCCAATGTCTTTTAGCGTACGACTTGTTGTCGACATTCTTACTATATCCCTTATTTTTGCGTCTTATTATTTTACTTTTTTTTTTATTCAGGTTCGTTGGCTTCCACAACCACATCCGCATCAGATACCTCATCGTTAAATTCTTCGTCTGTATGAAATACATCGTTAGTTGAAGTATCTCGTTAATTTTTCGCGGCCACGCCGAAACTTCTAGTGCTTTTACAAAGCCTCTTTCTTAAAGACATGGTTCTAATTTAACTAGTTAGATTTTTGTTAATATGCACTGGTTATATGTATTGGTTTTAATTGTTATATAACAGTAGCGTTTCTAGTTCCATGATTTTATCAATCACGCGATGCTAAGAAACTACGAATTTGAGTGTAACTAACGTGTAGTTAGTAAATCGTTCAATATAAGGTTCTCTCATGCAGTTAGGGAACAATTATTAAGTTTTGTATCATTAAATACACTTACTTTGACACAGCTGATATTCCTAGCAGCATCAACGGTATTTTCCACATGGTCTGCGCTAATATCGTATTCAAGTCGAGTTGCTACTCGTCTGATAGTGATTCTCTGGGCTGATTCTTACTGTCTCTACCTAGACAACAAAATGCCAAGTCTGAGTCGCTCACTGATGTCACCAAAATGAGGCTGATACGAGAGGCTCCCGAGAAAGGACCATAGAGATAGTTGCTGGGTTGAATCTGCTTTATTCGAATAGATAATGAGGAAGCACTATAACTGCCTAGAAGCTTTTGCAAATCTTGACTGCCATCCACCATCGTGGCACGACCGCTTTTCTTAGGCCCTGGCTTCTCCTTTGAATTCCTAAGAAATTTAGGGAGACATCACCTCATTCCCAAGGCTTATCCAAGCATTTCACCTGTGTGCTGACTTGGTCTTGCAACCTGGCTGTTGCCAAGCACCCAAGCTCTTGACTTGAAAACGCTGAGCCTGTGATAAAAAGCGCAAGCCATGGGCGTTGACCAGCTACGCCTGAGCACGTCCGTAACAATACTCATAAAGTATAAAATTACGCACATAAAATAAAGATAAAAGTGCTAAAAAATATGACACACTTAAATCTATTGAAATTACCCACTACAGTTCGCATTGGTAAAGAAACATTGTTCTATTTTACATATTTAACAGAAATTATTATAGTAGCAAGAGCTTGATTAGCAAGTACCTTCATTTATAATCAATCGGAACGCATGGGACTTCAGTAAAAAGTGATGTACTCTAGTAAGTTAAGTTTAAGATCGAAAGCTGTCAGAAAGTAGTTCTTCTCATAGTTTTTCTAATTTACACCAATAGCCTGTTTGGTGATATTAGCAGTTCAATGTGACATTACACATAATATTTGAATATTTTCAGGCCAGAAATAATAAAGAGTATGCCAAAAAAATGCTACCCTTTAATTTTTTTTCATACTCATTATACATTCGGCGATAACATGTTAAAGAA
Organism: Copidosoma floridanum; assembly: GCF_036245765.1. Classification (NCBI taxonomy): domain Eukaryota; kingdom Metazoa; phylum Arthropoda; class Insecta; order Hymenoptera; family Encyrtidae; genus Copidosoma; species Copidosoma floridanum. The sequence goes on from NW_028321901.1 coordinate 2,701,476, forward strand.
TATCCGATTGCTTTTAAATAAGTGTCAGATTTTATCGTACGCTGCAAGTAAAATAAAGATCAAGAAAAAAAAGGTAAGTAAGAGGTACTAGTAGGTATGCAAATTCAGAGTCAGGCTAGCATAAGTTAGGTAGCTTATTAACTATTACGTATTCTTAAGTCAGGAATGCACTACATTATTCTGTACGTATGAGTATAAAAAAAAAAGAAGAGAGAGGATGAATCTGACGTCAAAAACAACATTACAAGTCAAAATTTACGGAAGACGTTTTTCTCTCGCCACTAGTAAGATAATGTGATTTTTATATACTTGAGCATGCTTCTTTGACTTTCATCAAAAATCATAAGCTTATTCTATTACGACTACAATATGGAAGGCTTGAAACTCTTAGCTCTTCTCTTGAACAGTACGTGGTTTATTTTTGTAATGAGAAAACAAGTATGAATTTATTTTTTTTTTTTATCAGGCAACTAGCAGTAGTTATTACACAAGCACGCTTACTTTTGAGAAATAAAAATATTATGTTAGTACTTTATACACCTAAAGAATAAGAGCAATCATTATTATGCCAGTGTATGGCTGACGCGTAAGTGAAGAAAAGGAATATTTACACAAGCTCAGATTTGATTTTTTTGCTGTGTTTGTGTCTTAGAGCTAGTTTATAATGTTTGAGCTCAAATATAAGTATTTCAGCAAATACTCTGTCACATTATCTGATTTCATTTGACAACAGGGTCATGCGTCAAGAATTAGTGAGCCAGCATTCATATGTTCAAACGAATACATCATTTGTTTTTGCAAATGCAAATGCAAATGCAAATGCAAATGCAAATGCAAAAAAAAAAAAAAAAAAAAAAAACACAAACGATGGCTACGGCACGTATATAAAAAAAACCTGTTTTTTTGTTTTAAAGAGTTTTCTCTTGTTCTTTTAACGTATTTAATCCCACTCACAAAAATGTTAACTCAAGAAAGCTAGCCTTCACCATGAATCTGGGATCTTGACATGAGAGCTTGATACAAAATAAGAAAAGAAGGTACCATTCCGACGTTAGAGCGCAGTACTGTCTGACGGTACAGATAACAGCATCCAGACGCTAAAGAACGATACCTCTTGTTAAGAAACAGCACTAGTTCTAGTAGTTTTTTCTACCACCTCGTATTACTTGATACTCCTGCTCTAGTAAAAAGTTTTTTTTGCTGGTACGTAAAATACCAAAACATTGAAAAGCAGAATTATGAACTAATAAGGAACACTTACTTATGCTTGACCATTTTTCTCTAGTTCGTGCTGTACAGCAGGCATGTCAGTAAGCTATATCACAATCTTGACATATTCTGACGTTAAATCTTCGTTTGTAGCTGGAAAGGAAATGACGATATGGGACGGCATAGCTACTAGCAGAAAGTCTTCAAACAATTTATGTGCATGATGATACTAAAGCTGATTTTTCAGTGCTATATCATCACGTAAAGTTCATAATATTCTGTAAATATGTCATACCTTACAAATTGTTGAAGATAAAGACCCTTGCCGTGTATGTCTCTCACATACACAAAGGTATTTTATAAATGAAAAAACAGCTATTTTATACATTACATAAGCTATACATACTGAAATATTACTTCATAAAAAATAAATCTTTAAGAACCTTTAAGTGATATAGTGATACCTATTATTGTGCATAACAATAACTCAAACTCAAACGAGAACATTCAACATTTATTAATGGTTAACATGTTATAGATTACAGAGTGATCAAAAAATTATAGTCTATAACATCGTACTGTATATTTTTTAAACTAAATTTTAATTAGTTTATGCTGTTTAATGCACTGCATTAAGCGTGCTTACTAAAAAAATAGTTCGTCAACATTTGAGGACTCTTTTTTCAATTCACATGGCAAGACAGTGATACATGTAATTATGCCATAAATGACAATATAAAATCTATAAAAAATGTTGTGTACATATTTAAAGTTGAGTTGTAATTATAAGGCTATTTTATTAAATACGTTATTCCTATTCAAGTTTTTGTTTAAAAACCTGTTTCTACGAATCACTTGCTAAATAACATACTTGTCAGAAAATATATAATAAAAGAAACAAAGATTAAAAGTAAAAGTCGTGAATAGTCAAACAAGAAACAAACTACGTCATGCCCACGAGATTGTTTACTAAGTAAGATATTAAAAACTTGCATCTTTCGAAGTAATTTTGACCATCAAAGATCTTGTATGAAATTTCTTATTTCTTATAAATCTTGAATACTATGCTAACGCAAAAACGCATATGCTCGTGCAAGAGATCTTGCTAGAATGTGTATGATAGTGAAGGAGCTATTGCATGTGGTTGTGCGTTTGTAAACGTGGTCATGTAAGGTTGAATGTATATATAAGCTGATGTACAACACTATGAAGTAAAATAAAATATTAAAGCATGTGTTAAAGGCAAGAGGTATTACAAAAATGATCTCTTTATTTATTATCTTGTAACATAGAGGTACCCCATCCACTACTTGAAAACCAAGGTGCAAAAGGACGATTATTCTTCATGCACAGATCTAAGATTAGAGAATAAGGAGAGATATTCACACAGTGTTTTTATTTACAAATTTCCCCTAGGAGTAGGAGAAAGAGAGCTTGTGCACGTGGTTTTTCCCTTCAGAATCTCTGGACTCTCGAGCAATAATAGCACGAGCTGCTACAGTATCACTTTCTCTCTACCATTATGGCCCAAAGTTTTTATACAACGATATGAGAATCCTCCCATCACCACTACCCAAGGGGTGGCAATATGGAAACAACATTGCTTACCTTTTATTGTAATAGGCCCTTACGGTATTTCTGCACGTATTTCTGGATATCACCATTTAATATTTTCAAGTAGTATTTTTGGAGCGTATGATTAAAATTTTTCAAGACATATCTGTAATTTTCAACGAACCATTTATTCAGTTTGTGGAAAACTTTTATTACTATATTTATTCTCTATTCACCTTTTTGAATTTTATACATATAATACCATCAATGTTATTACTATCACAAGTTTTCTTAAGAATACTTAGTATTCTTGCATTAATTTTATTACATACGTTCATACTTTTAGCTGAATTTAAAGTTGTTCGATCTCTTTTCATTAACGCAAGTAGCTGCTTATCAAGAGAATTATTGTCATACAAAGTTAATGCAAATTTTCTGTGTGTTACTTTTCTAATGCAAATGCTTCTTATTAGAACGAAGTTCTTTATGTCGCATACTCGGGGGGCTGGAGTTTGAACAACAACAGATTTGATGAAACGGAAGTGGCTTACTGAAAGTCTCTTCCTCCTAAGTTTTCCCCCTTATCTCGTCGCCGTCACCGTCAGTCCTCTACGCACTTCCCCTCACCCCACCATATATCTTTCAACCATGCTCTACTACTCTCCTACACACCTTTGCCTATCATTCCCCTTCACACTTCCAAGCAATTAATTTTTAAACGAAATTTTATGTTATTTTCTCACAATAATTTTTATTTGACTTTGAAATTTTTTCTTTTACGATTCTAAAAAAAAAAAGAAAAAAAAAAACACTTTCCAGTAGAGAAATTTAAACACTTGACCTCCTGCATATGAGTCAAGTTCCTTACCCACTCTGCTACGAGCGCTGCCGACTGTAGAAATTCAGTTTCTTGTCATCATCACGTGGTTTGTAACTATAATATTTTATTTTCATATGCATTCACTGATGATAATACATTCAACTAATAATAAATTATATATTTTATTATTTTTCAAGACAAAGTTCTTTATGTTGCGTGCTTGGGGGGCTGTAATATCAAAAATGACAGATTTCCATAAAACGGAAGTCGCTTACTAGAAGTCTGTTGCTTTGAAAAAAAATTTTTTTTCCAAATAATACATTTAAAGAAAAAAAAATTTAACTAGCATTAATATGATTATGTAGATTAAATCAAGTAGGGCACATTATGACGCATTAAATATTAGTATTTTATGCATGTAATGCATAAAATATCTATCAAATTTTTTGAAACCTGATAATTTTTTTGCATTAAAATAATGCTAACAATTACCGTTACGTATAAATTATTTAATAAATGAATAAATTTCTTAAGTAAACATATACAATAGGGTTAAAGAATGTATCAATAATTTTTAAGGGCACTTATTTTGAATTTCATAAACAAATAATGGCAAAATGTCATGAAGTAATTATAGAAAAATCGAACAACAATTGTATTAATTGGCTACACAATTGCAAAAAAAATAAGAAAAAAAATAAAACTAAGAAATTAATAAAATGAAATCTGAAAATAAAATGGAATGAAATTAAAACAGACATGAATAAATACAATAAAAAGAAAAAAATGAAATATAAAAGAGAATAAAAAAAAAGATTATATAGAAAAATAAAAAAAAAAAAAGGAAATAGAGAAAATACAAAAAAAAGAAAAAAAATAAAATAAAATAACAAATGGAAAAGTAATAAAATAAAATATGAAAAAAATAAAACAAGAAATAAAAAAAAATTTAAAAATTAAAAAAAAGTAAAGAAAGGAAATATGAAAAAATAATGAAATGCAATATGAAAAAAAATAAAACAAGAAATGAAAAAAAAAAATAAAACAAAAAATGAAAAAAAAAACAAATAAATAAAAAAATTAAAAGAAATAAACTAGGCGTATAAATGGGTCATGGGACCCACGGTAAAAACAAAGCTCTTAAAACATGACATTAGTACCACGACACACAATTTCTCAGGTAACAAGGGGGTCGCCAGACCCATAAGAAGAACGAAGCTCTATAAAAATAAGTACTGCATTCATGTAGTTCACTGAAATAAAAACTTAAAAAACGAATAAAGAAAATAAGAATATTTAGCTCAGTACTCACAATAGTTGAACTTCGTGAGTACTGTATTTATGCATGACGTACTCACAGAGTTCAACTATCGTGAGTACTGAACTTAATTTTCTTTTTTTTTTTTATTCGTTTTTCGAGTTTTTGTTTCAGTGAACTACATGAATGCAGAACTTATTTTGATAGAGCTTCGTTCTTCCTATGGGTCTGGCGACCCACTTGTTACCTGAGAAATTGTGTGTCTTCGTACTCATGTCATGTTTAAAGAACTTCGTTCTTACCGTGGGTCCCATGACCCATTTATACCCCCTGGTGTGTTTCTTTTAATTTGTTTATTTTTAATCACTAAATATCTGCTATGTTTGTATGGTGAATGCTAAATATAATTTACAACAAAATTTGCACAATTATCAGCTTGACAGTCTGTAAAGGAGTGCTAATAAAAAGAAAAGAGAAGTATGCAGAGCATGGATGTCAAGATATTTTTTTACAATCCTTTGGCTAGTACTTGAACGAGATGGCTTTTTTAGTAAGATAAATTTTTTATTTTATTTTATTGAGATAAATGTCTCCTACAATGCACTAATTTTGTTTAATCTCTTATTTGCTTTCTATCACCTTTGTGTTTATTTACTCTCATTTTTAGACTCCTAGAAGTCTGTTTTATTTAACAAGCTTTTTTATCGTTAGAACTTATTTTGTAAACTATATTATTTTTGCCATCATAACTTAATAGGTCCTTACCTTGTTTCATGGAGTTTAAAAATTTTGTTAATACCTTAAAAAACAACGACCATTCTTTTCTCATGAAAAATATTACTTATAACTGAGACACGATCTTTAAAAAAAGCCAATTTATAAGCTGAGTGTTGATGTTCTACTGATCCAAAACTATTTTGCTAGAAGGATTGTTTATTTTTTAAAATCTTATTTAAAAATATTTATCTATGAACTAAAAGGGTAATGATTAGTTAACAGGAAAATGTTGAGATTTTAAGATTTTCTTGGTAAAAATTCAAAGCTGCCAATGAAATACTTCAATTAACGAAAGAATGAGTAATAAGTTTTTTTTAGGATTAGAGATTTTAAGAAAGATAGTTTGAATACTGGCCCAAACGAGTGCGTTTTTGGTACCCATTGCTGAAAACTGAGCCATCACTCGCCATCATCAGTTTTGAGTCGAGAAAGTTACTTACATGAGTAGCTGCCACTTAAACTTTAAATTGTGAGTCATTGTTAAATTTATTAAATATATCTTGAGTGTAGTGAATTAGATGTTTCGGAACGTAAGTTAAGATATCATCAACGTACCTGTAACAGAATGGTACTTTAAACCAAGAGCGCTTACACATTTCTCCTGTAGGAGCCTCGTCACCAAGTCATACAACACAGGGCTAATTGGACTACCCATGGCAAAACAAAAATTTTGTTTATAAAATGCATTGATAGATAAGGTTTCATTATTTAACATCAGTGATACACCCTCACAAAATTTAGCACATCAAAGGTTAATTTCATTACGTAAGCGTTTTAAATTAGCCTTAATAGCTTCTATGATGATGTTTTCACCTGTGTCAGTAAATAGGCTGATAAAATCTGAGCTTACTAATAAGTAATCAGAAGGTGTAATTATTATTTTTATTTTCTCTTAAAGTCGTCCATTGTTTTTTATGTATGTCTTAATTTTTTGACTCCTGTTATTAGGAAAAGTAGTTAAAAATTTTTGAAAAAATGTACGAAAGAGTCTCAATATAATTTTTAATAATGCTAATAGGAAATTCCGCCTTGTGCACTTGTACTAAGCCATCGCAACGTAACAAATATGAACTTTGAATTTCGGAATTGTTTAATTGCAACCCATAATCTTTAAATACACCTAACTTTTGCTAAAACTCTATCAATTTTGATGTTGTCTTTATACTGTTATTAAAAAGACTTTTCGGTTACATCTCATAGTACTTTTTGTTATTAAGTCGACTTTCAACTTTATCTATATAAATTATTACTTTTCTAAGATGACAGTTGTGTTCCTTTTATCAGCTTTTGTGATTTACAAGTTTTTGTTATATTTGAAAAGAACATTGGTCATTACAATATTATTTACCGTTTTTATAAAAAAGAAGTCCATTTTATCAGTGGTCTTCAAGAAACTTTGAAACGTCTTCAACATTTTTTTTTGGATTGCATCAGTGTTTATAACTTGGTTGCGTATCAATTCTCAGTCTTGCATTTCAAATAATTCAGACGCAAGACGACGGCTTATTGCAGTAGTAAAATTAAAAAGATTCACCCAGTTTTTAAATATCAAAAATCTCATCCGAGGTAGAGATGTTTGAAAGATTATGAAGCCACTTCATACCAAGATCACTACTGATATGAATGCCAGTCAGGAATGATATAGTATTAGGCCGTTTATCTGAAGTGCACTGATTAGACAGTGTGTTTTTACGTCTAATGTGTCTATAACTTTCTGGAAAATTCGAGCATTGTCTAGAAAGCAAAACATTTGTTTTTTGCAATTTATTGCATTTTTGTTGTTGTAATATTCTTTAAATGAAATAAGTGTCTTGATACTCTTTGAGCGAATGCTTGAAAAGAAAAAAGAAAAACGCAATTTTTACCATGTAGCATATGTGTTGTGAGCTTATTTTAATAAGACACTTTAAAATTTTATCATTCTGAAAAAACTATAGTCCAATAGAAAAAGGATAACCTAAAAATAAAATGCTTAACTGCTATTTTTGTATTAACTCAATAACGTTTTATGTAGTAATAAAATGCATATGACAGCATTAGGGTAGAATATAAACTTATAAAATTAAATTTTTATGAACTTTTTAGCACTTTTTCTTATGCTTCCTTAAAATATTGTCTGCTTAATTTATAATAAAAATATTGACACATAGCGGAATTCTAGAAGGGTTGTATTTAGGAAAGTAAATCAGTATTCTTAGATTGCAACAATAATCTATTAGCGTTTTACTGCTAGAAAATATTTTATCGATGATTTTTTATATTTATTAAGTAGTATTCAAATGCTATTTCTACATTTAAATAAATATTTTATTTATAGTTATTGGCAGATCTGGTGCAAAGAATTTGTTATTCATCAACTATAAATCTGTTTGGATTTCTCTATCAGTAATATATAATATAAAAATGGATATACTGACAACTTTCTTATTAGTATATTGGCATCACTGGATAAGCAATAAATTATTTTTGTTTCAATTAAATAATAAAAGTTCTTAGAAAGTATCAGTTACAGTTTATTTTTTATAATCCACACTTATTTTTTGAGTTATTATTGCAGCTGTAAAACTATAAAAAATACGGGGCATCAAGAGGTAAGGTGTGTACTTTATGATTGTGATAAAATTATAAAAAAATTATTTGAAGCTTGAACTGGAAAACTTGTGGAAGAAGTTAGTAATATGTTAGTGCCGTTTGGACTGTGAAACACGCTTTGTGCTATTAAAGTTTTATCAGAACAACTTAACGCTACTGTGAACTCAAAATATGACCATATGAATAATTATAGTCACTGTAAACTCCTCTTGTTACTGGAGTTTTATTGTACGTAGCAACACTTAATCACGAATACTGCAGAGCTTAATGAAAGCCTACAGCTTTTGCTTTTTATCGCTCTTTCTGGATATTTATTTTTTTGTTGTCAGATAATAAAATTTTAATTTAATTTGCGGCAGTTCCCTTGCACAACATGGAGTGTGTTATGGCATACTAAAAGCCTTTGGCAACTCATTTACCGTGTAATTCAATTTAAAGGTATTTTAAGACAGATTAACAGATTAATCACTAAAAATTTGAAACTATGTTTACTTCTTCAATTTTAATCTTACAATTTGGGTCTTTAAGCGTAATGCTCGCTTAACGCACTTGACCTTGCCCACCATTATTTCCTGTAATGTTTTTTTATTTTCATACTTACCACTTAATCTACTGGTGGCTCACAGTTATTTGAGATAACTAATAGTTGAACATCACGTCGTTTACCAAGCTGACGTGATGAACAATGGTCGACTGGGATAAGTCTTTTGCTTCCGTTGAAGTGAACTGACTGAACATCAATTTTTGCTGGTGTCAAAATTTTTTTGAACTTTTTTGTTTTACATAATTGTAAAAAATTTCTATTGAATGCATAAGCTAATCCTTATTCATTCTACATATCTATCATAAGAAGTATACAGAAATTTACAAATTGTTCTGGTAAACTTTCAGTCACTAAAATCCCATTATAAGTTTTTAAACTGTTTCTTATGAAAAATTGAGTATTAAATGATAGGTAAAGGAGAAAGTTAAGTTTAAAAACATATACATATTTTTTTGGTGTATTTAGAGTTTTTAATTTTAATGGTGATAAAAAAATAAATTAAGAGTTTTTTTTTATTTACATGATCATTTTCTGAGGAAATTAGTTCAAAGTATTACTTAGAAGCTGAAGAATAAAAAGAGTAAATAATAACACCTGTGATATTGCATCAACTTTTCACTTAATAATAAGCATGCATACGAGGTTCTGCCTTTGTTTTTCTTATAGTTTTGACATCATTTAAATAAAAAAAAATTATGTCAAGCAATGCTTGCAAATGTGTAACACTTTTTCTTGTTTCACTATCTTATTAATTGACTGTTGGCCTCAGATAAAATCCTTGAAAACTAAACCTTTTAATAATGATACACAGTGATATAAGAACGTCCATGGTTACTTTTAACTGTTTTTATTTGTTGATAAAAAGTCACTTCACTCACAATTGTTGAAAAACAAATATTTACTTCTGATAATGCAGGTAATCACATCCTTAAAGTTCTTACTAATACTCAATTTTTAATAGATCCAAGCCTCAATACGTATGACCATTTTTATTAAAATACAGTCTCTTTCTCTCACTTAATCTCTCTCTCTCTCTCTTTTTTAAGTTTTCGGGCTATCGACCCTTATATGTTGTCTCATTTCAGGGAGATGTTAATGTCAAGGTTCAAATAAGATACTAAAGTTTTATGGAAACAGGTAGCTGAAAATGTATATCTGTACAAAATAAACTCTTAGAAATTGGAAGTCTGAAAGCAGTTTTTTATCTAGAGGTTTTTGAGTCTTCTGATGGAGATTTTATCAGGAAACGGTTGATTAAGGAGGCTTAATTTTGGAGTATTCAAGAGTTTTGATGGCATAGTTTTAAAGTTCAGATAGTCCTCAATCTTATGGTATTCTTATATTTGTAGAATCGTGATCAACATCACGAGATAGTTTGATTCAACGTTGGCACTTTTCAAGCTCGCTTAACGCAGACTCTTATAACCGAAGGCCTGAAGTAAGCTTTTGACGGTCAATTAAACTATTAAAATGTAAACTACAAGCAAAAAAACTTACGTGGTGTATAGTTGAAGTTATGATTTTTAAGGAGCTCAATAAAAGTTAGTGATAAAAAAGTTGATTAAGTAGCTAAAATACTTTTTTGGTCTGCAGTTATATTAGTCGCATGCAACGACAAGTAGTGCTAGCTTTATTTCTCTAGAGACAACGTGCAATAACATATAAGTATAGTATACTACATACAATAGCATATAGGTTCAGTTGAAAATAAGATAATCTTTATCACTAACACACTACTAACATTAATGCACGCTTCCATCTACTGACATCACATTAATCATCACTAAATTAACTATTACAGTAAGCGATGGAAAATTCTTAATTACTTGTGCTCATGAAAAATTACCCATTTTATTGTATTTGACACTTCTTATTATTACGTCTTATAATATTTCAATGATCTTAATGAAAAATTTTAATCATCAATAGTGGTGATTTACGTTCTATCCAATAATTGTAATGTAAGGCAATTCGTAAAAAATACTTACTTGTAAAATTACCAATTTCCATTCAATAATATAAGAAATACTTTCCTTGTAAATGATAATTTATTAAAAAAGTTAAATTTGTTTAAACCAATAAGAACTTTCGTTCCTACAGTATCATGCTATAAAATATGATTTGTCTGATTTAAGCAACAAATATTTTCCAAATACTCTTATGTTAGTGATTTGTAACGAATTGAGAAGTCCACCTCACCGGTTTTCTGAAAATAGTAAAGTTAACTAAGAATTTTCTAAATTTGATTACTTTTGAGGGTAATTGGTTTGCACAAAAGAGATTTACTGCACCCAGAATTCAGAAAATTAGGTTCAGGTATTTTATCTTTGCCACAACCAAATACGTTTTCAAAAAAATTTTTTAAACTATTCGTGACGTCAAATCTATTAAGAAGTTATCAACAAAAACATTTCTCATCAATGCTTATGGGTTGATATGAAATTAAAGTAGCGTCATGGGCAGTAATTAAGTTAATTTTCAAGCGTTTCAACATCTTAACTTACTGGAGACTTAGGACCCTTATATAACTAGAAGCAAAAGTTTTTTTTTTCCTCAGTTGGATAAAACTTAAATAAATATGCACATCATAAAACTTGTGTTATATTTTTAGTAGGCCGTATTTGAATTAAGGGCTTGATTATTTTTTTTGTAAAATTTAATTATTTCAAAAAATTTTTTGTCAAAATATGAAAAAAAAAGTTTTTGAGCTCAAAGTTAAAAGTACTCTGTAACTTACATTCTCAAGTTTTTTTAGTAATATTCTTAGTGAATTTGTTGAGAATCATGTTTTTAATTATTTCAACTAAATTTAAATAAGCCAGGAGACAGTGCGTGCTTAAATACCCAAGCATGAAGTTAAACTTAAGCATAAAGTTATAGTTACACTTTTATGGAATTATGTGGCAAACAACATATAAGTTCAAATGTACCTCTTATGAAACCACATTATGTACGAAAGTAGTGCTATTATCGTTGGAATGAGTACGAAAATTGGTTATGGCTTTTATGAATATTTTAATGTTTAAGAAAAAAACAATTATAAACAGTACATTACGTAGGCAAAAAAAATTTGAATTAAATCCATGGCAAGACCTGCTAGTTACATCTCTAACGTCACGCTCACATCTATTATATACTCTCTTACACTTCTTCCTAGTGCATAGTTGAGACTTACTATACATTTGTATGTTAAAAGCTTAGAAAAATTATCGAGTAAGGTTAATATCCCAGTACTTTGGTCATAATCCAATAGTCGTTATTTTGCTGATTTTTCCAATATGAACTTCTCAAACACAGATTACTACGGTATTCATTCTCACATTGAACAACCACTTTTTTAAAAGAAATTAACGTTTATACCCGATTAAAAATGTAGCAAAGCCAAATTACATGGAAAAGTGACCAAATACTACATTTGGTCTGTTTAAGTGACGGAGTACTAGGACCCGTCTAGTACATTGACCTGTTTTATCATTCATAGCATAGTTTCACATGCTGGTAAATGTCTGCTGTTTCTGCTCCGCACTTATGTGAGTGCATGTGTACGTAGAAGTAATTGCACAGCCACATTAGACTGCTCTCAATTTCGTTCCCTGAACACGTTGCGTCATAAAGTTGTATACACCACAAGTGCGAGAGGTTATGTGACTGACACGCGTGCATTCATCGCTTTCCTCGCGCATTAGTATCGTTATGTACCGTTAGCTGCACTCGATGTCTCAAAAATAAAGTTCATATCAAACTATAAAAATTAATAGTTTTTACCTATTTAAATAATTAATAATTATCAAAATAACACATTTCAACCAAGTTTTTTTTTAATAGATGAAACAATTTTTTAATAGAAGATATATCCGTGGAATAAGTAAAGAAAGGAAAAAGAATCGTGAAAAAACTTCCTTTCTATTAAAATTTTTTTTGTACCCAGTCATTAAAAAATTCAATTTTGATTTACGGACTACAGACATACCTTAACAATTTGAAATTCTCTTCGTACTTTTTGTGATGAATATGTTTAAAAAAAAATTACCGATGGGCATAAGCATACAAGTTCAAGAGAAACTGACTATAATTATAAATGATTTAGGTATATCACAAAAGAAACAAAAAAACTGAGTGAGCCCGTTTGGTCTAGATAAACCTAACAACTTAGCCCAGTTAACCATCATCAATTATGCCAACTAAGTACAAAGTGTACCATTTAAGTTACAAGAAATAGTTAATGCTCAATCATAAGTAAAGGGAGGACGGCTCTCCTACTTTGGCTCGCCTGGTTAAGAAAAGGATGATTACACACTAAGCATCTACAAAATTCCCGAGAATGAAGGAGCCTTCACTGTAGATCACCAGAGAATGCTCTGGAACTAATATCTATTAGATTTCTGTACCTGCTGTGATTACTATAGACTACCAGTACTTACTCAAATCTACTATTTTTTAAACTCCTTATCTGATTACAATACGTATTTCTAGTTAAATTATTATGGTACTTTTCAACTATAAATTAACTACGTATAGCAATTAAAAACGAGTTTAGTAATAATATATCGACGCCTCGTAAGTTCAGATTTTCCTATTTAAAATAATATTTGAAATATGAACTGTGCTAGTCCTCGTACGAGGCGTCGATATTATGAGAAATAGTACAATATTTTAGTTATATAGTGAATATTTTTCATGTTATGCACAGCTTCATAAAACTAGTATTTGATGTTAAATCAAAAGTGAGTAAGAAATAAACAATCGTAATCATATTCAACTGTAACACATGCTGTTGTTTGATACAGTTTTTTTATAATTATTCTGCAAAAACATTCTTTAACATTCAAGGTCACTGTTCCGTAGAAACATGCTTCTCTCTTGCCCCCCTCCTTTTTTGTCTTGTGCGTTCGATGCTCGGTCACACTATCGCAGAACTTGTGACTGTAGTGCCTGCTGATTAGCTGCCGGCACAGTGGCCAAGAGCTCTGCTTAGCCTGCTGACCAACAAGTGAATGGGTGCTAGCTCGCGCATCACAACTTCTAGACAGTTTGGTACTTAGCGCTCGAACGCAGGTGCAAGATAGATCATGTCTGTTCATCGAAGCATGCGGTCATGCATGCAAGCAGCTGTTTATCGTTAGCTGTATTGTGTATCGTTATTATAATTGTGTTCTTTCTTCATGAAGTCTTATTAACTATGACAAGGTGTGTTTACTCATTTCCTACGATCCACGGTACAAGTTCCTTATTATATAAATATGGTAGCAGGTTGGTGGTTACATGTAATAAAAGTGTAAATCCAACTCTAAAAATCGAGAAAAAGTTTTTTTTAAAGTGTACTGTTGTTGTTCACATGTCAAGTTCAAGTTTAAAAATTGAAGAGATCATATGCAAGTGATCACAGATAAAATAAGTATCAATCGAACACTCAGAAGTTTAAGAAAAAGTTTGGTAAATGTGATCAAAGATATACTGGTGTTAATGAAGTATATTTACGAAGAAAAAGAAGAATTCAAAAATCTAGAAGAATCAAGAGAGGAAATGAGCAATTTCAAAATGGCGAAAATTTCGAAACCTTTCTTTGATGGCCTAGATTGTGCATACTGGAAAAAAAATCATGATATTTTTAAAGTTTAAGAATTGTGCTACGGTAATAGAAAAAAAAAAAAGTATCGATGGACAAAAAAGACAAATGGGCTGAGAACGACTTGAAGGCCATAAATTATATTTACAGTACTACTTCAAATAAGCAGCCAAAATTGTTCGGTGATTTGGACACGATTATGAATTAAAGATTCATAATTATGAAATGTGAATTCAAGATAATGAAAAAGTTTGATGCTATGAATTTAAAGGAATCAACAGCTTTGCAGATAATATGACAGTTAAAGCTGGAGAAAATCAGGTTAAAGGATTTTCAAGAATCATTAGTTTTTATTAGGGAACTTAAAAAATCAATGAATGAGGTAAATCTAGCTAGTGCTACAGTGAGTGAAAAAAAAAGTTGATTGAGAGCATTACCAGAATCGTATGGTTATATTAGTGACTTAATAGACACGTTAAAACTGGAAGATCAAACAGCTAGTTATGTGATTAATAAAATTAGAATATTATAGATGAAAAACAAAAGTGAAAGTGCTAATACACGTGTAAAATCAAATGCTTTTGTGTCAAAATTAGAAGGTCATGAGAAATAAGAAAGAGCCTATTACGGCTGTGATAAAATTAGACATTTCAAGAAAGATTGTCCGAATGTAAATAATGCTAGCCATGAAGGCTGAACACAAAGGGGCAGACGTCAACAATTTCATAGAAGAAATGTGGCAGCAGGGCAACAGCTCGCTCAGTGCCTTTTCTGTGAAGATCGTCAAGTCTACTGTAACGCATAGTAAAACGCAAGATAAACGTATCAACTCGCTTTTAGATAGCAGTTGTACTGGTCATGTGGTAAATTAAGATGATATTTTCGTAAATCTTATTGACTTAAGAAATCTAGTAAATGTAAATACACGAGACAGAAGAAATTTAAAAGAGACTAAAATATACAAAATTTGAAGTTACTACAAGGTGTACGATAAATTCATAAGAATTTAATTGTCTCATGTATACTATGTCAGCGAAATAATAGAAAATTACTGAAGTTTATTGAAAGTTACGGATAAAAGTAAAGTTGTTGCTCAAAATAATATAGCAAAAATTTATATCAGTGAGAGTGCGCTTTTAGCAATTAAGTTTAAAACAGATAAATTGTACAGAATGCTATGTGTAATTTTTAACGATTTTAAGATTACTGTTACTACTATAAGTACCAAGGATTATAATAAAATTACTGTAAAGGAAAAATGGCATCGTATTTTGAGACATCTAAATTTTAAATATTAGAATGTTTTATGTTAAAATGATAAAGTGGAAGGTCTAACAAAAGAAATTAAGAGTGATTCTATAAAATGCGCCATTTGTATAAAAAATGAAAGCATAATTTACTATTTGAAAATAATAGACAAAAGGTAAGGGAAATTTCAAAAATAGTACATACTGATTTGAATAGGCCTCAGAATACTACTAAATTCAATAGGGAAAAGTATTTATAATTTTTTATTGACGACTGTAGTAAAATAGCCGGAGTATATCCAATTTAATCCAAAGATTAAGTATATGGTTGTTTTGTGTCATATCTGATTGAAGTTAAAAATATTACTCGGAAAAAAATTAAAAAATAAAAGCGTGATCACAAAAAGAAATGTATAAATAAAAGGATCGTTGATTTGAAAAAAAAGAAATAAATCTATATGCACGTTCACCGTATGTGCACGAGTTAAATGGTACTGCAAAAAAATATAATAGAAGCATCCTGAAAGTTGCTAGATGTTTGTTATCTAAGGCTAGAATAAAGCGAAGGTTTAAAAAAGAAGTCTTAAGCATGGCAGCATAATTAAACAACAGGACACTTGCAAATACTACTAGCTTAAAAACATCTTTTGAGTTGTTCTTTGGTCTAAATACTAATGTCAAACATTATAAAATTAATGAAAGCAGGGTATTTGTATGTGTGCCAAAAAAGAGAAGGAGGTCAAAATGGGATAAAAAAGCAGTTTAGGAACTCTTGTAGGTTATAAAATCGTAGGGTATAGAGTTTTGATAAATAATAGGATTACTGTAGCTAGACATGTTTATGTAATTGAATAAGATGGATATTGTATTGGAATAAAGGATAATGATAATGATGAATTACAAAATGAAAATAAAATTGTAGATGACAAATCTGAGTCAAGTGACAAATTTGAAAATGCTTAGTATAGAAACGACAATTTTATTAGTGAGAGAGAAAATAAATGTCAAAATCAAAAAGAGAACAATGTTATCAGTAGACCGAAAAGAAATGTTAAGCGTCCAAAAGAATATGATGATAATTATGAGTATAATACCATTTGTGTCAATTATTGTAGTACAGAAAATCATAAAAGTTTTAATAAAGCGATGGACAGTTTTGAATCCGTTAATTGGAAGACTGCGAAAAAAAGCGTAGTTGATTATTAAAATAAAAATAACTCTTGGATATTATTGGTAGATAAGCCAAAAGATGCCAAAAATTTCAGATGTTACATAGGTTTATTTAAAAAAGGACGAAAACAAATTTATAGCTAGGTAAGTAATTAGAGTAATAAGAGGGTTTAAAAAAAGGAAATTATTGAGGATATTTATTCTTCTGTAGCTAAGATGCAAACTTTGAGAATTTTATCATCGTATTGTTGCCAAAAATGATTTATTATTATTTAGATGAATGTTGAAACCGCGATTTTAAATGGGAAAGTTAAATCATAAGTATGTGTCAAATAACTGCGAGGTTTTGATAATAATTCTTATGAAGTATGTTGATTGCAAAAAGCATTGTACAATTCAAAAGAAAGCCCTAAAGCTTAGTTGAAATGTTTTGATAAACTTATAAAAAAACTTAGGATATGAAAATAGTCAAGTAGACAATCGTTACATTCTTCAAGCAATGGAATAGATAAAGCATACATTATTTCATTTGTTGATGATCTATTTATTTGTTGTGGATGTCAAAAGAGTATAAATATGATTTAGGAAAAATTG
The DNA here is from genome assembly GCF_036245765.1 of Copidosoma floridanum. NCBI lineage: Eukaryota > Metazoa > Arthropoda > Insecta > Hymenoptera > Encyrtidae > Copidosoma > Copidosoma floridanum. Next base: position 2,718,807 of record NW_028321901.1, read on the forward strand.
TTAGAAAGATTTTGCATGAAGGATTTGGGAGAAGTAACGAATTATTTAAGAAAAAATAATAATTATTATGTGAAGAAACATGCCATGTTCATGAGTCAGACAAGTTACATTGAAACTTTGGCAAATAAGTACTAACTAGAAGAAGCTCAGTTATATGAAACAACAATAGAAATTAATTTAAAGCCAGAATGAGCAAAATAATTTATAAAAAATTTAAAATATCAAAATTTAAGTAGTAAACTTTTGTTTATTCATTCTGGCATGAGACCTATTACAAGATATGGCGTTAATTACTTTAGTCGATTTTAAAATTGTTACAATAAAACATATACATATACATATAATATACTTTCATCGGTTCATTCTACTTTAACTTAGAAATACCTACCAAATCTCTTATTAATTTTAATTTCCTTACAGCCTCTGACAAAGTAACATACTCAAATAAAGTCAAAGACCATATTATACTATTTCGTTCTTGTATTTTCCAATAAACCACGTTACCTAAAAGTCTTTTTACCTAGCCCAATGTGGATTTTCTATCAAGACTGTCACCTGTCCAGTCTGAATCAATAAAACAACTTACTGTATTTGCATTATCAGTTTTCTTGTACATTAAGCTCGAATCTCTTGTTAGGTATACGTATTTCAAAATCCTTATTGCATACTTAAAATGTGTTTCATTGTAACAATTTTAAAATCGACTAAAGTAATTAACGCTATATCTTGTAATAGGTCTTTTGCCAGAATAAATATACAAAAGTTTACTAGACAATTCAGGACCTTCAAGCATTGCGTAGTTTAAAAATTTTACTAAAAATTCGAAATATATTGAGGTGCATTATTATTATATCCATGAAAGTTACTGAAAAGGAATTATTGATACAGTAAAAGTAGAATTAGAAGGGAATATTGCAGATATTTTTACGAAATCTTTTAGAAGGTGCAAATTTAAAAAGCTTCGAAGAATGTCCAAATTTGGTTAAATAAATAAGTTGTATTAGTATAAATGTAAGGAGGCGTGTTGAGTATATTGTACATTAAAACCAACGTATACATTAGTACATGTATAAGAAGAGGACTAGGGGTGCGATCTCTGGCAAATTAGAATTGCCCGGGTGGGGTTCTCGCTAGTTTCTCCATACCGGGCGCTTCCCCGGGTGGCAAATAGGTATATTCTCTTAAAATATAAGGTGACGATGGGCAGCTGGGGTTGCGTATCTGCGGCGCTGTGGATGGGGGACTAGTGCCCCAGTCGGTGTGGATACATGGGCCAGCTCTGCTTATGCTCCTTGTTCTTCGATTTTTGCTGCTGCTGTAGGTGGCACTCCATTGCTTGATGCGGGCCAACAAAAACTAGCACTTGTCGTGTACAGAAGTAAGCGGCAGTTAAAACATTCTTCTCAGATACAAGCATCACACACTCTCACTAAACAAACACAGGGACACTGACGGATTGTTCTAGGTTGCGTGTGGCGGGTCCTTTTCCGGGCTTGCGTTGGAGGCCTGGCAGCGGGTGAAGCCGGACGATCAGGACCAGGTAAGTCTGGGTAACCACATCTGATATAGCTGTACGCCTCATCAACAAAAAAGATGTGGTGGGCCAACTAATTTAGGCTTACTACCACTGCGGAGGCTATACGGCGGCACCTTAGTGCCATACGCCAGCCCGTTTTGTTGGGTTGTCTGCGCGGTCGTGGGACTGTTCACCTGCCGCTCGTCTTGCAGGAATGACCGTTGTGTACCAACATATACATACATTACACACGAACACCATTCTTACACTCGTTACTCAACGCCAGGGCAGTCTCCGCGAGTGAGACTGAGGGAGAGTGGCAACTCCCGGCCGGCCCGAGCAAGTAGTGGTTCCCTTTGGTAACAGAGAGGGCTGCTGCCCTGGTTTTAACCCTTTCCAAATACTTATTTCTTGAAAAAAAGGGTAGTGCTGGCCCTCGTGGGTCAGTACGACACTCAAGAAGATGTCAAAATAAAAAACGTCGATGCAAAACTAGTACCCCAGGCGGTAACTTCTCTGAGAAAATCCGCCGGCAGTTCCGATCTGGTGAAAGCCCAGGTGACTAACGCAGGCCCCACTGATTCTGGGGGGGGGGGGGGCACAAAGACGTATCTCATGATCCACAGGGACTGCTCAGTGTTTCATGGCCTTTTCTTACAGACAAAGAACGAAGAGGAAGTCTGTCGAGTATAGGCACTAATGACACTGAGGACAGCCACGTGTTAGTATTTAGCAACTAGACCTGGGAGCAACGAAACCAATCAGCAACGAAAGACATGACAGAGACGCTACAAATAATTAACGATAAGTACGGCAACACAGCGAACGCTGTTAAAAATGGGCTCAAAGCCGTGCTTAAGCATCTTCAAGAGGCAGAGGTGCTGAGAAAAAGCTGTTTAACAGAAGAAGATGTAAATACCAACGCTTGGAAGTCGTCATTTGAATCCCTGCAGTGGAGGGAACAAAGGCGAGATAATTTTCGACGGCATGTACAGAAAAAAATCCTGAACACTGCCCTAAAAGAAATAGAACGAAGTAAAAAAAAAAGGAGCCCATTGGACAGCCCTGAGAAACGCCAGCAGACTAGGTCTTCAAAGAAAAAGAAAACAGACAGTGGCAAACAAAAATAAATTCCCCTGAGTGAGAAAACAAGCCAGAAGAAAAAAGTGGACGCTACAACAACAGTAGAAAGGACAGACCTTTGTTATGGTGCTAAAGACGATGAAGACGAACTTTGACCCCGATAAGGCTAATGTGGCAGTCCAAAGTGTTGTCACTATAAAAGAAGGAGACATACTTATTAAGGCCAAAGGTGTTGGGAATGCTACATAATTCTCACGGCAAATTGAAAAGTTGGCGGTTTGACAGGGTACTATCACAATGAGCAACAGAAAAGTGACATTAAAGGTCCGAGACCTGGATGCCATTTTAAAGAAAGATGAAATCAAAAAGGCCTTCGCTAGGACTCTTGGATTAAAGAGCCAGGAGCCAGAAGTAGATCTCTTAAAGCCAAATACCAGAGGACAGAGGCTCGCTTTAATAAACGTGGACGAAGCATCTGCCAGACAAATATAAAAGGAAGGCAGGTTACGAGTTGGCTTTGTAGGCTACCAAATTCGAAGAAGAATTGAAGTAACAAGATGTTACAAATGCCTGGGATATGGATACGTCTCAGGCAACTGTTAGAACGAAAACAGATCCAAGCTTTGCTTCCGGTGTAGAAGCTTAAACCACCGGAAGAAACAGTGTCCAGGCCCAGCAGGATGCTTTCTTTGCCCAACAACGGACAACAAGCACGAAGCAGGCAGCGAGAGCTGCCCTTTATTTAGAAGAGGCCTATAAGAGGCCAGGGATAAGGCCCAAGCAGGATCAAAATAAGGCAAAAGGGCCTTGAGTTGAAAGACAGGCTAATGTGGACTTACGCTGCGCTGGGTACTTTTACCTACCAGCAATGGAAAGCATTAAGCTTATAGTGGTGCTGGCTAAGTAGGCAGCCTACTATAAAGCGCTAGACAAGGTGCTGGTCCTCAGGGACCCCGAGTCCCTGTCAGGACTCGAGAGCATGAGCACCTCTAGCCAATGGTGTTGAGTTAGCTCGTTTATGCTGTGAGACGCGATTGTCTCCCTGGTGGCTCCACCCTGAAGTAATGCGAACGCGGTTTGGGGGGGGGGATCAAAAGCCACGCGGCATGGGGGGGTTTTAGTGGGTATGGGTGGTCTAATAAAAAAAATTCACCGAGTCCTACCGCTGTCCCTGTGGTGTGCCTCAGTGCAAAACCCCTCCATATCCCGACTACCCCTAGCAGAATGTTTCATGATCTTAACTATCACTCTGAAGCATCCCACATCTTTTTGGTGCTTTCTCACTCACATTCCACTAACCTTCACGGACCTACTGAGACACACGCACATACGTGCGTGCACCAATACATACACACACACGTATACATATTATTGTAATAAAAAATTTTTAATAGCAAACTATAATGAGATGTAGACTTACAAGCTAACTAGTACGTGTATGTTTATTGACAATATTTGCCGGTAACACAAATGGATCATTTTATAAAAAATGTAATATTTATTCAAGCCTGCGTTTACATTAAATAAATCAAATTATTTTAAGTTGTAACATTTTTTTCAAACGATGTGAGCTAATTTTTCCTGAATGAAGTTTTGAGGTTAAGTTAAAAATACTCGGAAGCTCACAAATTATTTTTCCAAAAAATTTTTTTGCTTATCTAAAATTCAATTAACTACAACGTACTGTACTTGTAGTTGCAGAAATCGTACTTGGTATAATAGTCTCATACATCTCCGATCTACGTAAATTGATCATTGCTTAAACACCGATGCTATTCATATGATTAATAGAACAATTTTTGTTTGTTTTAGTTAAATATTCATTCCAAAAAAATTTTCATTTTTTATGCTTACTAGTTTCATACAGTCAAAATATTTTTTCAGATTGAATACAGAGACTTAACTTTGTTTTGCTTGGTTTTCTATCCTTCAAAATTGACACTTCACGTCGAGCAGTGCTGAAAATATAATTATTTTTCAATATTATAAACACATGCTTTGCATAGCAATGTCACCAGTTTTTCAATTTTCTATTTTTATTTTCTTGCACTACTAGAAATTTATTTTGTTGGGTTTTGCTAATACTTTATCTTAGCATTTTTCTTGAGTAATTCTGTTCATTACTCATTGCTTTATTATTCATGTGCAAGTGCAGTGATTCACTAATTCAATACAGTCACAACATAATTGTAAGAACTCGTCTTCTTGATATTGAAATAATTTTGTTAGCAATTTGCACAGTTCAACAATTAACTTCTAATTACCTGTTTTGTTTGCATATTTTTCATGAGTATCTTGTTTAGTAAACTTTTCTGATTGAAAAGCTTGTATCAATACATTTTCTGATGTAAATATTGGTTTGTTTTTTTTGAGACCTGAAATCCCCACTGACTTTTTTTAATTCTGAAAATAAAGGTGAAAGCAAAGTACCCTCTGCTGATAGGACAGGTTAAATATGATAGCTGTGTATTATTGAAGACACTGATTGCACTATACTTTAAATTTCTTTTAGTCCCCGATAATTTGATGCTCTGTTGCTGTAAATCTCTACGCTGAATCCACTTGTATGAGAATTGTAAACGTGGCTTGCACTGTACTTGTTATCGATTGTTTGATCCCTGCTCTTAAGTTCTTACATTTATTTTCAATTTCGATAACATTTTGTAAATAAGCTAATGTGACAAATTTAGTCATTTTTCGAGATAAAATGTTTTTTTTTTTTTTTATTTAATTCCCTGATCCACCAATTTAATGCTTTGCATGAATTCATGTTTACTTTAGTTTTTTTCTGCAAATTCCATCATCGTAAATCAACATCATGTACTGTTATTTTTTATTCTACCGCTTTATTAATATTATTCAATGCATACTTTAATATTCTAAATAATTTATCGTATCTACTGCCTACCGTTTCTACTTGCTGTTTCCATCGCCGTAGTTGTGTCTCACTTGAGACTTGTCTATATCTGTGCGTCACGGTATTATATGAGAGAGGCTTTTTTTTCACTTAACCAATACTCAACTGCTTTTTCTTTATACGTTAATTCAATATTTTTTTGCTCCCATGTATTTTTTGATTCTTCCAAAAAATCCTGCAATCCTTTATTTTCCTCATACGCAACACCTTTTAGATAGATATTATTATCATATGTATACGAATTAGATTATGCTTGAACATCCACATTAAAATGTTCTACATGCTACCTAATGATTTTCTCTAGTATATTGTGTAATTGCGTTTCTTCGTTACAAACGGTAATCTTTTGTTCTTCACCATTGCCTGGGGCAAATGTCATTGATAGTAACGTTGCTACAAATTGGGCATCGACAGGCATTTTGTGAATCTGTGAATTATTTGATATCGAAAAATTTCAACTTAAGAAATCACACAATGTTATTCTGGACACAGTATTTACGTTTAAAAAAAAAAAAAAAAAATTTCAGTACCAGCATACAAGTATATTAAAAAGTTTTATCACAAAAAGTGTGCATTGAAATAAATTATGCATGTTAATGCATTAAACGTATTAAATATATACACTGACATTATGTAGTACAGGTAAAAATGTAAACTAACTTCTGCATTTCACGAAACATTCATTAATTTTTTTTTTAGTGTGAGAGTAAAATTTCTGTAAAGCAAACAATACGGTGTTAACCATTTCAGTAATGCTTCTGCACTTTAACGAAACAGTATGATTAACCAATTGCGGTTTCTGCTACAAAAAGTGTGGAGACCGCAATTAATTCAGTAAGTGGCTTAGAAAAATATACAGAAGCAATACCATTATGATAAACTAAGTTATCATTTACTTTTAGTTAAATTCAATTAGTCATTATCAATTTGTCTAATAGAATTGATCAGGGAAAGTGATGCCACTCAAAAACCACTGTTTTGTAAAAAACGTTATAGCTATAATATTTTGTTCGGACAAATATTTGAAAATATTTTCGTTTGTTTACATTAAAATAGTAGAATTGGCGTTAATGCATCACATCAGCACACATTTAATAAATATTAATGAAATACTAATAAAAAATATGCAAAGAACAAAATAAATAGCTTATTGTAAAACTTTGCGAATTGCTAACCAAATTATTTCAATATCGAAAAGACAAATTCTTACAATTATGTTGTGACTGTATTAAATAAGTGAATGAGTGCACTTGCACATGAATAATGGAGCAGTTAGTGATGAACGAAATCACACAAGAAAAATGTTAAGATAAAGTATTAGCAAAACCCAACAAAATAAATTTCCAGCAGTGCAAGAAAATTTAAATGGAAAATGGAAAAACTGGTGATATTGCTATGCAAAATATGTGTTTATAATATCTTACAAAAATCATATTACCAGCACTGCTCGACGTTAAGAGTTAATTTTATTAGAAAAATATTTTGACTATTAAACTAAGCATAAAAAATGACTGTATTAAACTACTGTATTTTGACTGTATGACTGTGTTTTGACTGTATTGAACTAAGCATGAAAAATGAAAATTTTTTTGAAATTAATAATTATCTAAAACAAAAAAAAAGTCCATAAGTTACTTAAGTTACTTAGACGTCAAAACAACGATTATTTCTGTACGTCAAAGATGTATGAGACTACTACACCAAGTACGAGTTCCGCAACTACAAGTGCAGTACGTAGAAACTAATTAAAATTGGACTAGCAAAAAATTTATTACAAAAATTGTTAGTAAATTTCCAAGTATTTTAAAATTATTTAATTATTTGTAAAATGTGCTTTTCAAAGTTTTAATCAGTGATAGTTAAAAACTCTATACGTAAGCTTGTGCGAATTTTTTGGGGGCTTTTTTTATAATTTTTAAGTTTCCTTAAAAACTTTTATCACAAAAATGATTCCAACAAATGTATATGTTTTTAACCATTAATAACAGGGGATACAACTCTTGCTGTCTAAATCATAATTATTTAACCACCTCCTTTACATGACACAACTTTTATTTGGTTTTAACGAGAAATATGGAGATGAGGCGAGTCATGTGGAAAAAGCCGAGTTGTATACGGGCAGATAAAAAAATGTGTCTTAAGATAATCGGTGACATACACTTGCCTGCCTTTCCTTGTTAGTTATACTATAATACAAACCGTGTAAGTATTGACCTATTAAGGAAGCTTATTTTTTACGGGTTAACAAAGATAAGAAGTCGAGTAATTGAATTATTAGTTAGTCTACTGTTACATGTAAACATATTCATAAGGAAGATATGTAATGTCTTGTATTTTAAGTAAAGTATGATAAAATTGAAAGAGTCTTATTTTTTAGTACTTAATCATTGAATGTACGTTTACTAAGCCTAAAGCAGTAGGTTTGTTTCAGAACTGTTTGTAAAGCACCATTAAAACTTCATTCTGTGAGATAGAATTCTTTATACATAATTGCAAAAAGGAGAAAACGATTAAAGAATGCTTCTTTGCTATCACGGAAAATATATCGGGATTTAAAAAAGCTCTAAAAGTGGGAGGTACATACAAATAACCACTTATTATTATACGTTTTCCACACAAAAACTGTCTCATATTGCGTAATCATCTTCTATGTAAATTTATATTTATCACTAAAAAAAAAACATAAAATAAAAATGCATTATAGGATTTAGCACTCAAGGTGTGCACAGCAGTGGAAGCTCACTACTGTATACGTATATATCTAATGATGGTGACTTATGCAGACAACTAGACGTTTAGAAAGATAATTCTGAGGCAAAGTTGTGAGTTATGCGAATGTCATAAGTGAATATCCTTAATGCTTGTAAATTCACCTACACTTAACATTTATATACATATTTTACCCACATAATGGATACAGCAGGATCAGAAGGTAAAATTTCTCTGCCTGAAAGATTATTCTAAATTAGCCATTCATAGAAAAATGATTTAAAATATCTTGACCTAAATTTTGAGCCTACTAAGTAGTGCCAGGGTGATACTATCGTAAATAATGTATTATTCTAAAAAAGCTTCTCTTGCTCTATGAAAAATCGTAGAAAATTTATAGAGCTAAGTTTTTTAGTGAGAAATTAGCCTAGTTTTTTCAGTTTTTTCAGATTCAAAACTGGAGCTAGAAGAATCATTTCATTGACTTAGTAACATCTTACGTTATCCAGATAATATTTAACTAACTAATTAATAAAATTTTTTTATGTTTTTTCTCCGTACCTTTAAAAGGCAGTATTGATTTTACGATTTTTAGACTAGAACATGCTCAAAAATACGAAACCAGATTTGAAAGCATAACTTCAAAAATAAGTTGTTTAGCAGGGACTGTAACACAAAAAAAAGAGCTCAAAGATTCTGTTTTAATATTCATAGAAATTCTCGAACCGATTATTACTTCGCTGCAGCGTCGAAAAGCTGTTTCAAGCCTGATTCACGTTCAGGGAGTCTTTTCCCATCTCTTAAAGTTAGCTGAGGTAAGTCTTTTGTAAGACTTGTGTAGCAGTTAACTGATAAATATAGAAAAACATTATTCTTATATCTGGAGCTAAATGTGGATCCCGATTTTACATATTCCGTTGTCACAAATATACGGAGACTAAAGTACTTGTATCCATTACATATGTAGAAATTTTATGGGGCTCTGAGAACTACCTTTGGACTAACGATTTAAAAAGTTATTTTTTACGTTTTTTTGCGATCCTCGTAGATATACTCTGAGTATTCCAGACTGCTCCCGAAAACATCCACAGTAATCTGTTTAAGATAGCAGCTCAGACTGCTCTGAGCAATAGATATATAGTTATACTATTACGTGTACATAATACCTATATGTATTGCTAACAGTACGTGTGTCCTTGGGAGCAGCTTGAAATGCACAAAGCTGATTTGTGGGGGTCGCAAAAAAAAAATTTTAATTTTCTCGCTTATTAACTGAACGAATAGTCAGCAAATTGTAATGTATAAGTGACTCTTGATGTGTCTTAAATATTACAATTCATCAGTCGTTAGTTCTAGTGCTGAATGAATGAATTTCAAAATTACTCCCTTAGGATAGCTGTTTGGTTCATCATCTTATCCATATAAATATACATAACTACTTTTTTTTTATACTAAGGTGAATTGTCCCTGCTAATGCGGTTGCAATATGTAGTACGTAAAAGTCCTAAAGAAATATCACTTTTGCTATGATGTGTTCGAAGTTAGTAACTCATGGTATAATCGTAATTCTTATCTGTAACAACTAAATGAAAAGATATTCAGCTCTAACGAACCAATTCTTGCATAACTACGTACTTGACTTTGAATAAAGAGCTAGCTCGGGCTCTTGTTTTTTATTTTGTACATGTTAGATTTTTTTAGAATATCAAATAGCTTAACTTTTTTCTCCATCACATTTAAACACAGAAAATCTAAATGTTATTTAATACCATAACACACATTTTATCTTTGAATAACCAGCGATTCAAAGTAATAAGAAAAAAGTTCTTAAATTTGCTCATTTTTACAAATATGTCTCTTTGAGAGCAAGTTTTATGAATGTATTATGTGCAACTAATATCAAATTATTTTTCATTTTAACAATTTAAACTCGTAAAACTTTCAACGTACTTTTTTATCAGAAATATAAAATATTTTTATCTGAAGTATTCTTTTGTTTTGATTGAATATTAAGAAGAAGTAAGAAACAAGTTACACAATACTCCTAACAATCTAAAAAAATTCAGAAGTATTTCATAACAGTAAAATGTAAATACAGGCAGCTATCTTGAAAATATGCAGTGCAAATAATAATTAACTTTACTTTTACCTTTTTCTTTGAAAAACACTGCTTTTTGAAGAATAAGATTAATGAATTCTTAGTGTATCTTGGTTATTTATTGTTTCAAATTTTTTAGACAAAATTGATAAGTTCAATTTTTCTGACCAATAATGTAACTGTTTGAAAAAAAAGTCTTTCGAAAGCAGCTGGTCCAATAAAGATTATACACTTAGAGAATAAAGTTGAAAGTGTTTGTGTACAGTTAAATATAAATAGTGTTAATATCGGACCAAACTTCTGTGACAATTTGGGTTTCAAAGTTTTAATGCTAAAATTGAAAGGAAAAAGATGAAACTTGCCAAAAAATGAATCGAACGAATTCCTCTATGTTACTAAATTAAGATAATTCTTAAAAACTGTTAACGATATTCTTAAAAAAAAAAAAAAAATTTAAAGAAAAAGAAGTAATAAAATTAAGAATAAAAAAGAAAAAGAAAATAAGATGAAATCAAAAAAGACATAAAACAATACAAAAGAATTAAAAAAAAAAAAAAGAAAAAAGACATAAAAAAAAAAATTATGTAGAAATAAAAAAAGAAATGAAATAAATGAAATTTAAATGAGATAAAGGAAATCAGAAACCAAACCAGGGAGTATAAATGGGTCATGAGACTCACAGTGAGAACGAAGTTCTTTAAACATGAGATGAGTGCCAAAAAATAAATCAACATCAGATGTATGTCGAAAAACATTATAAAATTCTTTCTTTTTTATTCGTTTTTCTAAATTTTATTTTACTGAACTACATGAATGCAGTACTTACTCTCGTAGAGCTTCGTTCTTCCTAAGGGTCTCGCAACCCCCTTATTACCTGAGAAATTGTGTTTCTTTATTGGATGATTCTATGTCTTTTTTGATTTCATTTCCTTTTTTTGATTTCATTTTTTAATTATTTGTCATATTATTTTTTATTTCATTTTTCTCATCATTTTATATTTATTTATTCTTTTTTTTTTTGTGTAATTTTTTTTTATTTTATATCTGTCTTTTTTTTTTTTTTAACTGTTTATCATTGGATTTTGTTGAATTCATCAATTCCTTTGACTTTTTCGATTTTAATTTTGAAGGACTTGAACCTATTTGAACTAAATTTATTTAAAACTAAAATTACCTTCTGGGCAGTCCACTCCATCACTAACATTGACTTTAAATCTATAGCATTAATCTAATTTCGAAGTATTCAGCTAAAAAAAGCCAAAACTTAAGACTAAAAGTTGCAACTGAAATTTGTAACTCTTTTTTCTTCAAGTGGCAACTTCCAGTTGCAACTCTTTTTCCAGTTTGCCATTTCCAGTCTTAAGATGTTGCTTTTTTCCAGCTAAATATTTGGAATTTAAATTAATGCTATGGCTTTGAAGTCGTTGGTTGTGATACAGTGGCCTGCTAAGAAGTTAATTGTAGTTGTAGAAAAAATTATCAAGCTCAGCTAGAACCTAGTAAACGAAAATTGAAAAAAAATACTTTTAGAGAATCGTTTTAACAACTAAAACAAACATTCAGACCATGCACTATGTATATATCTCTGCAGATGACTACAAAGCCATGGTATTACCAAAAACTCAAAATTTTTGAGATTAAAAACAGCCGTTACTCTAAACACCCGTATCGATGTAAGTAATGGATAAACTTAACCAGTGGACAGTGGGTGTTTGGGCACCTAAGAATCAAGTTATACTTCTATAACATCTTGTGGAAAACAATATTTGAATGAAGATACCAAGAAAAACACCTTGTATGAAATAAAGTAGTATAACCGAAGTCTATCACGAAGTATACTTCTCTGTTAACTTCGAATCTATCTGTAGAAAAATTTATTCTTTCCTTATCATTAAATCAATCTTTGAGAAACATGTCAGGACCATCAAATTCTTTGTTTTGTTGAGCTTACCAGTGTCTTGATTCTCCTAGATTTTGATTTATTTATTATTGTTAAAATTTAATAATTAGCTTATTAATTTTCTTTTACGTAAATCGTTTTAAATGATTGGTTTTAATAAACTGCCATAGTTAATTTTTACTTTAGTAGTAGTCCTAATAATTTACTTTCGTGCTGTTTACTTTAGTAATTCAAATTTTTTTTCACTTCTTGTTGGAGCTGGTACTTCCACGATAAATTACTTTTTGTCACTAGTAAACTTAATGTTATCGTGTGCCATATCGATGGATATTGCTCCTCATTTGTTTTGAGCAATATAGTTTAAATCAGCGCTTTTTAGTTCTGTTCTAGAGCTCACACATTTAAGATACTTTGCTAAACTTTCTTGACTTTGTATATCACTACTAGATTTCCTAAAATCTACATTTTATACATTTTTTCAAAGTACTGTAGTTACAGTTATTACTTGTATGGCCAACCTGAAACACCTGTAGCACTTCGAAGAATTAAAAATATATAAAGTAATGTTTTGCATTAGAGTATGATTTGCATAATGAACCTTAACTGATCTTCGCAATTCTTGGTCAATAAAGTTGAGTACTATTGCTTTGCTTAGTGTTTATGTATCTTTTCTTTGTTTTTGGTACTTATTATTTCTCTTTAACGTCTTACATTTGTTTTGTCAGGTAACTCTGGTTACTCTTTAACTTATAAGATAATTCTACTACTTTTTCTCTTCATTTCACTTACGCTAGAATAGATATTTCCAAATTAGTTTGCTTCTGACTTTTTCATTTATTTTAAGATCACCTGCATCTTTTCTATACTTAAAAATGATTATATTTTTAACTTTGTTTTTGACTTGTATATGAATTTTATTTTAATACACGTTTAAAAAATAATTGCCACAACCACTAGGTTTGCAGTCTTTCTTGACTTCAAACGATTTGTTTTACTTTACGGATACTCTACGTGAAACTCTGTTATTTACTCTCTATGGAGTAGTATAAAGGATAAGTAAGGTAAAATAAAACATTTAGAAAAATGAATAAGATCTCAAGCCCAGTGTCTTGAAATTTTTTTTTCTAACGTATATGAGAACAAAATTGATACAGAAAGGAAACGCAAGGTTCAAATTAAAATTATTATTATGAAGAGTAGAGACGATGCAGATGATTTTCTAGTTAATGAAAATTTCAACAGCGACACAATTGAAAAAATTCATTTAAGTATATATAAATTGATGTAAAAAAGGAGTACAAAAAGTGTACATCAGTCTAACAGAGATGCAAACTGATTAATGTCTAGAATCACGTGATGAAGTAAAAAAAAATTAGAAAATTGAAAGAAAATAATAAAGACCAAAATCAAGAAAAAAAAAAATGAATAATAAGCTTAACAGTAGTAATCTACCTTATAGCCACAGAATATCCAGGGTGAGTCTACATCTGTTACACGAATCGCAAAGTTACTTTATATGTTTAAAACTCCATACAGTGCTACAGGGTATTAAACTAGTTAAAACTTGCAAACATTGCTATTTCAGTACATTTAAAAAGTTCATCAAATGTAGAGAACCTAGGAAAAATATTCCTAGTCAAAAAAGATTCTCAAAGTATATTCAATGTGCTAAATGCGAAGGTAAGCATAGAAGCACTTACTCTTACTGTATTGCTCACAACACACGAAGAATAATATTCATTATAGAAACACTCGATAACATTTTGTGTTTCAGTGTCATAAGGTGAGTTAAAGTGGCATACCTGGTCCAATAAACAGTGAAGAAAATTTGCAAGCTCTGAAGCAAAAAACGTAAAAAAAAATATTCAGAAATACCACTAAACTAGGAGTTTTCTATAGCGCTTTGCTTAAATCAACAGTAAGTAGATATTAGACTTTTACATAAAAGCAAGGAGTTAGACAAATCAGTTAAATTATGCGAAAACAATTTTAAAAAATAGCTATGAGTAACAAAACTGTTTTATACTTAATAAAGCATAATAGGAAAATAAAAATGGCTATAGCAAATGAAAAAGAACTTTCAAAAACAAGGACTGACGGGCAATCATACACTACAAAAGAAGATAAACCTTACAGACATGGTACGAAAAGACTAATTGCACAGTCTTAAGAACAAACAAGTTTCACAAAAGGAAAAAGGTGGTATAAATATAGTTGACATACTTGTGGTAAGATGGAGCAAAGGCAACAAAGATAAACCAAATAAATAATTATTAATAAACTAATAATATCACAAGCAAAACTTGATGATTTAGTTACATCCAAAACTACAAGTAGTTTTTGGTCAGTCAGCATTTAATGCCTACTTTTACATCACAATTTACTCTATTTACAATAAAAAATAACACAAGCAAATTAAACTAATTTAATAGACATGATATACTATTAAAACGTCGCTTAAGCCAAAGCAAATTTCAAATATAAATCAGTAAAAAGTCTTTAAGTAAAACAGAAATGATAAGAAAAATTGAGATGGAGAAAAAAATGATATTACTAAGGGAGCAATTAATATTAAAACACTGAAACTGAGCTTCTGAGAATTAATTTTAAAAATATAGAATTCAGTTCAGTTATAACAAATACAAGGTGAGATGATATACATTTTTTATGATATAACAGAAATCTTAATTATATAATAATATGATAATTTTTTAGATACAGATGAACCTTTCTGCTTTATAATAACAACTCTACAATGTTTATTACAAATATATCAACGCGATAAGAATTCTGATTTATTAAAAAAAAAAACGTAGTTTGGCATCTTTTAATTTTTTCCCTCGACTGAAGTTGCAAAGTTCTTGAAAATACATTGGAAGTAATAATTATCTGATTAAGAGTGGCGTTTGCTCAGTGGTAAGCGTGCTTTTTACTGAAACAACGCAGTTCCAGGGGTCATGGGTTTGATTCCCGATGAATGCAGATTTTTTCAAAAACTATTTTCATTGGGAAAAAATCCTTTGTAACCCCGGCTGTTTCGGGGCGGGTTTTTCATGGAATTTTCTCTGAGAGTAATTCCAGGGTTTTCTTCTTGCCCCACAGGTTTTGTGGGCCTGGGTTAATGCGAAACAGTTTAAAGGCTATAGGTAGGAATTAGCGGACCCAATGCCAGGTGTCGGGCAGGTATCACTGGCCTTAACGACGAGGAGTGGTTTCTGAAACACGGGGCTTCTCCGGGGATGTTAATAAGCCCGGATTCAACACTTTGGTAGAGAGCGCTGGCTTAACCAGCGAGAAGTGGACATCTTAGAATAATGGAGTCTTCTCCGGGGAAAGGCTACACAGTGGCGAGTAGACCTGATGCACCATTGGTGCAGAGAGTGCCAGCTTAACTGGCAAGGCGTGTTCCACCGGAGATACTGACACTATGCCCATGGATTAAGGTAGGATATGAGGAAAAAGGTTTGGAAAAGGGCGTGGCAATACACCCCTACACATAGGTAGTGAGTGGATGGCTCCTGTGACTAGGCCAGTAGGCTGTCGTGGTAACCTGGTAAAAAAAATAATTATCTGATTGAAGTAACACATTAAGCATAATCTATACCTTAGGCAAAGGCTTACTATTCCTAAGAAACTTGTAATATCGATTAAATAAACGTACAGGACGAGTTATGCATGAACAACAAAATGTTTTTTAGCATTGAATCGACTAATTTTAATATTTAAGCTTCATACAATAACTTAATATAATATGTCATCGATGTTGAAATGATAAATGTCTAACAGTCCGTTAACTTCGGAAATCTTACTTAAAAGTTGTGAGATTTAGCTGCATCTTAAAGGAATCACTAAGGTTTAAAAAAGTATTGCAGATACTACTGAATATTTCGAAGAATCTAAGATAAAACTCTTTAGAAACTTCACTTAGTTTATAGATCCGGCTACCCCCAAGTCCAATTTTTGGCACAAAATATACTTTTTGAAAATTAATTCAATAAGCCAATATTATGACAAGTTAATAATCACTTCAATTCTAGTTCAACTGAATATCTTACAAATATAACTGATTTGAAAAACCCTAATTATATTTGCCCTTATTTAAATCAAGCAATTATCGACCAGGAATATAATGAGCCACTGACACGTCTTATTACTTTTGATAAACTTATCTGTCTATGAAAATAAACCAAAATTGACATAATGGCCACTATAATTTTGTAGGAGATTCTAAGGTCCCTTACAAAATTTAAGAATAGTCCTTCTAAATATTTTTAAAAATATTTTCGTCTTCGTTTCTCTTTCTTTTCCGTTGTAACAAACACCGTATGTATGTTCTTCATGCAAAAAAACAATTCAAAAAAAGCTTGACCAATGTCGATGGTACTGTGCCTTACTAAGTGCTTGGACAAAATGATAAACAATGAATTTATTCAATTTCTGGAGAAAAAAATTTGAAAAGTAATTTGGATTTCGTCAAGAAAAATCAAGTATCAGCAGCTTAAGCAAATTTGTAAATAAATTTTACCAAGTTTATTAAATGATTCCAACCAAGCTTTTGACGGAAAAAAGTTCATACTCCTACTTTTCATTAGAATAAATGGTAATTTTGACTGCGCAATACGAGATTTTCTATTCAATAAATATAAAACTTAGACTTACCCCAGCAATATTCAGAGTTCTGTAATAATCTCATGTACTGAACAGTAGAAAATTGAGTGCATATTTAGGAGACCAGTGAAGCAACAGAATATAGCTCAAGCCCTTCACTACTTTCTGTTCACACTATAATTATTCTAAAGTAAATAACGTCTTACCTCCAGATATTATTGTTTGCAGGTGACCCGGTTCTTTATTAAATAAGTCATAAAAAAAGCTGCAAAAACTTCTTAATGGTCAAGATATAAAAACGTATATTTAATAAAACAGTTTAAAATCTACGACACACTGGGTAAGAATGTACATTGGTAATTATTCATAAGGATAGGAAAAAAATTAAACTGAGAATAAAAATAAAATATTATGATTAAACAAGTTTGGGTCTCAGTATCTCTGACAAATGGAAAACATTTAAGAATATGTTATTAAACTCGGTGGAATTTGTTTCTCTATGATAAAAAAAGTTGTTTTTGTTCGACAAGTACCGTCGTCTTCAGAGCTATTTCGCGGCCCAAGAGACCTGCAAAGACCTTACGAATTTACAAATATTTACTTTTATCAGAAAATTTCAGAGATTTGAAAAGAGTCAATATTAAGTTATTTTTATTTTATTTTTTTATTTACTAACATTGTAACAATGAGAATGGAAAAGAACAATAATACAAGGTGAAGAGTTTATACTACCTACTTACACATAGGTACATACATGTTTAACAAAAAGTTCATGTGCATTTCTTTCCATGTCTCTTTGTCTCTTTTTAGATACCTGTGTGTAGTTGCGAACGTGCGCTAATCTCGTTAGGTTGGCTCTTTTCTAAAGACAGGTTCAAATGAAGTTTGAATAAACATGATTAAAAGATCCCGAGAAAACTTTGCATTGTGGTCAAATGTTAATATTTAAAAATAATCCTGTTCACAAAGAAGAATTTTTTAAGAAGTGACAAGAAAATAATACTCATTCAAATGTTATTTTATCGTTGTCTACAAGCACAAAATATTTAAAAAAGCAACAAAAATGCTTACCTGTGTGGGGACCCTCACTACCACATGGTCACTACTGTTCTCCGTCTTTCTCCAACCATCCGCTAGGTGTATATAGGTGTCTAAGGCAGGGAGCACGTCATCAGCCTTACTGATGAGTCCTGGCGTGCTCCCGGGACGAAACATCAACTAATCTTTTCTTTCTTATCATGGCATCACTTGATCGCCATACCTGCATAAGTACTATAAAAAAAGAGCAAGCATGACAGCAAACGATCAATGGCACTCAATCTCTCACTTACTCTAACAGGTACTGCCAAAATCCTTTTATGATTTTTTTTCTCGAAATTTTGCGCTTGTCGGAACAAAATAAAAAGTACGTAAAGATGAAAAAAATTTTCGCTCTATAAGCTGGTATTTTTATTTTTTCTGTAAATCAAACCGTTACAAGATATAAGCAAATTGAAGTTTAAAACACGATTTTAACATTATGAGACCACTTAAAAATCATTATAACTATTTCATTTTAAATCAGCGGGCTCAAATATACTATAAGAAATGCCTAATTATTATTCAATTGCCTAATTTACAAGATTCTCAGTGGGTATCCATGAGTACTAAGAACAAAGAAGAGATTGGCATGCTGCATAGTACAATCGACAAGGTCTTTAATTACAAATCCGAAGAATGTGGGTTCAATTCTTAGAGTCAGTAAAATTTGAAAATTTTATTTACACGTACATTGTATGTAATATACATCCACATATTATATATAATATGTTTACTTATATTATATATAGTATATAAGCATATTGCAACGGTCCACTTTCTTTAAGGGTGGGTCGTGCAGTATAGTGGGCCATGCATTAAGTTTAAATTATGGCGGATAGAAAAGTTGAGGACAGAGGCAACTAAATAAAATTCAGAGTCAAAGGAGGATTTCAGTAACTTCATAATGTTTATTCAGATTTGCCAGATAACAAAAAAAAATATAAATCGTGTACCACATAAAATCGTTGTCACTAGACTGATTATTTAAATGACTAGGACTCATTACTCATGAGTTACAGGAAAATAAAGAAACTTTATGTGTTCTAGTAATTATTGAAAAACTCGTTTAAACAATGACTTTTCGCAGTAATGGCAAGCTTATGAAATATAATCTTACACTCAGAAAAAGAGATGAAAAATCATATTTCACTGATTATCTCAAATAATCGAATCATTTTGGATTTGAAATAAAAATCGTTTGAAGAAACTTATGCTTAATGCATTATTATTTTCATAGAACTCACCTGATATACATCGCCAGCCCAACTTGGTGACCTTTGACAGGTGAAGTGTATTTTTCTTATGTCTAGGCTTACAGACTACTTTATCATAAGAATTCATAACATAAACTCTATTTACATAAGAACGTCAAATTTTCGAGAAACAATAAAAGGTAATTATATACTTAAGATCGTTGTACAGCAAAATAAAATAGCCATACGCAAAATCAAGATGTACCACATAACTTCTCCACCTTTTCATGAATCAAAATCAAAAATCAAATAAAAAATTTAACAGGGAGAAAAATACAGATGTAACGCACACAAACAGCCCATGATACTGTGCGGACCACAACACGAGAACGTTATCCACATGATCAAAAACCTACCAAATAAAAAAAAAAATTACTCCCAACAAAGATAAACCCCCTGAGGATGACCGAGAAAGTAGTTGGTAGGTTACCTCTCGGTTGACTAGGCAGCCGGGGATTTCTATCTACCAACTAAATGGTTTTACCAAGTGAGATCAACGCTTGTCATTCAGCTTTAAGTAACATACTCAGCTGCCACCCACGAATCGAATTATAATTACAGGAGAAAAGTGATACCAGAAAGAAAAAATACCAGGAAGCACCGGAAAACCTCCTCCAAGCAACACTGCGCACCGAGACACTTAGCACAAAAAAAAGGCCTCCTTCGCTACTAGTTGCTGACCCAGGACCACCACTTGATTGAATCAATTAAGCAACCTAGGATAGCTTATGTCCTTTGTCTGAACTCATTAAGAAATTTTGATGAGAAGACGATACCAGAATTTGAAGGAAGCACTTACTTTTTTTTAACCATGCAACAACGTGTAGTGATGGCGTTAGCTTCGTCTGGAAATCCCTGGTAGTAGACAAGAAGTACTGGAGCTGTACTGACGCCGATCAGATCCTTCATACCAATGCTTTGCGTCGTTCCGTTGGAGGCTACCTTTCCAAACTACTTTCTCAAGCTCTCCTTTTCGAGCTCTTCTTCAGCAAGGTCCTACTCTCGGACCACCGTCAAGCGCCGTCGTAACTGATGCGCATCCCTTACAAACTTAATTTTCGCGCTTTCCCCACGCTAGTTTGTCCCCTGACGCTCTCGTTCACACACACATACATAAAGCACCCCCTACATGTACACTATCAATATCATATTTTAATAAAACGATGGGTCACGTGATAAAGCCTGTTTATTCGTCGTGTGATTGGCTGAGACTGATCAAGAACGGGTAGATTTAAGAATCAGATTTTAAAAAATCAGTGAAAAGTCGTTTTAATTTTTTACTTTATGAATATAACGTGTTACGACAAAGATATAATTATTGTATTTTTCTTTAAAAAAAACAGAAAATCAATGTTTGATTAAATTTAGGGGATTGTCACGCGGAGAGCGCAGGGGGCGCAGCCCCCTCGTATGAGATAAAATTATAAGATAAAATATATATGCACGTATGTATACGATGCTATGTATACAATTCATGTATGATTTTTAATTAATATTACATATCTGACATTTAATTAGATACGATCTTGCTTACTTCTATATAACTATATACACGGGTAATAAGGTATTTTCACTTGTGATGTCATTCCAAGATGGTGCGATCACTGGGTTTTTTTTCAAATTTGCACCAAATGTGCAAAACCAGCTGTGAAATTCGCGAGGACGTCCCAACTAATGATAATGCGTTAAAAAACTTCAGGTTTTGATAAGCTATCGAATGAACACTAAATTTTTTACATCTTCACTTGGTAAGCAATGCAAAAAAATTAATGAAATTATCGTGGACATAAAGTTGATTAGAAAAACATTTTATTTTTTGTGCTTACCATAATCCAGTTATAAAGAATTTAAAATATAGTCAATAGCAATTCCCGATGCATTATAGGAAATTTTTCGTTTGTTTGCCAACCACTTATACAACAACTTTTATTCATGTTTTTGCCACACACTGCTTCAATTTTGACAGCTCGTCAGAGGTTATGGGACTTCGTTATGATCGCGGAGGCGAGGAAGCTTGTAACCATATATATATGTATAGTAGACGGGTACAATCCACCTGATTCCAGTACTTTTTTTTCCGTACTGATTTTCATTAAAACTACACTTTTGGCAAACAAACGAAAAATTTCCTCTAATGCATCGGGAATCGCTATTGACTATATTTGAAATTCTTTATAACGGGATCATGGAAAGCACAAAAAATAAAATGTTTTTCTAATCAACTTTATGCCCACGATAATTTCATTCATTTTTTTGCATTGCTTACGAAGTGAAGATGTAAAAAATTTAGTGTTCATTCGATAGCTTATTAAAACCTGAAGTTTTTAAACGCATTATCATTTGTTGGGACGTCCTCGTGAATTTCACAGCTGGTTTTGCAGATTTGGTGCGAATTTGAAAAAAAAACCCAGTGATCGCACCATCTTAGAATTACGTCACAAGTGAAAATACCTTATACACTTTACAAAAAAAACACGCTGAACCAAGTAACCCTAATTCCGTTTTAAATAGACTAATATTGTATTAGGTACAGAGGTTTGAAAGCAATGATGAAATATCTTTATCCGCTTGATACACGTACTTTGTTTTCTCTAGCCACGTGTGTGTATATCTGACTACGCGTGTACGTGTGTATGTAAAGGCATTATACTTCTATAATTGATCGCTGTACCTGCTGCATGCCCGAACGGTAAGAGAGGGGATGGTACAACCCCCGGCCGTGTTCATTGATTCCATTCACTGTTTTATTTGCACACTTTTACTGAACATCATACTATGTATGAAATGTAAATCTATATTTTTAGAACGAAGTTCTTTATGCCACGTACTGGAGGGCTGGAATTTTAAAAACGACAGATTTGTATGAAATGGAAGTGGCTAACTGGAACTCTGTTCCTCCCAATTCATTGTATTTCCCCCCTTAAATCGTCGCCCTTACCGTCAGTCCCCTACACACCTCCCCCCACCCCACCCAATGTCTTCCAACTGGGCTGCGCTACTCTCCTACACACCTTAGCCCATCATTCCCCTTCACACTCCCAAGCAATACATTTTTAAACGAATTTTAATTTTCTTTTGCCACAAACATTTTTATGAAACTCTGAATTTTTTTTCAACAATTGTAGGATAATAAAAATAAAGAAAAAATAAAACAATAAAAACACTTTCCAGTAAAGAGATTTGAACCCTTGACCTCCTGCATTCGACTCGAGTACCTTATGCACTCTGCTAAAAGCACTGCCGACTAACGAGACTGTTTCTTGTACTTTTTAAGTGGTTCGTAACTTATTTTTCATTTTCATATGCATTCACTGATAATACATTCAATTAATGATAGATTACTTATTTGATTATTTCTTTGATTATTTATTACAACGTAGTTCCGTATGTTGCGTGCTGGGGGGGCTGGAATTTTATAAACGACAGAATTCCATTAGACGGAAGTTGTTTACTAGAAGTCTCTTCCTTCTATAAAAAAATTTTTTTTCTAAATAATAAATTTTAAAAAACAAAAAATTTAGTAAGCATAAATATGGTTATGTAGATTCAATCGAATAAGGCACGTTATTACGCATTAAATATTTGTATTTTATGCATCAAATGTACCGTTTTTTTTAACACCTGATGTTTTTTGGCATTAAAATAGTGCTAATTGTTGCTCTTATAAATAAATTATTTGATAAATAAATAAATTATTAAAATAAACATACACAACAGAGTTGCAAAACGTATCAATGGTTCTTAAGGGCGCTTATTTCAAATTGGATAAACAAATTATACTACAATGTCATATTATTATATTAGTATAGTAATTTAATAAATTAATAATATATAAATTATGTAAGATCATTATACATGTATATTTTGAATTACATATCATTTTAATGGTTTTTAAAGGCTCTTATTTTGAATTTGCTAAACAAATAATGGCAAAATGTCATCAAATAATTATATGAAAATAAGATGAAAATTGTATTTACTGGCTATACAGTTGCAAAAAAATTAGTAAGAAAAAAGAATAAAAAAAAAAAAGTAATGAAATGAAGTATGAAAAAAGAATCAAATTAAATAAAAAAAGACAAAAGAAAATACAATGTAATAAAAAAATAAAAAAATAAAAAGGGGAATGAAAAAAAAAAATTTAAAAGAAAAATAAAAAAAATGAAATAAAGGAAATACAAAAAAATGAAAAAAAAGTAACGAAATGAAATATGAAATAATGATAAAATAAAACATGCAAAAAAATAAAGCAAGAAAAAAAAATAAAAAATAAATCAAGAAGTAAAAAAAAAAATAAAACAAGACATGAAAAAAAAGAAAACAAACCAGGGGGTATAAATGGGTCATGGGACCCACGGTAAGAACGAAGTTCTTTAAACATGAGATTAGTATAAAGACACACAATTTCTTAGGTAACAAGGGGGTTGCCAGACCCATGGGAAGAACGAAGCTCTATACAAATAAGTACTGCATTCATGTAGTTTACTGAAACAAAAACTTGAAAAACGAGTGAAAAAAATGATAAAATTTAGTTCAGTTCTCACGATAGTTGAACTTTGTGAGTGCTGTATTCATGCATAACGTATTTTTTTTTTTTTGTTTCCTAGTTTGTTTCTTTTAATTTGTTTTTTTTTTTATTTTTTGTTTTCTTTTATTTTTTAATTTTTTGTTTTTTTTTGTAACGCTTTTTCATTACGGTAACTACGCATCACTCACGTTTACTCACCATGCTCACGCCCACATATAGATGTTTCACATTAAAAAGCGTAAGCCAAGCAAAAGTATTAGAAATTACTTAAGACAGACAACTAATTCAGCCTTTACTCTTGAAAGACTTATAAAATTACTGTGAATCTTCTTGAAACGTTATTAAGTACATAAGTGGTAAGTGGTGGAAAGCTGAGTAAGATAGACTGATAACAAAACAATATTTATTATTTATGATGGTTAATCTAGAATAAGCAAATTTTATATATTTTCACAATATACGAAATATTTATAAATTCTGAAGATGGTACGAAACTTAGCTCTAAGATTAGCACTTGCTTATTAATGCACTACACATATGACTGTTACATAAGCAGAATTAGGAATCCTATTTCTTAGACGTCAGATTCCTATTTCTATTACATAAGTTCAGTCGTAAGAACCTACTATACTATCTTAATCTGATAATAATAATATAAAAAGAAGTCACAGACATATCTTCACATGTAATACATGATGTAAATTATGAGAAACTACTTAAAGACACGAAATACAGAAAATGACTACTTACAGTACCGGACATTGATCATAAATTTAAGATGCTATTCAACAGTTATTTTTGTAGCATAGGAAAAGAAATGCAGCTATAAAAATTAATTTTAAGAATCTAATAATCCCAACTTATTTCTGAACAACAAATTTTATAGAGTGAGAGAACAAAAAATTTTTGTACAGACAGTTTCAAAATAAACAAAGAACCAAATGTTATGACAGGGTCTGTGATTTGGTCAAAAAATGACTTTTTTTAAATAAGCTACAAAAGTCTAGATCTGTACATTATGTACACATATCTATAGTCTATGTGCAAAGCAAAAGTTACGCAATATTAATGATTGAAGAAGAGATTGACATGTACCTAAGAAACAAAGATAACAAATAAAAAAAAAACTTCACAGATTCACGAAAAATTAACAAACCTCTGCAAACAATCCTCTGTGCAAGCTAGTCATTATATTTCCTATTAAAGATAATACACAAATCATCAGAAAAAGTATATAAAATATTATCATTGGTATTACATGCATCCCAAAATATATGGGTATTTCGGACACGAAGCAAACAGATTATGGTTTAAAACTGCTGCTACTTTAAGTACTCTTAATAGTGTCACAGTACTTTGTACGAATCTGGCTCATAATTATAAGATTATTGTCAAAAGTTGAAATTATGAAACATTCAATCGTATTGTTACTGAAACAGGCATGTTTTGTATTCAAAACTATTGTAAACAAGAGATAAATGCTTGGTTCTATGAAAAAAGGTATCCAAAAGAAAAAAAACTGAATCAACAATATACACCCAAAAAATCAATCATACTTCTGATAAGCTTAGATAATCTAGGTAAGAGATTGTTGCACTTACCCATATATTCTTGGATAATGAATTATATACAGAAGAGGAAAAAAAAATTATAGATAAGTTAATCGTACCGACATTGTACAATCTTTCTTCTATAAACTATTTAGTAATAAACAAAAGTTTTTAAAATATGATACTACTTAATTTTTTTGAAACCGGTACATTGACGACATAATCTGGTGAATAGGGACAAGTAGACAACTAGACATATTTTTTAAACATATTATCAATTAATATCTAAAGACTTCTTTTAATACCGTATCACCCTGATAAACTACACTAAAAAAGCAATTAAAATAAAATAAATAGCACACATAAATACAAAACGAACAGTAATTAAAGTTAAAATATTATCGATAAGTCAGTGTAAAAAATGTATTATAAAATAGTTATCAACAACGTTTTACCTTAGTCCGCAAAAAAATGAAATATATCATATTATATCTTACGTTAAGAAATTATTTGATATTAAATAATAATAATTTTGAAAAATTGTATCAATACAGTTTGTAACTAAATACTCATTTATAGACGATTCTTGAAAATAGTAAAAATTGGACAAAAAAAAGGAAGCTGCCTAAGAATTCAGTTCTGGCTTCTGTTATACGAAATATAAAATATAGATAGGTACAGATTTTAAGTTAGGACTAAAAGAATATAAATATGCCTGTGAAAGTCACGCCTATCATTTTCTGAAATGGTATTATATTTACAATGACAAGTTGAAGATTTTACAAACACGTAACAAAAGTAAAAAATTAGATGCACTAGAAATCAACAAGTAATCAGACTTTAACATTTATTAAATGACATGCTAGTGATAAAATAAATATTTTCTTGACGTTGCTTTGAAATGAACACCATTGTTGATCATAAACGATTTGTAGGTATTTACTTGTGTACGTATAGATTCATGGTCCACTCATATCTGATTGTTGACGACACTGTTTATGTTGTCGAGAGCACTGTGTATTTTTTAGTCTGGTTGTACATACATCTGAAAAAAGTATTATAACATCAATACAGCTGTATTCGTTTTTTAAGGAATTAAAAAAAATTTCGTCAATAGAAAAAAGTCGTTGGTTAGTTTAATCTGAATTTTAATATTCTCTTAGATTCCATAGTAAATACTTAAACACAAGTCTTAAGCTCCAAGTAAAAATTTAAACATATCTAGACATAGGAAGTTCTTGTGTGACTTTATAGCTAGTATAACAAGCGTATATATCATCATATTTATAGGCTCATATATAGATGGAGGTACTATTCGAAGCACTCTTAGCCCATCCATGTCCTTTCATGATGGTAAATTATTTTTCAATTGGATCTTAAAAAGTCGAAAAATTTAATTAAGTTTTATAAAATTTCGAACTATTTGTAAAAATGAAAAAAAATCTTTCCTTAGGTGTGGATCAAACACACATACTCCTGTATTCTAGAAAGTGACTCTACCACTCTAGCTACCGAATAGTTATGCTCTCCCACACACTATAGGTTCTGCTAGATTTCACTCTTAGTTTTTAACTATTTTAACATAGCTAAAAATTCTTATTTTAATAAGTTATAAATGTTATTTTCCCTCTTGTAGATAGATTCAGATTTTAGAAATTTTTGTGTTACCTTATCAGTGGTATCACAAGAAATATTGGTGATGTGTATGCATCATCAAATTTTTCCGCTCATTTATCCTACAAATTATAGATGAAGGTAATATTCCAAGCACTTTTAGCTCATTCACGTATTTTTATGATGGTAAATAATTTTTCAACTAAATCTTTAAAAGTCTAAAAGTATAAGTTTGATGTTATCATTAAAGAAAATGGATGAACTGAGGGTGCTTGAAACAATATCTTAATTTATATGTGAGCCTCCTTTTATGATTAGCCCATTCATGTACTTCATGATGCTCAATAATTTTTCGATTGAATCTTGAAAAGTCGAGAGATATAATTTTAGTGTTATTATAAAAGAAAATGGATGAACTGGGGGTGCTTGGAACAGTATCTCAATCTACACATAAGCCTCTTTTTATAATTACGTCAAACTTATATCTTTCAACTTTTCAAGACTCAATCGAAAAATTATTAAGCATCGTGAAATACATGAATGGGCTAAGAGTTCTTGGAACTGTACCTCCCTCAGTGTTTTATATGATATCTGTGCCTGTAAACTTGATAATATACGCGTATCACAAATATTGCTTGTTATCCCAGTAACAAAGTTACATAAAAACTTCTAATATATAAATTTATCTGCAAGTGGGAGAATCATTTTCCAATTATATCTTATGAAATACATCTGTTTATTACCAATCTCTTTAAGCATATCATTATACTCATTGTTAAAAGATATAAATGATGTTAATTATATGTGATGTTAACACCCATTTATATAATAATGCTTATAAAAGATAACGTATACAGACCTGACTTGCTTTTCTGATAGATACTACCAACAAAAAAACTTCATGCGTACTACCGACATAACAACGGTTATATCTTTCTGATTTTTATTACACTTTTCTTATTCCTCAAGTGTCTGCATTACTTCATCATTTTTTATTAACATGTATACACTAGCAAGGCTTCACTTTCTTACGCACTTCTCGTACCAACCCCCACAATCATTTGTTATTTGTTAAATTAGCTATAACGTCAGAAATATTCATAGGATATTATTCTACACGCATGAACAGTTTTTTTTATTTAAATTTATTGGATACTGTTCCCTACGGAACTCTTGAAGCTTATATCACTAGCACTTCAATGTAACTGTTTCGTAAAAAATAAGGATGAATCAATAAACTACAATGTTATGGTGATGTTTCACCCGAATCATAAGGAAATGCATATTTCACTACGTCACAAAAATTTCCTGCCTTGCTTACGTACATTGCAAAGATGTAACGATAATGTCGTAATACTATTAACTATGTGGCTACAAATTTTTTCAAATATTTTTTTTTTCTTTATTTTTTATTAACAACAAAGCCGATAAAAGGTGCACTACTTGTATCATGCACCTGAAATTGATTTTCTTAATTAGCACTACCTTGCAATGTATCTAACATTAATCTCTTCTTTCATACATTATAATTTCAATCTTTTTTTGAATGCGATAAATCAATAAACGTGTCTATTTTGTTTTTTAAACTCATTAATTTAGATAAATATCTGTACAACTTTGTGTCGAATTAAATAAAGTAAGTAAATATTTAGTTTTCATAGACTGGCTAGTAAAGATTTAATACGCGATATATTAACGTTTTTGAGGCTTTATAGTAGAGCCAATTAAACAATTTTTCCTGTAACCCATCAAAAATATAAATCATTGATTTTTTAACACAGATAAATGTACACTTACTCTATATAACATAAGTTTTTGACATTAATAAAAAACGCAGTATCATTATTCAGTATAATTTTGATGTTTCATAAGCTTTTTAAACATTTTTTTTTTATTGCCGATAATAGAGCCATTAACCTTTCAATGCAATACTAAGAAATTGTGTGCATGTATTTCTAATTTTTATAACTTTAAGGATCTTGATATTTTTTTTTGCTTACAGTATCAGAAGTAGTCTTTTATCCTATCCTTCTCTCAAATTTAATGCTGTACTTGGTATAGAGGATTTGGTCTTCCTTGGTGAAACTCTGATGGGGATCACCTAACTAAATTTGAATCAATCTACTACCTTAAGCTTTATATGTATACCTTCAATTTTTTAATAATTTCATATACCCCATTAAATAATATTACAAAACTTTCTTATTCCTATGTAAATATCTAACAGTACAAAAAATATTATTAAAATTTCTCGACTTCTTCGATTAGTTAACACCAATAATATGGCCCTACTTTCATTGTTTAAGTTATTATTTGATAAAATTTTTTTAGAGTTTACTTATTTGTTAATATGATTTTATACATAGACAAATAAAAAGCTACAATTCTTATATTGCTCATCACAAACCTAAATAACCATTAAATAGCTTAGCGGAGCAAGAACCTTATATGTATACACAAATAAAAGTAAAATTGATACACAGTTGCTTATGATCTTATTCTTGACTTTTTAAATTTTTTGTTTATTAATTATTTATATGCATAAAGTCTATTTATTTGCCTCCTGACTGCTGCGACAGCTTATGTTTTATAGTACTTCACTGATAAAACTTATTAAACTGTTAGATAGATAAACATTATAAGATTACATGTGAGATAACTCTTACATATCTAAACGGAATTTTACACCAAAACAATAAGAACCACGGCAGTTATCACCAGTAGTCTTACGCATACACAAGTGACATGTCAAAATGAAAATTACATGTGATCTTATTGGAGGGGGGGGGGTTAGAGCATGCAGAGGTGGAGCCAACTAGCATATATAAGTCTTAACTAGGTAGCGCCCTTCTACATGCTACAAATTCCAACTCTCCACTACCAGATAAAACTTAAATAAAGAAACAATGTGTTTGAGTTACATAATCTGTAAGTGTCATTCAATTTTAGCATTTCCAAAAAAATGTACTAAACTAACTTAATTTTAATATTTAGCATTTAGGCGTAAAGTAAAGTTTGTGTTGATTACAATTTCAAGTGATAAATTAAATTTATTCAATTTATTTTTCTGCCAATGATTAGACACAATTTTTAAATTATTTTACGTTAATCTTTTGGATATAAATATTGTCCCTCCTTACTCCCGCACATGAACAAGCAACCTTATGTTACTACCACCGTGTACAGCTTAACAACCCCTCTTTCCCCCTTCTCTCTTACTCTCAATAATTATAATGGTATGTTGAAGACATACTTATTCATAAATGGAAGTAAACATAATAGAATTAACTGTTGGTTACACTTAAATATATTAAGGTTAATGAACCAGTAAGAAGAAACGTAATTGTCACAGTGTTTATTTTGTTTTCCTAATATTATTGACGAAGCTTGAAAACTGCTGATAACTAAAAGTAATTCTTTCAATTAATACTAATTTTGTTCTCCTATTATTATTGTTATTATTATTTCTCTTATTATCATTCTTATTATTACTATTATTATTACTGTTATTTGTTAGTGGTACAATCACCAGTATTTTAATTTTTTTGCTACAACTACTTAAATTTTTGTTACTACTATTACAGTTATTATCATTTTTTTTATTATAAGTACGATTATTATTATTATGATTATTATTTTTACTATTCTAACTGCTACCATTTTTACTACAACCATCATTCTCACTATCACTATTTGTATTATTTCGATAACTATTATTATTATTATCATCGTTACTGGTAAAACCATCACCATTTCTTTTTAAAATTATTCATTAATTGTGCTTGCTCTTTTAATAATTGCTAGCAATTTTTTAGCAATAATGTTTAGTTATATCAGTTGTAAAGAGGGAAAGGAGAAAAAGTATAAGCTTATCTTCCCTCTCTCTAGAGCCATAAGCTGGGAAGATAATTTTCTAAGATTTTCAAACTATCACGGGTTCGAACCTGAGAAGTGGCCCTGAGTTGTCCAAGGGCATAACCTAGTTAAAACGCTTTCCTATTTGATGATTGCTTTTTAGTCCTGGCACTAGGAGGGGTTGAGCATGCAATTTTAGATCCCCTCAAGTACCTAACGTATTTATATGTTTTCGGGGTCGCTGATTCTGAATTTCGAGGGTACCAGGCCCAATTCTGGTCCCATTTCGAGCTAGGGCCCATTTTTGGCCCAAAATCGCTGTTTTTCGACTATTCAAGGCGAAATTTTTAATTTTTGCCTTTAAAACATTGTTTATATCAATAAAATGTTTTCTAAAATAGTTTTGTTATTTCTTACTTTTTTCCCTGCAAAAAAAACCGTACCAATAGGCCTTCTACTCCATTGCGATGCATTATACACATAAGCTAAATACTTATTTTTAAAAATCGATTGATTATTAATTTGTTTGTACTTTTTGAAAATATTTATTCTCTCAAAGTAATACTTATATAAATTATTCCTAAGAAGTTTATTTTATTGGTAAAAAAAAACTTCATTTGTTGTTGAAAAAGTAAATAAAAAACGCGAACAATTTTTTCACACAATTAAAATATAAAATTTAATATACTTAGACAATAATTTCTTTCGAAACAAAAGTCTTTTAATGATCCAACAAAATAAAATGGCTCAGAAAATAATAGAGTTAGCAAAAGAGCGAAATTTTAGTTTACGTCAATTATTTACGTTCGAGTTATTACCAAATAATTATTTGTTTACTGAAAGTGGTAGTATAAAAAAAGAAAAAAACAAAAGCGATCGTACAAAGGTATTAGAGGCAAAGGCAGAAATTGAATTTATTGCGAATATTCATGACCTTACAAGTTTTACCGTAGTTGTAGATGTTACACTTAAATGTCGAACATTACAATGGAAAAATATAAAAACGTTTAAAGATTTTTCAGTTGCTTTTTGCAATTCTATCTCTTCACAATCAAAAAAAGGAGTCCATCGAATTGACTTTATTATTGACTTGT
This sequence comes from Copidosoma floridanum, assembly GCF_036245765.1. Classification (NCBI taxonomy): domain Eukaryota; kingdom Metazoa; phylum Arthropoda; class Insecta; order Hymenoptera; family Encyrtidae; genus Copidosoma; species Copidosoma floridanum. Next base: position 2,750,612 of record NW_028321901.1, read on the forward strand.
ATTTTGAAAATTCTGTAAAATTTGGAGAGAGATTACAAAGATATGAAAATGAAACGATAGACGTGCATAGTATTAATGAAAATGTACCTATGCCAAAACAAGAAAATTTATTTTGGGGATCCAACAAAAACAAAAAATGATTACAAGACTTTCTCCAGAAATACGTATTAGAAAACAGTACGGAATATTGACCAGGAATAGAAATAATATGTAGTGCAACAGATTAGAAACCTTGTGAAATCAATATTCCGTACGACTCTAATAAATTACAATCATTACAAAGATATGATGTCGAAGAAGCTGATTTTAAAATTATTTATCATATATACCAAACATGCACACAGATGGAAATCGCAAAATATTAGTTTTATCATCAGATACAGATATGGTTGTTTTATTGTTATACTATTGGACGAAATTCGAAGAAAAAGGTTTGCAGGTAAAAATATTTTCATTTTCAAAATTTTTCATTTTTTGTTATACTTACACTCTACACGTATAAATACATTATGTTAAGAACTTTGGATTCGTGTGGGTGCCGCTGCGAAAAAAAGATTTTTACCCCTTCATACTTTGGCTAAAAAAGTCAGATATGAATTGTGCTCGGTACTTCCAGCTTTGCATCATCTCACTGGTGCAGATTATATCAGCAAAGTTGGCACCAAATATGGTGCTTCACAAGCTCACCCTGAAATGTCTCTCACCACTTTTGCTCAAGGTTTTTTATCATTTACGTATTTAAATACGGAATTTAAATTAAAGAACTATATTGTATTTTAAAATGATTTTTACTTTTTTTTTGTAGGTGTATCTGATTTGGAAATAAATTTATCTGTCTATAAAGCTGAACAACATCTTTTACAAGTTATTCAAAAGAATAATGTACGTACAATGTTTGACGATTTTAGATATTGGATGTATCACGTTACTAATATAGTTTCTATTCATGAACTCCCACCAACAAGTCAATCGATAAGATTGCATATTTGGAGAGCTCTGTATGTAACATACTCTCAAATTAATTTGTTGCAATCTGATGTCAGGAAATTAGATCCTTCTAACTTTGGTTATCTTAATGAAGAAAATAATTTAGTACCAGAAAAAATAAATATATTATACCCATCCGTTGAAGACTTACTACCGAAATATAATTGTAAAAAATTCTCTACAAAACAATGCCCTTGTAGATCAGCTGGAATTTCCTGTATTTCATTTTGTGTATGTAAATTAACAAAAACTTGTAAAAATATATTTGAGGTAGTTTAACTATTAACATTTTCTTAAATTAATAATTATATCAAAAACTTTTAATTTTTTAATATAATTCGATGGCCTAGACTAAGAAAAACTTAATTTAAAAGGTCCTGTTTAAAATAACATTGAAAAATATGAGTTAAGCTTTTCTTCACCTGGGTCGTTATCTGAGTAACATAACTACTATATAGCAACACTTACATTGATCTTTTTGCTTTGCAGCCTAAATATTAATTCGACAAATAATTCATACATATCAAAACTATTTCAAAAAACATATTATTAATGTAAACATAATATTTGAAAGGCACAAATTAAAAATTTTACCGTGAATAGTCGAAAAACAGCGATTTTGGGCCAAAAATGGGCCCTAGCTCGAAATGGGACCAGAATTGGGCCTGGTACCTTCGAAATTCAGAATCAGCGACCCCGAAAACATATAAATACGTTAGGTACTTGAGGGGATCTAAAATTGCATGCTCAACCCCTCCTAGTGCCAGGACTATTTCTAGGGACGGTACTCAGGACCTTTGCTCAACACCCCTCCTCTGCGTGTCCTTAAGAACGGTGCCCCTGAATTGACCTGTACGAAACCGTACATTAACCACTAAGCATCCTACACTAGCCAGTCTCAATCTCAATCAATCTCACCATTCTCGACTTTCTTTTGGTCAAGGTCCTTTTCTTGAATAACGTCAAAATACGTCACTTACATTTTTTTCAGTAAACTATAACTCTCTGGGCATAAACCCTACAGAGGTTTACAAAAAAATTTAATGAACCATGTTTTTATTGTTCAACAAAACAAGTTCATTATTAAAAGCTATTTAGATGTGCCTGAAAGCATCGAACTAATGTATAAATAGAATAGTATTTATTAAAATTTTCTACTTATCATTTACAACTTGCTTCTAATTTCATAGTTCAAAACATAAGTCTTGTTTTTAACTATTATAGAAATATCTGACAACAGTTATTGGATTAGTCAAGGAATTTTAAATAGAACTTATTTTTGGCTGCGATTTCATTTGGAAGCCTATGAAATAATACTTTTTGTTTTAAATAATAGAACAAATATTTCTCCTGCGTATTTACATCCTAATGAACCTTAAAAAAATGATTTTTGGAATGCGTTTCGTAATGAAAATAGTAGTATAACGTGGTTAATGTTGCCATATTGACAATGAATATTATATAAAATCATGAAACTAAACATTACTTGAAGAATGCATCTATTTGCTAATGTCATAGCTTTAATACATTAGTCCAGAACTAATAAGAACATGTAGAGTTTGGCACCACAGCAATTATGTATTTTTAAAGTTTACATTATCACCATATATAATGAATAATTGCAGTTTACTAAGGACCTGAGCAAAAGAAAAAAAAATTTTTATTCTACTATTTTTTAAAAAGTCGCATATGTCACATGTTTTTAACGCCACTTTTAATTCTTGGTTTCATAAAGACTTTTTAAGACTAATTTCTGAGAATGAAGCTAAGAATTGCGATTTAAATCTCTGCAAACCCCAGTCAGATAAATGTATCTCACTGATGATGGTTTTAGTACAAATCAGGTGTGGGTCACGTGTTTTGCCACTATTTTAGATTGTACAGCTAACAAGAAATACACAGCTTTGGATATAAGAGCTCAAAACCTTTCATTTAAACATTTGTAGACCCCTGTAGGGCTTATGCCACGAGACTTATAGTAGCTTAAATATAAAAAAATTGTAGGTCACGTCTTTCTGCCACCATTTTGGATTGTATAGCGGACAAAAAATTTTTCATACTTGCTTCGATAGAAGAGCTGAAGACTTTTAATAAAAGCCTTTTTAGACGCCTGCAGGTCTTATGCCATGAGATTTATAGTAGCTTTATTTAAAAAAATCTGTAGGTCACATATTATCACTGCCATTTTGTATTTTATGGCAGACAAAAAATTTTCTTTTATACATCATTTGATAGAAAAGCTCAAGACTTTTTGTTCAAGCCTTAATATACCTCTGTAGAATTCATGCTGCAAGATTTATAGCAGTTGACTTGAAGAAAAGCTGTTAATCACGTGTTATTGCCACCATTTTGAATTTTCTGGTAGACAAAAAATTTATTTCATACATTTTTTGACAGAAAAGCTTAAAACTTTTCATTTAATACTTTTCAGACCCCTGTAGTGTTTATGCTGCCAGGTTTATAGTAGCTTTCTAGAAAAAAAGTTATAGATTACGTGTTATTGCCACCATTTTTAATTTTATAGCAGAAAAAAAGTTTTTTCCATGCTTATTTTGATAGAAGAGCTTAAGACTTTCTATTCAAGCCTTTTTTGACCCCTGCAGGGTCCATGCCACGAGATTTATAGTAGTTTTATTGAAAAAAATCTGTAGGTCTCGTGGTTCATGCAGTTACATTAGATCAGGAATGTTGACTTAATATATCTGCCACTTGGTATTAAAAACAATATGCTCAGACCCCTAATTTGACTTTATACAGGACCTTAATAAATCAAACCAATTTTGAAAAAGTGGGGGTCATTTGTTTATAAGACAGTTAGTCAAAAATATACCAAATAAAGAGCATTTTAGCATCTTTTTTTGGTGGAAGAATAACTCTATAGTTCCTATGCTATTGAAAGTAGCAATTACTAATGAGATAATCGTACAGTTTCTTCTAGAAAAAAATAATGCATCTTATAATCAAGCGAAAACTGGCTTTTTTCATTATTTTTCAACAACAAATTCATTCAAAAAATGACTTTTTTACGTTTATCTGTGCACCTACAAGCTTTTTTTTTAACTATCGCTACTTTCTATTATGTTATTTTATTAATTTAATAGATTGTTTGATGACAATTTTTAGAATTCTTCTTTTAATGTTGTAATAATTTCATATCTATGCATGCTTACAAGTGCAGAAAGCCTGGATCTTGTCTCCACTTATTAACCTGTTGATCTTGCTTATCCTGAACTCTCACCTTTTTTAGCTTGAACTAAAATCTTGCAAGCTATAATACTTCATTGACTGCATTATAAATTAATTTCCAATCATTAATGTGACAAGATTTTGTAATACATTAAAGATGGTGCAAAATGGTGAACATGGGTAAAATACTAGAACTTTCAGTTAAATTATAAAAAGTTTTTACAGTACTACCATCTGATGTATTATTTTAAATTAAATAATAGAAGTTAGTTAATTATCAAGAAAGCTTTATTAATATAAATACAATAAAGCAGGGGCAGATAATCGAGAGACGGCTAACGTGCTTGTCCGCTTCCCTTTAGTATAGAACGCTATGTGGTGCCTGCCTTTACGTTCTCTCTTCTCTTCTCTTCTTTCTGCAGAGTGTATCTCTATTCTATGCCACATCTGCTCATACTGTTACACAATAAGATACTACAATCCTTTGCTACTAAATAGAATATCGCCTTATAACTGTAACCGTTTGGGGGTCTTACGAATGTGCGTGCAGTATCGAACATTTTCACCCTTGTTTTGGTATATAATTCATTTGCTATGAGTATCACTTATAGGGTCACCAGCATGCATTAGTGTACATGGACTCTTTGAACTTTCTGCGTTCACACTCTAATCAACAAAATTCATTTTAATCTAGTCTGTATGTATATCCCAGATCAAATTTTGATCTGTACGCACCTTGCATGAGACTGGCCCTTTACTCTTTATTAGAACGAAGTTCTTTATGTCGCGTTACTCGGGGGGCTGGAATTTTAAAACCGACAGATTTTTTTTTTTTTGAATCAGAAATCTCTTCCACTCAAGTTTTTTCCCTCACCCCGTCACCCCTCGCCAAGTGTTCTCTACACACTTCCCCTCTCCTAACTATATGTATATCTGTCAACCGTGCCGTGTTACTCTTCTGCACACCTTTACCCACCATTCCACCTCACACTCCCAAGCAATTAATTTTTAAACAAATTTTTTTTACAAATTTTAATTTTATTTCCCCACAGTAATTTTTCTTTCACTTAGAATTTTTTTTTCTTTTACAATTCTAAAAAAAAAAAAAAAAAAAGATTTGAACCCTCAACCTTCTGCATGTAAGTCCTGTACCTTATCCACTCTGCTACGAGCGCTGCCGACTATAGAAGTCGGTTTCTTGTACTTATCGTGTGATTCGTAACTATAACATTCCATTTTTAAATGTATTCACTGATAATACATTCAATTATGAATTTGTTTTATAAATTGTGTATTTGTTTTCTAAATAATACATCTAAAAATAATAAAATAAAAAAAAATTAATTAGCATAAATATGGTTATGTAGATTAAATATAATAAGGCGCGTTATTACGCATTAAATATTTGTATTTTCATTAAACCTGAGGTTTTTTTGGCATTACAGTAATGCTAATAATTACTGTTATAAATGAAAAAAGATAATGAACTTAAATATGAAAAAAAAAGAAACGAAATATGAAAAAATGAAATATGAAAAAAAATAATAATGAAATTAAATGAAATTTGAACAAATAAAATAATATATTAAAAAATAATGAAATGAAATATGAAAAAAAAAAGAAATAAAGGAAATACAAAAGAATAAATATAAATAGAAAAATATAAAAAAAAGAAATAAAGGAAATACAAAAGAATGAAAAAAAAGTAATGAAATTAAATATGAAAAAAAAAATGATATATAAAAAACAGGGAATGAAAAAAAAAAAAAAAAATATGAAAATAAGAAAGAAATTAAATAAAGGAAATACAAAAAAATGAAAAAAATGTAATAAAATGAAATATGAAAAGAAAAATAAAACCAGAAATGAAAAAAAAACAAATAAAACAAGAAATAAAGAAAAAAAAAATAAAAAAAAAAAAATAAAAAAAAAAAACAACAACAAACCAGGGGGGATAAATGGGTCATGGGACCCACGGTAAGAACGAAGTTCTTTGAACATGACGAGTATAAAAACACAATTTCTCAGGTAACAAGGGGGTCGCCAGACCCATTGAAAGAACGAAGCTCTATAAACGTTAATACTGCATTCATGTAGTTCACTAAACAAAAACTTGAAAAACGAATAAAAAAAAAAAAATAAAAAAAATAGTTCAGTACTCACGATGGTTGAACTTCGTGAGTACTGTATTTATGCACGACGTTCTCACGAAGTTTAACCATCGTGAGTACTGAACTATTTTTCTTATTTTTTTTTTTTATTCGTTTTTCAAGTTTTTGTTTAGTGAACTACATGAATGCAGTATTAACGTTTATAGAGCTTCGTTCTTTCAATGGGTCTGGCGACCCCCTTGTTACCTGAGAAATTGTGTTTTTTTACTTGTCATGTTCAAAGAACTTCGTTCTTACCGTGGGTCCCATGACCCATTTATCTCCCCTGGTTTGTTGTTGTTTCTTTTTTTTATTTATTTTTTTTTTTTTTATGTCAGCTAGTGTCCAGGGATTATTCCAATAATCTTTTACTACTGCATCATCACTTGTCTTAAAATTCGCTTCTGTTGGCTCATGGAAGAGATGTTTTTGAACCTCTTGGTGGCTGTGTACTGTGGATTTTACTGACAGCCTAAGAAGGTCCGACTTGGTTCTTGTTTTTTTCCCAAGTTGTAGTTCGGCTGAGAATATCCCTGTTGTTATATAACGCGTTGATCTAACGTATCATAAGTAGTCAGATAGTACTACTTCTTCTCGTATCCCCTCGTCCAAGTACGTTTTTAACTTTAAGTTTTTAAACTCATAGGGACAAAATGACTGTTCATTGTCAGTTACCAATTCAACAGAAAACTCCCAGGCTGCAAAGTATTCGTGAAAGGCTTGAACGGTTGACTTTGAGGATGTGTCCTTCATTTTTTTATATAGATACATTTGGAGTGAGCATCAACAATGATGAGAAACACGTGACCGCTTAACCGACCCAGAAAATCAGCATGTTCTTGCATGTTGGTCAAGTGTGGCTAATCCCCTACGTGTTACTTCGTTTTCGTAGGATTGGAGCCCAACTTAACGCAGAAGTTACATTTCTTAGTGATGTGTTTGATGTTGCGATCCTTTTCTGGCCACCATGCACACGACTTTGCTAAAGCTTTCTTTTTAACTACTCTCATGTGGCTACTATGTGATTCTCTTAGTATTTCTCATCTCAGGGCTTTGGGAACTATCTCTCCATGACCCCAAATTAGACAATCATTTTCAATAGAAAGTTTGTTCTCTTTGATTTTGAACGCTGTTAGCTCATCTCTTGTATCTGACGGCTTCCCTACTTTAATATACTTCCGTACTTCCGATAGCAAGACAGTATTATTTAAGGCTAGTTGAATATTGAAAGCCATGATCAAGTTAATATTCTTGCATACATAGTTTAAATAACAACTCTTATTTACTTTTGACTTGTCTTTTTTTTTAAATCTAGATAAACAATTGGCTAGTACATTCTTATGGTCTTTCATATACTCAATGACATAGTTAAAGTCTAAATGAAAAAAACAGCCCTCCTTTGCAGGCAACCTGTTACCATTTGGGGTAAGCATTTTTTTTCTAAAAAAATAAATATCAAGGGCTTATATTATCAGTTTGTAATTTTAATTGAACTCTGAATAACTATGTGAAAGACTATTTCATTGCATAAACTACAGCTAAGGCTTCTGGATCTAATTGCACATAATTTCATTCAATGTTTGACACTGTCCTTGATGTACAAGCCACAGGCATAAGCATTTAATTAGGTATAACATTAGAAAATACTGTCGTTATGACCGTGGGAAACACATCGTAAGATACTACTATCAGCAACTTTATATCATGGTGTGTTAAAATTTTATACGAGGATAGGCTTTTTTTCACCAAATCAAAGGCCTGCTCGCAATTCTTCAACCAAGTGCAAGTTATATTTTTTTTTTAACAACAGATGTAATGGATACATGATCATGCTAAAATTTTTTGTATACTTTGTATAGTAATTTATCATTCTTAAAAATACTTGCAATTCTATAACATTGTGAAGTGGGGGTCTTTGCGAGATGGCTTTAATTTTTCCTTGTGGAACATGTATACTTGCTTACCGATGATGTACCCCAAAAATTCAATTGAATTTCTTCGGAATCGGTTCACTTAACATTTTGCCCGTCTTACAATTAAATCTTCATCTTTTCAACGTGAGAAAATTAATCTCAGTCACTCATCATGCTCTTTTTAATTCTTACTGCCAACTCGTATGCCATCAAAAAATACGTCAACGCCCTCTTTGTCTTCCAGACGCTTTTCCATCTTACCTTGAAACCAATCTGGTGTCAATGTGATCCTTAAAGTCAATGCAGAATGCCAGAATGCACGGAGCCTTGTAAAAAAGATTTTTAAGTTATACTTGTATAGGCGTATTGTGCGCTAGAGAAGATCAATAATTTAAGAATTCTGAGCTTAAAAAACTAAGTGGCAGAAGTAACTTTTTTATTTTATTCACCTGTCACTCCACTCTTCTTCACAACGCCACCATGCACCAGCCAATCCCCACTACATAATAGCACTTATTTATAATTTCCTTGAGTTTTATAACTTACTATCGGCCCCCCCGTCCAGCTTCGCCCAAGACTCACTTAATGGACCAAAGTAGTGTGTTGACATGTAATGTAAAATGTTTTTAGTTAAAAATTCTACATCTATTCCTGACTCTTATCAGAACAAAACTTTTTATTAAACACATATTTGCTCAGAATCTAGGAAGTTTATTTCGTGAAATAATAAGCTGTAAAAAGTGAAAAAAATGTAATTATGCTAAAAAGTAGCGTGCGTTCCTTACGTCATTAAATAATCGTTAGCCTTAGGGCCGTTGATTTACAGTTTCCCATGAATAATCAAGTGTGTTAAGTATTAATATATTTGTTGGCAAGGTAGTTAGACGTCCAGTGACCCTAAAAAGTACTGGTGAGATTCTTAAGTAAACTCTTTCTTGACTGAAGTTTCCAGCAAACGTGACAACGTCTATACCTCAGGGTGACTTTCTCTGGCCTGTTGTTGTAGCACCAGACTGATTTGGAAAAAAACTATAACGTCCAAAGCGTTCAAGTTCGTTGTAAAGCTCTTTCCCAATATTTTCTAGTATAACACTGAAGACGTTGGTGTCTCAAGCAATTTTTTTTTTGCAGACTCAGTTGTTTTGGTAATCAAAATTAGAGAGATCAGTTCGTAATGCTTTCCCGTTTGAGACTCATCTCACGGATTTTATTTGCTGAAGTATATTTTTTCTTCATAGCTGTTAGGTTTACCCAGCACAGACCTTGTTGAGGATCTTATAATTACTTTCAATGATGAAGTACTGGGTGAAGGTAGCTTGACTCTTATAGTTAGAGTTACTGTGTACGAAGACCATGCTGAAGGGGAGTACGCTGCTGACCAAACAATATCTTGTCTTCGGACCATTCCCGAGATAACCAACCACTTATCGTTAGTCGGGAAAGTGGGCCTGGAGAATACTTTCTCTGTAGGTACGTCGTTGGGACAACCACTGAAAAGGAGGTCATTGTGGCTGCCCAAACTCCTTAGGGTTGTTTTTTCTGGCTTGCTGTTGTAACAAAATCCTCTCTTGTAGTTCCAGTGAAAGAAAGGCCATGAAACCCAAAAGTGCTTAAGCAGATTGTGCTTTGGCTAGACACGTCTCCTGGTATTTCCGTGGAGACTTTTATTTAGATCACCTTTTTATTGGTGGCACTTGTCAATCCTTATTTGTGGTTCGTAATGGAGTTTGACATAAGTTGCCTATCCATTGAAAAACAGTGTTGTTGGTAGCTGGGATACTTAGCTACACGACTCTCAGCTCTATGTTTCTTGGACTACTCACGATCGACTGTGTATTTGGCACTTTGATTAGAGATATAATAACCAGACTTACTTAATTCTACTGCCAGTGACTTTAATTTTCTTTCTTAGCTACGTAGTAGATCCTACTGGACTGAAGTGAAAAGCTAACGTATTTTGATGAAACTTTTTTAGATCTCTTTCATGAGCTTATTTATTGCTATTGTTATTATTTTTTTAAAAAAATAACAACAAAACTAGAATGATCTGAGAATTGCTAAGAATCAGTATGTAAATATTTGAGCAAGATCATTTGAGAAATTCTCACGGTTAGCGATTACAACGGTTTTAGTGATTTTGCTTTGTATGTTAGTAATATTGTTCAACTAAAAAAAATGTTTAGAAGAATAGCTTGCATTTGAAAGTATAGAATGATAGCTTGCATCTACCTTAAAAAAATTGAGTAACTCCAGAGGTTGTGACGTAAGAAAAATCTAAATTGAGCATAGCCATTATCACTTAAATTACTGAATCATCAAGCCATAGGGCTTCTTTGGTCTGACTTTGTTGTCTTTGAAGTTATCTAAAATATGTTTAAAAAGTAGTAAAAATGTAAAGTATCTTGTTAAAATTAAATAGTGTAGCAATTAAATTATATGCCTGTAATAAAACAGCATAATAATATTAAAAACTAAGAGACTTGTTGGGTTTTAATGAAGAAAAAATATTTCTTCTAAGTCACAATTGTATCACAAATTTAAAATGTTTGTTAAGTTACGCTGTTCTTTTATTAATGTTTGTGTAATATTAAAATTTAATTTAATGTATGAAAGTATGAATTATGAAAATAAAGTACACGAAATGTCACTCATAGAATGCTGATATACACATGTTAAGGATAATTTCAAGTAAAATTTAAAAAAGCTTAAAATAAGTATTTGAGTATTGGGCTTTTATTTTATAAATTAATAAAAGTAACCTATGTATAAGATAACAAAATAATCAAAGAAGACACTGTCTGTTTGTTTTTTTTTTATAGGACAACAAAAAACACACCTTAAGTTTATACTGTGTATATACTTCAAGTACATACATAGTATGTGTAAGGGTATTGAAAGCGCTAAGAAATTTGAGATGGATAGTGTGGCTTGTGATGTATAGTAAAAAAGTTTATGTTCAAAAATAAAAATGACAACACAAAATTTAATTACTGACTACATTGGTGTGGAGTCTTACCTTCAGTTATACTGACGCAAAAACAAGCCTAAGATACTTTTGATCTCCAAATTATTTATAAAAGGTTTTGACAGGCAACAAAAAACATTTAAATAATGAAATCCTATCCTGGACAAAATTTGTGTAAGAAACAGTTGACTGATAAATATGAATAAATGAAGTGAAACGACTAATATTGGTAAGCATTTGCTGAAACAAAATGTAAACAGCTCTTCTTCAGAAAATATAATTTGTATTTTAACTTAATTTGTAGTTATATAACTGATACGTAAGCTATTGGTTTCACAAAAGAACTAAGTAGAGTTCTTAGAAAAAAGATTTTTTTTGCAAAAACTGTAAAGGCTTAGGTTAAATAATATCGTTTCGGTATTTCTTTCAATCCATACAGCAGCAAAAATATTGCAAATTAGTTACAGAATTTAAATTTTACTGATACCCATGGCATGATTTTTACGTATCCCATATCCCTCATCTTTACCATCTTTATTCTTTTTTCTTCAATTACCATCCTTTTACTACTAAGTAATTTTTTGGCATCCTGGGACCTTTTTTTATCGAAAAAACCAGAAAAAAAATCTGAATAATCTTCGACGGAATTTGAACCCCTGACCCTTCGAGTTTCTCCGGCTAGGAGCTAGCACGTTAATTATAAAGCTATCGAAGGTTTAAATGTTTCTTATCCTGTGTAAAAGGAAAATTATTAGCGATTTTTAATTTGCTTTCATAAAATCCTAATTGGTATCTTGCAATTTCTACTAAGTAATAGAGTTTGCTTAAAATTAAGTTGTCTAAACAAGTTGAGAAGTGAAATACTCTCATTAATTTTTATATTATGCATGTTTTTATATGCATTCGTTAAACGTAGCAAAGATAACCGATCCTCTATGCCTAATAAGTCTGTTAGGAGTACATAGAATACAAATTGTTGAACAATTTACTTTCTTAAAATATAAATAACAAATTGTGTTGTAAAACAACATCAATCCAACGAGATAACCCTTTTCTCGCGGATAATCTGGCAGCCTTATTTTAGTGACATCGTAGGATCATACAGTATATTATTGGAAATTTCTACTTAAAAATAATAAAAAAATGTACTAAGTTAATGTTTTAAGGAATAAATTGAACTCAAACTGAATGCAATAGGTTACGAATTGATGGAAAAAATGACATCTTGTTTAGAAAGTAGCCCCATTTATTATTCCGAAACGATCATATCATGTTTGAAATAACATCACTTTTAATTTGTATCAAACACTGTTTACAAGCGAGTTATCTAAAATTAAAATTTACTAAAAGATACACTTAGTCTACATACTTAAATGGACGCTTAAATAAATGACACTCTATTAAAATAATGTCAAAAAACTGTTTTCGTCCAAATGAAAAGTAAAGAAAATTTATTAATGAGATTTTAACGAATGTATGGTAATAAAATTATGATTGAATGCTTCATAGGTAACAAAAATGTTTCACTCTCAACTTTTAAATATAAGGATATGAAAGTGCAATTGAAGTCCGTGAGTTTGGTAATAATATTTCTAGGCAGAATGTAAAATACCATAGTTGTTGGTTAAAAGTATGTCAAAAACAAAGCTGTGAGTCATGCAACAGGATAAACTGACTACTAACAACACTTCGACCATGAGTTCAACTACCATAGGCAAGTGACCACGCTTGTTTTTACTTGAAATCGCTAAGATAAGATCACTGAGCACAACGAAAAAACAGGTAATCTGAACATCACTATCTCTGGTGAAACACCAGGAGACATCTGGTCAGATAACAAGTAGCTCCAACGCTTAAGGGCATTGGCATCAAATTTTCAACCTACCTAGTACTGCCAAAGCATTATTTACAACAGTAAATCAAGAAAAACAGCCTTGAAAAATTCGGGCAGCCCCATCGAGAAAAAAATACTATCAGTCTCTAACTGAAACAATTACCATCAGCCGTTTCAGGATGCGACGAAGTCACAGCGTCGAGCACGCACACCCAGAGGCATGGCTGTGGTAACCTCTAGGCATTATGTGTGAGTGTATGTGTGTGTGCTCGGCGCGTTCGGGAAATGCCTCTCAGGCCATGGGTCGTGCGCGCGCGCTTGGTGAGCGGCGCTGACATGACTCGGGCATGAGAGGTGAGGCTTGTTGATTGGTGGTGGGTAGACGGTTCGTGTCAGTGCCTCCACTCTTAAGGGAGTGGAACGGTCTGAAACAGGAGGACCAGACCGGTGGAGGTGCCAGTACGATTTGCTGGTCAAAACCATATGCCAATAAAAATTAAAAGATGACTAAATAAATAAAAGAGGGCGCTATTGTATACACGGCCAATCAGAAATCGTGGCGATCGATCAGGGATTGTTGGTAGAGATTTTTCGAGGTTTCAAGCAAGAACAAGTAGCTGAAAAGGGCAGTTGGATTTTTTCGCTATCTCCTGTTCGTTCTTCATTGTCTGATTGTGGCAAAGCAACCCGAAAGATTTAGAGAAGTACCAAAGCTTACTGTGTGGCTCGCGATATCGTCTGGTTCTGTTTTCTAAGGGTCTTGTGACCAGACGGGAGCTTGAGGATCTTGGCTGGCTGGGCGCGATCGGGTGGTTGAGTGAGTCGGAGAGAGAGGAGAGAAGCCGGAGCCGATATCCAGGACCAGGAGTCCCTTTATATCGACGGTCAAGTGTAAGTTAGTGAGTGTGTTTTGGTTAGTTTCTCTGCGTTAGTGGCTATACGCGACGCGCGGTTAGAGGAAACTCGGGTCGCGAGGTGCACTTCGTGCCCTCCTCGAACATAGTCGGTAGTGACTCCGGGTCGCGAGTAGTGGCTTCGGAGGAAATTGGTAGTAGCTTCCTGGGGGGTATTGTTAGTGTCTCGTTGGCGGGAGTTTAGTGGCTCGCCAAGTGTTAGCTACGTGATCAGCGAATAAGTGTTTCCAATAACTGCTGTGCGGGGCACTTTGGGTTGTGGCATCGGGGTGCGACGGTCGCATCAAAGAGGCCGCAGCCACACAGTAGTACATGTGGCACTATACTCGAGCTAGTAGTCTGAGTGTGCTAAACTGGTAGGGTACAACGTTACAAAGACTGTAATAAATATTTAAGTTCCGTTAGTTACCACCAATTGTATCCTTTTTTTCTACAAAAATTTTTTTCACTACTACTTCCAACAAATATTTCAAAGAAAAATTGAACAACGATTAGTCGACTTATTTACCACATGAAACTAATCACTTTAAAAAAAAAAATTAGTCATCCAATGACAGACATAAGGTTTTGAGTTGATCGTCACAAAGCTGTAGGTACCATGGTCACCAGTGACCCTATATTACAGTTTCGACTCTGAGCATTTAACCAGGAATCGCTAATCCTCTTTAAGGTTTGTACTCAGTGTACCAAAGCTGTTAAGAAGAAACAAAAATAAGCAAACTGCATGGATTGCAATGGGTAAGTGACAGTTACTAGAAGATGTTAAAAAAGATTTCTATAACAAGCTCCAAAGTTTTAAATTATTGAGGTTTTCCTTTTAAACAATCTGGTGCTACCAAAGAAGACCACCCTGAGGTATCCAAGCAGTCACGATTACTAAAAATTTAGTCAAATAAGAGTTAGGCTTACCAGTCATTTTAAGGGCCATCTAGCATCAATCTAACTTGCCAACAAATTTATTGCAACTTGACAAAGTTAGCAAAAAATAGCCCTTAGAGCTTACAAAAGTTTTTAACAATGCTAAGATCTTCAACAGGCGAGTTAAAAGTGAAACTTCGAATGCTTTTAATGTATACAATTTAAGGTGTCAAGAAACTGATGCATAACATTTATTAAAATTCGAAAAGCACTGTTGCAATGAAATAATAAATAATCTATGAAATGACAGATGAGCTTTTCATTATAACCCTGAAGCTGATTTCTCAAGTGATATGTATTTGTATTTATATGATGCTGCTAAAAAATAAGTAGATGAGACTGCAGGACTTTGTTGCTCAGGTAGTAAAGTTTTGACATTGAAAAAAAATTTTTTAACTGCACCTGTTTAATGAGCTTATAATTATAATCTTTACATTTTTGAGAAACTATCGGTATTTTTAAGCATTATTGTATTTTTTTTTTTTTTTTTACTCTTACAGCTTATTATTCGACGAAAAATTTTTACAATACTTGTTAACACACTAAGGTGCTTCAGTTAGTAAATATCAAGCCCAGCCAAGACGAGTATAATAGTGTATGATATACCTTATTTTAAGAACAAAAAAAATTGTCCAGTCAATTTCACAATAAGTTAAAGTTATAGAAGGAGTCGTTCATATCAAATAATGTAATCATTTTCTTATTTTTAATGATACATAACTCTAACGATTATTTGGTGTCATCAGATTCATAGTATTACAAACAAAAAAAAACCTCTTCGAGATTTGAACTGGCGATCTCTTCCCCAAAAGCTCAGTCCCATACTTACTCTTCGATCAGCAGTTCCATTATTACAGAATTTAATGATCTCTCGTTTATAATATGGTTAATAACTTATTTTTAATGTAAATAATCAATTACTGTTTTAAAATTCATTTGTTCTAGTTTTTAAATAAATTGTCTTTTGAATCAACTTATTTTGTACATTAAAAAAAAATTTTCAAACTGAGAAATAAACATTTTTTAGTAGAGAAGCTTCCGTATATATTAATAAATATTTATCAATTTGTCACTTAATTGTTCTTTTAAACATGAAGACACTTGTTTATTGTATGTACAATTTTCAAATTATTTTTTTTTAATCTTAAAAGTTTCTCAAAATTTTTAATGTATTCCATAAATACGTTGTTTGATATTTATTTCGTTCTATTTTTCACAATCTGTACATTTGTAATTAAAATAATTGTTTTACATCAGGATAATCATCACATTAAGTAAGGAAGAAGTTAAAGGGGGATGGAGAAAAGGAAATGTATGCAGTGACGTTACCAATTATTTTTCTTGTATGGATGTACTTGCATGCACGCTTTCACGCATACTTTATCCGTTGTTTCATGTGTAATAAGAAAAAAAAATAATAATAACTTGTGGTTTTTTTTTTATTTCAAAGCTCATTTAAAAGTAATCTTTCGTACAAAAAAATGAAACGATTGGTACAGATCATATGAATAAAATTTTACATGATTTTTCCGTAAGGATACATGTTAAATTGCGATTTTGTGAAAGGAAACATAAGAAAAATAAACAAATAAGCGATTTGCAATTTGTTTTTAGGTATTTCTTATGCTTTTTTTAATATACTTTAAAAGTTTGCATAATCCTTCTCAAAAAAACCTATGTGGGATGAACGTCCTAAAGGAACTTTCAGTTGCATGCAATACTACCCCATTAAAGACAGCGGTTCTATAGGATGGTTTTTTTTAATCTTGTATAAACAATTACATTCTGGCTATTAAATATGAACAAGGAATAAGCTTATGAGCATATGTCACAGATGTAATCGTGATGTGAGAGATGTAATCAGCGTAGGTGACAAGAAATTATTGGAAGATTGAATGAAAGCGTATAGATTTGCATTGACCAGCCTACTTATTGTTTGTATTGTATTATACCTTAATATAATAATTACAACCTTCAATTGCTTTAATATTAAAATATTTATTTAAAACATATTTAATTAACATATGCATACTCAATTCCACGAAAATTGCACCACCTTTGTACACAATATCGTTTTATAGAATATATGTTTGTATTTATAATTTTATTATCTGTCATATTAAAATAGTACAACCTTAAACTTAAGTACCAAAGCACCAACTGCCCACTAGTTTTTAAGCATTTTTTTTAATGAAATAAAAAAGAGCTTTAGCATTGTGATGCAGAAGTACATAACGATAATATAAAAACTTTTTGCAATAAGAAATTTAGTTGTGAGTTTGTTATAGCAAAAATCGCAATCTTCATGTACCTTGGCATCAGAGTAAGCTAAGGCATTTTTAATTCATTTTGAAAATTGTGTTTTTTTATAAGAAAAGCAGTGACGTTCGTTGAAAAAAATTTGTATCAGCTTGGGAAAATTATGCAAACTGAATGCAAAATTGACGAAGATACTTCCAATTTTTAAGTAGCAAAATAAAATTTTCGGTGGCAAAGCATCAGAAATCTTAAAAATTAATTTTGTTTGTTTGTTATCTTTACTAACATTTAACACAATATTAAGTAGAAAAATTTCGATTAGTTAGACGTTAAGCTTGTAATAACATTTCAAAGTGTCACTTTAAAAAAAATCATTGACAAAAACCAATAATTATTTTGCAATTTTACAAATACTCTTTCGTTGTGCAGCAACTTTATATAAATAATATTTAACAATGATATTGAAATTAACGTGATAGTTCTTTTTCACTTGAATCAAAGGTTTATTGGTATAGCAAATTTTTTTCCGCATTCTCATGCCATTAAAGTGTTATAAGCAACAAAAAAATATAAGCAGAAGTATCTAATTTATGAAAAAGGTAATGACCAAATGATTGACGCACGAAAACTTGTTTTAAGAGTAATAGAAGCAGAGATATAAGCGAATAATTACATGAAAAATGACATTTCTTAAATAGATTATTAAATAAATAATGAAAGCTTACATTTAATTTAGGAAAAACTGTTTTTCCGTATTTTTGAGAAAGTTTTTTACAGAATACATCAATTTTTTTTTCACTGGAAAACATAATATTAAATCGTGCTTGTTTTATCCCCAGCTAATAAACTTTATAGCTTTGTCATGAAATATATACAATACTACCGTGTATCATTTTCTGTGTTACTCCCCACTGGACTACTAATCCTAAAGAAAAATCGATTATCAAGTGTATGTTACGTAGAAAAAATAAGTACAGAGTATATAGCCATGGCAAGTCACACTATTTGGTTGGTTAGTACGAGACTGCACACTTTCCTTAAATCTTCCAAATATTTAAAACATCATCCTACGTTGACAACATCTCTAACCTTGCACTTAAACCCATCGTATATGCTACTACACACATTTTCGTTACGTATGTAATAATATTTACAGTATGTATTTTAATGATGGATAAGAGAAAATGTCATGTAGTATTGCTTCATCTCCAATTGGGTAAGTTAACGTGCCAGTAAATGTTGCTTAATGCGGACAACGACGATACCCACGAAAAAAATTTTTTTTAATGAAAATTAAATTTTAGTGAAAAGCTGCATCTAAAAAAAAATTTGCAAATTCAAATAGAAGCAGTGTTATTTGTTTGAAGCTTGAGTACATTACTTTGTTGGTACTTATCAACTTTTTTTGTTACAGATTCATACTGAAACTAAAATTGTTGCTCTAGAACGTTTGTTATGATTATACTAACATAATTTGTTCAAAGATTGTTACTTGTAAAGATTAAATGTTGCCTACTCATGTTATATTGCTCATGCTTAATATTCTCAAACTTTTGCACAAAACGTCTCACATACACATTATTCTGCGTATCATAGTTGTCATACTCACAGCCACTAAATATATCGCTTTTCTATCAGAGCGTTAACGTTCTTTTATGTTAACAACAAATTCTAAATAGTTTTATGTTAGTAAGCTCGGGCTTTTATCTATTAACACTTATTAACTCTTGCTTTTAACTAGGTTGTAGCTTCCTTGCGTTAAGAACGCCCACAATTAAAATAATAGTATGCATATTTTCGAATAAAACTCAATAGTTGATTAACAGTAAAAAAATATTGGTAATTATGAGGGGTTACAAATAATAATATAAAAAGGAGTAAGAGTGCCCTTGTTCTAAATGTATCTCGTGACTTAGTGGATATGATACTTGGCTTGCGTAAATGAGGTCATCGGTTCGAATCCCGTTAGAAGTTTTTTTTTTTTTTTTTTTTTTTCATTTAAAAAAATATTAAAAATAAAAATTCAATAGCTAAACATGTAAAATTGTTGGTTTAGTCTAGTCCATAACGTGCCCACTGAAGTATAAGTTCAAAGAGATTTACATACTTTTAATCTTAGATTATATAAATTTTCAATATATAAATATGTATTACAACGTCTGCCACTGTTTATTTTTCTGCACCAATCTGCATACGCTAATGATATCCGAGTACGTCATACAAAAAAATTTAATATTGCAACACTGGCGTGTTCAGGTACGATCGTTGGCACAGCCTCACTGGTAATCAATGAATTATGGCTTTTGCCCATCTTTTATATATTGACACCTTAGTTGTGCCCTAATTGAATCATTTTTTTAACCTCTTCGAGCACTTATCTAAACATGATGTAGATTTTTCTGTTGGCTTCATATTTAATTTGTAATTCATTATGAGACTCGTGGGAGAGGTTCTAGTTCCAGTTTTTGTCACATGATGCTTTTTTACATTGTAAAATGGTGCTAAATTTTCCCGGTTTTCTATTGAACACATAAAATGGTAGAGGTTTGAGTTTCATTTTTAGCCACCTCACTTACTTTTGTGAGAACTTTTTGGTGCTTGTAGTTGCATCTCATGCCGGACAAAAACATCATGTTGTACTGCTGCATTTTTTTGTGATTATAAGAGCATCCTCATCAGAAGAACAGCTTTTATACATCTTTTTGTCAACAATCATCAAAGACACGTGTATAGCCCAAGCCTTGAAAGGATCTTGTTATATTAAGCCTTCTTTTAACACGGCAGATTGCAAATCTAAGTGTTCCACTTGTTTTGCAGCTGATTTCTCAAGAGTTATCAGCAGCATATTTAATCCTCTAGCCTTTGCCTATGAGAGCTGCATCATAATATCTTAATTGTAGTTTAATGTGACCTTTTTTGATAATTATTTCATTTTTTTTAGTATACTGTACAGGTCCTAGACAATAACCATCACATTTCGTGCAGTAGTAACCACATTTTTGTCTAGCTAGTCACGTTTCTGCTTGTTAAGAAAATTTCGTTACTACTTCAACACCCTTTTTTTGTGAACAAATACTTTTTTTGGTAAGTACAACCATGTACCATAGATGTAGTCTTGTCAGAGTTAAAACTAACCTTTTTTGACTTTATCAAAGACTTGAGCAGTGTAACAAAGATATGTCCTTTTTTTGGTCGTTCTTATTATTACGTACATGGACCTTAACTTTTTATCCATTGCTTTTTTTTCTAGGAAATTTAGATTGCTGGTTTTTCTCTGGGCTGTCTAAGGGACGATTATTTTTGTTAACCTCCTTTGTTTTGTTAAAACACTTTTGAGAGTTTTTTTAGAAAGTAGTTGGCAAAAGTTATTTGTTAGAGTACCTGTTTTTCATTTACGTTCTTCAATTTCTTCTTTTTTTTGTAACGTACTCTGGCTAGTTAGAGCTATCATTACCACTTTTTACTGAAATAAGACTCTTAAAATGATGAAAGATACATATGGGCGTGGTACTTAAGTATACATATATACTTAAGTACCACGCGCGTAAGTATTTTTTTTTCATGCATTTAAGTATAGACAAGAGAATTCTAGATAAAGGCCCCAACTATATGCTCTTACAGATTAGGTACAGTTAATAATCATTTACTTTTTAAAAGATGATATCATGTAAATATGGATTTTTTATAGAATTGGTCAATTATATAAGGTGTAAGTTTTTTTTTTTTTTTTTTAAAGAAAGTCACAAATCTTATAACATTTTTGTTTTTATTTTTTAAAATATTTGTGGTGTCATGCATCGGGTTTTATTGCCTCACATAAATTTTTCAACATCCTTACTCATTGGACTGCACTGTACGATGCAGTTTACACAACAATTTAAATGTAGCTTTACATTTCTTATAATAAAATAATCAATCTGGCTAGCATTTTTTTAATTTTACGACTTATCTAAAAGGCTAATAGAATACAAAGTGACTATTTGACATTTTACACCCTCTTTAAATTGTCATTAACGCAGAAAGCAAACGATTTGAAAGATACATGCTGAAAATCAATAAAAAATAAATTTTGGGTAAGAATAGGATCTGAAAGTGAATTCTTAAGTGCTTACAACGTGTTGATACATTATGTAAGGTAATTTATGAGCAGACTCTTTCAAATAAATAAACGTGTAAAATAGTACATTATTTGATCTACCAGCTTACACATCCCAATTAGTGATTTGACATTCCATGATTGCGTGAGCTAACTTCTGTCATACGATTTAGTAACGAACCTTAAAATGTCGTAAAAATTGATACAAGTTTATGTGTTAGCGAAACGATTACTAAAGCGACTGTATAAAATGATGCTACAAAATATTTTTGAGATATAAGATGAAGTAACAGCCAAAAAATAACTTTATTTTAGACAATGCTTTATCAGCTGAACCCCAAGAGCATTCCCGGACAGGTCAACTTGATCAAAGTCTCTAACGCAAAGATCTTTAACAACTTGATTCTGTGTAAGAAAAACAGTAGGAAAACTCTTGTTTGTGCAGAATGTAAACAAATGTGCAGCTGACATCAATAGATAATCTTTTTATAAACTTAGCTAGAGATGCTGTAAAACAAAATTCCCAGTCGAGCTCAGATGTTGTTCCTGATAAGCTTGACCCAAGGTCCTAAGTCAAAGATTCCCCGGTGATAATCGTTTTTAACGTATTTCGTTGCGGGAAGCACTCTTAAGGTAGGACCAACGAGTACAGTACTAGTCAAATTACTGCGCGAGTTCGAGTTTGACTTCGGCAGCAGTGTCGATAATGCAGACAACGTGTGTACCCGCATCAGTGCGTAAACACGTACGTCTGCTAATGTGATAGAGTAGTTATTTTTTAGTAGTAATTTTACTGTTCGTTATTTTTGTCAGTAAAGTATTTTTGAAATAATGAATGAACATCAAAAAAATTCTGCAAACAAACTATCCAGGCACTCGTTACGTCCAATTCTCATAGATGCCTATAATAAGGATATCCAATGTGGAATCAAAATTTTACTATCAACGAGCATTAATCGTAAAGTACGAGTAACGTCTTCCCTTGATGTTGTTAATATCATAAATAATAACATAAAAATGTAATTACTAGTTTGTAACATTTACTCATTCATTATAATTTAACAAACATTAATGTGATTAAAAGCTGTGTTCATGAGATTGTACAAAAAAAATTTTATAAAATAAAATTTAATTATAGTATTAATTTATTACTGATATTTATTATTTATCATAAATTTTGCACTAATATTCATTCATATTTATTATTCATCAACCGATATTTTATGTTTCGCACACAAAAAACAAAAAAAAATTTTACACCACAAGCATTTTCGTTACTACTCGCTTTTAAAAAACCGCGCGCTAAGATATACCAACGTGGTGGCTTCCCCGACGTCCTCTCGTAATCACAAAACCAGTATTTACGTTCGTTTTTGTTAAATATCTCGAGAAACTGGCCGTCAACCCATATTGTGCTTAACACGATCGAGGATTTTCTCTACAAGTTCCATGTACTCACTTTACTCAGATTTTTGTTTTTTATTCGTAATATGTTATTACGTCACTTTTTTTCTAGTTTGTTTATATGCGCTTGTATAAAACATTCGAACTTTGAGCTTTGATATCTCGAGATTTTATTCGTCATAGGGCATAACTGAAGGTACCATTGGATTCAGCGGGTCTTCATCTATTTAATTACATAAATCTTGTACCCCAGATTTAGGTGGAGGTCCTACCTTAAGCAATTTCACTCGGTGCAGAATTTCTGCGCAGCTGAAGACGATAATTTTTTAAAACTCGACTTGAGGCTCAACGCAAAAGTTACGTAACAGAAATCATTCGATATACTTTTCCTATACATTCAACACTAAAAAATGAGTTTTCCACAAGAGCTCTGCCAACGACCCTGGAAAGCTTGACTCATGCACCAAAGTCAAGGTTTTCCGTACGGGAATCTCTGATAACGTATTTTTTTATGGAAAACACGATGAGACGAATTTATTTATCTCTGAATTTCGGGGAGAAGATGCCAACAGATTTTTAACGCTGGACTAGAGTTCCAACGTCAAAATTTTCTGATTGTTAAACTTTTGATAGAGTTCATTTGTGTGATATTACTGGAAAATATACTCTTTAATTGCCCCACTGGTATCTTCAGTCAGCATTTCTTTTGGGTTGAAGATCCAGTTGTGTATGTGCTTATATTTAAATTTTCTGTGGTACTCTATATTTTATAAAGTACGGTAGAAGAAAATGTGTGAACCATGGAAGAAGCAAAGGCTATTTGTATCCTAACAAGCAATAAACGGTCAAAGGCACCAAGAAACAATATGACCTGGTGCGATTTACTTCTTTGAAGGTAGATAGTTCAACAATGACAGTGCCAGATGCTTTATGCTTAATAATATAAGCTCTTTTACATTTAATTTTGAGAAATTAATATGATGATATTAACGAATGTTTTCTTTGCTATATTTTGTTACTTAGCCCGTATGGGCTTTTTAGCGTACGAATTAAAAAGTTTTTAGTTCATTCTAGAGATTGATAGTTTTTTTAAACGTAAAAATGAAACTTTTGACATTCTGATTAAATTTAGCCATTATGCAGTATTAACGATTTCTATGACCTCACACAAACATTGAGTTATTTTTTTTTTGTGCAATCGATTAACAAAAATAATTTTGCTAAGACGCTTATGGTACGATGGATGACGACAGGAGAGTGAAACGAGATGAAAGACAAAACATAATATTTGAGTATATATTTGAGTCTCGAGAAAATGGAGTGAACAGTTTTATGGCAGCAGCCCGACTGTACCAAGGAAAACTTCCAAACGTGTATTGCCCGACTTGTCAAACAATTATGAAGTAATTCGTTACACTATTATGTCGATAACATTTTTCATTTATTTATTTTTTTAAATTATACTGCTGTACGTCGACTTTTACTAAAGGCACTACTCCGTGATTCAAAAATTTGAGAAAGTGACACTGAGATGGATGAAAAGTCGATTGCAGGGGCAAGGGTAGAATAGGGTTTAAATAGGCAATTACACTGCGAGATGGTTGCCTATCCCTTTCACAAGGAGTATTACGTGGTTGATAAGCATAAATGAAAAATTTACAGCTGTACTTGCTCGAAAAAGTCACACTGCTTGGGAATCGAAGCATAGGCCTGTCATGTGCCAATCCACAGTATAGATATCGTTGCGCACGTATCGTGTACATATATGTATACATATAACTATCGTAAGAAGATTTCTCTTTGTAATCATGAATTAGGCTAATAATATAATTTAAAATACTAAGGAGGTTATCGAGGAAGAGCGAGGAAGATTGCCAAAGAGACGCGTTACTCGTACAAATTACAGAAGGTGCAAAAACTGCAAGACGGCGATGCAGCGCGAAGACTGCTACACAATAGATGGCTAAGACGACAGCTCATGAACGACTTTAATTTAACACGTCAAGTGTGTTTTACCGATGAGTCAACGTTCACTTAAAAATGAACACTCAACAGCTAGAACAAAAAAAGTTGGTCCTGGTGAGGAGAGAATTCTCATATAATACATGAAGTTAAAGATTAACGACGATAGAAAGTTAACGTGTGGGCTGGAGTCCTAGGTGACAAAATTGTTGGCCCTGTCTTTTTTGAAAGGACCCTTAACGAAACAACAATTGCTACATTTTTATATTATGAACCTGCAAGCAAGTAAGAAAAGTGCCCTGTATAATCAATAATTCACGCTATCATTCTATACATTTCATGAAGAATTTTAGTGTTGAGCCTCAAGTCAACTTATTAAAAATCATCGGCTTATGCTGCGCAAAAATTTTGTAACGGTAAACTCGCTAAAGCGTTTTTCCTCCAAAAAAAAATGTTGTCGACGATTCCGGCACAGAAAACTTTGACTTTAGCCCACAAGTCTAGCTTTCAAGGGTGGTTACGAGAGCTCTGCTAAAAAATTTATTTTTCAGCGTTAATTGCATAGAAAACGTCTATCCGACGATATCTGGCTGGTGGTTTTGGTGTTGAGCCTCGAGTCTTGCATGTATCAAAGATTACGGCACAGAAAACTTCGACTTCTGTCCACGAGTCTAGCTTTCAAGGGTCGTCGACAGAGCTCTACTAAGAACTTATTTTTTGGTGTTAATCACAGAGTCCATCAAGTGGTTTCTGTTTAAAGAATTGAGCCTTGAGTCTTGTATTCATCGAAGATTACTGCATAGAAGAATTATTTTTCAATGTTAAACGTATAGGGAGAGTCCATCGAACAATTTCTGTTAGGTGTCTTAGACCTTAAGCCTTTAGGCGAGTTTAAAAAATTGTCGTCTTCTGCTGCGCAGAAATTCTGCACCGAGTAAAGTTGCCTAAGCATAATTCTCGCAACGAAGCACGTTATAAGAGATCACCACAGGGAAGACTTGGACCTTGCATCAAGCTTATTAAAAAACAATATCTGGGCTTTACTGAGGATTCTGTTGGACAGAATCTATAGCTAAGCTTCTCAAAAGATTACCTTTTCATGTCAGATGCATATTTGTTTATATTCTGCACAATCTAGAATTATCTTACTGTCCTTTTTATACATCATCAGGTTATTACAGATCTTTGCGTTAGAGACTTTTATAAAGTTGAGCTGTCCAGAAATGTTGTTGGGGCTCAGCTGATAAAGCATTGTCTAAAATAAGGATACTTTTTTGCTGTTACTTCATTCCATGTCTCAAAAATGTTTTGTAGTATCATTTTATACACTCGGTTATAGTAGTTGTTTCGCTGATATATTAACCTGTTTCTATTTTTACGATGATTTAAGGTGTGTTGATAAATCGTATTTTATTTCAAAGACAGAAGCTAGCGTACGTGATCATGGAATGTCAAGTCACTAATTGGAATGTGTAAGCCAGTAGATCGAATACCTTACTGTTTCACACATTTATATACTTGAAAGAATCTGCTCATAACTTACCTTTCATAGTATATTAACACGTTTTAAGCGCTCAAAAATCTAATTCCAGAACTTGTTCTAACCAAAAATGTGATTGATTTTCTGTATGTATCTTTTCAATCGTTAATGTTAAACAATTTTGGATAATGCCAAAAGATTTTCCACCCATTCTCCACTTACTTAGTACCAGTTTTAATTTGCTTTATGCGTTAATTACTCTCGAACAGGATTGAGCGTCAGCCAGTTTTTAATGAGAGTTGTTAAACCTTAATTTTCATTTTATTGCGTTCATCTCATATATTATTCGAATAAATGGAAAATAGCATTTTTTTTCATCTAATATTTGCAACCGTTGTCAAACAAATCACTTTGACTAACCTTTCATGAATATACATGGAACTTCAGGATGGTAGCAGGCATAGGTCTTAATGTTAAATTAATACAAGAGTTTCTTTACTCTTTTACTTTTCATAGTGCGTGATAGACTCATCAAACGTAATGGGAGACTTAATGCTTGAAATGTCATCTATCTTTCAGGTCAAATATTTTACTATTACTTCACACCTTTCATTCTTAAGCCAAGACTTTTAAGAAGCCGTATGTTTTGATTTGTTCACTTTTGACGCTTCCATTGCCCTTTCTGATGTCTCGACGGTTCAAAGCTTGCTGTTGACTAAGTGTAGAAGTACGTGTCCAGCTGTTTATGTAGTTTTTCTGATCATAAATAATACCTGTTACCATGATGGCTGAATGTATTATCTTATTGTTATGAGTTCTTTCCAAAAATTAATTAAATTATCATCTTGATTAACTACGCATTGTTGTAAGTGTTCTATGAGTCTTCCAATAACAGCTAAGTAGATTACTTGCGATAAAACTGCAATAATTTTACATCCTGGTGGTAACTACTTCAGGGAAAATTTTTTTAATTGTATGAACTTTCTTTTCATTTATATAGGCTTCACCAGTGATACTGCACTTCACTCGTTATGCAATAGTCTTAAGAATGGATACATGTTACTCAGAATTACAGGTTAAATCATCTTGCAGTCCTCATTTATTAAAAGCCCGTAATCGCCCTTGACAATCTTTTTGTCTGAAATTGATAGTATAACTACAAATATTAACACTGGAAAGCGTATTTTTATTTTGTTTGATACTGATACCTGTATTTTTAGGTTGTAATACATCAAGTAAAAATTACCTAATATCTTGAATTTCTGTCAGTTGGAATAACTACCACTTAATTACTCACAGAAAACTTATTGTTATTAACGTCAATATTAGAAATTAAATTTAATTGAAGGAGTTCTACTTAGTCAAGAACATATTTGCGTTTTGTTGATAATTCGATTGGAAAAAAATATTGTACCTCTCGGGTGAAAGACGTACCAGACAAACTAAGTGTTAATGTTTCTTCCATGACCGTCAATGTAGAACTGAGCTTATTTTATTATTTAAAGTGCTAACATATGTTTTAACTATAACTTTGAGCACAAATGACTACGGTTGTGAGAGTTAAAATTTGATATCGTTTGTGATTACACTGAACTGTATAAACATTCCAATACAACAAAAATCAATAAGTGGCTGCAAATTTCCAATACTGTCGTAATAAGCCACATTCTGGACATGTTTCCGATACGCCACCTAGTGAGTTTTAGATCCATTCTTATCGTCAGGATTTACAATAGCAGTTTCACGATATTGTCGTCCATCATTTGGTGAGTAATGTTGCACAAATACTCCATGGAGAAAAAAAGTTTTTTTCAATCTTAGAAAATTTTATTAAATCTACCTTTGTTAGAGATTTTCAAGGTACCTTTAGTTTTATAGCTAGTTTTGTTTTCATTTTTAACGTTTACTAAATGGTTTTAAATATACTCCTAATCTTGTTTTATAAAATTTAAGTAAGAGACCTTTTCCTGACGCAATAGCTTCCATAGTTTCATTATTTTGAATTCTTTCTATTTGTTTTTTCACTGACCACGTTAACGCTCTTTATAATTCCTGCAATATGATTGGTCAAAGCACTAGTTATACTCAAGCCAGAAAAAAAAGAGGTAAAGCTTCACTAATTTAAAAAGGAAGGCGTAAAAAACGCAGGATTTTTGAATTTTTTGTACGATTACACCTTTTAACTGCATAACGAGATTCTTTAACGCACTACTGATTACTTTACGACCACTTTTGTTTGTAATAATTTTTTAGTACCAGGCAGCCGTAATAAGCGCGTTTGTAGTAGTTTTAAGTTCCTTATTAATACTGCTCTTTTCTTTAAACCCATCTTTTTTTTGTTCCAAACCCATACCTAATTTACCTCTAAGGTTCGTTACACCTGTTACCAGAACAGTAAATATTTTTTTATCAATACTCGAATCCAAAGCCTAAACTCTTTGCCAAACTCTTCGCTAAACTCTCTCATGTAAAACTTAATCTACTTTGTTTCTAGTCTCAAGAGCGTGTCCGTTTTTGAATTAGCTATATCATGCTCTTTGCACGTCACATTCAGAGGATTTACTCTAAGAACACCTCCAGCAAGGCGTGTCGTAAGATTAGTACCTGGGCCACAGTACTAAAAACCTAGCCAGTGAATTTCTACAGGTAAAGAATTTATGATTTTATTTACAAGACCATAGCTGTAAGATCCTTCTAGATAGTATTCGTGCTGTAGTTTGTGGTCCATCTAACTGTGGTAAAAGCAATAGTTAATTAGCATTGATAGTTCATCCCAACAGACTGAAATTTGGGAATATATAAACACGTATATTCGAAGTTTCTAAATTAATTAAAATATAAAATCATAAAAGAGCTAGAGGAACCTACAGATGGTGTAAAATACTAACCATTCAGCGATTATAAGGCAGTACTTTCACCAGATGATGCTTTACCAAGTTCTATAAAAGTTTTTGATGATATAGCTTGTGGAAAACAAGATAATGTAAAGGACTTTTTCTGCATGGAAGATATACAAATGTAGACTGTTTTTACCATGGTCAGTCGTATGCTCAAGTACCAAAACATCTTGTGAAAGATAACGTAAATTTTTTAGCTTTATTTTGTCAGGATTAAGTTAATTTAAGACATGTGTATAATGATCATGTAAATTTAGATATGTTATGTAACGAATTTAAAGAGTAGCACTCTAGTTTTTAAAATGATAGTTAAGATGGTCTTTTTGATCCAAACAAGGATGTACAGATAAATAATGGTTAATATATAAGGGCTTTGAAAATTTTGCATGTAATATAGGAGACACGTAGAAAAATGTGTAGTCCAATAAAAGATATTAAAACATTGTCATATCAAAGACATATATCTTATCAAAGACACTTTTATAAGCTTCGTAATCTTCTATTATAAATGGATTATTGGCCTTGGCATACCGATTGCATCATAATCTTATATTCACCACGAATTCCGTGCTCAATAAACGTTACTACATCTATGTCAGTCAACAGTTCTAATTTTACCTGTAACTTATATTTATAAGACGATCGCAATACTTTGCATATATTACTCATCCTCGCAAATTTCAACGTTTTCGTCTCATTTTAGGTAAAGTGTTGCGTAATGATAAGCTGGATCTAACTGATACGCCTCAAGACAATTATTTTGGAAGTTTTTAAATATTTTAAATGTTGTAAATAAATTTGTGTTTGTATATAAGTTAAAATACTGCTCAAACGTTTTTATATTGAAAGTATTCTTAATATTTAAAGCATTTCTTATTCTTTTTTACTCATATGGGCTTTGGCTTAGCTGCTGTAACAGCTTTTTTTTGATGGAAGTTTGCTTTCCTCAAGAATTTCGAAAGAAGGTCTATAATCAAAATAGTACACACCTTTTTTTTATAAGTTTGCTTATACTGTAATATAATATCATCATTTGAAAATACTGTTTCCGATATTTTTATTCCTTTAAATCAGATGACAGTTTATCAAGAGTTAAAGTCATCAACTTATAAGAATTATGAAATCAAAGATTGACATCAGCTTCTTCCACATATTTTAAAATGAAATGTACCTTCCTTTAGTTCGTAATTGAAGCTGAATTCTTCCCAAAAAGCATGAAGCAAGTTCTTTTACAAACAAATGCAAATCCCACCTGCTGAAGTTACAGAAAATTATGGGTATTATTCTTGAGTCTTGATAATTAGGATTGCAATTTTAAAGAGTGCAGCCATGATATCTAAAATGAATAAATGTAATAAACTTTGTGATATAGTATGTTCAAATAATATACTTACTTTCCAGTGAGACGAAAATAACCTCTGAATTTTAGATCATCTAAGCCAAATAGATGGTTGCATATGTGACACACAGAAGTTTCATTACATTAAAAAATTTTATCAAGTGTCGAAAGTCGTTTCAGTTAGTCATTTTTGTAGGATTTTCGTACAATTATTCCTGTTTTAGAACAAGAAGATGAAAGGAACAAGCAAACCATTTATCAGGTGTTTCATCATTATTATCGTTTCTTTTTCTAAAACTTTTATATTCTGATTTGTTACCATCGTGAAAGCACTGAGCAAAACAACAAATACTGAATGACTTTAATAGGTACGATTGCTCTTTGTAGGCTTTAGCAAATACTAAAAGTCTGTATGTACAACGAAAAGTACTCTGTTCTGATACGTTACACTTTTAAATTTTAGTATATCATATTTCTGATTTCTATTACACAGTATAATCTTACACTTATTCACAACTTCGCAATCAACTTCATGCTTTTCTTGCTTTTATTTTAATGAAAAAAAGTGAAAGCAACGATCACATACCTGTACGGTATGTCCACGTTTAGGTAATTCCAAGTGAAATAAATTTTTTATCAAAACGTAATAATATTTGTATTCTTCGATTGAATGATTATTACTTGCATTCATATTATAGTCTTTTTCATGGCCTACATTGAAACTTTTATGAAGTAAAAGATTTACATGGACTTCGCTTTTATGTATTGCCAAGTGACTGGGAAAAACATTGTACACATTATTCTTTTTCTTTAAGAAATATGAATTCATTGATACTTCGTTTTGGTTCGATTTTTAAGTTTGCTTTGAGTTAACAGGAAAATTAATGCCATCAAAGCTTAATTTATTCCAGTCCTGAATATAGTTCGAAACCCAATATGGATTTTTTTGTTAGATATATTGCTGATAGAACAGTCCATTGAAAACACTGAGCATCTTTGCTTACTAAATTTAAGCAAGCATTTTTGTTACTAATATAATCTCGTACGTCTACAATAGAACTATCTCACATAGGATTTAGTTTATAAATATTCACAACTCAATGTAAAATTGAAAGTTCAGACCAGCCTGATTCTTTGTCACTAATATCATCTCAATTTTTTCCTATTGGCTGTTGTCACGTCTGTGGTCTGAAAAATAGCTTGTGATATTGTATTAACGTATTTAAAATCTATATTTGAAGCATTATTTTGAACTATAGTATGTTTAGCTGTTAACACAATTTTTACGAAGTTTACGATAAAATCTGCGTTAATACGATTTTCAAATACACTCTTCAAGTTCTTTCAAGTTAATTTAAAATAATCAAAGTAATCATTATTATACAGATAATTTACCTTTGCTGCTGTATGTGTCTCGTGGGATGATCTATTCCTTCTTGCAATTTTATGGCACACTACCAGCAACTGCTTATTGTTGTGTCTATTTATCTTCACAACTCAACTTTTTTTTTCTGTATGCTGATGTAGTTATAAGAATTTAGGTCGAGCCAAAACAATAAAAATTATCTAAGTTTGCAAAAATTAACAAAAAACTTTGAAAGGCATTACGAATTCAATATATGTAGTAGATGTAATGATTTATGTTAAAAGAAAGTAAATAACTTCATCTCTGCTGCTGTTATTTTTCTGAATATAATTCTGCTGTGTATAAACAGTCAACCCATTAAAAAATTAATGCATAGGCTAATAACCAAATTTAAACTGATGACGTCCCGATTTAAAGTTATCTCTAACACTAGTCAAATCTATTTTTATCATATTTTTTACACTTTTTAATTAAAAACCTTTTTAAAATATATACATACGTGCATCGTAAGTAATTATGTATAGATAGATCAGCATGCACATGTGCACATATGTTACATTGGAGAGGTAACATTTATTCGTTATACCTCACGAATATGAGCATATGGTTGATACACGTATCCATAGATACAAAAAAATACTTTGATAATTATTTAAAAATCATTATTAAACAGAATTATCTACTGCCAAGTTTTCTTTACTATTGTCGGAAATTTTCGCTTATTTATTCTATTCATTTATTTTTTTTAATTTTTCACAACACTATACTTTTAAAAATATACAATAAATGCCGATTTGTTATCATCAGACTGGTTTCGTTTCTGTTTTTTCTCGTTCCAGTAATTGTGACCCTGTGAAAATCTAGATCTAAAATCAATAAACAACAAACGAATATCAGATACAAAGCTATTCTGAAAGAAGAATAATAAGACATACAAGCAAAACTAAGAGACCTTATTACTTCAAAAACTGTAAGCATACATTTTTTCACTAGTCGGAATAAAAATTTAATGACGAAACGAAATCATTTTTTCTAATTTCTTTCAATTTTTTCATTTTTTTTTTTTTTTTTTATTTCTTGTTATATTTTTTTTTCATATTTTATTTTATAACATTTTTTTCATTTTTTTGTATTTCCTTTTTTTATTTACTTTTTTTATTTTCATATTTGATCTTTTTTTTTTCATTCCCTTTTTTATTTCTTTTTTTTTTCATTCGATTGTATTTATTCATGTCTTTTGTAATTTTATTTTATGTTATATTTATGTTTCATTTCATGAATTTAAAAAAAAATTGTTTTTTCACTTATTTTTTGCGGTTTTATAGCATATTAATACAATTTTTGTTTTATTTTTAAATAATTACTCAATGACATTGTAACATTATTTGTTTGTCAAATTTAAAATAAGTGATCTCAAAAACCATTGAAATGATATGAAACTCGAAATATATTTATATAATGATCTTACACAATTCATTTATAATTGATCTTATGAATCACTTTATTTATGTAATTATGTGATAATGTAACATAATTTGTGTGCCTTTAAAAACCATTGATACATTCTTTAATTGATACGTTCTTCAACTCTATTCTACATGTTTATTTTAATTTTTTTTTTTTTTTTTTTTTTTTTTTTTTTTTTTTTTTTTTTTTTTTTAGATGTATTATTTAGAAAACAAATTTATAATTTATGAAACAAATACATAATTGAATCTATTCTCAGTGAATACATTTAAAAATGGAATGTTACAGTTACGAACCACACCATAAGTACAAGAAACAGAGTTCCTATTGTCGGCAGCGCTCGTAGCAGAGTGTGTAAGGTACTGGACTCACATGCAGGAGGTCAAGGGTTCAAATCTCTTTATTGGAAAACGTTTTTTTTTTCTTTTTTTTTTTTTTTTTTTTAGAATTGTAAAAGAAAAAAATTCAAAAACAAATAAAAGTTATTGTGGGAAAATAAAATAAATATTTTTTTAAAAATTAATTGCTTGGGAGTGTAAGTGGTAAAGGTGTGCAGAAGAGTAACATGGCACGGTTGGCAGATATACATATATAGTGGGGAGAGGGGAAGTATATAGAGAACAGTAGGTGAGGGGGACGGGGTAAGGGGGGAAACTTGAGAGGAAGAGACTTTGGATAAACCACTTTCGTTTCAAAAAAAAAAAATCTGTCGGTTTTAAAATTCCAGCCCCCCGAGTAACGTGACATAAAGAACTTCGTTCTAAAAAAAAAAAATTGAATGTCATACTAGTTTATTCAGAGGTCATTAGAGAGGTAGTGTAAAAAATTGTAGAAAAACAACATACAAACGTTATTGAAAGGGAGTTTGCAGCAACATTACTGAATATACAAAAATGTAAAATTTTTCAAGAACACAAACAAATCTACACAAAGGCAAGAAAACTGTGTATCAAGATATTTTTATGCATACCATCCACAATCGAATAGTTTGTTGAAGAGAAGTCACGCTACGCCGAGTAATTTTTTGATTATCAGCGCTAAAAAAAGTTATTGGAACAAAATAGTTCCCTCTACAATGCATGAATAGAGCTTTTTAGTTCATCCTGCAACAGGCCTTAAGCTTTTTGATGTAAAATATACTGTGGAAAAGTCTGGTACGCTGCTCCGTTACTGTTCACCCAACCACTGGGGCCCTCTTCTCTCTCTCTCTCTCTCTCTCTCTCTCTCTCTCTCTCTCTGAATAGAAATTTTTTTTTTTAGTACTTTTATGTCCAGCTCTCTTGTAAAAGTTCTACTTAGGGCACCTAGCACTTGGGATTGGGAAGTAATTGGGATGGAATTGGAGGGGAAGGGGGCCCTAAAAACTGCTCTGAATTTGCCGATGACGTTAGTCATGTAGATCAGGAAAACCCAGGGAAATCTCCGGTAGGAAAAACCTGATCCGGAACAGCCCGGGGTATCTACCTCATTTCTGACCTGGTGTCCAAGCTGCGGACTTAAACAACGGGGTAGACATTTGGTACACCTCCTGCTCATGATGTCAAAGGGACAGAGGAACAGTGAATTATTCTACGAAGCAAACAGCAGAAGCGAAACGGCAGGACTTGAATTCTACATACATGTACATGCCATGGAACTTGTACATTTATATATATGTATATATGATAACTATGACAATATTACTGTGTATGTATAGCTTTTTTTTGTAAAGTGTATATTACCCGTAGATATAGCTGTATAGAAGTATATGTTATCTATGTATATAATTAAATATCACACATGTATTGTATTTATAGCGTATACATACGTACGCATATAAATTGTATACTATATTAATTATACCTCATATATGTGTAAATCCTTCAGATCGGTATTCGGAGACTAAGTCAATTGGGCTACTGTTATGTCAGCGTAACGTATACCCTATCTCAAGTTATGACGTCAATGCATCAGCAAATCGAAGTATTTGTTGAATCATAAGTTAAGGGAGAAGGGGGCTCTCAGATGTTCTTCATTTCTTGTGAGGCTACATTTAACTCTATACATTTAAATAACTTCCAACAAATAACGATTGAAACGTTTTTTACAATAAGCATTTTATGGTTGTTAGTTTTAAGATGTTTTCTTACATCTGCTTTGCGTTTTTAATTATTCTCCCGAGTAATTTCGAAAACTCTTACCCTCAAAAAAATTTTTAAGGATTATACTTGCTGTTCATAACAAGTATTATTTTTATCAAACCACTGAGAAAGAGACCGTTTGATATTTTTTCCACTATATTTGTTAAACAAGTAATAAGTTTTCTTTGAAGCCAAAGACTTGTATCGTATAATGTTTTCAAAAACCTTACATCTATCAAGAAAATATTTTAGAAAAAAATCAGTGTGTCTTAACAAATACACAATTCCTGAGAGTGTTTCATTAGTATGCTTATATTCTCTAAATTTTGTATGAAATTCGTCATCGATAACTCACTGCTCGAAACTTTTCATAAATATATCCTTACAGTTAAAACATGTACTTTTATTTGAAGCACTTTTGGCTGTATATCCGCTCAAGTAAGCAAAGGCATTTTTTTTATACAAGCCTTTGGATTTAAAGTCTACGATTTCATCTGAATATGTAATCGAGAATGTTGCTTTACTTTCAGCTGCTTGCAAAAGTAACTCTATTTAACGCATTTTTGCTTCTTCTAATTCATCAGTTAAGTTATTTTCAACATTTTCCAATGAATCCACAGCCTCATTATTGGTGGACTGCTTACGCACAACAGAAATATAATCTGCAAACAGCAGTAGCAGCAGTAAAATCAGTAGTAGGAGTTATCTTGCATTACTTTTCTACGTATAATTAAGAGATCCAACGATACACTTACCTGTAGGATACATCAGCAGCCAGAACCGTTTATGACCGAAGTGTCTCAGCCATACGCTCTTTCATGTGCAGTACAACCAATACTTATTACTAAGAGGGGGTTTATATGAATTGATACAAACACGAAGGGGATAAGGATGAAATTTTTTAATTATAAGGTAATAAGTTTCGTTAAAAATAAATTTTATCTAATTTTTTTACCATTTATTTTTCAAGTAATACAAATATTCCTTTTACAACAATTTAATAAAATTTAATTTGTATATAATACTGCGACATACTTTTTTTTTACATAATACTTCGACATACTTTTTTTTCCACTTCGCTTCATCGATGCTACTCTCCCTCTTTTTTTCTTGTTGACGGTTATCAAGTTTTTAAGTTCAACTGGTGGTGGTGACATATTATCCTGCTGACTGAGGTTTTTCGTTAATAAATCCAGAGGCTGCAATACCTCACTATTTAGGCCAACTATTGGCGATGCTGCCTTGGATATCACCAATTGTTTGACCGGTGACCATGTAAAATCAATTATTGGTGGTGATGCAGGTGGCGTTGACGGTGATGTTGCCCGATAACTAGTATGCTGCTTTTCAAACTCCTTCGTAAATGAAGGAATTGGGCTTCATGGTGATATCTACGGCAAAAGTGTATTTAGTATTACTGATGGTATAGGGTCAACATTTGGCAACATTGCCTTTGATACCGCTGATTTTTTTACCGGTGACCACGTGAGGTCAATTATGGGCGGCAGTTAAGGAGGTGATGATGATGTCTGACTTCTAGCGATTTCATGCTACCCATGAAACTCTTCCGTAAATGAAGGTGTCACAGTCAGCAGAGCTCATTATACTACTAGCCAGAGGTTCAAATAGGACTAGACTGAAAAGACAACAGGAGACTCTATCACCATGAGTAGTCGTTTCTGACAACGTTACACTAAGTAAAAAGCCTAGACTTCTCACAGGTTAGCATGATTTTTTTAAATTTTTTTCTTCAAAAAAAAAAAAAAAAAAAAAAAAAAAAAAAAAAAAAAAAAAAAAAGAAAGAAAAAAAACAAATTTGAACAGCTAAAATAAAAATTATTCATAAAAAATGTTACAGATGTATCTTGCAGAACTCAACAACATTGCTAACGAAGGTTTTCTGCCAAAGAAAAAACTTCCAACATGATTCCACATAAAAAATATATGGTGACCAAACTGTTAAAAATATGCATAGCTCTGTATGATTACGATGATTTGTATAACAAACTGCTGGTTGCTGTTAATGAGTTTAGATTATTTTTAATGTACAATAGAAAACATATTGTATTTTCTTATGATTAAGAGTAAGTAAATAAAATGACAATTTCTTTCCAATTTGAAGTATTTACTTCTCGTTTACACTTTTTGTTACATTTAGAAAGATTTTTTTTTTAATATAATATTCAATTTAGTTCATTATATTGAACAAAATTTCCTTAACGTATTATTTAAAAATTAAAAAAATTTAATTTAGTAATTTATTTAATTAATTATATAAAAAAATTCTTTTTTTACTTATTGTGGAAAATGAAAAAAAGATTTTTTTATAATTTACGCTTATCAATCGAACTATTGTAAGTGTTGTTGAAACCCAACCACTTTACAAAAACTTGCTGTCCGCGTTTTCGAAGAACTTTTTCCACCAGGTAAATATCAGGATTTTTGGTTTTTGCAATTCCTGCTCATAAAAACCTCCAGAGATAGGTTAATCTCGATGATCTTCGAGACAATACGTAGTTGGATTTGTTTCTGTTACATGAGTGATTGTAAATAATTCTGTTAAGCAATTAGAAGTATAGCCTTTTCCAAATACTAGTTTTATTTTGCTCACGCGTACTTTATCATCAACTTTCAATTTTGGTTTTGGTTTGCTACTACGTTTGCATCTTTTTTTAAATTTTGTCAGGATTGAATTTTGTTTTCAGTTGTAACATCTTTTAGTTTCATACCAATTGTTTGATGTTTTCTATTATTATATAATTCAATCAACGTTTGTAAAACATGGAACCATTTGTAATTGCTTTGTAAGCTAAATTGTTTCCACATAACGTCTTTTGAAGTACGATTGAATCGTTTAAATATAGATGCTTTGAGGTTGCTGTAGGTTAAGTATAAGCTTATTTTGTATTTTTACATTAGATTTTGAAACTTAAAATTGTAGAATTACTTGCTGTGGTCAGTTTGCCAGTTTACTGACACCCTTCCATCCTTTAATATAGACTGCATCGTTGTTGCTACTATTTCACCTGTTTTTTTCTTTATCGGTACAGCCCATGAATACTTTAAAAAAACATCTATTACAGTAAGTATATACCTAAGGTAAAATGAGATATAGTGGGACAACGCAGAAATTGCAGGGTATAGTGGGACAGAAGGAGAAAATTATAACTGGTAAATTCATTTGTCAAGAAATTTCCTTAAAAAAATTTCCTTATATTTCTTTATCTCTTAGCTAGATAAGACTCCCACAATTGATTGTGGAAAACGGTCAAGGGAGAATGAAAAAAAATATCTTATCAAGCTGTCCAAGCACTTGTTTAATGCATTCGTCTTAAACGAGGCATTTTTCCCGTTTTATATGTGACACTAAAGTTGACTATCAAGATGATTTGACGAAAAAAAAATTTATTTCGTACGTTCAAATTATTTGTACATAATAATATGACACTCATGAACAAGTTTTATTAATTAGATCTTAACAGTATTTACGTCGTCATAAAATATAGCCTG
Organism: Copidosoma floridanum; assembly: GCF_036245765.1. NCBI lineage: Eukaryota > Metazoa > Arthropoda > Insecta > Hymenoptera > Encyrtidae > Copidosoma > Copidosoma floridanum. Next base: position 2,789,379 of record NW_028321901.1, read on the forward strand.
TCCTAGCATACTCTTATTTTCTGCAAACACCATGTAGAAGTGGGACGAGACTTATCATTGCTGTACCACTACTGCATCCTTTTTTTAAAAACTAAGTAGTAGTGAGACATGTACTTGACAATACCAAATTCTTTTTTTAATGACTGTGATTTCCTGCGTTTTACTATAGTAATCGTGCGAGTGTCATCAGTCTAATCTTTAATAGTAAAATTAAACTCAAATACATTTATAGGATTAGTAGTTAAGTGAATAAGAGCATTGTTAACTGGTAAATAGACATAATCTGATTCCTAAACTCAATGCAATCTGTATTAATCCATCCTACCCAATGTAAAAAAACCAATTTTGTGGAAAACGATATGTATTTTCAATAATTAATTTTCATCATACTAATATTGGAAAAAAAACTGAACAAAATCAATACCTCTGAAAATTGTCAGCAGAAAAATACAGGTATTAGTTTACTCACATTAGATTTTCATTTAGTATTTCAGCCTTTAAAACTTGCTTCTTATCTCCACAGAAGAATCAAATAATTATTCTTTAAGTAATATATTTTTTGTAACCAGTCTTAATTTTAAGATTAAAAAGGAAGCAGCTAAGGAAAACCAACCCGTGGCGGTTGTTAATAATTAGATACATTACTTAAAAAAAAAAAATTAAAAAAAAGAGAAAACATTGAAAAAGCAGTAGGTTTTAGTTAATAAACAAGAAAAAGAAGAAATAAAAAAGCTAAAGAGTACAGAAAGAGTTCAAACAAGAAGTTTTAAGAGCGTAAGAAAAATATTATAAAGAAAAAAAAATATTAACTTGAAAATTAAAAATTAAAAAAAAATTTTCAAATAAGAAAACCAGAATGCGAATAATGACTTAATAGTACAGGAAATAAAAAGATGTTTATCTGAACTAGAAGACAATGAAAAAGCATCAAGTGCGTGTGTAGTTCAATTATTGCAGAGCAAAATAAAAAGAAAAAAAGAAGAATTTTAAGATCTTCGAAACTAATATTTGTTTTAAGCTTGTGTTCACTATTATAATTTTCGTAGTATTTTTGCAAATCCTCTTCCGTTGTAAGATTTGTATTCTGGTATTTTTTATTAGTAGCTTTATTAATCCATCAGTTATTGGTTATCCTTTTCTATATCAACCATTTTTTATCTTTACATCGTTGCTTATAACAACAAATCTGTACCGATCATCATTCCAACAGCTAGAGCGTAACTCTTTAAATTTAGTATATAGCATATCTAAATTAACATGATCATTATACACATGTCTCAAATTAACTTCATTTTGACGAAATGAAGCTAAAAAATTAACATTGTCTCTCACAAAATGTTTTGGTACTTGAGCATATGACTGACAAAGATAGAAACAGTCTACATTTTTATGTCTTACCATGCAGAAAAAGGCTTTTACATTATCTTGTTTTTCACAAGCTATACAAAATTTGGTAAAGCATCATCTGGTGAGACTACTGCTTCGCGTTCACTGAAAAGTAAGTACTTTACACTATCTATACATACATTGTAAGCGGGGATATGGTCTTGTGAATTAAATCATAAATTCTTTACCGGTAGAAGTTCATTTGCCAGGTTATTAGTACTGTGGTCTAGATAATAAGCTTACGGAGCGCCTCGCTAGAGGTGATCTTGGAGTAAATCCTCTGGATGCGGCGTGCAAAGAGCATGATATAGCTTATTCGAAAAATCGATATGATCTTTAGACTAGAAACAAAGCAGATAAAATTTTAGCTGAGCAAGCTTGACAAAGAGTTAAAAGGCTTTAGATTCGAGTATTAGTGAAAAAGCAGCTGCTATTCTGGTAACAGGTGCAACGAAGCTTAAGAGTAAATTAGGTATGGGTTTGGAACAGAAACAGAAAAAGAAAAGAGGTTCAAAAAAGCAATACAGTATAAAAAAAAAACCTAAAACTACTATGAACACTGTTATTAAGGCTGCCTCGCATCAAATGAATACTAAGAGCGAAAATGCTTGTAAAGTAATCAGTAGTGCTTTAAAAGGTGCTCGCAATGCAGTTAAAATGTGTGGTGATAAAATAATATTAAAATTACTCATATATTACGCATTCATGCTTGAATTAGTGAAGCTATACCTCTAATTCTTTTATTTGTTGGCTTGAGTGCAACTGGCGCTTTGGCAAATGGTATTGCAGGAATTATGAAGAGCATTAACGTGGCTAAGTCTGCAAAAAAACAACTTGAAACAAATCAAAGACACAATAAAACGATGAAAACTATTGCGTCAGAAAAAGGTCCCTATTTTAAGCCTTATAAAACTGGATTGGGAGTATATTTAAAGCCATTTGGTAAAGGTCTGAAAAAAAAAAAAAAAAAATTCTAAAAAGTAAAATTACCTTTAAGAGCTTTAACCTTTAAGGAATGTAGATGTAATTAAATTCTCCAAGAGTTAAAAATTTTTTTTTCATGGAGTATTTATGCAAAATGACATACCCAGTGATGGGCCATGGTATTGTGAAACTGCTATAGTAAATCTTGATGACATGAATGGACCTGGAACTCACTGGGTGGCGTATCGAAAGTATGGCCAGAATGTTGTTTATTATGACAGATTTGGAGATTTGCAGCCACCTATTGACGGTTATGAAAGAAACATTAACACTTAGTTTGTCTGGTACTTCTTCTACCCTAGAGGCACAATATTTTCTATCTATTGAACTATCACCAAAACACAAATATGCTCTTGGCTTAGTAGAACTCCTAACGTTCAATTTAATTACTAATATTGACGTAAATAACAATAAATTTTACGTGGGTGATCAAGTGGTAGTTATTTCAACTGTTAGTTATGAAATTAAAGATATTCAGTCATTTTTAGTTTATGTGTTACAACCGAAAGATATAAGGTAACAATATCAAGCCAAATAATAATACGCTGCGTAGTGTTGTCAGGTGTAGTCATATTATTGATTTCAGATCGAAAGATTCTATAGGGCGGCTACTAGGTTTTACTGAACGATTTCTACAAGATAACTTAACTTATGACTGTGACTTACCTAAATCCATTCTCAAGATTAACGCATTACGAGTTGAGTGCAGCATCACTAGTGGAGCTTATATAAATGGAAAAAAAGTTCATACAATTCATTAATTTTTTTCCTGCGGTACCACCAGGATATAAGATTATTGAAATTCCATCACAAATAATCAACTTACCTGTCATTGGACGAGTCATAGATTACTTACAACTATGCGTAGTTGATCAAGACGGTAATTTAATCAATTTTCGTGGAGAAGTCATCACAATAAGATTACAAATTAAGCCTTCATCGTTACGGGTATCATTTATAATTACAAAAAGTATATAAACAGCTTGATATGTCCTTCTGTGCTCAATCAATGGCAAGCTTTTAAATTGTCAAGACATCAGAAAGTACAATGGAAGTATCAAAAATTGACTAATCAAAACATACAGTTTTTTAATAGTCTAGGCTTAAAAATAAAAGGTGTGAACTGACGTTCAAATTTTTTACCTTAAAGATGGATAACATTTCAAGCATTCATTCCCCTGTTGCGTTTAATGAGTCTATCGCGCACTATAAAATTCATGCTCATCAACTATATGCATCATCAACATGTTATAATAGTGATGAAATTTGTATATCAATTCAACATTAAGACCTATGCCTGCTACCATCCCGCAGTTCTTTACATATTCATGGAAGGGTAGTCAAAGCACATAGTACTACGACGGCTTCAAATACTAAATTAGTAAGCAATGCTATCCATCATTTATTAGAGGAAATAAGATATGAGATTAACGCTGTAGAAATAGATAAGTGTAAAAATGTAGGTTTGACAACTCTCATTAAAAACTGGCTAACGCTCAATCCTGATCAAGACGTATTAACTGAAAATGCTGGTTGGCTTGGTACTTTAAATGAACTTAATCTAACAAATAGTAATGGTTACTTTGATCTTTTGATTCCTCTGAGTATGATTTTTGATTTTGCTGAAGACTATTGTAAAAAAGTTGTTAATGTAAAGCATGAACTTATACTCACAAAATCTAGAAATGATTTGAATGCAGTTTTACAAAGTAGAATTCCTGCTGCAAAAGAATAGAGTGGCAACTTGGGAAGACTTTAAGATAATAATATTAAAACTAGAATGGCTCATGCCTTACGTTGTAATGTCAGATGCAATAAAATTCGTCTATTTAATTATTTGCAAAAAGATAAATTTGTATCTATGAGCTATCAAACTTGCGAACTTTATGAATATCCACTTTTACCTACTGCATCGAAACATATATGGACGGTCAAGACGTCTTATCAGTTGGAAAAGCCACGCTATGTTATACTAGCTTTTCAGACAAATCGTAAAAATCAGAGAGGTATTAATGTTAGCCAGTTTGATTATTGTAATATAAGAAATGTAGAACTGTATTTAAATTCACAGTATCCTTATGGGGATCTCAATATCAATACGACAAACAATCATTTTGCATTGTTACATGACATGTATGCAAACCTTCAGAGTTCATATCATGGTAAAGATCGCGCACCTTTGTTAAGCAAATATTAATTTCAACATGCTGTACCTTTGATTGTCCTTGACTGTTCTAAACAAAATGAGTCGTTAAAAAATGCTCCCGTAGATGTGCGATTAGAATTTGAATTTTACGACAATTTTTCTAATAATACATCAGCTAACTGTTTAATTTTACATGATTGTATCGTTTAGTACAGTCCCATGAGTGGGGATGTCAAAAAACTTACGTTAGGCTATAAAACCTGATGCATGACACTACAAACTTCATTTATCTGTTAACCACCATGGAAAAAGGTCAGAGCAGTTGGACTAGAGAAAAAAAAGAGAATAAGCGAAGGCAAGAAGAGTGGAAAAAATTTGAGAAGAGACACTCTGAGGAATGGAAAGAAAAAGAAGCTAAGCAAAAATCAAAAAGTCATAAATGTTGTAAGATCCTTTAAAATAAAAAAAATTAACTTGCTAAAAAAGATATTTATTAATCAACATGTCTCATAATATAACCATTAGAAAATTCACTACTGATGTTAAAGCTCAAAAACTTTCAACCAAGGACAATGCTAATGACAGAAATAAAAAATCTTGACTGAAAAATTTAACAGAAAAGATCTCAACTAATAAATCATCATTTCCTAAACGTGAAAATTATGAACGATTCAAACAATAATTTAAGGTTTTTATATAGAAAAAAGAATGAAATGGAATACATCGTAGACATGGAAGGCTTTAAAAAGCCTGACAATGATTACGTGCTTAAAGATTTAGCTATTTTACTGCTCTATCTGAACGATGCTAAAGTACGAATGCATATTTTTAAATTACCCTTTGCTTGGCGTAAATTATCACAGAAATAAAAAGATCAAAATTTATATCTTAATCGTAACTATCATTGACTAGCCTGAAATTAAGACAATATAAAGTACTCTAAGATTGGAAATATTCTACGAGAGAATCTTAAAGATGCCACCAAAATTTTTGTGAATGCAAAACTAAAACAAAAGTGGCTTGAAAGATTTGGATTTAAAGTCACTAATATGACAGATTATCCTTTGTTTGAGCTCCCAAAACCGATTACCAGTTGCACTCATCATAATGGAGCTAACAAAACCATGTGTGCTCTTCACAATGTCGAACGCATAAAAAAGTTCTACTTATATACAGAATGGAATGATGACAGTCAAAGGATTTGCGGAAAATCGTTATAAAATAACCGGTTCCTTCGTTTTGGCTCAAATATTTTAAATTTTACTTATTGTTTATACAATAATACATAATTTGATAAGACGCTGGGGACAAAATGATATAAAAATTTGTATTTTCTGAGTAGGAGCAATGTTTTGATTGATTCTTAAACATGTTTTGCCCTAGAATACGATTACCGTTACCTGCATATCGTTACATAGTAACAATAATAACCTTCGATTATATATCATCAAGCTATTCCAAATCAATTCCAAAGGGATTTTTTCAAGTGCAGAAAAAGTTGAGAAAATGATATTTTAGCAAGCACTGAAAATTTAAAACCACTGGTTCTCTTTTCCTCAAGCTGTACTCGAAGAGCCGCCACCACCGCAGTGCCTTTCCCCCCTTTACTGAAACTAGGAATCTGGCGCATGCCACGAATACAGTAGTGATTATTTCACTGGGATTTCATTATTATCTGGCTGCATACCGATCGATACTATTTTTTTAATGAAAATATAAGTATTGAACGACATGTGAAACATGGACAACATGTCAAAGATGCAGCTGGATTGGTTAATAATTAACGGCTGAGAAGTTTTAAGAAAAAAAAGAAATTATCTGGGCTCTTGAGAACGCTTGGACGTTTTCTTTTTTTTTTTTTAATTCATAAAAAAAGCAGCTTTTCAATAGTATAGAATCAAATCTTCAAGACGTTTAAGTTAAAAAGTTATATAGTTTTGTACGTGAGTCTAAAGATAGTGTCACTATGAAATAGTCACAAAATTGGTCGAAATGAATAGTTTTTAAAAACTCTCAATAGGATACAAGACATTAATAGTTTTTTAAATTTTTTGGGTTGGTTTGACAGGTGTAACTGTTTTGTACAGGTTTAGGGATATTTTGCAAATGTGAGCAATTTTAAGTAATTTCAAGCGTTCTAATCTTCTTTTCTTATTTCAGAGGTAATTTATTGAAGTGAGACTACTTTAGGCAGGCCTTATATGGGGAGTTAACTCGTGAAACGAGCAAGTGAGCAAGCGAATGCTGCAATGCATATATATATATACATTTTGTACGTACATCAGCGCTGACTGCACCGCAGACAGAAGATCGTACGCTGCAATATATATATATATATATATATATATATATATATATATATATATATATATGATATAGATTCTCTTCATCTCTACACATAAAGTAGTTAGTGTCAATCAATCTATCGATCTGAAAAATCACTAGTGCAAGCGTATGGAATAATAGTTAAGCGGTCACCCATCCGACTACCAACCGTGGCTAACTCTGCTTAACTTTCCAGATCGACGAGACTGAAAATTTACCGATGCGCCACCGTGTCGGTAATAGGTGTACCTACTGCTGCATGGTGGAACTTGTAACGTTGCTATAATTACGGCAACAGTTTCCTCACTGATACACTGCACTAACTCATTCATCTTTTCCTCAACTTCTTGTGCTGTAAATTACGTTGGAGTCACTAATTTTGATGTCTCCACTTAGGCTTAATCGGGACACACGAGAGATAAGGAGGAAATGTTACAATGTTTATAAGTAGGATATTTTTATTCACTTAAAGTACAAGGTAAGTGAGTAGCAAATGTAATGTGACATGTTGCCTGCGGTAGTCGTAGCAACACTAATTTCTCTCACTGCGTTGCCAGTTTAGCTGGTGGATAGAGCGAGAGAGAGCTTTTAGTTGGTAGCGCCACCCAATGGAAGGCAGACTTCTCTTGGAAAGAGAAACTGCTTGCGCTTGTTCAACGGCGGGAGAGGCTGATGTGCCACATAGACATCGTTCCACTAAATAAGTCACAAACGATCCAGAATCAAAGTCTAAATTGTTCAACAAAGATATGAAATATAGTGAGTATCATATTCAGTGCAAGCAAAAAAATGTTGATTACGCGACGGGATGACAAAAGTTCTTATTATTTATGTCCACTAACAAATAAAAATATTAAAAAACAATACACTTAACTTTCAGAACTGTATTAGAATGCCCATCTGAGCTAAAACTTGTATCTAATAAATCTCATACTAAACTGAAAGTCAAGACTTCTCAGACAAAGCATAATCATCCTTTCAAACGGTAAGTCAGAATAACTATGCTTGTTAAAAGTATGACTACAGGACGTATGTTTTTGTTACAGAATGATGAGTCATCTATTGGCATTGATAGACTCAACATGATAACATTATCACTCTCATCCAAGAATTATCTCTTCTTTTGATAAATGCTGAAACAGACTTATTCAATGAAAAATACTTGCGAATTAAGAGTATCGTTTAAGTCACTAAAGAAAGAAACCAAAATCAACACTGTTACTTATTCGAGAATGTATCATGTGAAGTCGGAGTCACCGTATGCTAGTGAGTATTTTGAAAACTTTTACTTCTCTATATAATTTTTTTTTTAACTTGTCACATAAACGTTTAAACAACTAAATTTTTTGTGTTTTATGTCAGAAGAGAAACAAACAGCGATCATTTTTTAACTAAATTTTTGGACACCAAAGATTGTGAGTTGCAGGCAACAAGAGATGAGAAAGAACTATTTGCTCTGGATGTAGTTCGGTGAGAATTACTTTTATTGTTTTCAATCGTCTAAGAGTACGGGGAGTTAAAATAAAAGTATTTATAATACATAAAAGCTGTTTTGAATCAACTATTTCGAAAATTAATAATTTAATCAATACAAAGTAGATCATAAGCTTTAAATTAGAACCATTTTTTTTATAACGTACCGACTTTTAAATGGAAATATTTATAATTCAAATTTTTTATGCTTATTAAACATTTGTTCTTGATAGAAAACAGATAACCTTTGCAGCCAAGCCAAATTTATCTGAAATTCTTGATGATGCATTTATGTTTAATATTTCTGAGCCATTATTTAAAATAGATAAAAGGAGCACTCAACCTCAGCAAGTAATAGACGATACAACTCAACCAGCTGCAAATGCTCTATTGTCTAGCTCGAATAAAAACGTGCTGTTTCCTCCTATTGCACACTTATCTAGTGCAGACAGAGCTGAGGAAGGGAATCTGCAGTGCCATTCAGTAGTTCTATCCTCAAAACTGTGTCTGTCAGTCCTACATCTGCTACTTCTAGTATATCTGTCAAGTATGAATTATAAGAATTGATCAATGATTGCAAGCTTTGACTTTTTTTAGTATCATGCTGAATATTGAATTAGATCTGCTCAAAATTTATCAAAATGCATTTGTAAGTTTCGTTTATCATAATTATTAATAATACTAGCTGGCTAGGGCTTTATATTGTCATTAAGCAAATCGATACCTAAAATCAATGTTTATCTAGCTGCCTTTTAACCTAGTCTACATTTTGTGTGCAGACGCTCCCAAACCTAGTATTCGTCACATGTTTGATTTTTATCAATGGCTACTAGACCAGCCCCATTCTTATGGTCTTTCATTTATCTATTTTTTTACTATTGCATTTACTTCTCATGTGCTAATCTTATTTTGATTTGTAATTTTTTTTTATGGTAACTTTCAGCCTTTCCTTTTTTCATCCATTGCTACATCAGCTTCAGCCTGAGTCGTTCTAACAGAGCAGGTACTTTCTTTTACATTTTGCCTCGCAATAAAGTTTAATTATTGATTGGGCAAGGCATATTTTATTTGCAGATGAGTATTAAATTTAGAGTGGAACTTGTTAAATATAAAACCAGCTTATTTATTTTATTAAAGATTTACATCAAGAAATTTATTTTATATATAACAAGTAAATACTGCATTTCTTGCTGCAATGGTATCAATTAACTACTTTTTTTTAAAGGAAGCTAAAATGTGTGAAGAGAATTGTTAAACCTACGTTCAAAGTAATTCATAATAAATCTTCACCTAAGAATAGAAAATCTACGAAATTTAAGGATTAATATTTAATTATTTATAAAAAAACCAATGTAAAATTGAAATAAAATTTCTAATCAAATATTTTCTATTACAGTTCTAAGTAAGACTTAAAAAAAACCAGTGTTACTGGAGCAATATTCCAGTGGGGAAGAGGCTTCAAAATTATTCATACCAGCTGTGACAACCCACAAGAAATCGGCTTTTTCAAAGCAAAATCTAAAACAGAAAATAGCTACGATGCTTAGCTGATTAAGATTGCCAAATATCGCCGTTATAAATATCCTTAACAATGAATATGGAATTGATGTTGCACATATTCCAGATCGTATGAAACCACCATTCAGTAATGTATCAGAAAAATACATTGGCATGCTGGTCAAACACATGACCAGACGGGCTCGTATCTTATTCTACGGTTGCTTGGAAGAGCTTTAATCTGAAACATGGGTTTGCTCTATTTGTGAGTCATTACAATCTAGTACTGGTGGATCTATCTTATGTAAGGCCTGCTTAGAATGGTACCACATTGAATGTATGAACTTAAAAGATGAACCAAAAGGGGACTTTTTTTGTAATTAAGATAAATGTCAAGCTTACAAACATTTCTAAAATATTATTTTGTATTTTTTTTTTTCAATGTATATGCTGGAATTTTTTTAATGTTGTAAGACTGTGTTTAATAACATTGATAGAAAATGATTGTAAAAAGCAAATGAATTGTCATGGATTATTTATTTTTTGATCTGAAACATCTTATGGCGTGCAATGAACAGCCACGTGAGAGGAAGTATGCAACGAAAAGTCTGGTCCGCTCCTCCGTTGCTTTTCACCCTACTACTGAGCAGTCCCCTCTCTCTGTTCTCTCTTAATATATACATGCGGTAGAAAGTATATATCTATATATATGTACATACAGTAACTATATAACTTTTGATGTGTATACATAGCCTCTTTCATATTAAAGTGTATATTGTATTATCACGGTTTATCACGTATATATAGCTGCATAGAAGTATACATATGTATTTACATAAAATATCAATAATTTTGTGCATAAAGCATATACATATATGTATATACAAGAATACCAGTGAACATATACTGCGTACATATATTTGTATTAAATAAAATAAAATCAAATTTTTCTGAGAATGGAACCCCTACACCTCGGATTGGTAGTTAGCGACTTTATCCATTATGCTACGCATCACGCAAACCTGAATTCTCTGTTCTTATTACTTATGGATACCAACCGAGAAACTTCTGAATTAGAAAATTGATCAATGATTCAGCGTTTTTTACATTGCTCACTAATGGTAAATAAAATAGTTATAATTATTTTAAAGTAGTCAAATAAAGTTAAAACCGTGTTCCAAAGTTCGTTTTGCTTATATCTGATGGCAGTTTGAGATGCAAAAAAAAAACCAGCGTTTAGGGTGAAAAATTTTCTATTAATAAAAACTTTTTTTCTTCGACAAGCGCAAAATGTTGAGAAAAAAAATGAAAAATAAATTTTGTCAGCACCCGTTAAAGTGAGACAGAAAGAGCCATTTATCGTCTCTTGTCGTGGGCTCTCTCTTTCTCTCTATTATCATCGTCTCTATTGTACTCATAAAGGTGTACCTATAGGCTCTTTTCATTGCATCTGTCAATATTTTGCACTTGTAAAAAACAATGAATTAATTTTAAAATTATAATTATTTCATCATTTTTTTAAAATTGGTTCTTGGTGAACATGATTTTTTAAGAATATGAAAATTTTACCATAATTTAAAGTTTTTCTGGGATCTTCCAATTTTGTTCACTCAATTCCTACATGTTGACCAATTTTTAGGAAAGAGCCAACGAAGCTCACACACTTGCAAAATTACGTACAGATATCCAAAAAGAGACAGAGAGGAGAGAGACAAAGAAAGTATTACACATAAATGTACTGTTTAACATATGTATGCACCTGTGTGTCAGTAGGTAGTTTAGATACTCTTTGCTGTGTACTGCTGTACTTTCTCTTTTTTTGTATATGCGTTTATGGATGAAAAAAATTTTAATTTAATCTTTTATTCGCTTTTTTCTAACCTTTAATATTTACTGATAAGAACGCATTTTCGTAAATAAACTGTCTTTTCAATATAAAATTAAAATTATTCAGAGTTCAAAAATAATTTTTTTTTTACCATACACAATTAAATATTATTTATATCAATTACATATTCTTTAGTGTTTCACATCTGTCAGGGATCCCGAGACCCACAACTGGTTCTTTTTTTTGTAACTCCTAATTATTATATTTATTTGTTGTGGCATAAGCAAACTAGGGCTTACCGGCAATTTTCATATCCTTAGACATTTTTAAAATAGTAGCGTTTGGCGCAAAATTTTGTGGTTTGCTAAGTGATTAAACTATTTTAACATTTTTGTTGTCCTTGCAAGCATCCAGTATACTATGCAATACATTTAACTTTGACAAAATCATCGAACACATGTTCTTCTACTACCAGCTCGTCTAAAATTTTACCTATTCTTCTTCTTTTTTGAGGGAGTGTCAAGCATTCTATAGTATTCACGTTAAAAAAATCAAGTATCTGTAAGTTTAATATCACTTAATCCATTTTAAGCTTTTGGTTATGTTCTATGATAACAGAAATAGATAGGTTGGGTTCATTACTCCAGTGATCACATAGTTCATATAAAGTTTTAATTCTTCTTACATAACTTGAACCACAAGCATAAAAGCACACATCGATCATATCTGTTTTATTTTTCTCTAACTGGATTTTATACAGTTCTCCTTTACTTTTGAGTGCATGTACTCTTTTAGTAAACTGTACAACTGTTTTTTTGTTTTTTTATTAGGAAGAACGTTGAAAAATCTGTGTGACTTCTGGCAATAACTCTTGCTCCACCTTTGCAAATATAAATCTTATAGAGATAGATTTAGAATTGTTCGAGTTTTGAAGAAATGTTGGCAGGGGGGTCCATCGGAAACTGCAATCTCACAACTGCAAGACGTGCATGTTGTACGCTGGTTAGACCTTTTAATTGTGAATGAGTTGTTGTTTGGATTCATGTTATCGAATGTTATAAATTTTAAACCTTGTAACTCTTGTTGAACGATTAAGAATGGTTTTTGCAGTAGGTAGTTTTAAAATTTCGATTCATCCACAAAGCTATTAAAGGGTTAAGTTGAACCAAAGTGTAGCATAATTTTTCTTTTTACTTCTGTATCATGGAACTCTTTCCAAGTGAAGAATAGTTTTAGCATATGTAAAAATAATTATATTTTGATGATAACTTCTTTCAGCTGATGATTTATGGCTCTAATCTGTTGTTTGAGCGATTTTTAAATGTGTTTTTATGTGTCACATGCAGAGTTCACTTAAATTTTATGGGGTGCCAATTTTTAACAAAGTATTCTAGGTAATACCAAAGAAGCGTTTGTTCGATAATGACGTATAAATTATCGTATTCTTTTTTACTTCTAGCATAAACTATCTTAGCAAATAACTCTTGGCAATGATCTTTTTCTGTAACGGTCAAAGGCATTTTAGTAACTGCTCTTTCAGAGCTTTAAAGTGTATGAAAAACTCATAGAAGCTTTTGAGTAATTGGATAGTGTGTATTGAAAGAATTCCTTTGCGTAGCATTTTTATCCATCATCGAATACTTTGTTTTATTGCTAGAGTCTACATATGGTGTTGTTGAAAACTGCAAATGAGCCAATCATAGGTAGGTTGGTCTTCTCGATGAACTACTGCCAATCCTACTATATCAGTTAGATAATTACCATCTTTGACGAAGAACATGACTTAGACAAAGTTACTTTTAAATAACTTATATGTTCCGTCAAAGAAAACTGCTTCTCTTACGCTGGAAGAGAAACACGCATCTCTGAAGTGGTCAGAAATAAGCCTTTCAACTTTTCACTCTGATTCAGAATACTGACTTTTGCATCTAAATAAGCTTATGTTAAAAATTGTTATGCATCTAGGTATTAATGTGTATTGATGAAATAAAACTATAAAAACCTTTTTTCTTCAAAAAGTCTAGAATAGCTGTCAATTTATCTATAGGTTTATTTTTTTAATGTCTCTTATGATTAAAATTTTTCCTAATCCCTTGATGTAACAAGCACTCCAAAAGTGTCTTTAATGTTCTTTATCAATAACACTTTATTACAGCCCAAATTCATAGCCGTTAAAGCGAACTGTTTTCACTGTTCATTTAATCTTCTACATTCTGGCACAGGGTCAAACTTAATAAGCTTATGTTAAAAATTGTCATGCATCTAGGTATTAATGTGTATTGATGAAAGAAAATTATAAAAACCTTTTTTCTTCAAAAAGTCTAGAATAGCTGTCAATTCATCTATAGGTTTATTTTTTTAATGTCTCTTATGATTAAAATTTTTTTAATCCCTTGATGTAACAAGCACTCCAAAAGTGTCTTTAATGTTCTTTATCAATAACACTTTATTACAGCCCAAATTCCTAGCCGTTAAAGCGAACTGTTTTCACTGTTCATTTAATCTTCTACATTCTAGCACAGGGTCAAACTTGGACAAAAATGAGAAAAAGGCATCTATCACAGGAACTAAAAAAAATGGACATCTTGAGTAAATATTTGTATGAATTCATACTTGCGTATCGTCGTAAATTGGGTGATGGAAATTCAAGTTTGCAATGAACAGCTTATCACCTTCACGTGTTGCTTTGACTGGAATGAATGCTAGACAATTTTCTTCCAAGGACCTTGGAACAGTAGTTTTTGTAACAAAAAACCAATTGTAACCAAATTAACTATATGAATATATCGATACTTTAAACAAAAGCCGTGCCCTTCTTGCCTTTATCTAAGTAAGTTCAACGTTAAAACTTTTATATCTTTGAAATCATACCGCCCGGCCTCTTCAAATTTTGGCTCATGATGAATAATTGCTATCTTAAGCCGTATACAAAATTTCAGGAAAATCGTAAGAAAAGTGTTTCTGGTCGACTACTACCTTAACTTTGAAGTATAAGACTTACGTAAAATCTACCAAATAGTTGAATGGCAGCACGCTGTCGTATCTTTGCTAAAAGTTAACTCAGCATAGTTACAGTACTCAGTATTAAATAAATGTTCTTATTATCTTTATTTAAACTAATCATTTAAAAATTGCAAATAAACAACTGTTCTGTCGGACCCTAGCGACAAATATGGAGGAGGAAGAGCAAGACTTGGGTGCAATATGTATGTGTCTGAGTGAGCGAAGAAAAAGATAGAGGAGTAGTGTGGCGAAGGAGAGGAGACGGCGACTTGCACACATGGTCGTGCAAAACAGTCAGTCTGAGCTGCAAGCTAAGAGGGCGAAGGTGTGCAACTGTCTGTGGGTATCATACCTTTGTCCTCAATTGGGTTTTTCATGGCTACCTGACCGGCGTGTTGAGTATTACGCAACATCTGGGTCCTGAACTTAACGACGACCAGGCGCCTGATAAGCACAGTCTCTACCATCTGTTCAATCAGTTGATCCACCGTTTCCCAGCGAAGCTAATCGTGAGAGTGCGTAAGACAATTTTTCGAAGTGTAATGGCATTTGATTGAAAGGTACGTGCGTAGGTTATTCACAAATAATGTCTTTTTTGCAGTTAACGAGTTGAACGTTACAAGCAATTGAAGCGTGGTGGTATGATCGTTACAAGATGGAATTGGTGAAACAATCTGACAATAAAATCACTCATCCCGAACAAGGGAGTACACAAGTATTAACAATTTTTACATATAAATTGTCAGATTCATGGATGCGCGTCAAATAATCGTACTACGCGATTTATAAGAAAGCTATTTACATTCCATGCAATCAGCACAAGGCAAATTTATACATCACGTGACACGAGCTCTCAAGTACGTATTTCTGCAGGCTCTTCCATGATACATAAACAACGATTGGCCGTTTGAAAATCGTGATAGGCACTACGCGGTCCAACAGTTGTGTTTGAGTCAGGCACGAAGCATCATAGCAATGCTTGGAAGCTAGAAATTATACGATCTACAGTTTAACGTCCTCGTAATGAACGTGTGTTGAAGCTATTGTATGTGTATGCAAAGAAAGGTTTACAAGCGTTTTCTTTGAGTCTAATTTATATTCAATATCCTAGCTTTCATTCCATTGTGATCCCTTATAATCTATCAGATTTTAATTTTGTGTAATATGTCGTTCACTCATACTAACATGTGTTCTTTTCCGGTCATGTGTTGCTATTTGAAATTGAATAAGCTCAATTATGCATAAATTTTCGAGTGTTCTCAGTTTTTTTCGTGTGATTCGTTATAATCCACAAATGAAAACTAAGATAGGAAAAAGTTACTTAGGCAACGTATTTATCGGCTAATTTTGATTTTATTTTAACATTCCAGGTCTCCTGGTCACGCAGGACGTCTGGAATTTGACGAAACAGCGAAATAAAATGTAGAGTTAGTAGCTATTCATTTGATGAAGTATTTTAATCAGAAAGTGATGAAACAAGATCAATTTTATGAAACACACATAAATTTAATAACCCTCTGAATACAAGTATAGAGTTCATGAAGAAATCCTTAAACAAAACTACATTACTTCTATACATATGTCAAGTAATATACGTTACAAGAAATATAGATGAATTTCAATGTATATTAATAGATATTCTCTTGCAGTTCGTTTTCACTAAAACCTATTGCTTTTTTTTCAAGTTTACTACAAATTTGTCTAGATTTTACGTTATGATTCGAGGATTAGCTACATTTTTGTGTATTTTGTCTACTGCAGCTGAATATCATATTTTACTCAATATTTTTAGTTAACGCAAACATGGTTTACATTAAAAAAAAAAGGTTTATTCAATGTTTTAATAGATGATTGTAGTAATCGTAGCTTATTTCAGCAAATTGAAATCTAAATTCAACTTTATTCTTTACGCATTTATCTATCATATTGGAAGGAATATAAAGTAAGAACATTTACATCTAACGAAAATTTTTTTTTATTTTTGTAATTTTCTTACAGTTACAAGGATTACTTATTGAACTTTGAGCAATATCTTCAAAAGTTACAAAGATTATAACCAGTATAACCAATGGATTTTATCTTTATGATTTGACTTTAGACCTAGCTTACTTAATTACACATGAGGTATTCACATAATCTTTCACGAATAAATATCTAAAATAAGTATAAAAATTAAACTTCGTCTTATTTTTTCCGAGAATATAGAATCTTTTTAGTATATATATCATTGTATACATTATATTTGTATTTAATTACATATAGGAGATCACTCAATTCAAAATGTTTCTCTGAAACTAAAAAGATTTTTAATTCTTATAAAGTATTTATTTGAAAAACAGAAAATAGACTTGAAAAAAAATTTTACATTTTTTAATAAATTAAAACGAATCTAAACTAAAAATGTTGCAATTTAAAAAAGATTGCAGCACTTATTAACTGCTGAAAATGTCAGTAAATGCCCCAAATAAAATGGTAAAAATGGAAAAAACAGATTTTTCGCATCTAGATAAAAAACTCAAGACTATTCAAAAAAAAGTTTTAAATAAAAAGATGCACAATTTCAAGACCAAAAAAATGCAACACGCAAAATGAAAGTCGGTTGAACCGTTTATTCGGAATTTGCAAAAAACCGGCAGTGTTTGCCATTTTTTTGAAATTTAATAACTCTTGTTCTAATAAATATTAAGAAATAAAATTTGCAGAGAAGGTAGGTATTATAGCTCCGAACATGCACACCAAATTTCAGAAAGATCGGACGTAAGCTTTTGCCAAACCACTAAAAAAAGTAGAAAAACGTCCTTTCGAAAAATGGCCATAGAAAAGTTGTGGGCCATTTTACGTAAATGTAACAAAAAGGCCTTGGTTCTTCTAGACTTATTCTACATTATTCTAGAATGCCATTTCATGAAATGTCCAGTAAGTATCGAAAAAATCGTTTTAAAAAAACAGCATTTTTCAGCTGGCCAAGTAGTGGGGCGAGCCACCACGGCGCTCCAGCAGAGCTCCATGGCGGTCCAGCAGAGCTCCATGGCGGTCCAGCAGCATATTTAATGTAAAAATAGCAAAAATAAATTTTTTGTATAGGTCATTCTATTTTTTTAATGTGGTACAATAAAATATTTTCATAAAATGAAAATGTGATAGCAAAATGATTTAGAGTACTGTTGGACAAAAGCAAAAAAAACAATTATTTATTAATCGCACATCGCCAACTTGCAACATTTGCTTAGGTTGAATTTTGACTGAATACATCGTTTAGTAACTATCCACAATTATAATTGGTCACAATTTTAAACAAAATCCATGGTGAAATAAAACTGTAAGACCTCAAATTCTATACATGTATTATAATTGAAGTTTAATGAAATTAAAATCTTATTTGGTCTTGTTTACTGGTAAGCCTACGTATCTAAACTACAACTTATTGGAGAAATTTGCAATATTAATTCGTAAATTTTTAGATCATAAGTAAGTAATCTATAAACTGCCAAAAAAAGACATCCTTGAATAAATACATTGTAGTTTATGATTTTTTAAACAATTTTACGACAGTATTGCTTTCAAATTATTATAATAATGCCTTTTTGACTGAGACTAGTTTATTGACAATTGTTAAATTAAATAAAATCTATAAAAAAAGTAAGATATTATAAGACAGTTGACAGATTATTGATTTTTTTAGTTTTAACCACCATCTCGCAACCTTCGTATAAATTGTGACTTAGCCAAAAACGCCATCTAGACACCTTTGATCCTTGAAAGATAATTTTAATTTTTTTAATACCTTAAAGTTTAATACTGTACTATTTGCGTTATGAATGAGGAATGATTTAAACTGCATGTAATTATTAGACAATTTATTTGCTTATGTTACGTACAATAGCATATAGCTATGCGTGCGTGCGCCTCTGCTGGCTTGGGCCTGAAAGGTAGGGGAATAGAGAAGAGAGGTGATAGGAAAGGTAGAGAGAAGGGACAGGGAGATTAGCTAGAGACGCGAGAGGGTAAGGACGAAGTCCGCGAAACGATAATACATGCACAACTTCCCTCAATGATAAGTAATTCTAATAAAGCATAAGTAACAACAAGTCACGCTTCTATTTATTCCCGCACCGAGAATCCCACGTAACAGCTGGTGTCAGAAGTGGGTACAGATAAAATTTTTTACGGTCTGTTGCGTGTGCGAAAATCACTTAGTCTCGCGGAAAAAAAAAAATTTTTCTAATTAATTTTTTCTTGTCCTAATTAACGTAATAAATAAGAGAAAGAAAAATAAAATATCTCTCGCCGCAAAGAAAAAAAGTGTCAAAAGTGCCAGACGCCAAATTCAGTGTGTCAAGTGCCACAATATAAGGAAATTGGAAAAGTAAAGGAGAACAGGAAGATATAATCGTAAAAATCTTCGATACTGCAAGGATACCAGACAAGGAAAAACTGCATATCAAGCCAGTGGACCAACATACCAGGACACTAGAGGCAGCTACTATTCACTCAACCCGGAAAAATACAGACAAAGAGAAGAAAGCACGGTACGCCAAGCCCGGACTACAGCCACAGAACACGGGATACACGGCACAGGAGAAGGGAACAACGAGCGAAAGCAGAAGCTGAGCAACTCCAGGAAGGATCAAAGAAGGAACCCATAAGTATGCACGGGATCATCGTCATGCTGACCATCGTCACGGCGATCTGGTAAGCGAATTTTCATTACTCGTATATACTATACTGATAACCCCCGAGGGAAATACGTACCTAAAAGAAAAAACTTAAATATCGATATTATTTCTAAATCGCAATATCCTCAGACCTTAGCGGCAACCCATAATTGCATGCACAAGCATATAACCGATACAAACGACAAACACCCCATACAAAATCTTTTAAATTAGTTAATTAATACAAGGAGCCAATTGAAAACAAAAACGAAAAAAAAGACTATCGACTAACACTCGATAGAGCGCGCGTATTTATCAGGTTAACACAAAGTACACAGAAACGATGGCGTTTTACGGTTAGAAAAATATCAATACGAACTTGAAAAGCACAAGACAAACTGCAGAAAAAAAAAGACTTAAGAGCAACAATATGAGTGACGAAAAAACAAACGATACACTGGGAAGGGGAGTACAAGAAGCCGTGAGGTGCACAGATATACACGAAACAGGACCAATTGACACAGATGACGAAGTAATACAGATTAATTTAGAAGATGATCTGGAAACATGGACAGAGTGGCAGAAGGCCAGCAAAAAACAGAGACTTTTTATGATGAAAATGTTAAGGAAACTAACGCCAAGCATCAAACGTGGACAGTTATCTCATAGACAGGACATGAGCGATACCGACACTGATGCGCCATCCCACACAGAAACACATAGACCCCCGTATTTGAAAAATTAACTTCATTTACCGAACGTGAAAACGCGACAACTGACATGAATCGACGAGTCACTAATCCACATAGCAATAAAACACAAGCCAAACACGACACTAATTTACACGATATAGTAAGAGAAGCAGCGGTACAAGCGGTGCAACAATATACAAATCGAATACCTACACCTACACAACCAAAACATCAATCATCACAACAGACGTACGGAGAAGTTACACGGCGTCAAACACAAGTGCGAACCCCAGTAGCTCAAGGTGAGCAAGAAATCGGGAACTACGGCATCACCCACAATACAAACCACGACAATAATTATTATAGACAGAACACAGCGGCACCACTTTATCCTGCAGGAGAGGACGAGTTAGGTTGGGCAAATAGAAATTACTGAAACGCCCAAGACCGATTTACAGTAACCCCACATTACACAGGAAATCCTAATTACGAACGCCCAATTCAGAACACACTGTCGTCACTAAGTCACCTAGCAGCAAACATACCGATATTTGACGGCGATTCCATTAAACTACCCCTTTTCGAACAAATGGTAAGAGTGGTATCATGGACGGTAAGCCCCGTATATGAAAAATTTCTTATTGGCTCACTAGCGAATAAGCTAAAAGAAGCAGCCGCCGAATTTTTACCGCGCCTGGCACAGTTCTTATCTGTAGATGAATTCTTGGTAGAATTGAAAAATAGGTACAGCAGCATCGGAAGCGTCGACACGTTATTAGCAAAATTAAAAGTAGTGAAACAGTACAGAGGGGAATTAGTAGAGGAATACAGCAGGCGCGTTCAAAAATTATA
Source organism: Copidosoma floridanum (assembly GCF_036245765.1). Classification (NCBI taxonomy): domain Eukaryota; kingdom Metazoa; phylum Arthropoda; class Insecta; order Hymenoptera; family Encyrtidae; genus Copidosoma; species Copidosoma floridanum. The sequence goes on from NW_028321901.1 coordinate 2,810,220, forward strand.
CGATAGAATAATAACTCTATACGATTCGGACACGACACTATCACCCGGGCAACGACACGCATTAAAGGAGAGCGCTGAAAAAGAAGCTATAAAGCAATATACGTACGGGATACAATCACCTTACAACTACAGGGTAACATGCCTTAACCCGAAAACGTTAGGCGAAGCTATAGTAGCCGCGCTGAAAATGGAAAGCGACTTAAGCCTACGAGAAATAATGCTGGCACGAATCGAGGCCCAAATATACCAAGCGAGAGCAGAAACAAGAGATACGGACGATCGTGCGAGCAGCCACGAGCAGGCAGAAATACGTGACGCAACAGATAAAAATAAAATAACAGAGGACTATCAATATTGCTCATATTGCAATGAATACGGGGAGCATGCTACAAAAGTATGTATAAAATTATTAGCAGACGCAGCGAATAAGAGAATTCAAAACCCAGACATAAAAACAAATGATCCACCAGTGCAGGTATCACAAGATAAACAAAACGTAAGGGATAAAAATTGCGCTTACTGCAAACGCAGGGGGCACTACACAAGCAAATGCCGCACACTAGTAAGAGACGCAGAGAATGGGAGAATAAGTCGGAGCGACGGACGCGAACAATTTAACAATAATAACAGGGAAAATACGGAAAGAAATTTTAACTACCGAAATAATTATAATTATCCCCCTAACACGTATAGCCGAAACTATAACAACGATTATAGAAGGAACCCCTATACGAATACAGGCTACAACAGATATAATAACTACAACAGAAACGCTGATTACTCAAGAAATAATAATAACAATTACAACAACTAGTACGGTAACAACAATAATTATAGAGGAAATTATAATTATAACAGAAATTATAATAGGGATGAAAATTATAACGACAGAGGACCTCCGAATGGAACAAATGATGCACCTGATGAAAAAATATCCACGCGTAGCACTGAACATTTAAACTCGCAGGACGCTTGTCGTGCTCCCCAAGCACTGAGCGAGCCCCGAGAATAGAGAAGGAGATAGAGCATAAAAACGAAACAGAGACAGCTGAAGGAGAGGAGCAAGCAGAGTTAAATAAAATACACATCGGAGGTAAAGATAGCGAGACATCACGCAAAGAAAAGTATATGAAAAACGAAACAATTAAAGTATCGCTAGAAACAGACTCCGAACAGGCTCCTCAAACAGCTGAGAATTCTCACAAAGAAAAAAGAATTGAAACAGAATTTATAACTAGTAACCCTTTAGCTGGTAAAGAAAAGATCCATGAAAACATAAACCTACCTCTCCGCAGGGTAGATATATCGAGTTCTGGAAGCACACCACCATCAGTAATATTAAACAGCAATCAGCTGCAATCTTACAGCGCAAAATTTTACGCGGATACTGGTGCCGAAGTATCAATTATAAAAGAACTACAGACTGCTGTCTCACTACAGACACGCATATAGAGAGCAGAGAAAAAGTCCTAATAACTGGCGTCACACACGGAGCACGCTGCACGTTAGGGATGACTAAAATACCTCTTAACGGTATAATAATGAATCTGCACGTAGTCCCCGATACCTTTCCGATAGAAATGGAAGGCATTATTGGCTGGGACGCTTTCAAGTTGTATAATGGCCTCATAAGCGCCAAAGAAAATTATTTAGAATTAAAAGGCATCAGAATCCCATTACTAAAACCAGAATATTTTAAAATCCCCGCAAAATCGAGGAAAATAATATTTGCGCGTATAAAAGATGAGAGCAGCCACGTACAAGTCGTCTGGGACCCTCTACAAAATATAAAGGAGGGAATCTTATTCGGAAATTTTATAGGAGAAAATAAAAACTTAAAGATATATGAGGAAATTATAAACATATCAGACAAGCAAATTGACGTGCTAGTACCAGAAGTAAATGTTTTCGAATGTAAAACCAGACAAGGGGCGGAACCATTCAGCATCGCTGGGGACGACACTGAAGGGTTAAACGAAGCCATGATTGGGCATTTTAACGCTAAGAATTCAGACGGAAAGGTGAAAAATAATGAAATTATAAAAAAAAGAAATGCCGTAAGCGGTAAAAATAATGAGGATATAAAGAACAACAGCGAAAATTTCAAAGATATTAAGAAATCGGATATAGCGGCTCGAGTAAGCAAAATAATGGAAATCGTCGATACATCTGGCTGTAACATGGAAGAATTAAACCACATCCGGAGCCTCATAGAGTACAATCCATTCGTATTTGGCGTCGACGGCGAGCCACTAAAAGCTACAAACTTACTTAAGCATCGAATAACAACGGCAACAGAGAAGCCAATAGTCGCCAAAAGGGTTTGCTATCCAATAAAACTAAAAGAACAGATGCAAGTAGAAATAGATAAACTACTGCAGTAACAAATAATTGAGCCATCGACATCCCCATATAACTAAAATACGTGGATTGTCCCGAAAAACGTGGGACCAAACGAAGAAAAACGCTGGAGGGTCGTAACAGATTTCCGGCTATTGAACGAAACAACAGTCGGTACGTGCTATCCACTGCCATTCCAGAATGAAATTTTGGAAAATTTAGCGGCTGCAAAATATACAACCGTGGTAGATCTGAAGAGCGGGTTTTTCCAAGTAGAGATTCACGAGGAGGACGCTCCTAAAACTGCGTTCTCAGGACCAAACGGACATTACCAATATAAACGAATGCCAATGGGATGCATAGACTCGCCAAGTACATTCATGGTATTCGCAGAAAACTTGGAACAACACGAGATAAGATTCAAAAGGCTCTTAAAACGGCTAGCCGATGCAAACCTCACAATAGAGCCAAGAAAATGCCAATTCCTTAGAAAAGAAGCGAAAGTGCTCGGTCATATTGTAGGCAACGGCCAGATCAAAACAAATCCGGAAAAAATCGAAGCAGTAAAAAGTTTTCCTAAACCAACAAATGCGAGGAAAATGAAACAATTTCTCGGGTTGGCGGGGTACTATCGACGCTTCATCAAGGATTACGCAAAAATAGCCCAACCTCTCTCAAGGCTTACAAGAAAAACAGCCGAATTTAAATGGGAAGAGGAACAAGAACATGCATTTACAAAACTTAAAAACGCTCTGTGCAGTGAGCCAGTGCTGAGAGCTCCAGACATAAACGAACCCTTTATCGTAACAACCGACGCATCCAACTACGCTATCGGAGCAATTTTAAGCCAAGGAGAGATAGGCAAAGATCACCCTTGTGAATATGCATCCAGATGCTTGAAGGGCAGTGAATTAAGATATCCGACATACGACAAGAGATTATTGGCGATAGTGTACGCCAAGGAGCAATTCAGGCCATATTTGTTCGGTCGTAAATTTACAGTCATAACTGACCATGAACCACTCAAACATTTCCACACGTCAAAGAAGCCGGACTTAAGATTCACAAGATTAAAGGCAGAACTCCGTGGATATGAGTTCGATGTTGTTTATAGGCCGGGGCAAAAAAATAAAGCACCGGATGCTCTTTCTCGCAATCCAGTACTCAAAGAAGGGGAAGAAAACCCAGAACTACCACGCCGGGAGCTATACGAGCTTGCGGAAAAACAGGAAAGGGACAATCACGAAGACATAAATGCACCACCGGCACGAATATACAAAATGCGTACAAAGAGACAGAGAAATCTAATACGAAAGAACAGGAAAGTAAAAATCGAAACGTCTGACTCAGACGAGTCAGACGAGAAGGCAATTAAAAAGAAGCCCAGAAAACTTAGAGAAAGCGAACAGGTATCAAGTATCAACAACTACAGTAGTACAGACACAGGTTAAAAACGGGAAAGGACGGAAAAACTAAAAGATAAGGCAGATAAAAACACCCTAACAGCGGGAAACGATGAAGAAAAAATTCTGTCACAAGGACCAGTGGACGATAAACTGGCGTACATGTGCAAAGAAAAAAATATGGAAAAAGGGGTTAAAACAACGAGCACACCATTTATCAATAAGGGTGTAACAGAGAAAACACAACACAGAACCCGTAAACGACCGTTAGATACTCTACATAGGAAAATCGCAGATTTTTCTATCACCGCCGAGCAACCGCACAACTCAAAGGAAATTATTATCGCGCATTGTGATACACCGGCAACAACGCAGAGGGATACCGAGCAAGAAAAAAATTGGGGTTACCAACTAGCACGGAATAGCGAGGCAGCAGAAAGAGCGGAGAAAGAGAGAGAGCGGAAAGCTAAGAAAACAATAGGGGAAACAGCAGCAACAAAAACACCTGACAGAGACAAAGAAAGCGAAGAAAAATCGGAAAATAAAGGAGGGGTACACGACCCGAGAGAGAGTAGAGACAAAATTAGGCAGCAAGTAGATGAGCGGGAGACGGAAATGACCGAACAAAGCCGAACGGCACCGAACGAATACGAGAGCCAACAACCACCAGATACACAGGTACCCAACGGCAGAAACGGTAAGGATAATAATAACAAAGGTCAAATTACCAATTTAAGGTCAATATTTAATGAATCAACCAATCGATTCCGAGCAAAGGTCTCAATCGACGTTGAGAAGAAAGACATCAAAGGAAAAGAGGGCATAAGAATCGATGTATGGGTAAGCGATAGCACATTAACCCCAATGAACGAAGAAGAGGATGCAAAGATCCGAGTATCGGGGACCCAATGCGCAGAACCTTACAGACAGCTAATAATGATCGATATCCCTAGAGACGGAAGTTGTCTGTTCTATTGCCTAAAACTTCTATACGGATTGACAGAATCAACAGACGAGCTCAGAAAAATTCTACGTGGGTCAGAATGGATAAATAAATGTAAGGACCCAAAAGGAACCAAACAAATATTAAACAGCAGCCATGAATTCGGCGACGGAGAATGTGCTTTTATATTTTCACAAGAATATGAAGCAAACATATGTATGCACCTACAAGTATCACCCGATAAGATAGTATACCAACAATTCATGGGGGGGAAAGACGAAGGATTTAAACACATGCATCTCAGAAACCAACACTATCAAACCCTCGTAGAAGGAACTACCGGCGATCACTCACCCAAATATAATAATGAGAATCAAAACGACGATTCCGATACTCAGGAACCTCGAGATAAAATAGAGGGAAATTTTGAAGAAGATAGCAACGACCACGCCGTAAACGAACAAGACGAAGAGAACGATGAAAAGGGTGTATGGGATACAGAGAGCGAGGAAAAGAGTGAGAGGGAGCAAGAAGGAGTGTGGGAGCCCAACGAAACGCGCACAAGGCCCCCACCTGAACCACCACCCCCACCAGACCTTAAAGCGACTGTGAGCCATTAACTAAAGAGAATACAACGACGATAGTTATAACAATATCAATAATTTTAATAATAATAATAATAGTAATATAATAATTATAATAATGTCAGAAGCAATACTGAATATAAGAGTAATAAAGATAGTATACCGATATAGTATATTGTATAGGAAGACAGGATACACAGAAATGTACATGTATAAATATATATAGGGAAAAGCGTTGCTTTTCATTTATTCGCGGCCCTCGGACGAGCCGCGAGAGAAAGCAACAAATTATATAAAGAGAAAATATACAATAACTAATAACTATGTAACCAACGGACATTCAGACAATTAACACCCCCTTATCTAAAGGAATAATATTGATAAAATAAAAAAAAAATAAAAAAAAAAAAATAAAAAAAAATAAAAACTTTTTCTCGTTATGACCTTCGGATGCACGCGCAAAATAAAGGCAAAGGAAAAAAAAATTAAGAAAGAGAAGAGTATACTTACGTGAAATTTTTTTGCTGTACAACATCCAAATTACAGAAAAATGAGTAATAGGATAAAAGATAGAGTTATTGTATTTTGCAACCCTTAAAAAGAACAGGCATTGTCAAAAAAAAAACCAATATGAAATATTGTTTATAATTAGAATATTATATGTTTATACTCGAAACCATAGAAAAAATATAATAAGAATAATAATGAATAGGTAAATAATGTTAATTATCATTGTTTTCTATAAGAAAAAAAACAATCAAAAGTAAAACATTAATATTAATACAACAAAAAAAAAGGGATTTAATAACAAAATAATTACAAGTACAATTACGATTACATGTGACGCACTTCAGACAGTGTTATTAGTAGATTTTAAAGGACGTGAGACATGCAAAGTTTTAACAAAAAAAAAAAGAGTCTTATTTTCAAATTGTTTTGATTTTAATTATTAAGAAGTACATCTGCAATTGAAAAATTTATACCAATTGCGCACTCAGCTATAATCCGTCAAGTACTCTATTCATAGCCAATCCTGAGATTCCTTACCTACTATAAAAATCAACGGTTATCAGGGATGACAACAACTACTGAAAATTCTGGAGATTCGGTTACATAACAAGACTAAAATAAAACTGAACAAGGGAAATAGTCACACACATTTAGTTGGAAGCCAGATAAGATAAGATTTCCACCACTGTATAAGGGATCAAAATCACAATTAAATCTGAAACAGCATTTCACCATAACAATAACAGTGGCATCTACATGCATGGTCATACAACATAGCAGAGCCTACAGGGGATAGTTCTCAACAAAATAACAAAAAAAAACATATACATACATTACATATGTATATACATACGTGTTACATGGGAAAAACCCTATAATACAAGTCATCAGTCTCTTAAACGAAGCCAGAACATTCTAAGCGGACACCTGTGATGAAAATTCCTTAAAACCCACAGTAAACATAAAACATTAATTGCCAGAACAATGGAGCAACCCTGCTACAGAAGCACTACACAATACTATAAGTGAATTCTAGTACTACCAGGGCAGAAGAGACACACACCAGAGAAAAAAAAAACAACTCAATTATGACAACGTAAAGGAAAGTCAAAAACCCTCGTATTGTCTGACCCAGATACATGTATCCAGAAAAAAAAAAAAAATCAAACATTCGCGAATCATACAGAAATGAAAAAAAAACCAACAAATTACCGCCAAAATACCAACTAATTTACTATAAATTTCCCTTATAACAACGTACATGGTCACCAAACAAAGAAAGAAACATACATGTATTATAGCTGAGAAATATTTTAAATTGACATCGGACCAAAAAAAAAAAAAAAAAACACATTTCATATATGATTAAATCGCGTGTGCAATTAACACATCCTTAAGAGTCCACTAATGTAAGCGAAAGAAAAAAAAAAAAAAAAAAAAAAAATTGTTATATTTAATAAAAAAAAATTTAGAATAAGCATTTTGTACACAAAAAACATAAAAATAAGAATTTAACATGAGGCCAGAAAAATATAATGTGTAAAAGGGGTGCAAAACAAGTAAGTACCTAATAGAAAAATCTATTAGCATATAATAAGTGATAAACAAATCGTTTTTATCCTGTTACGTTAGGTGCAAAGATTCAGCATACTGACTCAGCTTGCCTTTTCTTTCTTATAGCAATAGTCAAATTTAAGTGCCATTCCCACGGGGGGCCCCACTATTTACTTGTTATAGAATGATTTCAGGTAACAAGCGAAAGAACACCAGTCAGAGAGCCAACGAAACGTCACTGGACGATAGTTTGGTATTGAAACCAGCAATAATTTTACAGTAAGGTATCAAGACAAACCTAAGTGGCATACTGATGCAAGGGCAATAATTGTCCAAGCAACCAAAACAAAGAAAAAAATGTTTTAATAATAAAATTAATGAACGCAGTAAGACCTTGACCCTCGACATCCTTGACACAAAAAAAACATATATATATATATATATATATATATATATATATATATATATATATATATATATATATATATAAACTGACAATTACATTGATTTTTATCCAATGCGAGAATAAACTGTTAATAATAATAACCCTGTATAATGCATATGTACATAAATAATAAGCAAGAAAACTGTAATTAAGTGATTATATAATATAATTAACTAAGCGAATTCTAAGATAAATTTTTTGTACAAGGTAAGCGTGCAAACAAGAAACAAAAAAATGTATACACATAAAATACAGCGAATTAAACCAGTAGAGAGAATAGGGATAGAGCGCTTTAAACCACCCTCTTTCCTCTAACCAGAAAATGCTATACAACACAAACAACAGAACACAGACATACACATCGAAAAGAAAATCGCCGTCGAGGACGTCGGTGTCGCGGCCTCGGACGTGTTACGTACGATAGCATATAGCTATGCGTGCGTGCGCCTCTGCTGGCTTGGGCCTGAAAGGTAGGGGAATAGAGAAGAGAGGTGATAGGAAAGGTAGAGAGAAGGGACAGGGAGATTAGCTAGAGACGCGAGAGGGTAAGGACGAAGTCCGCGAAACGATAATACATGCACAACTTCCCTCAATGATAAGTAATTCTAATAAAGCATAAGTAACAACAAGTCACGCTTCTATTTATTCCCGCACCGAGAATCCCACGTAACACTTATCTCTTTATATAGCAACATATTACTCATAATAAATTATTATAATTTCATATATCTAGGCGATTTTTTAAAACGTTGTTACCATTTGTACAAGTAAAATATTTACAACAACATTGATTTAATATTATTGGGGAATACTTGAAAAATTTGCTAGTTTTCTTTGGCACTTAAGTTTAATTTATAGTTTTTGTAAATAAAAAAATTTTAAAAAGTCTTAATCTGCAAAATGTAAAAAAAAGCTCAGGCTTTTCTCTTGCAATGTACTTGGCATTAAAATTTATTGTTATTTAGACGCCTAAAAATAATAAATTTGTGCTAATTCGTTACATAAAACATAAAAACAATCTCAAGGTTGTTTAAGTAAAAAATTTGGTAGAAAATCTTCGATGTTGTAATTTAGGTTGATTAAAATAAAAATTATAAAAAAACTAACCTGTAATTGAAAAAACTGATAAACCAGTGAGATGACGGAAATCAAAGTAAGTTATCTTAGTCAAAACGCCATCTTACAACCCTTACTTAAAATATAACCAAACTATAAGCATTGTTTTGCATTTTTGGAAAATTCCAACAGGTCATCATGCACAATATAGTTTTAGTAATAAAATAAGGTATTAGTGTTGAAACTATCTTTAAAGAGTCAAATACGTTTGTTCGAATTAAACGATAACGAAATTTTAATGGTAATCTGTCTTGATTTCTCCAAAAAGAAAAAGATTGATTTGGTTTTGAAGTGTTAACTACTTGCGAATGTTATGAATTCATGTAGTTAGTTTTTCTGCTTTAGACTTCAGAATTTGACTTAAGCAAGGAAATAACGAATTTATAAATGGGACAATGAATGCAAAATTAGTGCCATGTCATGGCAATGTCTAATTAACTGTAAGCGAAGAGACGGTGCGTCATGCTTACAAAGCTTTATATAAAAGACATTAGCATCAAAAAATATAATTTCCTAACAAACAAGCAAAATTAAATAATAAAATGGCTGCAATGAATTTTCTGAACATGTCATAATATTTTTTCGATAATATACATCAAAATATTTTCAAGAGATGAACATGTGATAGCAAAGAAAAACAAAATACTGTTAGGACAATGCAAGAACAACAATTATTTATCTGTGTCACACCGTTAACATAAGACCTTTTCTGACATTAAAGTTTGACTACACCGTTTGATTATTATCTATAATTATAATTGGTCATTATTCCAAACAAAGTTTATGGTATAATAAGCTGTTACTTTTTTAACAGCGATTTAAAAAATTCTATAAATAGATTATAATCAAAGTATAAGTAAATTTCAATGTTATTTGTACTTGTTAACTCGTATCTCTACGTAAATAAGCTACAACTGGTTGAAGGAATTACCAGTATTTGTTTTAAGACTTAGCGCATAACTGACTATTTTTTCAACTGTCAAGAAAAAAACATCTTTAAACAAATACATGGTATTTTATTATTTTTAATATTATTTTTAGACTGTATTTCTTTCATACCAAAATAATAATGCCCTTTTTAGTAAAGTTAATTTAATGAAATTTAGGAAAGAAATCGAAATCTCAAAAAACAAGTCAAATGTTGTAAGACAATTAAACAAATATTGATTTGTTTAGTAAGAGCCGCCAACTCGCACCCTATACGTATTAATAACTAGCAGCCCCCCGTCTCGGCTTCGCCCGAGACTTACTAAATAAAACACTGTAGTGTGTTGACACGTAATGTAAAACATTTTCAGTTAGAAATTTTACACATATTCCTGAGACATCTCAGAACAAGAATCTTCTTATTAAAAACACATTTTTTCGAAATCCATATAGTTTATTTGGTCAAATAATAAGGTGTAAAAATTCAAAAAAAATATTATGCTGAAAAGTACCGTGCGTTCTTTATGCCATAAAATAATCAGTGGCCATAAGAAGCCGTTGATTTACAGTTTCTCCCGTGTAATTCACGAAACCGGCTAATTTTTCAAAGCTGTTAAGATTTTAAACCCCCAAAAAATTTATATTAAAAAAAAATTTTTTTTCTTATTTCTCACAACTTTATTACCAGAGCAACAAAGTCCTGGACCTTAAACCCTACATTTATATTGCCACAAAAACACAAATACATTTTCTACTGATCAAAAAATCTGAAGTAGGATCTTTAAAGATTTCAGAGATTGCTATGAGGGTACAATGAAAAGCTGATCTCTCACGTAATAGACTCTTTAGTTGTCGATTTTGACGCTGCTGTTTCAATCTCGATAAATTTTCTGCGTCAGTTTCTTGACGCCTAAGTAAAATTGTATTTATTAGATACACTCGAAGTTTTTCTTCCGATTCACCCTCTTGCGACTTTTGGCATGCTTAAAATTTGTGTGACCCCTAAAGTGTGTTTTCTGTCAACTTTGTTAAGTTCTAATAAATTTGTCGGCAAAGTAGTTCGACGTCCGATGGCCCTAAAAAAGACCAGTGAGCTTTTTAAGTAAACTCTTTTTTGACTGCAGTTAACAGCAATTGTGACTGCCTGGATACCTCAGGGTAATCTTCTCTGGCTTGCTATTAAAGACCCAGACTGATTGGGATAAAAATTACAAAGTCCGAAGCTTTGGGGCTAGTCGTAGTGCTTTTTTCCAACGTCTAGCGGTATAACGTCGAAGACGTTGGTGTCTAAAGCTCCTTTTTTATTTACAGATTCAGTTGTTTTAGTAATCTTAGATGGGGAGATTGGTTAGTGATACTTGTCCAGTGAAGGCTGTCCCGTTAGCTCAAGTTTCTTTTCCTTCATAGCTGTTATAGGTTTGCCCAGCGCAGACCTTGGAGAGGATTAGTGATTCCTAGTTGAATTCTTAGAGTCGAGAGGATAGTATAGGGTCGTCGGTCACCAGGTTTTCCAGCCTTGTAAAGAACAACTCCGTAGGTGACGTTGTGCGTCTGCTAGTGAATGGCTGACTTGGTTTAATAGAGCCCGTCTTTAGTTAATATAGTTTTTTAGTCGACGAATCGCTTCTGGAAATGGTAGTAAAAATGTATTTGTTGGCAAGGTAGTTTACACTTAATTGGATCCTAAAAAGAACCGATGAAATTGATGGTTAAGTAGGGAACGTAAATACTTATAATGGCCCTAAAAAGGGCCAGTGATGAAACTTCCAGGCTTTTCTTTAATATTATTCCCGATGATGAAGAGCTGGCTACGGGTTGCTGGATTCTTACCCTGGCAGTCTCGATGTACGGACATTGTGATGGAGGGAGATACGCTGCTGACTAAAGATTATCTCGTCTTGGGTCATTCCCTGGATAACCAACCGCTCATCATTAGACGGAAACATGTAGATAAGTGCGTTGGGGACGCGACGACCAAGAAAGTAGCCGTTGTGGATACCCGTGCCCTTCAGAGCTGTTTTCCCTTGATTATATTTGTAGCCACAAATTCTCTAACTGCACCATGTGGGATGGTGGGACTGCTACACAACTCTGAAGAGTTGGTGCAGATTGTGCTCTGGCTAGATATGTCTCCTGGTATTGTGGCAGAGACGGCATCGGTAGGAAGTAATTTTTTTTTTTTTATCGCATTCGTCGAGATTTAGGGTAAATGGACACCTAGGTCCCTTACCCCTTAGAGAAGAGTGTCGTCCGTAACTGAGATACCCAGCTGCAAGACTGTCATTAGCATTCTCTATACAGCTCGTCGAACTGTTAAAGCTTGACTACATCACTATCGAGACGCTTCTGCCTATTATAACCCCACTTATTCAATTATGTAACAGTACTCATTACTTGATAATAATTTATGTGTATATCAAATTAAAAGTTGATCGTTTATTTTTCCCTACCGTTTACCTTTGCTAGCGTGTAGTGAAATAAAAACAAGGTGTTTTCTTTTATTTCTCAAGTGCGACCTTGTACAGGATAAACTACTGTGTAGTGTAGATTGTATATGATATACGAATCGAAAATTTAATAACAAGGGAAAGTTGAAGACGGTAGTGTTTACATTTAGTTAGCAGCGTACCAACACCAATATATTATGTTGTAAAGAATTTGTTCGGGATAATCCCTACAGTAGCTTAATAATTTCAAGCTACTTGTAAATACACAGTATAACATCAACCCATACAAGCGATATAATAAGACCTTATCGTGTATACTCGACTATTCGGCTTTGTTTATTTCGTGACCCCTAGCGTTCTACACACAAAATATGACAGTCTCACTAGAGGATTTGGAGTTCTCCTTCAGCGCAAGCGTAACAGGGGGGGACGAACTTAAAGCGCTGAGCCATGAGACAATAAATAAAGTAATCGAGGACACAATTAAACTATACACGGACGGGGAAATATTCCATTATTTAATATTGCTAGGGTTAAAAAGTAATGGAACCACGCCGGAAGCTAGAGATAGATTACAACGTTTCTTGAGCAGAAAATATATAGGACCAACAGCTGCAACATGGACTAAGGAAATAGATGAAGTCACTCGAGTAGAGAAAAATAGTTCGACTATAGACTTTTCAGACATGGAGTATAGGCCGGGACGCCATGAAACACAATTCAGATACGACGAATCGTCGGAGGCAGACGCAAGTGTCACACGAGAGGATCGAGCCACCACATCGTCACCTGCAAATCAACAATTCCGTGAAGTTGTAAGCGGGCAAGTACGTCGCGATCTTAATAATGTGAGGGAGCAAAGTGACCAATTAAAAATGGAATCGGTAGTACGAGATAAACAAAACGTACCATCCAATACACACGGAGCATTACAACCCTACAAAGGGTCGTATGAGTGGCCCCCACAAGAGATACTTCGGGATCCTACGAGTAGACCGTCACGAGTATTAGCAGCAGGTCTTTTACATAACTTGGGGGCAAATAGAGCTGCCAGAGAAAACATAGGGACTGTAAACAAGGAACAAAGGACAGGTCTAAGGATGGGCGAAAATACATCTATGGCACTCAGTGGTAATAACCGTCAAGCAGCTTTGGCATCGGGGGATAGAGAGGGTAGTGCTGCAAACGACCGTCAGGTAAAGTGATCAGACGGACACCCTACCGACCATAACTATGAAGGCTTGGCATCTCAGGATCACAACATAAGCACACAAATGGGGTACATGGAAGCAAGGCGTAAAACGAATAGCCACACACAACAACACGTACCCCACGATATGTCAAACGCGCCCCGAGCGCACTCAACGGTACACTCGCTGCCCCCGCAAACTCGAACACCCACAGCCCAAACGCAAAATGTACCTTTACATTCGTTCCTTAAGTACGCGAGTATGCAGTTACCGACAACTGGCAGCATCAGTCATCCACGTGTAGAGATACAAAGTCATAGCCCAGATAATTTTCCTCACGAACATCGATTTACCACAGGGCCTCAAGATCACTGCAATTCGACCTCAGCTAACCAAGGTGGACAAAGCAGAGGCATTTATGGAGATATTCCCAGCACTAACGCAGGGTATAATCAACATAATTTAACTTTGGCAGGCGTGGGAATATCAGCACAATAGCGCGAATCACAAATTAGGTGCGAAAGGTACACGCTAGATTTGTTGACCCGCTGGAATGTTGAATTTCGCGGACGTGCTAAAGATGATCCTGAGGATTTTTTGACCCGACTATGGGAATGCGTGACGACGTACAACTTGTCACAAGAGGAATTATTAAGGGTGTTACCGGCAGTGTTTGACGCAGAAACAAACAACTGGTTCCGACGGAAAAAATACAACTGGCGCTCTATAGGCGAATTCATAACCGCTTTCCAACTACAATATGGGATATATGATTTACAGGGTAGGGTGAATAAAGAAGCTGAAAGACGCACACAGGCGCCGCATGAGGATATAGCAAGTTACCTATCCAATCTGCGAACCCTATTAGATAAAATTTACCCACCCCTGCCGCTCTACGAACAAATTAATTGGGCATACAGGAATCTTCATCCTCATTATCGCGGTAGAATTTCAAGGGCACAGATAAACAACTTTAACGATTTTTTGCTGTTGGGCAAAAATGTTGAATTAACCCAGCAACAGGATAGAGAACACCGCCCACCCCCGCTACCCGAGGATAGTTTGTTCCCGGCAACATCTTTCATTCCCCGAAAACAGAATACACCAAAGAAGATAGCGGCAGTATCAAGTACCCTCACCCCTAACGTCGAGGATATAAAAACGTCGACGCCAACAACCAATACCCCACTGAGCGGGGAGGATAAGACAGAGAAGCAGCATAAAACTGTGCAACAGCAGCTTGAAGAAATGCTAGCTTCGTTGAAAGGTATGATGCTAGAAATACAAGAGGTAGCTGAACGGCGCCAGAATGCGCAGGCTTCAGCTTTTAAAGAGAAGAAGTCATCTGGCAATAACGCGAAAACCCCTGGTGAAAATACTACTACAGATAACAGGGACCGATCGTGCTTCATTTGCCGAAATGTGGGACACTGGCGTAATGATTGCCCCTACCGAGAATATTGTATCAAATGCGGCAAGATAGGGGACAAGCGCTACAAGTGCCCCAAATGTAACACGGAAAGGACGGGAAACGCCAGAGGAGGGGGTCAGTAGGAGTCGGAGCCGCCCCACCGGAACAATACGCGACTCCAAATGAACCAGAAATAGTAGTAATTAAGGCAGCTAACCATACAGACCAACAGGAGACTCCGAAAATTTCTTGAGCAATAGGACTTGCGGTACTGACATTTATGATATGGCTAGTAGGGAAACTAGGCGATGTACAGAGGTGTAGTAATCGGCAGGTTTATTGACTGGGAGAATTTTTCCAAATGGCTCTGTTGGGTTT
Organism: Copidosoma floridanum; assembly: GCF_036245765.1. Classification (NCBI taxonomy): domain Eukaryota; kingdom Metazoa; phylum Arthropoda; class Insecta; order Hymenoptera; family Encyrtidae; genus Copidosoma; species Copidosoma floridanum. The sequence continues at coordinate 2,825,468 of NW_028321901.1, forward strand.
CATGAGTTACGAGGCCAAAGTTATAACAACGATAATATACTGGACAAACGAAGCGATGAATAGAATCAGTTTCATAGCCAACAGTATGTACAAATGGGGCCAAGGAAGTTGGGAGTTTAAAAACACCCATCTCCGAAGCAAAGGACGGAAGGAGCGGCAATGGCCGAGCTTCCTATCGTCAACTGTAGATGAGGTGTCAGCCACGAGTCGAGAACTTGGGTGGGGGACATATGGAACTGAAAGGGCGATAGAAGTTTTGGCACTTGCTGAGGACCTTCGTTACTATTTACCGCTTGATGTCGCAGGTATTAAAATGCACGCCCTCGTGGATAGTGGCGCAGTGCACTGTTACCTGGGAAAAGGAATCACTAGGCAAGTGAGGAATTTTCAACCCTGTCGTGCAACAATTTCTGTTGCAAACGGCAAAGTACTGGCTGTTCAAGGCACTGTAAGCGTTCCGTTAACCATCGGGCGAACTACCGAGACGTTAACGTTGGGGTTAGTGGACGAATTAGAGTACGAAGCCATTTTTGGGATAGATTTCCTACGAACTTTCAAAGTTACCATCGATTATGGTAAGGATGTATGGCGTACCCCCACAAGTCCCTGGCAAGAATTTAAGGGTAAAGATGGTGATCAAATACGTTTAGCAGCGATTGCTGCTGCGGGGAGATTGGTAACGATGACCTCTACTGAGGAGCACGAGCTAGAGAAAATCCTAGATGAATTGATAATCCCTCGACCAGACAAGCTCGGCATAACTATCGTAGCTAAACATAGCATTGACGTACAAGGTCACCCCCTAATTAAACAACGTCCCCGACGGTATGCGCCTAAAGTCCTGCAGATTGCGTACGATGAGATAGACCATTTGTTGCATGAAAATATCATCGAGGAATCGGAAAGCGCGTGGTGCAGCTGTCCGCTTTTGGTGCCAAAAGCCAACGGAAAGTTTCGGTTTTGTATAGATTACCGGAAACTTAATGAAATTACGCGACAAAACGCGTACCCCATGCGACTTATGGATGATATTCTGGACAAATTGCGCCGGGCGAGGTATATATCAAAAATCGACCTCAGTGAGGCCTATCATCAAATCCTCTTAGATGAGAACAGCAAGGAATACACAGCCTTTGCTGTACCCGGTAGAGGGTTATATCAATACGTGTGCATGCCCTATGGACTGACCAACGCCCCAGCTACATTCCAGACCATCATGGACCAAATTATTAAACCGGAGTGGGAACCATACGTATACACATACATGGACGACATTATCATCGTCACAGAAACGTTTAAAGAGCACGTAAAGTGGCTGAGAATTGTTTTAAAGGCATTAAGGGAGGCGAATCTCGTGATTAACCGAGAAAAATCAGAATTCGGGTGTGGAGAAGTTAAGTACCTTGGATACGTGGTGGACGGGAAGGGACTTAGGACAGATGTTGACAAAGTCCGGCCAATCTTAGAATATCCCGCACCTACCAACCTCAAACAACTTAAGAGATTTATAGGAATGATTGGATGGTATTCCAGGTTTATCCCCGATCTCGCCGTGAAGAAATTGCCCTTAACGAAGCTAATGTCCAAAGACATGAAATGGCAATGGGCTGAGGAGCAGCAGTCAGCATTTGAGAGCCTCAAACAAGCTCTAACCGAAGCCCCTGTCCTATCAAGGCCCGACTTTACGCAACCATTCGTCCTACAAACTGACGCCAGTGACTATGCTGTGGCCGCAGTGTTAACCCAAACCCTTGAAAGTGAAGAACACCCGATATGTTATGTCAGCTGCACACTAAGCAAACCGGAACGTAATTACACCGTAACTGAGAAGGAATGTTTGGCTGTGCTGTGGGCTGTAGATCGATTGAGGGGATATTTGCAGGGGGAACGGGTAACAGTAATTACTGACCACAGCAGCCTGTTATGGCTCAATAGATTGAAGGACCCAGTAGGGAGATTGGCTCGATAGAACACTGCGTTGCAGGCATACGACTTGGAGTTTGTCCATAGGAAAGGTAAACTACATCAAGTTCCAGATACCCTATCCCGTGCCCAAGAAAATTTAGTCGCAGTAATTACTCCCGATGCCGAGCAAGTACGCGATGAATAGTTCTTGAAGCGAGTCAAGGGGGTGCAGGCTGCTCCACAGAAATTTGCAAACTAGAAATATGAGAATAGAGCCCTATTCTTCCACAAACCAAACCCTATCGTTAGTTCAACGATGGATGACCTCAACGAATGGAAAATCGTCCTACCAAAGGAACACCGCGTCCAGGCACTATACGATGCCCACGATGCCCCCCAGGCAGGTCACCTAGGAGTGGAGAAGACCTATGCTCGTCTTGCCAACTATTATTATTGGCCAGGTTATTTCCAAGATGTGGTTCAGTATGTCCGGGAATGTCAAGAGTGTCAACAGCAAAAAGTCCTACAGAAAGCTTCTGTCGGATTCATGGGGAAAAGAATCACTGAGCAACCATGGATGGCTATAGCTATGGATATTTCAGGACCAATACCTCCATCAAAGAATGGGCACCGATATATCTTGATCATCCAGGACCTATTTACGAAATATGTAGAGTTAAAAGCACTCCGGAAGGCAGACGGAAAAAGCATCAGGAAAGCGGTAGAGGAGCTAGTATTGAACAGGTGGGGAAAACCGAAATACATCTTAACAGATAACGGCACCGAATTTGTCAACCGGGAACTGAAAGGAATGTGTAAAAATTATGGCATTGAACACTCAACCATCCCACCATACCACGCACAGGTCAACCCGGCAGAGCGTGTCATTCGCACCTTGAACCCGATGATAAACTCGTTTTTGGATAAGGATCACTGGCTGTGGGATATACACCTACAAGAGTTTGCATTTGCAATGAACACGATGGAGCAAGCGTCCACGAAACTCACCCCGGCGTTCCTGAACTTTGGCCGAAATCCTCCACCTGTAGCCCTTCCGAAACGCGACACACCAACTGCACCATTAGACCTAACAAATACCTCCTTATGGGCCGATAGGGTAAGCCACTTAGAAATGATTAGGGATTTGGTAGGGAAGCACCTTGAGTTAGCGCGAGAGAAGCAGGCGAAATATTATAATCGGGGGCGAAGGGCAGAATCATTCGCATTGGGGGACAGTGTGATGCGGAGAAATCACGTACTATCCTCAGGGACCCAGGGATTTGCCGCGAAACTCGCACCCAAATTTGTGGGTCCCTGTATAGTAACTCAGTTGCTCTCGGACGTAGTAGTGGAAGTGAGGGACACCGCGACAGGAAAAGTAGTAAAAACTCATATTAATGACCTCAAGCGGTACACACCCCCACGCCATTCATTGGACAATGAATCTGAAGTGAGCTATATCCCTACAGACCCCAATCATGAGAGGACAACGAATCCGGCGCCAACCAACTGGACGCAAGGCATGGGCAGACGCATCGAGGCGAGGACGGGATCCGCGGCTCGACGACCTGTACCGCGAGCCAAGTGGAGAGGAGCTGAGGCAACCAGGCAGAGTCATTCCCCAAACACGATTGGTCATCCAATCAGGGCCACCTACGGAGAGGGGACCACAGCCCAGGGCACCAATCCCGACCGACGGCCAGTTACCAGATCCCAGAGCCAAGGGGCCACCCACACCAAGGGAGGCAGATGTGGTTCCTCCCCCCCCCCAGGGTATGACTTGCCACCACCGATCCCGACTCCAGCGCCCACCAGAATCACTGCACGCCAGATCCGCCCCGACCCGGAAATGGTAGGCAGACTGAATGCTGAAGCAGCTCTTGGAGATTTCCAACACCCCGGCGGAGGGACCTCGGCCAGTAGAGGACATGGAGACGATCCAGTCGGTGCTCAGGCAGATCCACCTAGCACAACGAGGATACGTGCCCCTGACAGCATCAGCGCCGGCCTGCCCACCCCGACGAGCAGTACCGCCATCCCTGCAGGTGATTCCGGAAACGGCAAGGATTCCACGACTCATGGACATGCGGGTAACTTGGCCAAGAGGAATGCCTGGACCCCCACCGTTCACCCCAGAAGCAGACCTCCTGGGAGAGGAGACGGTGCCGACTCCGAAGGCCATATCTGTTCTGAATCTGGGATGTTGGAATTGCGGAAACCTGGGGCATCGTTACGCACAGTGTACGACGCGCGACCCAGCGAAAAAGTTTTGCCACAAATGTGGAAAAAAAGAGGTGAGCATCACAAACTGTCCACATTGTCATGACCTCTGGGCAGCAGAAAGGCGAGCCTATTTGGCAAGGCAGGCAGGCACCAACATGCCATGCTGCGGAGCGTACAACGATTACCCCTACAGAAAATATTGATTATCCCTACAGAGAATTTTTTTTTCTTTCTTATTTTTTTTGCTTTTGATTCCCAATCCCAAATGGAGGATTTATTTTATATTACTTCTACGAATTGCTATCATTTTTAATATTAGTATTATTCTGTATTTTTTTTTGAATAGAGTCCTTTAACCTGAAAATAAAGGCTTCACAATTTATTTATCCACACGGAAGTAAATGAACGAACAATAAAACTTTATTTTATGTAAATTTTAATATTATTTTTTAAGCGCACTGAGTAGCACGGTATCACGCAACGAATTTATGTCTAATTATTTTGATTGGAACAGACAGCGGCATACAACATTGGCTTTCTTACCTAGTATAACAAGAAATCTTTCTGTTCCCTTACGTTTGCCTACCTGTTTCTTTACTTTCCTGCCACTGCCAGTTGAAAATTTTTTTGTTTTGTTTTTGTTTTCCTCTCTTTCCCCGTTTTTTATGTTACCAGCCAAGGTATTGGCTGAGTTTGGGCACGGGGAGGTACCGAAGGGCAGGTAAGTGAAATTGTAAAGTGCGAACAGCACTGGAGCACTGACGGTGGGAGCAGGAAAGAGCCCTTACGGCTCTGTCCAATCAAAAAGGACGAAGTCATTTTTTTTTTGAGTTATGGATATAAAAAAAGTAAAGTTTTTATTAATTTAATTTTTGTGACACATCTACATGATGAGATGAACAGATAATCCTGCCCCACTGGATAGGCACGTAGTTTTTTTGTTGATTATAATATCGCGCAATTTTCACTGCATTCTTAATTTCCTATTTCAAAAAAAAAAGTTTTTTTTGTTGTTTGATTTATAATTTGGTTGAGTTAAGGCACTGTTATCTATTGCTGCAGTCAGTTTCTTTTATTTGTTTTTATATCCGACACCCAGGAATATATCGATACTGGTTGTCGTAAACTACTTTTAAGTTTAATTGTAAGCACAGGCGAGTGCACCTGCACCATGCCATCCGACAGTAGGGAATGCTAATAACTAGTGTTTACACTGACACCACACACATTACCGTGACAGTACACCGCTCGTTACACCAACAAGGCCGTTAATTTAGGCCGACCAGTATTTCCTGCTGAATCCTGAAGAAGTAGACGATCTGCTACACTGTACGCAAACAAATACTCTACGTCATCCTACACATCCGTCCGGATAGGGCATTTAGCTAGATTCGAACGCACACCTTATAGGACATAAAAATCAGGGTGAAACCAGGGTTTGCGAAGGGGGATTTTTGACGTGACGAGTCACCGTCACAGTCAGAATACCGGTTTTGTGATAGCAGACAGGAGGAGAGGCGGTACAGTGCGCACTACCCCTACCTTATCCCAAACCCATACATAGGTATCCATCCCTACTATGGGCAACACAACCGATTCCCGACTGTGGGTAACACCTGGTGTGTGTGTGTGTGTAACAACGCAACACACACCTGTGTAAGTGGCTGAGGTGCCAAGGCAGCACGGATCAGCGGGCCGGGAGGAGAGACACTCTCTATCTTGTCTGCTCACTGTAGAGTCGTACTCTGATATACGTCGGTTGAGTTTTGCGTAAGCTAGTGAGGCGAGCTTGGTATCAGGCGACAACAGAAGACGCAACCACGGCTACCTGTTGCTGACCCGACCGGTTGCAGGCGTATACACGCGGCTTCTGCTAGGACTCGTGCCATCCGAGTGCTGATACCTGCCAGACGGATCTCCCAGTGCCCGTGGTCAAGTTGCGGTGTACCTCGCCATAGGAGTGTTAACGGTAGGCCTGTGTCCCTTAATCCTGTCCCTACCGTAAGAGCACTGTGCCGAACAGCAACTGCCGGACCCACAGGGCCGAGTTGTTAGTTGATAGGTCTTGTCGGATGGCTGGACGTTGACATTCTTTTGTATGTCATACATAGTCATTGTCAGAATAAACGAATTATCTTTGGATATAAATAGATGTGTTTTCCTTAATTGTAGGTGTTTGAATACCAGCTATCTACCTATCCTACTGGCCCTTAAGGATAATTATTAATAAATATTAGATGTACAGCGTCTTGCTGCTGACTGCAAGGCGAGCAAGACTCGACACATCACAATATATATATACATATATATATATACCTAGTCGATGCGACCGATCACTTATGGGGCTGATTTTCCGCCACGGGTGGTCAGATTGTCAAGTGTTTGTACTGTGGTGGGAGTATACTACTATACATAATGATTCTGCGCACCATCGTGGTCGCAACTTTCGACAATCAATCAGTCAGTGGCACAGGTACTTACAAGCTGTGTTGCTTGCAAGTTACACTGAGGATATTTGTAGACGACATTCTTGTGAGAGTAATATCCTCTTATTTATGGTAGCATCGAGGAGCCATAGTTTTTTCTGTGCATATGTGATTAAAATTGCTCATAATTTCAAACAACGTCTATGTTAAAATAAAACTACGAGAATGAAAATAGTATACATATGTTATTATTAGAGTTTAATTCAATTCAAATGTTATTTAGCCTTGTTTACTGGTAAGCTTTCGTATTCAAACTACAACTAAAAAGAAGTATTTGCTGTATTTGTCTCAAGTATAAGTGCTTAATTAACTGTAATAATAACTGCCAAAAGACACATTGTAAATCAAATACGATGTATGTTATCATTTTAAATACAATTTTTAGACTTTATTGCTTTTTGATTAAAATAATAATGCTTTTTATACCAAGACAATTTGATAAAAAAATTTTTAATAAAACAGAAACAATAAAATGAAAATTAATATTGTAAGTCAATGGACAGATTACTGATCTATTAATTTCAACCGCAAATATGCAACCTTCGCAAAAATAGTCACTCAGCGTACAACGCCATCTTAAAACCTTTTATACTTGAGAGACTTCTTTAATTTGGAAACAATTGATAATGGAAGACTATACAATTTGTTTAACAAATTGAAAATAATTCTAAATGATTTATAAAAATGTGATACCAAAATGATTTAGAATACTATACAGCCAGAGCAAACAGGTCAATAATTTAGTAATCTTACACCGCCATCTTGCGACCTTTGCTTACATTGAAGTTTGTCTTAGCACAACGTTGAGTAGTATCTATGATTATGATTGGTCATAATTCTAATCAAAGTCTATGTTAAAATTAATCTACGGGAATAAAAATTGTATAAATGTGTTATTATTATAGTTTAATAAAATTTAAATGCTATGTAGCTATTTTTACTTGTAATTCTCCGTATTTAAGCTACAACTAATAATTGAAACTTGCTGTATTTATCTACAGCTTAAGCGATTAATTTACTAATCTACTAAGTGCTAAAAGAGACATCCTACAACGAAGACCTTATATGTTATCATTTTGAATATAATTTTTAAACTGTATTGCTTTCTAATTTAAATGAAAATGCTTTCGTTATTGATATGAGTTTATTCAAATTCATTAAATGCACCAAAAACTAAAAAAAAAAACAGTTGAATAAAGTTAGTCATTTGTCAAATAAAAGATGTGTTTAATTTTAACTGACAACTCGCAATTTTCGTTGAAATAGTGACTAAGCTAAAAATGACATCTCACAACCTTTGATTCTTGAGAGGTACTAATAGATCAGAATGAACTTAATAGTGGAATACTACACGATTTTCTTTATAAATGAAGAATGATTTAAACTGATACATACAAATGTTATTTATATATTAAAATATCAAAATGACTTAATATACGGTTGGTTTAAAGCATAAAACACAATAAGTTATTAATAGCACACCACCAACTCACGAACTTTGCTGACGATAAAGATTGACTAAGTACACTGTTTAGTAATATTTACGATTGTGAGTGGTCATTATTTCATTATTTCTATCAAAATCTATGTCAAAAAAAGCTGTTACTTTTTAATCTGAGAGACTTCAAGTTGTATAAATGTGTTGTTATCAAAGATTAAGTGAATTAAATTGTTATTCGAACTTGATAACTCGAAAGCCTACGAAATTAAACTACAACTGGTAAAAGAAATTACCAGTGTTTGTCTTCAATCTTAGCGCGTGGATTACTAATTTTTTAACTGATAAAAAAGACATCCTTAAACAAATATAAAAATTTTTTATAATTTTTAATAGAATTTTGAGACAGTATTGCTTTCTTATTGAAATAATAATGCTTTTCTTACTGAAGTTAATTTATTGAAACTTCTTAAAAAAAACAAAATCATTAAAAAAAAAAGAAAAAAATTGTAAGACAATTATAAGATAATTCGTTTATTGAGTCTAAACTGCTAACTCGCCACCTTCGAATAAATGATACTTGGCCAAAAGCGTCTTCTTGAAACAGTTTATCATCAAGAGATAATTTTAATTTAAAAAAAAATTTTAAGTTTCATTCTGTACGATTTTACTTAAAAATAAAAAATTATTTAAACTAATATCTCAAAACGTGTTAAAAATAATTTAAAATACTGTTGGGCCAGAGCAAAAATGTCAATAGTCAATAAATTGCACACCACCATCTTGCGACTTTTGCTGACACTAAAAATGAACTAAGTACACGCTTAGTAACTATATCTATAATGATAATTGGTCATTATTGTAAACAAAGACTATGTTATAAGAAAACAGAAAAAATGAAAGTTTTGTATTTGTGTATTAAACAAAGCTTAACAAAATTCGAATGTTATTTAGTCTTGTTTGCTTGTAGAATTTCGCATTTAAACTACAACAAATAATAAGAATCTAATCGCATTGTTTTGAGTTGAAGTGCATAACTAAGTGTTCTCTTAACTGTAAAAAGTAACATTCTTAAACGAAATTATTGTAGTTTATCATTTTTAACCCAGATTTTCGAGAGTACTGGTTTTTAATTTAAAAAAAATCGCCTTTGTACATAAATTTATGTATTAAGATTTATTAAATACGGAAAGAACTTGAAAAAAATAGATAATGCAAAGCAATTGACAATTATTTAGTATTAACTCCCTACTCGCAACCTTCGTATATAAAGTCACTTATCAAATAACACCATCTCGCAACCTTCGATTCTTGAGAGACTCCTTTGATTTAAAATAAATTGATAATGAAAGACTATACAATTTTCATAACAAAATATAATAATTGAAAATGTTATATAAAAATTTAATAACGAAATCATAGAGAATAATGTGGCGCCAGAGTTAAGGGAACAATAATTTACAACCGCAAACCGCAATCTTGCGACATTTACTTACATTAAGGTTTGACAAAGTCCACCATTTAGTATTATCAATAATTATTATTAAGCTTAGTTCCTAACAAAGTCAATTTCAAAATAAGCTGTAATTTTAGCAGTTTCAAAAACTGCCAGTCTTTGAATTGTATAAATGTTGTACATTTGAAGTTTAAGTAACTTTAAATGTTTTTTGTACTTGATAACTCATATGCCTACGTAATTGAGCTACAACTGAATAAAAAAATTACTAGTACATTACTTTAGACTTTGCGGATAATTGACTGTTTTTTTTACTGCCAAAAAAGACATCCTTAAACAAACACAAGGTATTTTATAATTTTTAATATATTTTTAAAGACTGAATTTCTTTTATATTAAAATAAAAATGCCTTTTTTATAAATGTGATTTATTAAAGTTTGTAGAAGAAAACAAAAACAAAAAAAATAAGTTAAACATTGCAAGACAATTTAAAGATTATTGATTTGTTTAGCTGAAGCCGCCAACTCGCAACCTTCTTATCTTACCAATATATAAAGCAGAAGCGCTAAAACCGTTGTAATCGCTAACCGCGAAAACTACTGAACCGATTTTGTTGAAATTTTGCACACTGATTTATGATACTTCCTAGATGGTTTCAGCATAGTTTTTATCTTAAAAAAATTAATCATAATAGCAATAAATGAGCTCAAAGTTTTGCAAAAATATGCCAGTTTTTCTCTTTAGTTCAGTAAAATCCACTAGGTGGCGTCGACATAAGATCAAAGCTACCTGCAACATGATTAAATAAGTGTGGTTATAATAGGCTGGAGCGTCTCCATAGTGTTGTAGTCAAGTATCGGCAACTCAACGAGCTGCATAGAGAATGCTGATAATATTCTCGCAGCTAGGTATCCCGGTTACGGACGACACTTTTCTCTAAGGGGGAAGGGACCTATTGGTGTCCATTTACCCTGAAACTCGACGAGTGTGATCAAAAAAAAAAAATTAATTCCAACCGATGCCATCTCTGCCACAATACCAGGAGACATATCTAGCCAGTCCACAATCTGGTTCAACTTATCTGAGTTGTGAGGGAGTCCCACCATCCCACCTGGTGCAGTTAGAGAATTTGTGGCTACAAATGTAAGCAAGGGAAAACAGCTCTGAGCTCTGAGGAGCATTGGCAGCCACAACGGCTACCTTCTTGGTCGTCGCGTCCCCAATGCGCTAACCCACATGTTCCCGTCTAACGATGAGCGGTTGGTTATCCGGGGAACGACCCAAGACGAGATAATCTTTAGTCAGCGGCGTACCTCCCTCCATCACAATGTCCGTACATTAAGACTCCCAGGGTAAGAATCCAGCAACCCGTAGCCAGCTCTTCATCATCGGGAATAATATTAAAGAAAAGCCTGGAAGTTTCATCACTGGCCCTTTTTAGGGCCATTATAAGTATTTACGTTCCCTACTTAACCATCCATCAATTTCATCGGTTCTCTTTAGGATCCAATTAAGTGTAAACTAGCTTGCCAACAAATACATTTTTACTACCATTTCCGGAAGCGATTCGTCAACTAAAAGACTATATTAACTAAAGACGGGCTCTATTAAACCAAGTCAGCCATTCACTAGCAGACGCACAACGTCACCTACGGAGTTGTTCTTTACAAGGCTGGAAAACCTGGTGACCGACGACCCTATACTATCCTCTCGACTCTAAGAATTCAACTAGGAATCACTAATCCTCTCCAAGGTCTGCGCTGGGCAAACCTATAACAGCTATGAAGGAAAAGAAACTTGAGCTAACGGGACAGCCTTCACTGGACAAGTATCACTAACCAATCTCCCCATCTAAGATTACTAAAACAACTGAATCTGTAAATAAAAAAGGAGCTTTAGACACCAACGTCTTCGACGTTATACCGCTAGACGTTGGAAAAAAGCACTACGACTAGCCCCAAAGCTTCGGACTTTGTAATTTTTATCCCAATCAGTCTGGGTCTTTAATAGCAAGCCAGAGAAGATTACCCTGAGGTATCCAGGCAGTCACAATTGCTGTTAACTGCAGTCAAGAAAGAGTTTATTTAAGAAGCTCACCGGTCTTTTTAAAGGGCCATCGGACGTCGAACTACTTTGCCGACAAATATATTTGAACTTAACAAAGTTGACAGAAAACACACTTTAGGGGTCACACAAATTTTAAGCATGCCAAAAGTCGCAAGAGGGTGAATCGGAAGAAAAACTTCGAGTGTATCTAATAAATACAATTTTACTTAGGCGTCAAGAAACTGACGCAGAAAATTTATCAAGATTGAAACAGCAGCGTCAAAATCGACAACTAAAGAGTCTATTACGTGAGAGATCAGCTTCTCATTGTACTCTCACAGCAATCTCTGAAATCTTTAAAGATCCTACTTCAGATTTTTTAATGAGTAGAAAATGTATTTGTGTTTTTGTGGCAATAAAAATGTAGGGTTCAAGGTCCAGGACTTGGTTGCTCTGGTAATAAATTTGTGAGATATGAGAAAAAAAATTTTTTTATATAAATTTTTTGGGGGTTTAAAATCTTATTAGGTATAAAAAATAGCCGTTTTCGTGAATTACACGGGAGAAACTGTTAATCAACGGCTTCTTATGGCCACCGATTATTTTATGGCATAAAGAACGCACGGTTCTTTTCAGCATAATAATTTTTCTGAATTTTTACACCTTATTATTTAACCAAATAAACTATATGGATTCCGAAAAAATATGTTTTTAATAAGAAGATTTTTATTCTGAGATGTATCAGGAATATGTGTAAAATGTCTTACTAAAAATGTTTCACATTACATGACAACACACTACGGTGTTTTATTAAGTAAGTCTCGGGCGAAGCCGAGACAAGGGGCTGCTAGTAAATAATACTTAGCCGAAAACACTCTCTCGCGACCTTTTATCATTAAGACATAATTTTGATTTAAATAAAATTTAAGCTTTGATACTGTAATATTTAATTTGAAAATAAGAACTAGTTTAAACTTATATCTTAAAATGTGTTGAAAATGATGGAAAATACTGTTGGGCCAGAGCAAAAAGTTTAATAATTAATATATCGCACACCACCATCTTGCGACTTTTGCTGACATTGAAGATTTACTAAGTACACCGTATAGTAAATATCCATAATTATAACAGCTCATAATTCTTAACAATGTCTATGTAATGATAACTTAGCGGACATAAAAGTTTTGTTTATGTGTAATAAACAGAGTTTAACAAAATTCAAATGTAATTTAATCTTGTTTGCTTGTAGAATTTCGCATTTCAACTACAATAAATAATAAGAATCTACTCGCATTGTCTTAAATTGAAGTGCATAACTAAGTGTTCTCTTAAATGTAAAAAGTAACATCCTTAAACAAAATTATTGTGTTTTATCATTTTTAACCCAGATTTTAAAGTGTACTGGTTTTTAATTTAAAAAAATCGCCTTTATACATAAATTTATTTATTAAGATACATTAAATACGAAAAGAACTTAAAAAAAATAGATAATGCAAAGCAATTGACAGATTATTGATTTATTTAGTATTAACTTCCTACTCGCAACCTTCGTATGTATAGTCACTTATTGAATAATACCATCTCCCAACCTTCGATTCTTGAGAGACTCCTTCGAAAATAAATTAATAATGAAAGACTGTACAATTTTCATAACAAAATATAATTATTCAAAATTTTATATAAAAATGTGATAATAAAATCATTGAGAATGATGTAGCGCCAGAGTTAAGGGAACAATAATTTACTACCGCAAACCGCAATCTTGCGACATTTACTTACATTTAAGTTTGACGATGTTTACCGCTTCGTATTATCAATAATTATCATTAAGCTTAGATCCTAACAAAGTCAACGTTGAAATAAGCTGTAATCTTTACAGTTCCAAAATTTGCGAGTCTTTAAATTGTATAAATGTTGTATATTCGAAGTTTAAGTAACTTTAAATGTTTTCTGTACTTGATAACTCATATGCCTACGTAATTGAGCTACAACTGGATAAAAAAATTACTAGTATATTACTTCAGACTTTGCGGGTAATTGACTGTTTTTTTTACTGCCAAAAAAGACATCCTTAAACAAACACAAGGTATTTTATAATTTTTAGTACATTTTTAAAGACTGAATTTCTTTTACATTAAAATAAAAATGCTTTTTTTATAAATGTGATTCATGTAAATTTGTGGAAAAAAACACAAACAAAAAAAATAAGTTAAACATTGCAAGACAATTGAAAGATTATTGATTTGTTTAGTTTAAGCCGCCAACTCACAACCTTCGTATAAATAATACTTAGCCGAAAACGCCCTCTCGCAACCTTTCAGCATCAAGACATAATTTTGATTCAAAAAAAATTCAAGCTTTGATACTGTACTATTTAATTTAAAAATAAGAAGTTAATTAAACTAATATTTTAAAATGTGCTAAAAATAATTAAAAATACTGTTGGGCCACAGCAAAAAGTTCAATAATTAAATCATCGCACACCACCATCTTGCGACATTTGCTATCGTTAAAAATTAACTCAGTACACCGTTTGGTAAATATCCATAATTATAGCAGCTCATAGTTCTGAACAAAGTTTATGTAATGATAACTTAGCGGACATAAAAGTTTTGTTTATGTGTAATAAACAAAGTTTGACAAAATTTCCATGTAATTCAGTCTTTTTTAATTCTAGGCCTCCGTATTGAAACCACATCTCATTATAGTAATTTTCCGTCTTTGTCTTAAGTAGAAGCGCATAGTTAACTGTTTTCTTAACTGTTCAAAGAATCATCCGTAAACAGAAACATTGTGGTTTGTCATTTTTAACAAAATTTTTAGACAGTACTGGTTTTTAATTAAAATAAAATGGCCTCTATGCTAAGAATAATTTATTAAAATTCATCAAATACAACAAGAACTATGGGAACAAAAAAAGATAATGTAAGGTAATTGACAGATTATTAATTTATTAGGTTTGACCCTCAAGCTTAACTTGCAACCTTCGTATGAATAGTCACTTAGCAAATAACGCCATCTTGCAACCTTCGATCCTCGAGAGACTCTTCTGAGTTAGAAAGAATTAATAAAGACTGTAAGATTTGCTGATTAAATTAAAAATCATTTGAAATGATATATGAAATTGTGAAAACAAAATTATTTGGAATACTGTATGGCTAGACTAAAGGGAACAATAATTTATAAAATGCTGACTGACATCTTGTGACCTTTGCTTTTATTGAAGTTCAACTTAGTACACCGTTCAGTTATTTTTACTAACTAAAATTGGTCATAAATCTATACAGAGTCTATGTTAAACGGAGCAGGTACTTTTTTGAACTGCGAGACTGTAAATTCTACAAACGGCATATACTCAAAATTTAACAATATTTAAATGTCATTTAATGTTGTTTACTTGTTTGCCTTCGTATTAAACATTAACTAATAATGAGAATTTGCTGTCTTTATAGTAAGTTGAAGTGAATGATTAACTGTTTTCTTATCTGTAAGAAAAAGTCCTTAAACAAAAACACTGTCATTTATAATTTTTAACACAAATTTTAGACTGTAGAGATTTTGAATTAAAAATAAAATTGCCTTCATACTAAGATTCACTTGTTTTAATTTCTTAAATACAACAAAAACTATAAGAACAAAAAAATAAAGTGAGTCAATTGACAGATTATTGATGTTATCAGTATTGACCTCCTACTCGGAACATTCATATGTATAGTCGCTTAGCAAGTAACGGCAACTCGCAACCTTTGATACTTTGAAGACCCTTTTGATTTAGAAAAAATTAATATTAGAAGACTATACGATTAAATAAATAAATTAAAAATAGTTTAAAATGATGTATAAAAATGTGATAACAAATTTATGTAGAATGCTTTAGGGCCAGAGTAGAGAGAACAAAATTTTATAACCGCGACCTTTGCTTGCACTGATGTTTGACTAAGTCCAACGTTCAGTATTATCTATAAATATTATTTGGCTTGATTGCTAACAAATTTAATGTTGAAATAAGCTGTTACTTTTTAAACTGCGAGACTTTAAATTGTATACATGTCATGTTGTATATTCGAAGTATAAGTAACTCTAAACAATGTTTGAACTTTTTAACTCGTGATTCTACGTAACTAAGCTACAACTAGTTAAAGAAATTACAAGTATTCTTCTTTAAACTAAATGCATGATTGAATGTTCTTTCAACTGACAAAAAAGACATCCTTAAACAATCACAAGGCATTTTATAATTTTCAATATATTATTAAAGACTAAATTTCTCTTATAATAAAATAATAATGCCCTTTTTAATAAAATTGATTTATTAACATTTGTGAAAGAAGACAAAATTTAAAAAAATGAAATAACTATTATGAGACAATTATAAAATTATCAACTTGTTTAGTTTGATCCGCCACTTCGCAACCTTTGTGTAAATAATACTTAGACGAAATCGCTCGTTCGCAACCTTAAATTATAGAGACATAATTTAAATTTGAGGAAAAAATTCAACTTTGATACCGTACTATTTACTTGAGGAATAAAAAATAATTTAAACTAATATCTTAAAATGTTTTGAAAATGTTTGGTAATACTGTTGGGCCAGAGCAGAATGGTCAATAATCAATTTATCACACACCACCATCTTGCGACTTTTGCTGACATTGAAAATTAACTAAGTACATCGTTTAGTAAATCTCTATAATTTTAACTGGTCATGATTCTAAACAAATTCTATGGTATAGTAAACTTGGGGAAATGAATTTTTTGTCCATGTGCGTTCAACAAAGTTTAACAATATTCAAATGTTTTTTAGTCTTGTTTGCTTTTAGGCCTACGTATTTAATCTACACCTAATAATACGTAATTGTTTTCTGTTTTTTGAGTTAAAGTTTATAATTAACAGTTATTTTAAATGTTATAAAAATTAACCTCAAACAAAAAAAATGTTGTTTATCATTATAAATACAATTTTAAAGCCTCATAGCTTTTTAATTTGTATTATATAGCCTTTATTACTGAAATAGATTTATGAAAAATTTGTTCAATCAAACAAACAAATTAAAATATAAATAACTATACTAGGATAATTGACAATCTCCTGAACTGTTTAGATTATATCACAAACTTACAACCTTCGTATGAATAGTCGCTTAGCTGAAAACGCTATCTCGCCACCTTTGATACTTGAGAGATACTTTTAATTTAGAGAAAAAATCTATAGTGGAAGTCTATACAATAAGCTTTCCAAAATAAAAACATTTATAACTTATATACAAAAATGTAATAGTATAATAATTTAAAATCTGTTTGGGTCAGATCGAATGGGGCAATAATTTATTAACTGCACACCGCCATGGCGCGCCATCTTGCGCCTTTTGCTTACATTGAAGTTCGACTAAGTACACCGTTTAGTTATTTTCAATAATTATAATTGGTTTTAAATCCATACAAAGTCTATATTAAAATAAGCAGGTACTTTTTAAACAGCAAAACTTTTAATTATGTAAACGTGTCGTACTCGAAGTTTAACAAAATTCCAATGCAATTAAGTCTTGTTTGCTTCTAGGCCTCCGTATTCAAACTACATAAAATAATAGTAATTTGCTATCTTTGTCTTCAGTTAACATGCATAATTAACGGTTTTTTAACTGTTAAAAAAAACATCCTTAATCAAAAAAATTCCGGTTTGTCATTTTTAACACAATTTTATGACAGTACTGTTTCTAATTTAAAATAAAAGTGCCTTGATGCTGAGAATCATTTATTTAAATTTATTAAATATAACAAGAACTATAAAAAAAAAGATAGTGTACAGCAATTGACAGGTTACTAATTTATTTAGTTTTAACCCCCAACTCACAACCTTCGTATAAATAGTCACTTAGCAAATAACGCCACCTCGCAACCTTCGAAACCTGAGAGACTCATTTGGTTTAGAAAAAATTGAGAATGGAAGACTATACAATTTGTTTATGAAATTAAAAATATTGTTGACTATAATACTAAAATGTTATAGCAAAATAATTTAAAAACCTCTAGGTCCAGACCAACGGGACAATAATTCATTAACCGCACACCACCATCCACCATCTTGCGACCTTTGCTTTTATTGAAGTTTGACTAAATATACCGTTCAGTGATTTTTAATCATTATAATCAGTCATAAATCCATGCGAAGTCTATGATAAACGAAGCAGGTACTTTTTTAAACTGCGAGACTGTGAATTCTATGAAACAGCTTATACTCAAAGATTGAAAAAATTTAAATGTCATTTCATCGTGTTCACTTGTTTGCATTTGTATTAAACTACAACTAATGATAACAATTTTCTGTCTTAGTCGTAAGTTACAGTGGATATTAAACTGTTCTCATAACTATAGAAAGAAGCATCCCTAAAAAAAAATTGTTAATTATTTTTAACACAATTTTTGATAGTACGGGTTTTGAATTAAAACAAAATTGTCTTAATACTAAGATTTATTTATTTAAATTTATTAAATACATTAAAAACTATGAAAAAAAAAGTTAAAGTGAGGCAATCAACAGATTCTTAATGAAATCAGTATTGACCTCTAACTCGCAACATTCGTATGTATAGTCGCTTAGCAAATAACGCCAACTTGCAACCTTTGATCCTAAAAAGACACTTTTGATTTAGAAATAATTGCCAATGAAAGACTATACAATTTATTTAATGGATAAAAATTATTTTACAAGAATATATATGAAGATGTTATAACAATATCATTTAGAATACTGTATAGGGCCAGAGTGAGGAGACCATAATTTATAATCGCAAACTGCTATCTTGCGACCCTTGTTTTAATTGAAGTTTGACTTAGTACACCGTTCAGTTATTTCAACTAATTATAATTAGTCATAAATTCATTTGAAGTCTATATCAATCAAAGCAGGTACTTTTTTAAAATGCACGACTGTAAATTTCATAAACGGCTTATACGCGAAGATTGACAAAATATAAATGTCGTTTAATCTTGTTCACTTGCTCGCCTTTGTATTAAACTACAAGTAATAATAACAATTTTCTGTCATTGTCGTAAGTTAAAGTGGATGATTAACTGTTTTCTTAAATGTAAAAAGAAGAATCCTTAAACAAAAATATTGTAGCTTATCATTTTTAACACAATTTTTATACAGGTCAGGTTTTGAATGGAAATTAAATTGCCTTTATATTAAGATTTATTCATTTAATTTTATTAAATTCATCAAGAACTATAAAAAAAAATTATGTGAGGCAATCGACAGATTCTTAATGAAATCAGTATTGACCTCCAACTCGCAACATTCGTATGTATAGTCGCTGAGCAATCAACGCCAACTCGCAAGCCTTTGATCCTTAAGAGACCCTTTTGATTTAGAAAAAATTGCTAATGGAAAACTATACGATTTATATCATAAATGAATAATAGTTTAAAATAATATATATAGAGATGTGATAACAAAATCATTCAGAATACTGTAGGGCCAGAGTAAATGGAACAATAATTTATAAACGCAAACCCCCATCTTGCGACCTTTGCTTACATTAAAGTTTGACTAGGTACACCGTTTAGTTATTTTTAATAATTATAATTAGTTAAAAATCTATAAAATGCTTAAGTTAAAATAAGCTGGTACTTTTTAAACTGCGAGACTTAAAATTCTATAGACAAGTTATACTTAAAGTTTAACAAAATTTAAATGTAATGAATGTTTGTTTACTTGATAGCTTTGTATTCAACTACAACTAATGATAGGAATTTGCATTCTTTGTCCTTAGTTAAAATGCAGAATTGACTGTTTTTTAAACTGTAAAATGAAACATCCTTCAACAAAGACTATGTGGTTTGTCATTTGGAATACAATTTTAAGACAGAACTGGTCTTTAATTAAAATAAAATCGCTTTTACACTAAGATTAAAATATTTTAATTTATTGAATTCGACGAAAACTATGAAAGAAAAATAGATAATGTAAGGCAATTGACAGATTATTGATTAATTTAGTTTTAACTCCTAACTTGCCACCTTCGCATGCATAGTCGCCTAGCAAGTAACGCCATCTCGCAACCTTTGATCCTTAAGAGACCCATTTAATTTGGAAAAATTAAAAAATAAAAGAATATACGATTTATTTAATAAATTAAAAATCGTTTCAATAATATATGAAAATGTGATAACAAAGTCATTTAGGAAACTGTAGGGCCAGAGTGAAAAAAACAAACTTTATAACCGCAAACTGCCAGATTGCGACCTCAACTTACATTAAAGTTTGTGTTAGACCGCAGCTTTCAGAATTATCTATAATTAAAACTTGGCTTTATTTCTAACAAAGTCTGTGGTGCAATAAGCTGTTATTTTTTAAACCGCGAGACTTTAAATTGTATAAATATTTTACAATCAAAGTTAAAGTAAATTTATATATTATTTAAACTTGATAACTCGTAAGCATTCGTTTTTATATCATAACTTAATACAATAATAACTAGTATTCGTCGTGAATTAAAGCACAAATATAACTTCTTTTTTAACTGCCGAAAGAGACATTCTTAATCAAATACATCGTATTTAAACATTTTTAATACAATTTTTCGATGTGTTACTTTCTTATTAGAATAATAATGCCTTTATTATTAAAATTTATTCATTAAAATTTGCTAAAGGAATTAAAATCTTAAAAAACAAAATGGATATTGTAAGACAAAAAAGAGTTTAAAGATTTGTTAAGTTTGAAATGCCAACTTGCAACCTTCGTATATAAAGTACTTAGGCAAAAACGTCCTTCTGCAACCATTTATTATCGAGAGACAAATATAATTAAAGAAAATGTACAGTTTCAAACGGTAAGATTTACTTTATTAACTATAAATGATAAAAAACTAATACCTTAAATTGTCATAAAAATGATTTAAAATACAGTTGGGCTAGTGCAAGTAGCTTAATCGATTTAATTGTATTTATTAACTTTCTTAAAAAATACATACAGGCAGCAAGTAGGTTAATAATTAATTAATTGCAAACTGCCATCTCACGACTTTTACTGACATTGAAAATTAACTTAGTTCACCATTGTTAATGATTATCCATGATTATAACTACTCACAATCATAAACAAAGTCAATGGTATTATAGTAAACTAGGGGAAATATAAGTTTTGCACACGTGTGATAATCAAAGATTAATAAAATTTAAATGTTATTTAGTCTTGTTTGCTTCTAGTCCTCCGTATTGGATCTACGTCTAATAATAGGTATTTGTTGTTTTTGTCTAAAGCTTAAGTGCATAATTAAGTAAATTTTTAACTGTTAGAAAAATTATTCTTGAACAAAAACAATGTCGATTATCATTATCAATACAATTTTAAAGCCTTATTGCCTTTTAATTTGTAGTATAATGCCTTTATTGCTGCGATAAATTTATGAAAATTTGTTACATCAAACAAAAACTATGAATTATAATTAAATATAGCAAGACAATTGGGAAACTACTGAACTGTTTACATTTCATGGCAAAATTAAAACTTTCGTATCAATAGTCGTTTAGCAAAAAACTCTCTCTCGCCACCTCTGATGCTTGAGAGATGCTTTTGTTTTAGAGAAAAAGTCGATAGTGGAAGTCTATACAATTTGCTTTTTAAAGAAATAATATTGTAAACTGATGTACAAAAATGTGATAGCAAAATGATTTTAAATCCGTTTAAGTCAGAGCAAACGGGACAACAATTTATCAAGCACACACCACCATCTTGCGCCTTTTGCTTACGTTGAAGTTTGACTAGGTACACCGTTTAGTTATTTTCAATAATTATAATTAGTAAAAAATCTGTGCATGGTATATGTTAAAATAAGCGGGAACTTTTTTTACTGCGAGACTTTAAATTCTATGAACGTGGTATATTTAGGGTTTAACAAAATTTAAATATCATAAATCTCTATTTACTTGATAGCTTCGTATTAAACTACAACTAATGATAGGAATTTGCAGAATTTATCTTTAGTTAAAGTGCAGAATGGCCTGTTTTTTCAACTGTCAAATGAAACATCCTTAAACAAAAACAATGTTGTTTGTCATTTGGAATACAATTTTAAGACAGAACTGGTCTTTAATTAAAATAAAATCGCTTTTACACTGAGATTAAAATATTTTAATTTATTGAATTCGACGAAAACTATGAAAGAAAAATAGATAATGTAAGGCAATTGACAGATTATTGATTAATTTAGATTTAACTCCTAACTTGCCACCTTCGCATGTATAGTCGCCTAGCAAGTAACGCCTTCTCGCAACCTTTGATCCTTAGGAGACCCATTTGATATGGAAAAATTAAAAAATAAAAGACTATACGATTCAATTAATAAACTAAAAATCGTTTAGAATGATAAATGAAAATGTGATAACAAAATCATTTAGGAAACTGTAGGGCCAGAGTGAAGAAAACAAAAATTTAAAACCGCAAACCGCCATATTGCGACCTTTGCTTGCATTAATGTTTGACTAAGTCCGATGTTCAGTAGTATCTAAAGTTATAACTTGGCTTAATTTCTAACAAATTTTATGTTGAAATAAGCTGTTATTTTTTAAACCGCGAGACTTTCAATTGTATACATGTTGTATATTCGAAGTATAAGTAACTCTAAACAATGTTTAAACTTTTTAACTCGTAGTTCTACGTAACTAAGCTACAACTGGTTAGAGAAATTACAAGTATTTTTCTTTAAACTTAGTGCATAATTGACTGTTTTTTTGACTGCCAAAAAAGACATCCTTAAACAAACACAAGATATTTCATAATTTTTGTTATATTTTTTAAGACTGTTTTTGTTTTATATTAAACTAATAATGTTTTTTTAATAAAATTGATTTATTGAAATTTGTGAAAGAAGACAAAAATTAAAAAAATAAGTTAAATATTATTAGACAATTCTATGATTATCAACTTGTTTAGTTTGAGCCACCACTTCGCAACCTTCGTATAAATAATACTTAGCCAAAAACGCTCTTTCGCAACCATTCATCATCGAGACATAATTTTGATTTGAGAAAAAATTTTAACTTTGATACTGTACTCTTTACTTGAGAAATAAGAAATAATTGAAATTAATATCTCAAAATGTGTGAAAAATGATTAGTAATACTGTTGGGCCAGAGCAAAAAAGTCAATAATCAATTCATCATACACCACCATCTTGCGACTTTTGCTGACATTGAAAATTAACTAAGTACACTGTTTAGTAAATATCCATAATTTTAACTGGTCATAATTTTAAAGAAATTCTATGGTACAGTAAACTTGGGGAAATAACGTTTTGTCCATGTGCGTTTAAAAAACTTTATTAAAAATCAAATGTTATTTAGTCTTGTTTGCTTCTAGGTCTTCATATTCAATCCACACCCAATAATGCGTATTCGTTGTCTGTGTCTTGAGTTAAAATTAATGATAAACAGTTATTTAACTGTTATAAAAATCAACCTCAAACAAAAAAATTGTTGTTTATCATTATAAATACAATTTTAAAGCCTTATTGCTTTTTAATTTGTATCATATACCCCTTATTACTGAAATAAATTTATAAAAAATTTGTTCAATCAAACAAACACATCAAAATATAAATTACTATACTAGGATAATTGACAATCTCCTAAACTGTTTAGATTATATCACAAACTTACAACCTTCGTATCAATAGTCGCTTAGCTGAAAACGCTATCTCGCTACCTTTGATGCTTGAGAGATACTTTTAATTAAGAGAAAAAATCTGTAGTAGAAGTCTATACAATTAGCTTTTCAAAGTAGAAATATTTAGAATTAATATACAAAAATGTGATAGTAAAATGATTTAAAATCTGTTTGGGTCAGGTCCAACGGGACAATAATTTATTAACTGCACACCGCAATCTTGCGCCTTTTGCTTTCATTAAAGATTGACTAAGTACACCGTTTCATTATTTTCAATAATTATATTTGGTTTTAAATTTATACCAAGTCTATATTAAAATAAGCAGTAACTTTTTAAACCGCGAGACTTTAAATTATGTAAACGTGTCATACTCGAAGTTTAACAAAATTCCAATGCAATTAAGTCTTGTTTGCTTCTAGGCCTCCGTATTTAAACTACATTAAATAATAGTAATTTGCTGTCATTGTCTTCAGTTGACATGCATAATTGACTGTTTTTTATCTGTTAAAAGAAACATCCTTAAACATAAACATTGTTGTATATCATGTCCATTTTTACCAAAATTTTTAGACAGAACTGGTTGTTAATTAAAATAAAATCAGCTTTCCACTAAGAATTATTCATTTAAATTTATTGAATACAACAAAAACTAAAAAAAAAAAAAGATAATATAAGGCAATTGACAGATTATTGATTTATTTAGTTTTATCCCCGAAGTGCGAAAAACGCCATCTCGCAACCTTTGATACGTGAGAGACTCTTCTGATTTAGAAAAAATTGATAATGGAAGACTATTCAATTTGTTTTACAAATTAAAAATATTGTTTACTAAAGAACAAAATGTGATAGCAAAATAATTTAAAAAACCTCTAGGTTCAGATCAACGGGACAATAATTCTTTGACCGCACACCGCCATCCACCATCTTGCGACCTTTGCTTTTATTGAAGTTTGACTAATTACAACGTTTAGTTATTTTTACTAATTATGATCAGTCATTAATCTACACAAGGTCTATGATAAACAAAGCAGGTACTTTTTAAAACTGCGAGACTGTGAATTCTATAAACAGCTTATACTCAAAAAATGAAAAAATTAAAATGTCATTCAATCTTGTTTACTTGTTTGCCTTTGTATTAAACTTCAACTAATGATAACAATTTTCTGTCTTAGTCGTAAGTAAAAGTGGATATTAAACTGTTCTCTTAACTGTAGAAAGAAGAATCCTTAAACAAAATTATTGTGGTTTATCATTTTTAACACAATTTTTGACAGTATGGGTTTTAAATTGAAATAAAATTGTCTTGATACTAAGATTTATTTATTTAAATTTATTAAATACTTCAAGAACTATGAAAAAGAGAAAAGATAATGTGAGGAAATCGACAGATTCCTAATGTAATCAGTATTGAACTCTAACTCGCAGTCTTCGTATGTATGGTCGCTTAGCAAATAACGCCAACTCGCAACCTTTGATCCTTTAGAGACCCTTTTGATTTAGAAAAAATTGCGAATGGAAGACTATACAATTTATTTAATGGATAAAAATTATTTTAAAAGAATATATATGAAGATGTTATAACAATATCATTTAGAATACTGTAGGGCCAGAGTGAGGAGACCATACTTTATAATCGCAAACCGCCATCTTGCGACCTTTGTTTTTATTGATGTTTGACTAAGTACACCGTTTAGTTATTTCTACTAATTATAATTGGTCATAAATTCATACAAAGTCTATATTAAACAAAGCAGGTACTCTTTTTAAATGCACGACTATAAATTCTATAAACGGCTTATACTCGAAGATTGACAAAATATAAATGTCATTCAATATTGTTCACTTGTTTGCCTTTGTATTAAACTACAACTAATAATAATAATTTTCTGTCATTGTCGTAAGTTAAAGTGGATGATTGACTGTTCTCCTAACTGTAATAAAAGAAAAATCCTTAAACAAAAATAATGTGGCTTATCATTTTTAACACAATTTTTAGACAGGACAGGTTTTAAATTGAAACTAAATTGCCTTTATACTAAGATTTATTTATTTAACCTTGTGAAATACATCAAGAACTATAAAAAAAAAGATAATTCGAAGTGATCGACAGATTATTAATGTAATCAGTATTGAACTCTAACTCGCAACATTCATATGTATAGTCGCTTAGCAAATAACGCCAACTCGCAACCTTTGATCCTTAAGAGACCCTTTTGTTTTAGAAAAAATTGCTAATAGAAAACTATACGATTTAATTAATGAATACAAAATAGTTCAAAATAACATATATATAGAGATGTGATAAAAAAATCTTTGAGAATACTGTAAGGCCAGAGTGAATGGAACAATAATTTATAAACGCAAACCCTTATCTTGCGACCTTTGCTTACATTGATGTTTGACTAAGTTCAACGTTTAGTATTATCCATACTTATAATTTGGCCTAATTTCTATCAAATTTTATGTTTTATAGTCAAAGTTAGAGAAAAATTAAATATTATTTGAACTTGATATCTCGAAAGTATTCGATCTTACACCACAACAAGAGTTTAGAGATTTGTTTAGTTTAAACCGCCAACTTGCAACCTTCGTATAAATAGTACTTAGGCAAAAACGTCCGTCCGCAACCATTTATTATTGAGAGACAATTATAATTGAAAAAAATGTATAGTTTAAAACGGTAAGATTTACTTTAGAAACTATTAATGATTAAAACTAATACCATAAATTGCAATAAGAATGATTTAAAATACTGTTTGGCTAGTGCAAGTAGCTCAATTGATTTAATTGTTTTTCTTGACATTCGTATAAAATACATATAGTCAGCAAGTAGCGTATTTATTAATTAATTGCACACCGCCATCTCGCGACTTTTGCTTACATTAAAAATTAACTTAGTTTACCATATAATGATTATCCATGATTATAACTGCTCATAATCCTAAACAAAGTATATGGTATTATAGTAAACTAGGGGAAATATAAGTTTTGTACATATGTGATAAACAAAGATAAATAAAATTCAAATGTTACTTAGTCTTGTTTGCTTCTAATAACAGGTATTTGTTGTCTTTGTCTAAAGCTGAAGTGCATAATTAACTGAATTTTTAACTGTTAAAAAAGTTATCCTCAAACAAAAACAATGTCAATTATCATTATAAATACAGTTTTAAAGCCTTATTGCCTTTTAATTTGTAGTATAATGCCTTTATTGCTGAGATAAATTCATAAAAATTTGTTAAATCAAACAAACACAATAAAATATGAATTAATATACTAAGACAATTGGCAAACTACGGAACTGTTCAGATTTTATTGCAAATTTAAGACCTCCGCATTAATAATGAATAGTCCCTTAGCGATAAACGCTTTCTTGCCACCTCTGATGCTTGAAAGATACTTTTAATTTAGAGAAAAAATTTATAGGGCAAGTGTATAGAAATTGCTTTTCGAAGTAAAAATATTGTAAACTGATATTCAAAAATGTGATAGCAAAATGCTTTAAAATCCGTTTGGGTCAGAGCAAATGGGACAATAATTTATTAACTGCACACCGCCATCTCGCGCCTTTTGCTTACATTGAAGTTTTACTAGGTACACCGTTTAGTTATTTTTAATAATTAAAATTGGTTATAAATCTACATGAAGTTCATGTTAGAATAAGCAGGTACTTTTTAAACTGCGAGACGTTTGTTACTCCGCGCGACATGTGTTACACTCGAAGTTTAACAAAATTTAACTGTCAATGATTCTTGTGTACTTGATAGCTTCGCATTGAACTACAACTAATAATAGGAGTTTGCTGTCTTTGTCTTGAGTTTAAGTGCAGAATCGACAATCGAAAATGTTTAGAAAGTATAGGTCTTCAATTAAAATAAAATTGCCTTTACACTGAGATTTATTTATTTAAATTTATTGAATACAACAGAAACTATTTTTAAAAAAAATAGATAATGTAAGGCAATTGACATATTATTGAATTATTCAGTTTTAACCTCCAACTCGCGACCTTTGATTCTAGAGAGATTCTTATGATTTAGGAAAAATTTATACTGGAAGACTTAACGATTGGCATTACAAATGAAAAACGATTTAAACTGGTAAATAAAAATGTGAAACCAAAATGATTTTCAATACTCTTAAGCGAAAGCAAGAGGGACAGAAGTTTATAAATTGCTGACCGCCATCTTACAACCTTTACTTACATTAAAGATTGCCTAAGTACACCGTTTAGTAATCATTTATTTTTCAAATAGTCATCATTTTAAACAACGTCTATGTTAATATAAAACTACGGATATTAAAATTGTATACATGTGATATTTTCATAGTTTAATATAATTCAAATGTTTCATAGCCTTGTTTACTTGTAAGCCTTCGTATTTAAAGCTTTTGTCTTTTAAGCGCATAATGAACTGTTCTACTAACTGCCAAAAGAGAAGTCCTTAAACAAAGACATTATATGTTATCATTTTAATATTATTTTTAGACTATTTTGCTTCGTAATTTAAGGGAGCTCCTACGACTACTGCTGAGGTCAAAGACAAACAAAAAATAAAGTTTTGTTTTTCAATTAACAAATGTGTCTGAAAATCATTATGATAGTTTTAATAAGGTATGAAGTGGGAAAAATGATATTTATGTGTGCAGTTTAACTTTGTACGAAAAATTAATTATTGTTTTGACCAGTCTAGTGCATACGAGGGTACACCACCAGACCAGACCACCTGTGTTGGTGTAGTATAGCGATGTAATATATAGATATATGGTATATATACGTCGTGAACAAGTACGTCTGCTACCCACGTGACCTCCTGACCTCCCGGACACTATTTATTTATTTCCATCACAAATATCTCGCTAAAATGGTCCTTTATCCACAATTTTTAATACAGCATATTACAGAGGAAGACTTCATCTACAAAACGTATATATTCAGTCTGCTGGAACATTTAATTTAGGTTTATTATAAACGAAAACAAATTGTTTTTCACGCTGCCCCATAGGAACACGTGCTAATAGTTACAACTTTGAGCTCGGATTTCTCAAAATTTTGACCCATTCAAAATATAATTTAGACCATCATTAGATTCAGTAGACTTTTATTTACAAGAAATAATATATCTGTGTTTGGGGACTTTCGCGAAGGAGCCCCCTTAAATGAAAATGATTCCGCTCCTGAGATAAGTTCATTAAAATTCATTAAATGAAACAAAATCTATGAAAAACAGTTGAATAATGTAAGACATCTGACAAATCATAGATGTGTTCAGTTTTAACCGCTAACTCGCACACTTCGTAGAAATAGTGACTTAGCCAAAATTGCTATTTTGCAACCTTTGATCCTCAAGAGGCACTTATTGATCAGAACAAACTTAATAGTGGAAGAGTACACAATTTACTTTATAAATTAGGAGTGATTTAAACTGATACATAAAAATGTCATATAAAAATGACTTAGAATACGGCTAGCTCAAAGCAAAAAGCACAATGAGTTATTATTCACACACCGCCATCTTGCGACCTTTTCTTACATACAAAATTGACTAAGTATAACGTTTATAGAAACAAATGGAGATAAATTTATATAAACTTGTTAAATAAAACATAATCTATCAAATATAAAGTGACATTGTAAGGCAATTTGCAGATTTTTTATTTGTGCAGTTTAATCTTAAACTTGCAACCTTCGTAAGAATAGTCTTGTAGCGAAAAACGGTATTTTGCTACCTTTACTCCTTAAAAGATACTTTTGATTTAGAGAAAAAATCTATCGTGAAAGACTATACAATTAGCTTTACAAATTAGAAATATTTTAACCTGATATATAAAAATGTGATATCCAAATAATTTAAAATACTGTAGGGCCGAAACAAATGGGACAATAATTTATTAACCGCACCCTGCCATCTTCCGACCTCTGCTTACATTCAAGCTTGACTAAGTACACCATTTAGTTATCTTTAATCATTATAGTTGGTCATAAATCTTGACAAAGTCTATGTTAAAATAAGCAGTTACTTTTTTAAACTGCGAGACATCAAATTCAATAAATGTGTTGTACTCGAATTTAATAAAATTTGAGTACTATTTTATCTTGTTTACTTGATAGCTTTTGCATTAAAATACAACTTATAAAAAGTATTTGCTTTATTTTTCTTTAGGGTTAGCGAATAATTAATTTTTCTACTAACTGCTAAAAGAGACATCCTAAACCAAAGACATTGTATGTTACCATTTTTAATAAAATTCTTAGGTTGGTTTGTATTCCAATAGAAATGCCTTCCTTACTAAGATAAGTTCATTAACTTTTGTTAAATAATACAAATACTATGAAAAACAGTTGAATTACGTTTAATAATCAATTGATAAGTTATAAATACGTTTCGTTTTAACCATCAACTCGCAACCTTTGTATTATAAATGTCTTAGCCAAAGACGCCATCTTTTTAGCTATGATCATTGAGAAATAATGTTGATTTATAAAAAACGTTAGAGTTTAAGACTATACAGTTTTCTTAAAAATTAGGAATCATTTCAGCTGATTCGTAACATTGTGAAAGCAAAATAATTGAGAATACTGTTGCGTCGAAGCAAACAGGACAAAAATTTATTAATCGCATTATTGCTGCATTATCGCTACATTATTGTTAATTTTCAGATGGAAATCCACGTGGATTTCCACGTGGATATCCAGGTGGATATCCACGTAGATTGAGATGGATTCCACGTGGATTTGGATGGATTTCCATGTGGAAATCTGCGTGGATTTTTGTAGGGAAATCCATGTGGATTTTTACAGGAAAATCTATGTGGATTTATTACGTGCAGCAAAAAATCTGCATGGATATTGACGTGAAAATCCACGTGGATTTTTTACGTGCAGCAAAAAAATCTGCATGGATATTGACGTGGAAATCCACATAGATTTATTACGTGCAGCAAAAAAACTGCATGGATATTGACGTGGAAATCCACGTGGATTTCTTACGTGCAGCAAAAAAACCTGCGTGGATATTGACGTGGAAATCCACGTGGATTTCTTACGTGCAGCAAAAAAACCTGCGTGGATATTGACGTGGAAATCCACGTGGATTTTTTACGTGCAGCAAAAAAACCTGCGTGGATATTGACGTGGAAGTCCACGTGGATTTCTTTCGTGCAGCAAAAGTCTGCATGGATATTGACGTGGAATTCCACGTGGATTTTTTACGTGCAGCAAAAAAACCTGCATGGATATTGACGTGGAAATCCACGTGGATTTCTTACGTGCAGCAAAAAAATCTGCATGGATATTGACGTGGAAGTCCACGTGGATTTCTTTCGTGCAGCAAAAGTCTGCATGGATAATGACGTGGAAATCCACGTGGATTTCTTACGTGCAGCAAAAAAATCTGCATGGATATTGACGTGGAAGTCTACGTGGATTTTTTACGTGCAGCAAAAAAACCTGCGTGGATTTTGACGTGGAAATCCACGTGGATTTCTTTCGTGCAGCAAAAAAATCTGCATGGATAATGACATGGAAATCCACGTGGATTTCTTACGTGCAGCAAAAAAATCTGCATGGATTTCGACGTAGAAATCAATGTGGATTTTTCAGAAGCTCTTATTAAAACTTACTTTTCTCCCTTTTTGTCTGTCTGTACGTCTCTCTCACTGGAAGAAATCTTGCGATCGATTTTTCGACCACTTTTCAACATTTGATCTGGCTGAAATTTTGCACACGCTTCTGTTTCTGAAGACCACATTTACAATTATGGTCAAGCATATATGGCGGCCGATACAAAATGTCGAAATATTTATTTACAACCTCCTCGAATGGGCATCAATTGAAAGGGAATGAGTAGTAGAACACAGTGATCTGTGTAACTTTATTGAAAATCCAATATGGTTTCTAACACAAAATGGCGGATTACCTTTTCATTTTCAATCCCTTCGACTTGGGTATTAAATAAAAGGCTATGTCAAGTAGAGTATAGTGAGCTCTGCAATGTCCTTGAAAAACCAATATGGTGTCAAATACTAAATGGCTGAGTCAATTTTTTCATTCCTACCCTCCGACATGGGTATCCAATAAAAGAGTATTGCAAGTAAAATAATGTAAGCTATAACACATCATAGAAAATCTAAAATGGCGGGAGAAATAAAGTTGCGGAATAGATATTTCTTTCCAACCCGTTGGACAGGGGTATCAAATGAAAGAGTATGGCAAGCAGAATACCGTAAGGTGTATCACGTCGTTAAAATTGTAAAATGGCGGCATAAACAAAATGGAGAAATACCTGTTTCTTTACAACCCTTTGTTGACGGCAATCAAATTAAAAATAGCAGCCGACACAAAGTGGTGAAACCCCTATTCCGTTACACCCCACTCGATAGGCGTTCGAAATGAAAGGTTTCAGTTAAACAAATAAGAGTATTTGAATATTAAAAAAATAGTACACTTGCTGTAAGAATTTGATATTCTACATAGTTATATACTTTACAGCTGTACTTTTACCTTTGTAGAGATTCTGAGTCACAAATGATTACGTAGTGTTTTAGTGTTTCAGGTACAATAAGTATATAATAGTCGTCAATAATTATATTAAAAATCTATTTAAAGTCTTTATATCTTATAATTTTACATTTTATTGAGAGGTTTTTTTTTCCTTCAAAGATTTTATGTTAGCATTTATTTCCTCTGAAATATAATGTTGTAGCTTTGACACTCTCTTATCTACACCAGCTTTCTGAATACTTGGATCCTTTTTTCGTACGTAATACTCCAATAACACTGAAAATGTAATATTTTAGTGGAACAGAGATAATTAGTTATTAACGCACAGAAAGCATACAAGTGAAATAAAAAAATTGTCTTGGAAGATGTAAAAAATGTGAGGGAGGAGATAATACAAAGATTGACTCAGCAAACACAGTTAGGATACTATTTAAAAGACTAACACATAGAAATAAGAAAAAGTGTTCTTACACACAAAAGCATGAATGCAAAGACCTTTTTTTATTATAAACCCATACACACGAAGATTCGTTTCTTCTTTCAAATTTACCATATGGCTTTTCTCTCAAATTATTAAATGGTTTGTTGATCAAAAACCCACATGTCCGAAAAAATTGTGTCAATAAGAACCATACAACCATTTCCTACAGAACATTTTGTCATCGTCCATTTTAATTAGATGTTGTTTAATTTAAATTATTAGAATTTACTTCTTCAACAATAATTAGTTTTTCATATTAATGATTATTGATCATTATCATTGTTTATTCAAGAACTGAATTCTGATGTCTTAAACACGAAATTCTCTAACATAGTCATGTACATAATTGATAATACAAAAGTAAATGTATTTTTTTATTACTAATAACGTTTTTCAGAATTACAAGGTATTTTTTACAAAATTCTTGTTTTTTCGATGGTTTTTTTTTTTACATGAATTATTAAAATAAAATTTAATTTTTAAGATATCTTTACAAACAGCTTCAAAAAAACGAAAAATTTTTAAAATAGAGTTACATCAAACTAGAGAATTAAATGATGCAAAGATAAGAATACAAAACGTTTTGGTACATTGGACATACAACAAAATTATCTGATCTAAATAAAAATTTAATATGTTATAATTTAATTAATAATATAATCAAATACAGTTTCAAAAATAAGTTAACGATTATAGGTACGGAGGCAGGAGCTTACTACTAACTTCTTCAAAGCATGCAGACGAAGGCATGGAATTAAGGATGCGAACACAAAGACAGGGCAATGCCGAGACTGGGGACATAGACGTAACAACAAAATTTTGGGTACACTCATAAAAATAAAAATATACATAAATAGGGATAAAGATAAATAAATAGGGAGGTACATATAAATATATTTATTTACATTCGAAAGCATCCATTTGTTTGGGAGGTATTGCCTCTCGACGATTGATTCCTTTCGGAGTTCGAACATTTTCGCCAGGCTTGACGCACTTCGAGGCTATTTCTTCTTTCGTGTAAAAATAACGGATGAGGGCTTTTGCAAACTTGCTGTCATCCTTTTTCTTGAATAGATCTATCCAGTCGTCTTCAGGGATCATGATGTCGTGTTTTACATACATTTTCTATACACAACCAATAAGAGATTGGAATCGCACAAATACGAAAATAGCAATATAATATGGATAAATATACAGTAACAGGACTACCTACAAATATTAATTCATACTCACGTAAGTTCCGGTTTTCTTATTGAAAATGCGTTCTCGGAATTTTAACTGACTTATCTCTTCCATATGATGCTTTTTTGATGATCTTACCAACACTAACTTACATTTCTTGTTTTCTGGCCCATCGCGGCTTGAACTACTTTGAATGCCTTTATTAGATTCACTTCTTTCTTGTGGAGTCGTTTCTTTAGTTCCAGTTATGTCATTATTATTACTCTACAACAAAATAAAGATTTATCGGTGATTTCAAAATGTTCACTTCAGTCATAAGGGAAGGTTCGAATACAGATTGACTTAATCGCAAAGTTTGCATGTAAGTGCTTATGTATTCTTGTATCATGTGCATATTGGAAAACTTACCTCGCTGTCATTTGTGTAATCTAATTTACGTTTAGCACCTGACTTTCGTTCTATTCCTGGGCTTTTGTCGGTCGGCATGTCTTGTTGTTCAGTATATTGACGCTCATTAGATCGAGAGAGGTTGTCGGTCTATCAATAATACATACGTTAATTTTTTTAATTACATTCAAAAACTTTTGCTTTATAATTACTTTATAAGAAAAATTTGTTTGTATCTTACTTTACTATGATTGGGTACTTCGTCATCGTCGTTATTCTAAAATCAGAAGTATATTTCAAAGAATGAAACATAAGTACAGGAGGCTTATTTTAAGCATTTACTGGGTTTATAAAACGTGTCAACACGGTCGATTTTCTCAGAAGACAAATTGAAAATAAGTGATCTCTACAATAGCTATTAGATTTATAATATAGTCTTACAATCACCTAGATTTCAAACAATGCCTAACATTTTTGAAACCAGTTTGGAGAATAACGTTAAATTCGACATTTACTTCCTCAATCATGAACTTGAAAAGGAAAAATTTGGGTCATGTGTTACTGCGTGATATTAAAAACACTGTTACTAGGATTTCAAGTATACCCACAAATAAAAAAATTGTAATTGTAGAACGGTTATTGCCTCCAAAAAGTCACGTTTATCAAGAAATTAGATTCACATCCAAGACTCAAATTTTGTGCCATTCCAGCATTGAGTATCAAAAAGAGTTTCTATTTACAAATTACAAGTTAATCTTGACATGATATTTAAATTCATGGTTATGGTCAAATCAAAAGTTAACACTAAATTCATTTTTGTATATGCAACAAGTTTTATAAATTTTTTTTAAATTCCTGATCTGTGTTTTAGCGAAGTCGGCATAATGATACCTTATACAAACACGGTACAGTGTTAAATAAAACCAAAATTTATTTACCACTGGTGATTCCAACAAAAGGTCGCTGACGTTGTGCAACTAAAACAAAAAACATTCGATTTTTTTTACAAAGAATTCGTAACATTGATTATACCTGCACAATTTTTTTCAAACTAGTACTGTAAATATACGGAAAGGTCAAGTATGTCTCTATTCATATTGGATACAATAGCTAAAATACATCAATTTCAAACCAATATCTATTCCTATCAACCCTCGCAAGGCATTTTATTAATGTTTTTAGAGCTGCAAAATATTCTGTATGATTTCAACTGACGCTCCATCGACTTTTAATTAAAATTTTTTCGGTGTATTTTGAACACTGCAGATTTTAATATACAAAATGCGTGATATCACATAAGACTGTATGCTAATTGCAGAAAATTTTGAACATCCATAACTAATTCTTCGTGCACGAGAGTTCCACAAAAGTTTAACTAATACATTTTCGAATTAATTATAGCCTATTTCTTCTTTTCGTAGGTCAATTGATATTCGATAGTACTAACTTCATAACATGGATCAATTTTTTTTCTTTATGAATATTATAGTCAAGTGTTACTGGAACAAGCTAAATGTTACTATGGACAAATTTTTTTGTTAAATATATAAATAATAACGAAAGTGTTTTGATATTACATTAGTACACTACCATTGACATTTTTTTTTTTTAAACTTTCAGTGAGTTTGAGGGAGAAACCTAATTCTGATACGCTAAATTACTATGATGGATAATTACTATTTAAAATACAAAGATTACGAGATGGTTTACCATTTCTTTGTCATTCGTTTCTGACAACTTCTTCGGCGTACTGCAATTGTCACGAGTCATAGACGCTTGGCTCTTCTTATAGTTTCTTCCAGATATTATAGGCGATTCAATTTTGCGATACGGCAAATTTGTCACTACCTGTTTTTAAAAATAATTACGTACACATTTATACAAAAATATATTGTTCGCTGTTTACAATTATAAGGAAAAAATGCTATGTCGGTAAAACACTTGAACACTCTTTACACGGTAACAGTAATGCGTGGTTCTCTCAAGTATGACGTTAGGTGAATGTACCAATGCTGGAATGCAATTTGAAATATTGTACCAATTGTGAAACAGTCATTAACCAAAAAATCTTGAGGTTCTCACCACAGTAAAAATTTAAGCCAATCAGAATGGTATTTATTTTAATCAAGATAAATAATTGACAACTTTTAATTATTTTACTCTAAGAACAATGTTTTTCTTACATCGCTAGTCCCTATACGTACAATACGGAACGTACGCTAAAATATTTAACACCCGGATAGTAAAACACGTAGATTCCATTTCCATAATTTGGACGTTTCTCTATTGGGACATCTCGTTTCGACATTACAACATGTATTTACAACACTGTCGTTAATTTCAATTATTTTAAATTCATTTATGATCGACATAACATTTTCATACATGAAAATGTAAGCATTAGGGCAAAACTCATAGATAACTATTTCAATCTTTCGATTACATATCAAAGGTGATTTTATACGAAAAAATTCTTGAACAACTTCCATTACCGGTACTTTACGGTTACTCTACTCCCGGTTTGTTTAACACATTTTGACGCCATCAGAAGCTCAAAAAAATATAATAAAAAACCTTAGGTTTCCGTGCAAATAAGGTCGTTTGCTGGTAAATAATAATTGATAATTCAGAAACAATGCAATCAGTATTAGTAAGCTTTGAGGGGTTGAGCAGACAATGGTATCAGGCTTGTATGTCTACTTTGACGCAAATGGCGGACGCAGCCTTGTGTTAATCTTACGGGAGACATCAACCGATCATCTACAGTCCAACAGGTGTCCGCTTACTTCCTCTAAGCTCACCAGTCAGTACTAGTCTAAACTCGTGTAATAGTTACATGTAAGCGATAACACAACGAAACTCTGATGATTTCATTTACTTAATAATGATGAAAGATTCTTCAAGCAGCTTTTTAAAGAATTTTTGCTTCAAAATGTACTGTCAAATAAGTTGAATTATATTCAATAATTATACGTGAAAAACTGAAACTTATTGTAAGTAGTTTACTCTATGGTAATAAATATTCCATACACTTATACTCATAGACTGCGTGGCCTGCAGGAGGTTTTGAAGCCGAGTCTAGAAAGAGAGAGCAAATGTAAAGTACTTTTGTTTCTCTTGCACCTTGTCCATAGTCCTTCAGTCTCTTTTTTCCCACTATAGACGAGGTGCAAGAGAGACAAAACTACTTTACATTTCCTCTCTCTTTCTAGACTCGGCTTTAAAACCTCCTACAGGCCACACAGTCTATGAGTATAAGTCTATGGCAGATACAGTTACTCTTGCGTATAGATGTTAGGGCCCATGTATATTATAGCTTTTGCTTCCTTTATTCTCATACTCTATGATTACATGCAGTAAACAGACCGCTACGCTGCGGTTATATGCTGCTGAAGTAGCCTACAGCTTAGGACATAGTCCGCAGGCTACTTCCGCAGCATGTAATCGCGGCCTAGAGGTATGCTTACTGCATTTAAACCTAGGAGGATAGGAAGCAAAAGAAAGTAAAAACTTTACTACAAAACATTGAGCTAAAAAAATTTAATCTTTCATAATTTTTTTAAAGAATAACATACCTGCACGGGTGTTGATGCAGTTTCACCTCTTCTTGCTAAAAAATAATTTATTAACATATCAATACGTAGGTATACACGCATTTACGTGCAAGTTCCCTCACATTTATAAGTATTATATCAAGAATTATTTGAACAACATATGGTCACGAGGTGAACAATACATTTTCACCATCCTGCGCCGAAAGACGAAATTTTTTTTCCGCGAAGCGGGACGAAAATTCCTTCTCATGGCACAGAATTGGTGAAAAATCATATACAACCCACTGGAGGAAACAAAGAAAGCCTCAGATCACATGCTTATCACATGCTTGTGATCTGAGACATTCTTTCTTTTTCCTCCCTAGGTGAGTAGTATACTATTAATAATGTTTATGCACATCCTACATTTTTACTCTGTAGTAATGTTCGATCGAAAGACTCACAGAAGGAAAACGAAGAATTCGTGATTTGGTGTAGATTACAGCGTCATTTTTAAAATATTGCTCAGTTAATGGAAGGTAGTTAAGGAGGATAGAGCGGCATTTTATTAAAAAAAAAGGAGATGGAAACAAATAGTATAAATTGAAAGTACGAAATATAAGCTTTTATTTGGTATCTCAAAGAGTATTAGTTACCAGACAAAAAGTCTAGAAAAAAGCGATTGAAAAAAACTTACGGTAACATGGTGTCTTATGGATATTGGCTCTGATTGAAACTTTACTTTCCAATTACTTCCTTCTAAAAAATAGGATCGCGATGAAAAAAAATGGA
Source organism: Copidosoma floridanum (assembly GCF_036245765.1). Lineage (NCBI taxonomy): Eukaryota > Metazoa > Arthropoda > Insecta > Hymenoptera > Encyrtidae > Copidosoma > Copidosoma floridanum. The sequence continues at coordinate 2,863,570 of NW_028321901.1, forward strand.
CAGCTAGATTTTTTCACAGAGATGAATATGATATCCAGAAATATATGGATCCCCAGAGAAATCAGAGAGAAAAACAATTCCAAAGAGATAAAAATTGGGTACTGTAACTTCGAAAGCAATACGTGATTGTTGATTGTTGCAAAATTATTTGATTTATTTGCCTTTATTTCTTCAAGTTAATTTTCTTCAAAGTAAATTTTCTCAACTGTTGCAAATGATATTTAGAAAGTTTTTTCATGAATAGAACGTTTTACTACAGTAAAAATACACTGCCTCCTTGGGGCCCCCCGCATGATACGGCACCACGCGCTCTATCCTCCTTAATGGAAGAAGTTATGGACATGCATACTTCTACCAGCGTTACTCGAACCAAGTTACAGACATGCGTTTTTCAATATAGAAGACATGACACGCACAACCAACTAACAATATACTAATAATAAAGAACAGTGACATCAGGAGAAATGAAGATAGAAATCTATGGATGTATTTACTAAATAGTAATGTACATATATACGCAGATAGATACATAATTATTTCAATAAAAGAAAGAAGTATGAATACACACGTGTATTGGCCATACGTGAGTCGTTGGATGGGAGGGCTGGTGCTATATATATATTTAAACTGATATGGTGGCGCAGCGCTAGAGTTGTAGTTTCGCCGATAACCAAAGTTCAGCCGTGTTTGGTGCGGTTCGTACTTAGATGGGTGACCGTTCAAGTCTCGCCGTTTCGCCTTCGCTACTGATATCGAGGGTCGACTAACTGCCTCTTTATCGTTTCGACAACATGAGCGACAAGTATACAGGAGTTCATTCCTGGTGCCTATAGACGTATAGACACTTGGTCTGAACTCAGGAAATACACTGGACAGTTGCGGGATGGGTTTTTCCGGAGTGGTTTCCCCACCTACAGGACTTGACCTGGGCAAATGCGGAGCGGCATTCCTTACACCCTCCCATTCATATCCCTCCCAAATCTTAAAGTGCCGAGTGCCCGGAGTAGGACAGGGTGCACTGTAATAGCAAAAAACAAAGAAAAAAAAAATCTTTAACACATTCTTTTACGAAAAAAGTGTCACGATTCGCCGGCGGCCACATAAACTAATTTGACTTATTAAGATTTACCATGATATGAGGCCCGCAATGATTGCAGTACCTGAAGTACATTTGACCATTATGCAAATACAATGAAATACAGAAATACGATATAAAAAGGCTGCAGAGATCGAGACTACGAGACGAAGGCTTAGAGGAGAGCACTTGAAGTCAGAAGATACAAAAGATATTTTATGATGGTAGCACTTTAATGCGGATCTACATGTTATGCAGTGTAGCCGATGTATAATCTAAGTTACAAACATGAAAGCATACATAGGTACGGATACATACAAAAAAATTGTTGCAAAAGAGGAACTAAAATATTTCTAGAAAATGAAGAGAAATGTATGCAGACGAAAATACAGACATGAAATTCTAAAGTCTTACAGTCTTCTATATTAAGAATTTAAAATAATAGACCTAGGCATTATCTATTTTTAAAAATATTTCACTACAAGATCATTTATGTGGACAAGCGCTTATGTATTTTCATCAGTTTCTTTACGTATTATAACATACGCATATTATATAAGATATAAATTACAATTCAATATAATTCAGACTTTATTACCTTTATTTAGGTCATTATCTTGCAAGAACAGCATTGACTGCAACTTTTCGTTGTAAATTTTCAAATTTTGTTCTGATTTCGTTAACAATTTCAATTGACCATGCAAATGACCAATTTTGTTCTGTAAGTCTCTTATTTCTCCATCTTTTTCTTTGATTTTTTCTTCGTTCCCGTAACTGTTCTCTCAAATATTTTTATGATTTTCATTAGCTGCCTTCAAACTATTATATTTATCCTTCATTTTATTGTATTTCTCATTCAACGCTGCATTTTGACTTTTCAATTCGAGAATAATAGTATCTTTATCTTGTAATAATTTTTTTGATTTTAAAAGATTATTTCGATCTTCATTGCATAAAGTACTTGATAGTGTGACTCGTGGGATCAGATCCAAAGGGAATGCTGGTTTTGTCATGGTTTTTTTTTTCATATCCATCAACGATTGCTGATCGGCTATATTGTTGTTCATTTTTTTGGCTTTGATCTAAGGATTAAAAATAAAATATTCTAATGCCTTTTTCATATATATTATGTGTATGTTAACTAAACATATTTCAGTTGTAGAAAGAGTTAATAAAAGAATGGTGCTACAAAAAAGTGGCTTAGATTGTCATGAACTACTATGCCATACAAACCAATGATAATTGTTTGAGGCAAAGCTTGATGACAGTTTTTACTAATTTCTATTGGAAAAAGAAATTTTATCTGTCATATGATTAGAGCGATTAATGGGACACCTTTTTAGAAAATTTTTATTGACATTGGTTTTCTGTCCATATAATTAAAAACTGAAGGAATATTTGTTGGTACCTTATATCGACGCCTCGGACGAAGATAGTGTAAACTCGGGCTGCAACGAAAAAACATGCCACTCAAGACCTTTTACAATGGAAAGCATGATTCATAATCCCTTCGCGAAAAAAAAATAACTGGCAATAAATAACTAGCTGCGCTCTAATAAAGCAAAATACGACTCGCTACGCTCCAGCGAAAAAAAGTACAACCCAATACGCTCAGAGGAATAAAACCATAACTCAATAATCCACCTCCGACAAAAAGCAGTAGTACGACTTTAACGAAGAACGAAATATGACATGATAATATTGAGTCTTGCCTTTAAAACAGAACAATTATCAATATGCAGAATTCATAAACAAATTTTTCGAAAACATGAAATACACCCTTATCGTATGGAAACAACTTTACTCATTATTTTGAAATACAGCATCAAATAGCGCGGGAGAGGTATAAGGCAAGTTTGAGGATCAGACAAAACTTCAGCAACCGCGCTATTATTTACTTCTAACTAGGGTGATTGAATTTTCAACTCCCAAAAATATATATATATTTTTTTCTTATAGAGCCCTTTTAAGGCTTTTTCCTTAGCCACAAACGAAACTTTGTGTCGGTCAGTTGAAAATAAAGTTTTAAAAAATTCCACTTTGCTACAGTCCTAATGTATTTTACACAAACATTAGCACTGGCGTGTATGTACTTGCACTTTTGCACGCGCGTCTTTGCTTTGAATAGTGTCGAACTCCAACTGTAGATTAAGATAGCACCTATCTTTAGCAGTTTTCTGTTTTTGATGGAGCATAGCCAGTTGAACTGGTTTTCGATGGAGCGTAGCAAGTTATATTTTTGTTTCTTAAAGTCTACAAGTTATACTTATCTTTGATAGACATTATGAGCTTTTTTTTTTATCGGATAGTGTAAGGAATAATTTTCTTTGCCAAAGGCGACGGTATTAATGTTAGCACTAATTTTGTTTTATCTTTATGTTTTATCCAATAAAATAATAGTTTTATTTAACTAAAACCACAATGTTTTATTTTTAATTACCGCATCAACTTTTCTCTTTTCTATTTTTTCTTCTACATCATCATTCGGAAGTTCATCGTAATACCAATCAATGGTACTTGCATTAAGAGGTGGAAAGACAGTCCTCTTCTGCCTATCAGAAGTATTTGGGATCTCCTTAGTTCCTATGATTAGAAATATTGCTTTACTATTAAATGTGTTCAATACAAAAGCTTCATGATTTACCATCCTCACTTAGCAGTCTTATACTAATACATTAAATTAAATTTGATACAATCGAATGAGAATAAAAATACAATAAAAATATTAAATAAAATAATAAACAAAAGGTAGTAAAAACTGAGCCAGTATTAGTATCATAAATTAAGATACTGATAAATACATTTATTCATAGCATGTGTATTAAGCATCATTGTATCTTCATCTACACGAAGTGTAGTTAATACGCGACAACAGCCGAATCGGTAATGTAATACTGGTATAAGATGGACGAAGATACGGTAATGAGCCCGTACTTAACTTAAGGAAGTTCATTCGTCAAGTGGAAACGTTAAGAAATATATAAAAACTGTTGGAATCTATTCATTGAAATGTCAGAAATGTTGTGTTACAATTTCAGATTGATGCACAACACAGTTTTCGAGAAAATCGATGTCAAAGTTGCTTTTTTTAACATGGGCTCTTATGGGAGGAACGAAAAATTTAGTAGTAAACATTTTGTGTCTTTCTTTGCAGCGATAAGAAATTAAAAAAAAATATACTAATTGAAGGCTTATCTAATTCAGAAACTGTAAATATCAAAAAAGCCCATGTTGCAATACAGCTTTGGAGATATTTACACAAACGTGAATGAGTTTGCTCACGGCTCCTGTGCTGCATGAATGGGAGGCAAGCAAGCACCGTCTGCTGTCAGCTCGTCTTTTCATGTGGCACGAAATATTTTGACAACATCACTTCCAGAAGCCGTTCTACTCCAAATTATGATCTGAAACATGGTGTGCTTCTCCATGTGGCCTTTCACTTTAATGTTATACTATTAAAAGTTGTATTTTCGAAAATTCATAACACACTTTTCTTGACGAAAGTTCATATTTCTCGTACTTTTTATAGGTTATTTCTTATCTCAAAAATGGAAAGTATTTGTGCTATTTGGCTTTGACTATGAGAAACTACAAATGTTTCAGTACATTCTGTAATTTTTTCCAAGAACAGTATTTTTGTTTCGTCGAGTACTGACGATTTGAAAACAAATGAATTTTCCGTGATCGAGAAAGCGGACGTTTTTGGGTAGGTTTTACAAGAATACTTCAACATAGCGTCTTATGGGATCACCCGTACTCCACTTCACCTTCCTTAAGGAGGTTCGTCCGCCTCTCGAGGGGGTTCGTCGCTATTATTCGACGGAACAACAATAACATGCTATGAAACTATTAAAGAATGAACATAAAGACGTCTATTTTTTGATCGAGAAAATCTAATAGAGTAAATACTTGTACTTTATGACATAAAAAAAATTAAGTTAATAGTTAAAGTCTGCTACTCTCCCCTTGTTGCTGAGCGTGAGTGCGCATGTGTTCGAGAGATTGTACGACTGCCTTGCAAAAAGTCCTGTGGCTCCCTCTTGTTTATTTTGCGGAATTGATCTTGCGTGTACAAAGCGCGTAGAACTAGATTCTACTTGGCTCCGTAAGAGACAAGTCGCTCCGTGCGCGCGCGCTTACTAAGTTACTTCAGTATTTTGTCTGTATCTGCGCTGATCGCCAAAGTATTCATCCCATATTCAAATAAATACAAACACTTTAATTATTTGCTTTAAGTCTTAGTCTTGTCAATAACAACCTGTCAAAGCTTTCTGTTTGAGGTCCTCACATTATCATAAATAATGGAGGAAATCTAACAGTTTTTTTTTTATAAGAGTGCATAATTAATTTTCGCATTTACAAGTTTCAATGGCATAGCTCACATAGCATTGCACTAGATGGTCTTATGAAGAGCTACACCAATTTTTTATCGTACTTATGTGTAGAACATTATGTGTACTTGCTGGAGGTGATTTTGTAAAAAAAAATATCAAAAAATTATAAAGATAAGCTTTTATTAATGAGCAAAAAGTAGGAAATAATGTTTATTGTTATATATATGTTTATGTAAGCGTACCAATTGACTGTAGTTTATTGAAAAATTATCACTTGATGAATCAAGCCAATAATCACTTGATCAATCACGTGATTAATTATGGCCGGGCAACTCTTTAGTCGAAGACTATTCGAACCACATATATTCACTGCTGGAAAAAAAACAGCGATTTTTTATGCCAAATTGTCAGCTGATTTTCTAAAATTGATATTTTGTTTGTTTTCAATTTTAAATAAACCGACTTTAGTATTAACAAACATCGTAGTATTCGTGAGATATATACGTTGCTGAAAAAACTATATACAACGAAGGTTTGCTTGAAAAAATGGAAGTCCAATGAGTTCGAAAAAGTACAAGTCACGATTACCAAAAAAATCAATTTTTAATTACAAAACGTATGCTTTTAGGGAAATTTAAAGTTGATTGAGACACCCAAACAGTGTTCAATGTCCGCCAATTGAAAATTCATTCAATTACAGTTGACAACAAATAAGAAATGAATTTTAGAAAATCAGCTGACAATTTGGCATCAGAAATCAGCTGATTTTTTTCAGCAGTGTTGGCAAACAAATTGAAAATAAGCCTTTTTTTACAACAAACGACGGCTTGCAAAACCTAAACAATATTTCAACTTTAAATTTTAACCATATATTAAGGGCTATTAAAACTGCATTATGTCTGAATGTGAGCCCTTCATATGCATATTAACAGGAATTATAAATTGTTTTTAAAGTGAAAAAAACGCGGTTTTATGCAATATTCGAGAAAATGGATGGGCTTATTAAGGCCCAACGCGGCTCAGTTTCTCCGTCATACAATTAAAAATTGTGTTGTATCGAACTTATTTGTGTACAAATTTTGGTCTTCTTGAATGAAATATGTGCTGTTGCCGTTTTTACCATTTTTTAAGACCACACCTTACACTTTTAAGCTATTTTGAATACCCCCAAACATGAAAATTATCCTAAATAGCGACAAATTTGTTTAACGTTTACACAGTCTTATTATTAAAACAATATCATTAAAATATCCTATATTTGACAATTTTGTCAAACTGTTCGGATAATGTCTGAGGGGTTTGGTTGTTTTAGAATTCACAAAGTTTTTCGAAAGGTAGGTGCCAATGGAGAATGCCTCATATGAGCTACAAAGAATACTCTTTACGTATAATAATTATGATAGCAATATGTGCACAATAATAACGATGTTTTTGTTAAAAATATCACATAACATGTGCAATAAATTAACATAATAATACATCATATAAATGTGTACACATGGCTATTTATTTATATATAAATATCGTCAGATATTTACGTATGAATAAAAGAAGGTTAAGGGTGCAGTCTAAATATCCCAAAAGGGTTATGTAAATTTTAGCATAAGTAGTCCAATATGTATGTATACAAATTTATACAAAGAGATGCAACACTATAAAAATATATTTGTACATGTACGTTAGATTCCGTATCACAACATTTTAGCGAAATTATTACTTACCAATAAATAATCGGCCTATTTGCACTGCATACTTGGTCAAGATTGGATACTTGCTGTCTTTATACCAACATGTATACACCTCAGCAGGATCAAAATCTGACAAATGCTTTGGCGATCGAAGTCGGAATTCTGCAATGTCTGAGGCCCTGACTTTTGTGAACTCCTTGCTTTCTACAAATTTTATTTCGGCTGTCAAATCAGCAAGGCATAATCCTTGCTCTCCATTCTCTTGACTATTTTCCATGTTTTACTAGTGCTTTAATCTATCTTTACGTCGCACGCGTACACGTAATGAAATACTTAACAGGGTTCAGCTTTCCTTTCCTTCCAAGAGCATTTCGGAATAATCAAGGATTTGCTAATTAAATTTTACTAAATAAAATCTTACTATAAAAGTTATTTTTCAATATGCAAATATAATATCCGGTAAAATTTTAGCATGTGGGTACGTGGCTCGTACGAAGAATAAAAGAACGGTTTCAGTGTATGGGTATGTGCTACATACTATGTGGCGAATAAGTTTATATATAGAGTACTGCAGTATATTTATGGTAAGGGCCGTTGCACGATAAAAAGGCAGGAACGAAACAGTTACGAAGGACGGAGTTCAGAGTGTTCAGACTGCAGTTAAGATCAGTCACTGCACGAACTTGAGACTCGGGGCCCTCGGGGGTGGTAGTACGTAACTTTTTGAGGTGTAACGTAAGCAACTGGACGAACCAATTTCCGCCTTAAAGGCATCTTATGGCGTCTTCAAGATGAAAATTAGTTTGTCCAAATCTTCATAGCTGCGTTCCGAAAGTCAAACTCATCACTTACTGGTGACTAAAATGTGACATAAGATTTATTTGAGACTTATTTAAGTCACTGATAGGTAGCAAACTTGACTTTCGGAAGTATAGAAGTAGGCACAGTTACGTACTACCATGCCAGGCCCCTCAGGGACGGTACTCCGTAACGTTTGTAGCTTCTATATAAAAATCTGGACAAAACAATTTTCGTCTTAAGCGCAACTTTCGGCGTCTTCAAGACAATAAAGGCCATGACAGTGAAACTGCCGTACGCACAGGGGTGGTATTCCGTAAGTTCTACACCTCGCCTCACCACAGCTTGACGGTACGTTACCTATCTCTTATGCATTGTAACGTGACGTCAAGCTGTTGTGAGGTGAGGTGTAGAACTTACGGAATACCACCCCAGGCGTCAGGCACACGCACAGTACACTTGTGCGTGCGCACAGCGTCTTGTGCTCAACTCTCAAGTCAAATCTAACCTTATACCGTTGTTTCAGTAAATATTTTGATTAGATTTGACTCAAGTACTCAAGCACAAGGTGCTGTGCGCACGCACAAGTGTACTGTGCGTGTGCCTGTGCGTATGGCAGTTTCACTGTCATTGCTGTAATTGGTTTGTCCAGATCTTTATATAGAATCACGAAAAGTTACGGAGTACCATCCCAGGAGCAGGGATGGGTAAAGACACAAAATTTTCATTTATGACACGATACGTGTCATTTATGTCATTAATGTCATTTATGTCGTAAATGAAAACCAATTAACTAAAACCCAAGCACCTAACCCCCAATAACTGAATGGATCTTAACCAGTCTAAGCCATAGAGATTTAAAGGATAGAGAGGCAGAAGTCACCTAACCCAGTGATATCCTGTGTGTCGCGGTGCGAGAGAGAACGCTGCAAGAAGGCCCCCTTTATTTGTCTCTCTTTCTCTCATACCAAACTCTCCTTCCCAGTTCCCAGTCTTCCCACCAAAGGAGCAAGAGTGGGGTACAGGGTGCTCTTGAAAATAAGGGGGGCCTTCTTGCAGCGTTCTCTCTCGCAGCGCGACACACTCGGAAGCCCTCTTTGCTACTCTATACTTATATCTGTATGGTCTAAACATATGACCTATAACCAAACCTACTACGGTTGCGTTCCGAAAGTCAAGTTTGCTACCTATCAGTGATTTAAATAAGTCTAAAATAAATCTTATATCACATTTGAGTCACCAGTACGTGATGAGTTTGACTTTCGAAACGCAGCCTACATCAGTAAAAACATATGCACGTCAGATTTTATGCAGCTGCACAATACATAATTAGCAGTAGCTACAACTACACTTGTACTCTGTACTTCTTTCCGCGAGTGACTAGGGTAGTCCGAAGTTGATAATCGCGTCCTTACAGTGTGTTTCAAGAAGCTAGACGTCATTCTTGAGAAAGAAGTCACCAGTGATTCCGGTGGAATTCCTTACTTCGGCCGAAAACGTACGGGCCCTAAGGCGACCAAGGACAGATTTCCCCAGGACTCCAGTTGACCTCGCACTTTAGTGCCTAACCAGGTATAACGGCCCCACGAACCACGACCCAGGACTATTCGCACCTGGAAGCATGAGCTTCAGCGTCCCCTATGAACGAAAAATAAACTACATGAGAGGTGAAAGCCTTCTATGCATTACACTGTGTGATATAAGAAATAAATCAATTTACGATAAAAACGTGAAATCCAGTCAAGAATTTAATTTAGTTAGAATATAATTTTACGAACTCTATCAATAAATATAGTTTTACAATCAGGCATTGCGTAAAAATCAAGAACTCAATTAATTTGCCATACTTCGCAATGTATTTTTCACCTCTCCCGTAATGTAGTTCGAAAAATGACCACACTGTGTTGACAGAGGGCGTGCACATAGCTTCTAGGTGCGGGGGATATTCCGCAATCGCTTTCGGCAGCGTAAAAGGCAACACCGCAGGTGGCGCTGCTTCGTTAACGAAGTGTTCCGCAATCCCACCACGTGACTCACTAGTTCACACCGTCGCTTTTTTACGGACTTTCTTCAAATAACCGTCTGGTTTTTACTGCTGGAGAGTCACGTGGTGGGTTTGCGGAACACTTCGCCAGGGGCCTGATTCCCAAAAAAGTATGTAGCGCTACACGTCGCTTAGTAGCAAAGCATCCCATGTTAAATGTATATCTATATACACGCTCCACACAATACATAGATATACGTTTAACATGGGATGCTTTGCTACTGAGTGACATGTAGCGCTCGGACCGCTCCGACCACCATAAGCGAATTAATCTAGTGACTAGTTCATTGAATCAGTGCGTCTACTTTGCTCTGAGTATACATACTTTTGCCCTTTTACTTTTCGAGAAGTGTAACTTCGAAATTGTTATAGATCATGAATTACATTGCACGGGATTCTGACGGTGTGTCAAATCAAAGTTCCATAAGTATGGATTCAGATGTAACTGGAGATGTTACTGATGAAATTCGACAAGCAATAAATGAAGAATATGAAAGTAGTTTAGCTACAGGGGATATTACTATGAGCATAAGGAATAGAAGTATGGAAAGCTGGCAGAGTAATGGTAAACACATGTTCATTAAGGTGGCTCATCACGATGGTGCCGTATCAAGCAGGGGCACCGGGGGGGCTTTTCTATAAATTATAAATTTACTGAATATAAACCAATAAAAAGACAGTTAGTGGTTTGTGCCATGTCTTATTCATGATTTATGAGCAAAAAAATGCGAAAAAATTCCGTAATTGAAAAAAGTTACTATTGATAGGGTATCGAAAAAGCTGCGTACGTCCCTATCCAAGCAGACGAACTCGCGCGTGTGCCTCAGCTCCAGCACCTGTCAACTTTCTTATACTTGTTTTGTGTGTATTTTTTTACCAGTAAATATTAAATTAATGCTTGTAAAAAATGAATGCTAATTACAATATCAGGCGAACGAGAGGAAAAATTTTTTACAAACCGAAAACAGAATCACTTCATAACGCTGTGGAAGATGTGCGAGTTCTCAGAAATTTGTTAGTTAAATTAGGAATAAGTGATGATATTATAAGGGAAAAGTCTCAAAGTATTTCTTATATTTTGAAACAGAAAAACGAAGAAGCAGCTGTTTCTTTGAATAAAGCGTCTTTACTAGAGTACAAAAATAATATTTCGAATGGGATGATGCTGAAAATGGCTAAGGCGCAAGTAAATAAATCTATTTTAAATGAAGTATTTACGAAAAGTGGAGAAAAAGGACTAAGGCTTTTTCTAAGCGAGAATGTTGGAGAAAAGCCACGGGTGACTACTAACACAAAAGTATTAGACAAAATAAGCCAAATATTTGTTTGTAATGAAAAGTAAAGGATATTTTATTTGATTGGAATTTATATTATTTATGGCGTTATTGCTATGTTGTCATCAAATGAACAATTAATATAAAAGTTTTATATTCAACTATTTTTTATTCAACCTATTTATTTAAATTATTGTTATTTAATATTTTTACACAAAGTTTTTGCAATAATATGCGTTCAAAACCGAGCATGACATTCCAGTTTTAGATGTAAACAATATTTTTACAATTTTTTTACCCACATTCTTATATATGACATTTGAATCTCCCGGGCTAGCGCCAAGAATCAAAATTGAGGTTATCCTGCGGTTAGAACTTTCAAGACTTTATATCTTTTTGTTTTTACCGGTAATCTTGGACTTTCACGATTTTGTTAGAAAGAGGATTATTTAAACTACTTGCTCTCAGTTTCTGGAGACTGTGGCCCGACTTTTAGCCTACGAAATCTAACACTTTCGGTGAAAAAATCAGACTGCTCCATAAGACCAATGCTAAAATTTCAAACTTTCAATATGATTATTTTTTGATTTTGGCCGGCAACATGCCCTAAAATTTTAACTGTACATCCGTTTAGTCATATTTTAACATAAATTTCAATTTGGGTGCAATGGCTCAGCTTTCAAAAATGTGATGAGCCACCTATATATATATATATATATATATACGTGCATGTGCATGTATAATTTTATGTTCAAACTACTTATACATTATTGTTCAATTATCTTTTATTGTACAGCCAGCCATGTCAACTGTTTACAAAATCACGGTTCATCAAGTCTTTGTGGAAATCATGAAACTATCAATAGAAATTCTTCAACCGCATCTTCGAGTGGAGCTTATGATCCTATTGAAAATATGAATAGCTCTGAAGTACATGGCCATTCAAACTATAAAGTAAGTTTTGTGTGATATTTTTTATATCGGTTTTTCTCACCCTTTCAAATGAGCTGCCATTGTATAATCGTTGTTTTTCCTTGTACATCAACTTCGTACAATTTTACCTGTTTTAATCAGTGAGTAAAAATGCATAGGATTTATCGTTAAAAAAATTTATACATTGTTCACTATATAAGTGATATATCCTAAAGTTAGAGCATATATACACTGGAGTGAGTACGCAGGCAGCTGAGAGCGTGACACGGCAGACCTGTCGATTAGTCAAATTACTGCGATGAATGTGTAATGGTAGTAGACAGTTTTGTGAAGGTCAACATTTTCTTAAATATCAAGGTGTATAGACAATGTGTGAGTTCATACGTAAATGAATCTTTCTGACTGTTGATTTCCGTGTTTTTAAAAATAATTTTAAAGTCAAAAGAAATATGTTTTTCATTATCAACTTTCTTAGTTTTTAAGTAACGATGGTTTTTCAATCTTTTGTTGGTGAACAATAGTGAGAGCTGTACGATATCGTACTTTATCACACATTTTAGAAAATTTATAAATATAGCTGAAATCTGTTGTAGGATACATTTTCCACTCTATATACATTTAAAAAATATGCTGCTCTAAAAGCACTTGGTTGCAATCGCAGAATGTAAGAAAAATATAAATTTAGAAGAATTCAAATTGCTGGGTGTAATTTTAGAGAATCACTAATTCCAAAATAGTAAAGAGGTTGAAACGAAAATTTTCAAACAAGGTTAAAATGTGACAATCCCATGCTATGAATTTGATAATATGGGGTTTGGGTCTAATTTGGCCTGGGTTATAATTTGGCCTTGGTCTTCAATCTAAATTCATTTAAATTGAGTTTAGCGGATAAGTCCAAGTGTGATATGTTGGCTTGCCCACTCTTGGAACTGGCTACAATGAGTCTAAAATGATAGTTCAGGTGTCAGAGGCTTGTGGTAATCATTTCATGTGAGGCATATATATGTTTTTATGACAATTTTTAATTTTCTTCAAATATTTTTGCACAACTGAATCATATTTTATACTTGTTGAAAATGATTGCCACGAGCATCTGAGACCTGGATGATAATTCCCTCTCATCTAACGTTACCAAATGCCTAAACATGTATCAATTGATAAAAATCCAAATTCAATAGGAAGGTATATGGCACACTGCTGTTAATACTCATTAAAAAGTAAGTAAACAAAAGCTATTTGGATCTAAGATTAGTAACAGTATAATGTGATTATTTTTTGGGCTGAAAACTTTTCACTTGATTTGCATGGTCATTTGAAACTCATACACGATTCATCGCTAACACTAATGTCTCACTACCAGCCTGGAAAGGATCTATTTTTGGATAGCAAAATATTGGCTATCCATGGAGCTGATGTAATAGAGCAGGGACCCATGAATAATAATTATTTAAAAATATGCAGTGACTTCATTCTGTGGGGTCATGGACATTTCTCCCAGAACAGGAAACTCCCACCAATGAGAGGTGAGTATTTCAAATGTCTCCCACCAATAAGGAGAAGGCAAGTTATTAATAGTTTAGAGGGTGATTCAAAATTTGTTGGTAAGGTAGATCATAAGTAGTATAAAAAGTATTCGCTAGATGGCACTGACAGGTGTATAATCGTATCATTTTAAATTAATACCACATGGCTGTACTTATATTAACTTTTATGCCAATAAAAATACACTATCTATCTATCATTCTAAATAATGTTTAATTTCTAGGCTTATATCGATTGTTACTACTGAATGGAAAAAAATTGAAATTGAAAAAAAATTACGAAAAATGTAAGAAAATAAAACTTTTAATTTTTATTGTTTTGTTCTACAATTTTGCTCAAATTTCTACATGTTAGCAGGGAATATTTTCAACTGTGAGCATTTAATGAAAATCATATTCTGTTTCTTGTATTTAACACATGTATGATAACAAGCTACATGGATTTTTCGCTTACATTTATAAGTATAAGTACAATTTTTTTTTCATAAAATATTATGTTGTTGCTTTTCTGGTTACAAATATACTACAGAAGTAAACGATTTTTTTTTAATTTTCGCAAATCACCAGAAAAAAAATATTTTTTTTTCATTAAATATTATGATGTTGCTTTTCTGGTTACAAATATACTACAGAAGTAAACGATTTTTTTTTAATTTTCGCAAATCACAAGAAAAAAAAGATAACCAATTTATATGACGCTTTGTTTTATATCACATAAATTTAGAATAACTTAAATTTAATGACTTTCAAGTAACCGGAGAGATCATTTTAATTTTACTATTTATACTGAAAATCACTTATCGATTAAATATAAAAAAATATTTGTAGGTAATAATTACGTGACTACGTTCAACAATTATCGCCTTAGGAGACAGCCTTATAGTGATTCTTATCACAAGCGTGCATACCTCTGAGGTAAGCCGTGGGTCCAGGAGACTCTCTGTGCCCTGGTCTAACCAATTTTAATGGTGAAGACTATTTTTGTCTACCGAAAGCATACCAGCCTCCCAAATGCTCGAGGTAGGAAAATAGCAAATTCTCACGTATTAGTTTACGTAACATTTTTTAATTAATATCTTATTCTATCACATTACTTGTACTGATAAGGCAAAAAAAAACGATTTTCTTGTACATTTCCGATTTTGCATTGGATATTAAAATTAACGTTACTTTTTTTATCAACGACATAAACTTCAACTTATCACTTCATAAACACAATCTTTGGTTATAACATTTATGCAAGACTTGGAGATAACTAGATACGTAGATCTTATGAAAAAAAACAATTTATAAACTAAAACTCTTAAGTATAGAGGAACTTTAATATTTGTAATAATTAACTTAATATATGACTATTTTTCGCTTTAAATAGTAATGGAATTTAACATTCTATACTTATTGGCTATACCTTATTCAAATACCATCAACCGAACTTTTTTTCGTAACAGACTCATATTACACGCTTTATTTAATAAAAAAATAACTACTACGCTTCGATTTATAATGATAGCAGTAGTATAAAATTTTTAAGGTTGCTGAGTTTTCATGTTGATAAAAAAAGTTTTTGGCGCCTACCTAGTCTGCACTTTTAGTGTTCGAATTATAATCAAATCATACACTTGTTACTTAGAATCATACAAAAAATCTTCGTCTTTCTTTTCTCTTCTCGCTCTTTTTCCTCTTCTGATTTCTTGTACTTCAATTCTTTTTCTTTTGATCCCATTAGCCTTTGTCTTTTCTCCCCTCTCTCTATTCGGATTTACCTTTATAACTGGTACATCTTTTGTCTTTATATTTTCAGTTTCAATATTTTGATCTTTCTCCATCAAGATTTTGTCATCCTCATTTAATTCCTGTTATGAATAAAACAAATTTATTAAAAATTAAGCCAGGTTACTCGATTGCAGGTTGCACATTACATGTTATATTTTGGTAAAATTTTCGTTCACTGTCTTTCATATGATATTATATTATTAGATAAGTAGGCTTCACGTCTTTATATAAATCATAAATATTATTTAGCAAAATGAAAAATTATTATGATTACTATGTGTAAAAATATGACTTATTACTGATGTATATTTGTTTACCCCACACTCACAAATGTATACGGTTTTATAAAATATCTGATTTTTGTTGTTGATAGTGTTAATTGCTTTGGATTACGACATGAAGCTACTTCTTTCCGCTGCTCTTAACTTACATTCAACTCTTTATTCCTGTTGTTCTCTTGTTGAACGTCAGAGCTGTATTCAAAACTCTCAAAATCCATAACATCGTCCTCTGTATCTGAATCGTCAATATTGATATTAAAGCTGTCTGGGTTTTCTTCTCCAAAACGATCACCTGCATTGACATAAAGATTCATGTACTGTACCACCCATTTCAAACAAACTCCATCGTAACAACATATTTGATTTTCGCAAAACACATTTACTTTATAATGGACGTAGAAAAAAAGTCTGTAAGAGAATCGAGTAAAACCTGCAGCACACTCTACAAGGACTGCGGCACATACCTCTATAAATTTATTGGTAGAAGCTTCTGGCGACCCTGTCGGAACATACTGTAGTTTAGACTTTTTATGCAGGAATTTATTGTAAAAAACACAGATCTAAATAAAATTTTTATAAAAATACAGGAGTCACAATAGGTTGTGCCATGGTATCATCACATCTGCATAATACAACAAATGGGGTACATAAGTATTTTAACTTAATTTTTTTTTCACTCCTACTATTGTGATTTACATTAAATTGATTTAAAAAAGAGTTGAGTTCCCTAGTTTTAGTTTTATCGTGCACATAATACTGCCTGTAATGACTCTTATACATAGAAGAAAAATGGAATTAAGATGTTATGTGTTTTATATATAATACTGATTCTAGCAGAAAAAATCTAAACTGCAGGTGAAAATAAGGCAGATCATTCTTACAGGATAGTCTACAGAATTTTTTTATACTTATGTATAAAAATCGTCTTACTCAAGTTAATAACTTCAAATATCGAATCATCATCGAAACCGGAAAGGTGGTTAAAAAATTTCTCGATGGACCATGGAGAAGATGAACGCAGCTCTTTCCACGCGTTATCTATGATTTCATCTCTTGAACGTTGAGATGGTTTCTGTCCAACTGTCGTCTTGAACATTTTTTTGGCCCGTTCCAGATCCAGCAACGATCTTTCTTTGGTTTTAATGACTACATCTGTAACAAAAGGTTTTTAGATGAATCAAACGTTACTTCTTAAGTATTTTAATTATTTATAAAAATCAATGTATAACTTACGCTTATTTGTTTGTCATGTGGTTTTAAGCTTACATTACTAGGACTCTTGAAACACTAATTATCATATTTTAGTAAATTATAAAAACTCTACTTATTCGTACATAACGACGAATGTACTCAATATTTATTTTGTAATATTTAAACGGTTTTCAAGAAAATTTCAATTCAAAAGAGTTTTACGATCTTTTAGAATATCAAAAATATTAATGTTTATTAGTAATGTATACGAACGTCTGTAAGAATTTTTTTTTAGAAATTTTTTGTACACGTGCACCATTAGAACGTTAAAAATTGTTTAGCTGGTTCACAGTGCAATAAACTGTTGTTGATTTTACAATTACATTTTTGTATAAGAATTTACAATTAAATTTTCTTGTAGATTTAAAGTTTTTTTTTTTTTTTAAGTACGTTATATTTTTTGATTTATAATTCGTCTGACGTAGAACTGTTTTAATATACAATACAACAATTAATACATAATGGCGTTTTACATAGCAATAATAAGCTCGTTAAAGGCTTTTTTTTAAAATAATATCTTTTTTTTATCTCATGCAAAATTAACTTAGTAGTTCAGAAGAAACGTTATAATGTTTATTTGTAATAATAAAGTATTAACTTACAGACATACGTAAAGGTACTAGGCGTTGTACCCAGCAAGTCATTTAAATAACGGTGGAAGCTTTCGAGCAAACTATTACTTCGGTCAGTAGCTTCATGTACAGAAAAAACTTGGGGCTTCACCTTTTGCATCCACTCTGGCCGAAAATAATATTTTACAAAACGTTCCCAAGTTTTGCGTGTCTTTGGTTCTTCACTAAAAGAAATTTTTATGCATTCTTCAATTAACTTTAATCCGTCCTCTATGTCTGCTGCTGGAAGTAAAGGGAGCACCAACATTTTTTTCAAAATTTCATGCCCTTTTGGGTTTACTTGTGCATTTTGACGTCGTACAAACAGCTTGTATTCCTGTGATTTGGCTTTTCGGACCAACGCCTTTATGATAAAAAAAAACAGTTTACCATTGTGTCATTCGGTATAAACGCAAATTAAACACCTACATATAGATAACATCACACTCTTAAACTACGTGAAAAATATTGGAACTAAGCTTTACAATTTCTTTTCTAGTTCTAGTGCGAAATTTACAGCTTTTTTACAAAAATTGTAATTTGAGAAAGTAATACTATCAACTCCCACGTAAAATAAGTAGTAACTGTACATTCATAGGTTGGAAAAGCATTTTTTAAACAAATAACTATAATGATTAAGAATCCCGTTGGCAGTAAGCGCGTTGGGTCATTAGGGATGAGCAGCTCGGGATTGTCGAAGCGGAAATGTAACTTCACCCGACATATGAAGTTTTAATTTTTTTTAGTAATGAGTTATAATTTTGTCAACTAACACCAAAGTTTGTTAAATAAGCTAGTAAATGGTCTTAAGAAATCGTTTAAAACTGTGTGAAAGAAATAAAAATGTTTTGTGTGATACACTATTTTACAATTTCTTTTTTCAAGCTAAACTTTCATGTTCACTACTTATTGTCCGTGATAGTTTGTAATATACATTAATTACAATATAATACGCAAAATTGCTAATTTTAAAATTTAACTGCAAAATGGATTGTTAAAGCTCAGTTACATTGAAGAATTCTACGAGTGCCAGGCCACCTTCATATACGTGAAAAAATTTGTACGTCAGGCAGATTTATGGCTTTAATTACACAAAGCTGTTACGTATAACTATAACTTTAATCATAAATATTACCTGAGCGTAGTGAAACAGACAACCTCTCACTGTAATCCCCGGAAATGAAATCCGTAAAGACTTCATAAGGGCTTTTTCGTAGTCGCACATTGCCCTTTGCGGCTTAAAAGAAGGACATATTTCTTGCAACGCACTCCAGACTTCTTTATATGCTGCAGTAGTCCGTCGGCTCATTAAGACCCACGCGCAGGGAACCACCTAAGTGTTAAAAGAAATTGTAAATTTTAGTATGAGGTACAGGTATGAGATTATCACGTGAAAAAACGCTGCCAGTTTATTGGTGCAAAGCTTTCTTATTTAAATTTTTTTATTTCCTTACTTTTCAAAATAAAGAACTCTCATTATTAGTTGATATTTTTCTACATCACTTTACGCAAAGTCGGATTTCACTGGACATTAAGGATTCAAACAAAAACGTACGATATACAAAAAATTTTATCTATGAATAATGTAATACAGCAAATGACATGTTATCGTAAAAAAAGCTAAAACGTTCATATATGGGTCATTGTAAAAGAACTTGGGCATTTCATGTCCTCACTCTTTACAAACAGTCAAAATGTTAAAATAATATTTATATAATAAAATTTTATTGAAAATAGTTGCATTTGTTTATATTTATAGGAAAAATCTCGAATCCAGCATGATTTGCAAGCTTCCACAAAGAATATAGTGTTAAATTATAATTACCGTAACCTGTCTCCGATAAGAATTTTACATTCTCTGCCTTTATAAAAAAAAAATTTTAATTCTTCTAGTTTTTTATATCAAAATATCTTAAAGTTGAGTCCACTACCTACTCAACTGTACGGGAAAAGAAAATTCTAAAAAAATTCTCTGTGGTACGTATTGTCTCTCGAATTGTGTCTCTATTTTGTTCATTACACAGTTTTCACACAAAATCTTGCAGTACAATCGCTTTTTCAACTTCAGTGGGGTCACCACTGACGTTATCTAACTTTATTAGTATGGACTACGTTGAAAAACTTGCAAGGCGGTTAAAAAATTGAAAAATTATTTTTTGCGACAGTCTTTTTTTCGTGCACTTGAAAAAACAATGAAATCGGTCATTACCGTAACTAGCTTTATTTTATCGTCAAGGTGCACGTAAATAATTCAAGTGGTGAAAAATCGAATAAAATAGTAAGTACAAGTTATAAATATGCGGAAAACATTTTTAAATAATTATTTATCATAGAAATCCATTTTTAAGATGATTTGTCATTACCGTAAGTGTCATTACCGTAACCCTAAAAAATAAATTTTACTGTCATAGTAGATTCCTTACCAAGGGCGGAAAGTACAACTTGCACGCCCAGAGGGCGTAGTTGCTGTATGATTCTGCCCGAGGTGAGAACGACATTTTTGTATCGAGGGCGGATCGTTTTACTTTCCACCCGTGGGCACACTTTCTACCCGCCAATTACTTTTCGCCCTAGGGCGGGTACAAACTTTGGCCAAAATGTTTCTTCCTGTCCGTGGACAAAAAGTAATGAGTGGACGGAAAGTGTGCCCTAGGGCGAAAAGCACAGCACCCGAGGGACGGACATTATTTAAACAGATATATTTTTCGCGTAGGTTACAGATTTAAGGATTTAGAATGGCCCTGGTTTTGAAAAAAAATATATCAAGTTCCGTAACATTAAAAAATTTTGGTGTTATTATGGAAATAAAAGCAAAAGTAAAAAAGTGAAATATTCAACTCATAAAATAAATTTTAAAAAAATTTTCACAGAAAAAAATATTTAATTAACCAAAATTAGAGAAAACTTAAAAAAATAGCACAATAAACTTAAAAAAAATTCTGAAAAATATAAAAAATTTCTTAATTATAAAAAAGTATGTCATTACCATAACCATGATAAATCTAAAATTTGTACGTATTCAGAGATACTTACGTATGTAGGAGGTGCCTTTACTTTTTACTTCTAGTTTTTATAAGGTATACCTTACAGATCATGATGGAGCGAAAAATAGTGATGATAAGACTTATTCCGTCTGGGGTCAAAATAACTCCTTCATCGCCCAAGTTTTTTTACAATGATCCACACACACACACACACACACACACACGCGCGCAATTAATTGCGATATTCAATTAATGCAATCTATTGCGATAAAACGTAAAAAATTGGGATCCAAAATAGGTTACTTACAATGTCGTTCTTTTTTGCCATCACATGCAGCACTTGATCAACGCCATTTACATTTGGTTTACTCCTAAAAGTTCCATCGACGAATATATCGTTGTTTTGATCGAATTGTTGCAATAATTTTTCATCATACAACAATAAGTGGTTACTTTTTGAGGATGACGTCAATAATGTAGCCGAAATAGACATATCGTTCGTTCCGTCCTTATAAGTAGGCAATTCAGGATATTGTTTAATATGTTCGGCGAAAGCCTTGATGGAGCTGTACTTCTTGAGTACACCACTTTTATGCTGGGATCCCCTTTTTGAGCGTTTGCATAGTCTTCTGTACTCCTGGATAGGAAACTTTTGCAGCAGCATTTTTGTTTCTGTAAATTAAGTTCATAATTATGTACTAAAATAATCGAGAAAGCCAACAGTAAAATTCTTATCGAATTCATACATGCATGTAACTTCTTCAACAAGTACGTAAAAAAAAAATTAATGGGGAGAACATGAAAAACATATTCAACAAATTATACAAATTTGAAGTGAATTTTTACGTAAGTACATAGTTGGGATTGTGCAACAATAATATGTTACTCAACTTGTACAATTACGACTTATTTGTAATGGGTGATATTGCCCGCCTGAGATGGAGATGAGTGCGGCTACACACGCAAAAAGAAGTAGCACTTTCACTACGAGTTGCGTGTACTATTTTTTTGCCTTCTACTGTTAAAAATACAATGTTTTTTCTTATTTTTCAACACATCTTCGTAGGTAAAAATTATTTTCAGATCCCACTAGGTATTTAAAGGTTTTTAAGTATTTAAACGTCTTGTATGTGGTTGCTGCCCTTACCTTTGGCTCGTTAGGACAGTTAAATGATTTACTAGCAGTGAAAGCGAGATTAAACCTGTGTGGCGAACCGGACCTTTGCCACTTCAATTAGTGCGAAAAAGTACTATCCGTGGGAGTATGTAAAAAATAGTCTTTTATATAAGATAACAAGTGTAAGCATCTCTTTACAAATAATAATAAAAAACAAATTTATCAGATTTTTAAGTAAGCAAGAGTCTTTTTTAACTCATGGACAAGAAAAAGCCAATTGAAATAAACACTTATTTTCTTACACTTTTAATTGGTAATACGTATATAAATATTAAATATATCACGGAATACGAATAAAAATGTTGATCTGTGTAAATAAGATTAGTATGATTTTAAAATTTTTTATGTGTATACCAATATATTACATCTAGCACAACTGTTTAAAAATACAGAGGTTACGAATATATAATTGTACGTACACAGCCATACGGGCTACACCATGCGATAATTCATGTAGTTATATTTTTTATGTAAACACTTAGAAATGATAACAAAAAATTCCTTATTGCCGTTACCTACAAAACTATCATATTTCTATAAACACGATCAAAAATATTGAAAAAATTGAAAGAAACATAGTTGTTTCATATTATTCAAAACTGTTGGGGTACATAAGCCAATATGGTCAAAGAATCGTTATGCAATCAGTAAAAATTAAGTTTTTTAAAAAATTCCAACGGGATATTAAATTTCAATAGTTTTTAAATTTTGAAGCCAAGTTTGATCAAAATTAAATGGTACCAGAAACTTTGGCGCATTATGCAACTAAGCTTTTTTAAAAATTTCGATCGTTAATTAATTAAAATATTAAAAACCTATTGTTTTGAATTTGGTATATTTACTTGTATTAGGGATAGCAATATATTCTGAAAATTTCTTATTGTCTAGATCCTTTTGTGTTTAAGATATTTAATGCGGAAAAAAAAACTTTTTCGACTTTCAACGCAATTAATCAATAAACAAAAAAACGTTGCAACATTTTACCACCGCCATTTTTAGGTAATTATAAAGGGAACAAAGAACCAATGAATTCTTTTCTCTTTATCTAATAATAAAAAAGCACCGTAACGAAAACATGAGGTCCTCTTGCTTTTTAGACTGCGCTACCACTTTTCGATTAAATAACGCGATATTAATATTTACGATGATCCTGCTTAGGACACGAAAAAATTACTTACGGTACTTTGTTGTCAGGATATTGGTACACATAATATCGTCTCATTCTCCAGTCAAATGACAATAATTTTTTATTACTGTGCGATATTAAGAGGTAAACAAGGCATATTTCACATTTTAAAAAACTTCGTTCTCAAGCTATTTCAGCTTTTTTAAAAAAATGTTTAATTATTCTCTGGCTGTAATAAGCCAAAAATAAATTTTTTCTTTAACTTAATACCTTGAAACGTATAATCTTTAATTTGCAGACAAAATTTTTATCGATCGTTGAAAATAAATTTGTTTACAAACATCAAAGAAAGGTTATATATATGCTTTTTCCATAATAAATACTGTTTTGTTTTTGAAAATTAAAAATGGTAAGTTACAAAGTATTACGTTCAGGAAGAAATGTAGCTTTTGTTTATTCTAATTGAATACTAATTGACAATGGGCAAAGAAAAAAGTGGATTTTTCATTGACAACATATGTTGATGAATAAATTAAGAATTCAAGTTCTTGCAGTTGAATACGCTCTCACTTGCTCATAAATCTAAACAATCGACTTTGAACCCTAATTTTAAAACACACTCCCTTTTGCTGTTTAATAGGAAATTATACTATTTATTTATAAACTAACCCAATAAATGTATTTTTAACTATTTCTAATTCGTAATACCGTACTATTTTGTTGTACAGCCATGCTTATGATTCTTGGGAATTTTGTTTTATAACAAATAAATATTTTATGCAATAAATATTTATTTATAGGTATATATATATATATATATATATATATATTGGCATAAGGAAAGGAAGTGGGCCGGTGGTTTATAAGAGGTAAGGGGATGGGTTCAGGGAGTGTAGTTGGGTAGTGGGAGAGGGTCCGTGGAAGTTGTTTACTGTTTACCTCTACATCTGGAAACAAAAAACCGAATTTTTTATGGCTGTTTCCGAGGTGTGGGCGTTGATCATGTTCAAGGCTAACAGTTTGCTGGCATCAAATTGAAAGCAATAATAAACAATTAGAATAGTTACGAAAAAAATCATAAATATATTTTAAGTTTTAGGAAATAAATATTTTGTTACTTACTTCAATGAGAGTTCATCGAATAGAGCTCGGGTTGATGAACCTGGTTTCATTGTACCCGATTCTTCTTTTAACTTTCGTTTAAATTCTCGTTCCTCCTCAGACTGATGTGTAGATTGAATACATGAGTGAGGTTCTTCTGACAATCTAATTGTCGATTTGTCATGATTTTCGTCTATATACAGTTTGGCGGTACACCCCTTTTTTATGCACCCATATCTATAAATAATATTTAATGATTAAACGAACTTCTAGTGAAGCTCAATCATATCTATATGAAGAATTTGTTGAATTTGTTCGAGGATATTTTTATTCAATACAAAAGAAATCAGTAGAACAGTAAGTATGAATGTATAAATTTGATTATTGCACAATAAAATTCTATTTGGTCCATCAGGTAGATTAATAAAAAATATTAGAAAATTTTTTTTTCCCACGACAAAAAAAAACAAAGATAGAACACGCTAGAACTGCTTTATTAACGTAATGTTGTCAAAGTATTCAAACTGTTTTTTACCATCGGACTAATTAAAAACTTATAAAAAAATTGTTTCGTACGGTTTTTAATGCCTCAAAGAAAAGTCTATTAATTTTGGAAAATATTATTTGGTAAATGCTTTAAAATCTTACGAACTTGCTTTTACCGTTTTAAAGGAAAATTTCAATTGACACAGAAAAAAGTACTTTTAATAAAATTGTGCAATAAAAAGATGAACAAAATGAGCTGTATTGAGACTAGGTAAGATCAGTACTTTTTAGAACGAAGTTCTTTATGTCGCGTTACTTGGGGGGCTGGAATTTTAAAACCGACAGATTTTTTTTTTTGGAAACGAAAGTGGTTTCACCCAAAGTCTCTGCCTTTCAAGTTTCCCCCCCTTACCCCGTCCCCCTCACCTACTGCTCTCTACACACTTTCCCTCTCTCCACTATATATGTATATCTGCCAACCGTGCCGTGTTACTCTTCTCCACACCTCTACCCACCATTCCCCCTCACACTCCCAAGCATTTAATTTTATTTTCCCACAGTAATTTTTCTTTCACTTTGAATTTTTTTCTTTTACAATTCTAAAAAAAAAAAAAAAACATTTTCCACTAAAGGGATTTGAACCCTTGACCTCCTGCACATGAGTCCAGCACCTTACCCACTCTGCTACGAGCGCTGCCGATTAGAGAAAGTCGGTTTCTTGTACTTATCGTGCGGTTCGTAACTATAATATTCCATCTTTATATGCATTCACTGATGCTACATTTAATTAATGATAAATTGTGTATTTGTGTTAAAAAAAAAAAAAAAAAAAAAAAAAAAAAAAAATTTAACTAGCATAAATATGGTAATGTAGATTAAACATAATAAGACGCGTTATTACGCATTAAATATTTGTATTTTATGCATTTGATGCATAAAATACCGACCGATTTTTATTAAACCTGAGGTTTTTTTTGGCATTACAGTAATGCTAATAATTACAGTTATAAATAAATTATTTTATAAATAAATTATTAAAATAAACATATACGATAGAGTTGCACAACGTATCAATGGTTTTTGAGATTTTGAATTCGATTAACTAATTATGTTACAATGTCACATAATTATATAAATTAAAAAAAAAAAAAAAAAGGGAACGAAAAAAAAAAGATTAAATTTGAAAATAAGAAAGAAATTAAATAAAGGAAATACAAAAAAATGAAAAAAAATGTAATAAAATGAAATATGAAAAAAAATAAAACAAGAAATGGAAAAAAAAATAAAACAAGAAACAAAGAAAAAAATGAAAAAAAATGTAATGAAATAAAATATGAAAAAAAAAAACAAGAAATGAAAAGGAAAAAAATAAAACAAGAAATGAAGAAAAAAAAAAATAAAATAAAAAAAAAGACAACAAACCAGGGGGGATAAATGGGTCATGGGACCCACGGTAAGAACGAAGTTCTTTTCAACATGAGATGAGTATGGACACAATTTCTCAGGTAACAAGGGGGTCACCAGACCCACAGGAAGAACGAAGCTCTGTTAACGTTAGTACTGCATTCATGTTGTTTACTAAAACAAACACTTGAAAAACGAATAAAAAATAAAAATAAAAAAAATAGTTTACTACTCACGATGGTTGAACTTCGTGAGTACTGTATTTATGCACGACGTTCTCACGAAGTTCAACCATCGTGAGTAGTGAACTATTTTTTTTATTTTTATTTTTTATTCGTTTTTCAAGTGTTTGTTTTAGTAAACAACATGAATGCAGTACTAACGTTAACAGAGCTTCGTTCTTCCTGTGGGTCTGGTGACCCCCTTGTTACCTGAGAAATTGTGTCTATACTCATCTCATGTTTAAAGAACTTCGTTCTTACCGTGGGTCCCATGACCCATTTATCCCCCCTGGTTTGTTGTTTTTTTTTTTTATTTTATTTTGGTTTTTTTTCTTTATTTCTTGTTTTATTTTTTTCCTTTTCATTTCTTGTTTTTTTTCTTCATATTTTATTTTTTTTTAATTATAAAAAACACAATACTTGCTTGTTCTTGAAAAATATATTACTCCAATTATAATGCATAAAAAGGGCTTTAATCTTACAGGTAATACTTTTAATAATAATTTTCTTACCAATTTTGAAAGCCCAAAATCATATCCCTTATGTTATACAAATGCTGAATAATGCAAAACTGATCTAAGATCATCACACATTGTGGTTATAACTTTACGCTCTCTAAATGGTTAGAATCTCTGCTGTGGTTGTGAGTAAGTGGGCTTTATACTGTTTAACGCTGTCAAAGTGTTGCTTGGTACAAATCCTATTTTTTTAATTAAATGTTTACGCCATTTTTTTATATTTTTTGCCCCTTTAGAGAAGTGAGGTTAAATTTTCAGATTTTCAAAACTATTAAATATCTCTTGACCTTTTTATAAATAAGCGAGCAATTTTATTTATATTACTTCTCGTTACACTTCTCGTTAAACTTATCTCTGTTATTAATTGTAGTTTCGATTTCATTTTAAGGGGGCTCCTACGACTACTGCTGAGGTCAAAGACAAACAAAAAATAAAGTTTTGTTTTTCAATAAACAAATGTGTCTGAAAATCATTATGATATTTTTAATAACGTATGAATTGGGAAAAATGATATTTATGTGTGTAGTTTAACTTTGTACGAAAAATTAATTATTGTTTTGACCAGTCTAGTGCATACGAGGGTACACCACCAGACCAGACCACCTGTGTTGGTGTAGTATAGCGATGTAATATATAGGTATATGGTATATATATGTCGTGAACAAGTACGTCTGCTACCCACGTGACATCCCGGACACTATTTATTTCCATCACAAATATCTCGCTAAAATGGTCCTTTATCCACAATTTTTAATACAGCATATTACAGAGGAAGACTTCATCTACAAAACGTATATATTCAGTCTACTGGGACTTTTAATTTAGGTTTATTATAAATGAAAACAAATTGTTTTTCACGCTGCCCCATAGGAACACGTGCTAATAGTTACAACTTTGAGCTCGGATTTCTCAAAATTTTGACCCATTCGAAATATAATTTAGACCACCATTAAATTTAGTAGACTTTTATTTACAAGAAATAATATATCTCTGTTTGGGGACTTTCGCGAAGGAGCCCCCTTAACAAACACGTGTAATTTTTGCAGTTTTACGTTTTCATAGCACATCGAGGTTATTGTACCGTGATCTTAAAATTAGAGGGTACTCTGGTTTGGTTGTAAGAAAGAAAGATTATAATTTTTAGAACTGTAAAAGTGCTTCCCACTATAGATTATATTTTTCTAAACTTGTTATAGATTTTATTTTTACGTATCTGGGGCATTTTTACAGTATTCTGCTGTTGTAGAACATCGAGGTTATGATTTTGCGCTTTTAATACTGGTAGGTACTTTGTTAGGTATTTTTTACTAATTTGGGTCAGTCATTTTTTCCTTATTTCGCCCTTGTAGAACTTTGCGGTAATATTTTCACGCTCTCAAATTTGGTAGGCGTTTTTCTGTTGTTATAAGTGAGCAAGCTTCATCATTTTAAAAATTTCATAAGTTTTCTCTAGTACAAATGTAATGTTTTCTACTAATTTTTTTAAAATGTGGACCATTTATGCCTTATTTTACCCGCATAAAACATCGAAGTTACAATTCCACAATTTCAAAATCGAGAGGCACTCTGTTGTAGTTATACATTAGCAAGCTATATTACTACAAAGCCTTAAAAAGTGCTGTCTGGTTTAAATTTAATTATAATAATAAGTTTTTTAATGCGTTTTAGTTATTTATTCACATTCTACTTTCATGATACACCGTGACACAGTTTTGGGTACTGAAAATAGGTAAGTATCTTGATATTGTCACAAGAAACTAAGCTGTGTTATTTTAAACATTCAACTGTAGTCCCTGAGGTAAAAACAGGTTTTAAAAGTTTTTTTTACGTATTCGGATCATTTTTGCAACGTTTTTTATCTTTACGAACATCGAGGATATGTTTCTGAGCTCTGAAACTTTATGGGCATCTTTGTCTTTTCTCTAGAATAAAATGTATTTTTTTTATTACTTTAAAAGTTATCCAGAATAGAAAAAGTTAATTTGGAGTTTATATATTTTTAGCCTTCATTTTCCGCCCTTGAGATGCTGAAACTCGTTAGGGTTTGTTTTTATATCCTTTTTCAGCATTTCCATGACCCGATATAAAAAAAAAAAAAAACCCTTTTTGTTATGATTATCATTAAAAAACAACGATACAAACGTTACAGGAATAAAAAAGAAAAATTAAGGTAAATGTACCAATGCTTGGCCACGAAAAAATTGGTCCCAAAGACTGACCACAATCGCAATTTCACAATTCAAACGAATTTCTGCAGCTCTAAGAAATATTTTTATTACTATTCACGCTTAGGAATTATATACAATTTATTGTTTAAGGTTATCTCGATGATACTGCAATTCTAAAATAAAAAAAAGTGTTTCTAGAATGTAATTTTGATCAGCTGGCCAGGCTTTCGGACATTTAGCCACAGAACCTCACTTTTCGTGCGTCCTAATAACTAGCAAATGTTAATTGTATATAATTCTTACGACTGGCCAG
Organism: Copidosoma floridanum; assembly: GCF_036245765.1. Lineage (NCBI taxonomy): Eukaryota > Metazoa > Arthropoda > Insecta > Hymenoptera > Encyrtidae > Copidosoma > Copidosoma floridanum. The sequence goes on from NW_028321901.1 coordinate 2,892,671, forward strand.
TTATTGGGACTTGAAATTTCGGCCACAGGGACAAGTTGATTTTTCAGTGACCAAGAATCGGGACATTCGACCAAGTCAAATAATAAATAAAAACTTTTTCCTGCGTTTGCAAAAAAATATTTCTTTCGGGTACAGCTTAGAATAGTGTCATAACTATTAAATAATACCCATTAAGACTTGAAATTTTACTTTTTTTTTAATATTGATGGAGTACTTTAGAAATTGGCCTACTAAGGTGGCCAAACATTGTACATTTACCTTACATGATTTTTTTTGATAAAATACCTGATAGACTAAAAACAATTGTCTTACTTGAGAAGCTCATTTAAAAAGCAGTTTAACACTAGTTATATGGGACAGTGCTAAAAAGTCAAATGAAAAATGTTAGAAATTACACATATGGATAATTTTTCGATGGTGAACAAAATATTATTAGTATGGTAAAGTTGGAACCCTTGTTATAATATTTTTTAGCAAGATATAATGAAAACAATAAGAAAGTAAAATGTTTGAGGTTAGTTTAACAATTTTTAATTCAAGACAAAACAAATAAAATAGAGCGGAGAAGATGGTATAAATTAACGTTAATGTAATGGCACTGTATGCATAAGCTTTTTAAAATTTATTTAAAGATAAAAACAAGTTTTAGATGAATGTTGATAATGAAGGTAACTGACTCAGGGATAAAGATCCAGAGCAACGTCCTTTTAGTCCAGGTCGTAATCAGTAATTCGTTAAAGAAAATATTATGATTCGGTTTTTTTGCAGATTCTTACACAAAATTATCTCCTGAAAACAAATTTGCATGGAGCAAGATCCAAAAGTTGGTCTGAAATCGTTTAAACAAATTTTGCAAATTGTTTATTTAAATTTGAAAAAAAAATTTTTATCATCTTTGGACTGTAGACAAAAAAATTATCTTGCAACTTTTCTCCAAAGTTAATACTTCCAGAGATATTAATTATTAAAGTTCAAAAAAATGCCAAAATGGCTATTTTCATCCATGAAAAACGATCTGAAAATCTAACAATTTAGCTTTAACTTCGCGGGGAACGAATCAAGATGCCGTGCGCGTACATATTCACATTATGTATATATAATAACTTTTATACATATACACTGTTTTGTATATCAATATATGTATATAATATGATGTATATTGGACTTTAGAAAAATCTTGAGCGCTGCACGTAAGCAGAAAAACAATAATTCGATCTAGTTTACATGCTAAGATACTGCCTCTCCGCACCGTCACTGAATGGCTCTCATCTGTGTTGCATGAAGCGAAGCTTGGAGGGGTATGGTTTGGATTAGCCGAGACAACACCACTCGCAGTGGCCCATCTCTTACTCTGGCTTACTCACACTGTTAATGCCAACAATGACTTAATTAATTCTTTTCACAAATTTTGCTTGTGTCAAAAGATACTCTTAAAAGAATAATTTTCTGCCCTAAGCTCTAGTATTTTATTTTAATGGTATAATACATACTTCAGTTCATGAAAAAAAAAACCTGAAGGCCAGATCCAATGTGACTTGAAAAAGTCGCTATACCTCTGAATAAGAAAGGAGATTTTTTAATATTATACATTTTTAAGTATACTGATTATGAAACAAATAATTAAAAAATTTGTAATTAGTGGGGCAAAGGTAAAATAGTATTTTAAAGTTTATAACTTTAATATCTTTTTTAAACGGTAGAAGATGCCATACAAATACAAATACTAGAGCTTAGCACGGAAAATTATTCTTTAAAGGGGGCTCTTGCATGGGTCTTCCACAACTAACAAGTGGTTTATGTTATAGAAAAAAATATGATGAATCTAACGGCATTCACATTTTTGTCCGTTATTGTGGAAAATTGTAAGATATTCGATACCAAAGTTCGCTTAGCGTAACATTACTGTTATAGAACCCTGCTCCAAGATGTTTTGTATTGCCTGTAATCCAACTTTAACAGCATGTTCTCTTAACAAAAATATAATTATTTTGGAAAAAAATCCCTTATATTTTAGATTATCATCAGGTTGCAAGAGCTTTGTTATGTGTATCTTCTGACACGAGCAAAATGTGGTGAAAAAAATTAATAAAGTCTTTTTTGGTATTAACAGTGTAAATGAGTCTGAGTGATGAAAAAGAGCAGCCACCGCGAGCGGTGTTGTCTTGGTCAAACCAAGCCATATCCCTCCAAGCTCTGCTACATGCAAGTCACTTAAGGTAGTTTATCCCAAAATCACTTTATTTACAATCTTCGTCAAACTTTGCATATCACTTCATTAGAGTGTAATGCATAAATGTTCAAAATTTTATTATGACTGTCCGTACCGTTTTCGAGATATGAAGCTGCAAAGTTGGACTCTTTAACACGGTAAGCATAGGCGAGCTGCGCGAAAAACGAACGTTTTGATTAATTAAACAAAAAGTATATTTACAATTCTTATGAAAAATTATGAGCATGAAGTAAAATATATGACGAATCTACTATATTTCACACAGAGATGCCATCCGTACAGTTTTTTAATAAATCAAATTGAAAGTTAGCAATTTTCCAAATGAAGCAAACAATAAATTGCGGGTTATCTGATATGTGGCAACAAAGCGTATTGCAGTCGCATGGAGATGAGTCGCTGGCAATATATATAGATATACGTACTGTATCGATGTAGCAGAACAGCTGTTTGAATTGATGCAAATTAACAAAATATTAATTGAATTAACGAAATAATTTTTAGAAATTTATACATGTGATTGATTTATGTGTACTTGTAGAAGTTGGTTTTTGTGAAATTGTGTTTTGTAATTAGTTGTTATACCGAGTGTGAGGAAAAGGGGTTAGGTTAATGAAATTTTTGTTTTTCTTTTTTTTTTTTTAATAAACTAAACAAAAATCAAACAACATTTTTATTGATTAAAACTTGTAGACTAGCAAAAATTTTACTTAAAGTTTACGTAAAGTATTGCTGCGACGTAGCCAGATTTTTCTAACCACGAGTGTATGAGTGTGTGAGTGTACATAGATATGTAGAATTCAATGTGTGTATGCCAGTGGTGACCAACTTTTTCTTTACTATCTATGTGTACTCATTCGTACAGCAAAAGTAGTTATGGATGAGCTCCACTGGTGGGGATAAACTACCTTAAGAACCATACAGTAACGGTACGAGGAGGGATATAGAAGGAGAGGTAATAGCCAAGCAAATATCTGTATCGAACTTTTGTTTTTCAGCTTACAGCAGCGCTTAAAATTTTTTTAAAGTGTAAAATAGCTTGTGACATTATAAAAAAAATAAATCACCAAGAGAATAGTTCTTTTTTTTTCATTTTCCAGAGTTGTCTTTAGATTGGACATGGTGTGAAGTTAGGGTTATTTTTTTTAATTATTAAAATAAGTTTGATTAGTTCATTTTCGCGCTTTATAGTGTACTAAGGAAAATAATAAAGTAACAGTTATTAATCAACACAACACTTGAGTTAACTATTAAAATGATTACACATAATTGTTCATATAGAATAAACAGCAAAAATCTGAACAACTACATACATATCGTCAAAATATTCAACTCTTACATGTATCAACGCTGTGGTTTGATAATTTTCTATTATTACTGTTATATGAACAATTAAATGATACTTGAGACTTTTTGCTGGAACAATACTAAATGAGGATTTATAATAACAACAACAAACTTTAAAAAATTTTCATGTTACTCTAATCTCAAATATTATCATTATTTTTTTTTATTCAACCACACTAAACTAAGTATGTTGTGTTAGAGAATAAAAAAAGGCGATTTTACGCCAACGCAATTTATTAAGCATTCTCCATCGTTGTTTTGCGATATACTATCCTGTTTATATCAGCTGTGCTAACATTCAACTTGGTTTTTTCCTGGATATATTTATTTTAATTTATTGTTAGGGAAATAATAAACTATTTTTATTATTTTTAGTGGGGTCTTCATTCCGGATTTCTAATTATAAGTGACAGAAGTCAGAACTTTGATAGCTTTGATTTACACGCACGATTGAAATTCAATGTAAAATTACAAATCCCGTCGTTTTTTTTAATATTATTATCCAAATACTTTCTTTATATAACAATAAACAAAATGAATTCTTTCCAGCGGGGCCTTTGTACAGGATTTTAAAGTATACGAACCAGAGATAGAAACTTATTTGTTTTTGATATCCACGACTGAGGATGGAATATATGCTAAAACAATTCTGTATGCTTTTAAAGTGGTTACTTCAATTTTTTAATTTGTATATCGAAACGTTCCAAACTTAAGTGCCATGCCTGAAAAGGTACATGTACATACTGTCAGTGTATGGTAATCATTTTTTTAAAATTCTTTGAGGTTTCAATTCAATTTTATATTTAAAAGTAGTAAGTATAAACAAAAATTATTTACTAATCATTAAAATTACTACATGTTTGTCGCTTCGTGTATCATCATACAATGGTTTTTGTTATAGATATTGTAAGATATCTGAAAACTCCATGTATTTGATGCCTCTGCCTTCCCTCTAGGATTCACTCAATGTACACCATGGGTGATGGTGCATACAGTTTTCGGGAATCCCAATTGCGGTACCCCCAACGCGCGAAAATTAAAAACTTTAGAATTAATAACACAAACGCCTATCAACAAAAACCCAGAGCGCTTACTGTCCTTCTTATTAAATAGTAATACAAGCGACAATCACCTGATGACCTGTGGTGCTTAATGGCCACTCTATTAAATAATAAAATGTTAATCACACAAGCTCTTATCACCTGATAACACGAAGCGCTTTCTGGCCACTGTATAAAATAACAAAGGTCATCAGGTGATATGCACTTGTGTTATTAATTAACATTTTGTTATTCATAAGAGTGCCTAGTAAACGCCCTGGATCATCGGGTGATTGGAGCTTCTGTTATTAATTAATGATGTAATGTTTAATAGAAAAGCCAGTAAGCACCCCTAGTCATTGGGTGATGCGCGCTTGTATTATTTTTAGACATTTTATTTTTAATAGAGCGGCCAGTAAGCGCCCCGGGTCATTGGGTGATATGTGCCTGTGTTATTAATTAATAATATAATATTTAATAGAGTGGCTACTAAGAATTACGTGTTATCAAGAGTTTAGTGCTTGTGTTATTTATTATCGTTTTATTATTACATAGAGTGGCTAATAAGCGCCCCGGGTTATGGAATAATAGGCGCTTTTGTTACTATTTAATATTTTATTGTTTAATTGAGTGGCTACTGATTGCTCTAGGTCATTAGGTAATTGGTGGTTGTAATAATATTTAACACTTTATCATTTATTAGAGTGCCGAGTGAGTGCCCCGTGTCGACAGGTAACTGGCGCTTGTGTTATTAATTAACATTTTATTATTTATGAGAGTGCCCAGTAAGCGCCCTGGGTCATCGGGTTATAGGAGCTTGTGTTATAAATTAATAATATACAGTTTAGACCACAATTAATTACTATTCAGTTGAAATAAATGATATTCAAATAAATTTTTTATCTTAATTAACACAGTTTTTATCACTGCTTGAAACACAAACACACTTAATGCTCGTTGCATTTGTAAAAAACAATGAACAATAAGATATTGATACTCAACACTAGAAACGCAAGTGTTACGTACAATAGCAATCCCACGTAACACAAGATTAAACATAGAGGTATAATAATAGAGTGCGTGACTGCTATACTGGCCTGGAAGTTGCAGCGTAAGAAGGTGCGAGAGAGAACGCATTCTACGCCACCACTCCTGATTAGCTATTCCGGTGAGTCCCCCGACAATGTATATGTGTGTGTGAGTATAGCAGTGCATCTGCATCAGAGTGGTCAGTGGTGGCATAGAATGCGTTCTCTCTCGCACCTTCTGACGTCCCCTCTGCCTTGGTCACGCACTCTATTATTATACTTCTATGAGATTAAATCGAGAGATTTACTCCTTAAGGTAATAATGCCTATTATATAGATTTTTCCAGAATGCCTTATATTTAAAAGTAAGACACAGTTTGAAATTGCTTCAATAATCTATTATGTCGTATTCGTACAACAAAGTGCTTGTTTATTGCTATACAAACGGAACGTTATCTTTTATAAATTAAAAATACAACTGAATAAGTAACACATCATTTTCATACTAAAAACATGTTCACCCTGAAATCCTTAGTATTTAATTTTTAATATTGTAGTGGACTGTGAACATTACACATATACGTATGTGTGCATATATTTGTATGTATATTTGTGTGTGTATTAAATTTCCATGATTTGAACGTAAGTTGAGTAAATATTGTGAAGGAAAATAATTGATGGGAAGAATGAACTACACGTGGTGATACATGTGTATATAATCAGCTTACCGTGTCTTCTCCTTGTTCTTTACGCCGTAATTGTAACCTTCATGGTGAAAACCTCGGTGACCGCCGATGTCATTGTGTCCTTTCTCAGTAGCCATGTTCCACTGCAGCAGCTAATCTTTATGTTGAGCGAACGATATTCGTCTTTTCTTGCAGCTATGAATTTAGGAAAATACAGAAAAAGAATAACTGTCACTGTCTTTAGAAACTTTATGTATTCAGAACATATTTGGAGGTACGATAAAATCAGGATATACAGACAAGAGTTAATACTAACTGCTTGATCTGATAATTCGCCAAACAAATAACTTACGTGGCCATGTAGTAGCTAATCAGAAAATTTGGTGCACACGCTTAACACGAAGAAGTTAAAACTATAATCGCGAGCACGTGTGTGCTAGCAGCTGGGGAGTGAAAGGACTGACGAGTGACGGCGGACCACGCGCATGCCGTCAAAGTTAGGAAAAGGTAGATTCGCGTATGGAGATTGGACACACCATGTGCAGTATATTAAGTGGGAATGCCGAACCAACTACAGGTGTCAACGACCATCACCGATAGCACTGAGGCATTGATGGCGATGGCTTTAATGAAGAGCACACAGCACTGACGTTCACAGTAGCCGGAACACGGGATATACACAATACCTTTCTGTCTGCGTCACTCCCTCACTGTATAGGTAATGGGTATTAATATTTCTTTCTCTTTGTTAGCTAATTGGGTTAGATCATTACTAATACGATAGGTGTGATCAAATTACTTATAGGCTAAAGATACGACACACTAGTATTGCTCTTAGGGGACATCGTGACTGCAAGAAAAATATTTTTATTCACTGTTAAATTTAGAAATAAACTAAATAATCGTAATTTTATAACTTTAAACCTCTTTGAAATTCCCATTCTTTTTGACATAATAGTGACAAACGGTATGACGCTTAAAATTAACATTACTACAAGCGATTTCAGTAGTTTTAAGTACAGTTACTGAGGCTTCGTACAGGAATACCATAGATATATAAGAATATATATACGTATATCTCTATTATGAATACAGTCATATTGCCTACAAACTCTTCACCCAACGTTGAACAATATGATTATACACCTATCAGTGCCATCTAGCGGATACTTTTTATACTACTTATGATCTACCTTACCAACAAATTTTGAATCACCCTCTAAACTTTTAATAACTCGCCTTCTCCTTATTGGTGGGAGACATTTGAAATACTCACCTCTCATTGGTGGGAGTTTCCTGTTCTGGGAGAAATGTCCGTGACCCATTCTGTGACTTCGTTTGGGTTAGAAGTACATGTGTGTATAGGAACTTGCACTTTTCAAATAAGTAATCTTACAAATTTACCAATTCTAAAAATGTAAAATTATTTCATTGCTTGTGAAATTTGTAAACGTCAATATTAACATAATTGAAATAAGTAAACTTTCGTCACTATTTTTTTGAAAATAAGAAACTGTCACTTAAATGATTTTATGAAATTGAAAATTGTAAAATGTAGATGTCACTATTTTAAATAATTTGTTCAATTTCGTAGTTTTGTAAAGATAGTCATTCAAACTTACGATTTTTACGTAATTTACCAATTTAAAAATTGTAAAAAAGCCGATCTACGAATCCTAACGTAAAAAGTGACTATGAACATAAAATTTTTTTTGTTTTTTGTTTGATTTCTATTTTCCAAGCTCGTTAAACTGCAAATCATAATCTGAAACTTAGTACAGTTGTTCTCAAAACCTTAAACTTTAATACTGTGCAATTAAAATTTTGATTTTCGAAAATTTGTAATACAATGTTGTTGACACAAGTTGTGGTTTCTCGTACTTTTATAGGTTTTTTTTTCCGAAAAACTTAAGTTTCCTTGATAGAGCGGGCTGATGGTCTTAGGCATTGTGGGAGCCCCTCCCCCCCCCCCGCGATGGAACGACCGAACTACCTGAACTATTTAGAAAGCCAGCTAAACATGGTTAGTTGTGGAGCAGTAGAAAATATAATTGTACACATCATGTTAATTTTTTTAGCTATGTAAACGTAACATTGTACGGACGCACATCTGCACTTGAACATATGTGATCAAGCCCAATAAAAAAAAACATGTGAAAATCTGGAAAGTCATCATGTAAAAAATTGACAGGCAATAGTAATATTTTCGCAAACTAATCACATTCAAATTAGCAACTGTTACATAATATGTTTTCATTAATATAAGATGTAAATAATGTTGTATATCAAAAAATGTTGCTGATGCCAATGTTTTCTTTACAGGAATTTTTGTATAGTATTGATTACGATGACATGATTAATGATACTTCAGATGAGGAATCCAATTATGGTGAGCTGCCTAACGATAATGATTCTAACGCTTGTTTCACCAAATTAACCAGTTTACTCAATGATGAGGAAGCAAACGAAAACATAAGTGCAAGGTTTGTTGTAAATCGGATCGAGCTGTTATTAGGAATATTACAGTTTTCTATAACTTACTCTCTTCCTAATTCAGCTGTTGCTGATTTATGCAGGCTATTTAATAAATGTGTTGATAAAACAATTGTGCCAGACAGCAGATATAAAATGGATCAATTATTTTTCCCGGGAGAAGGAATAGTATACCACGCTGTATGCCCTTACTGTCAATCGTATGTTAGTGAATTCTCTAAAAATGATAGATTTATAATATGTCAGATCTGCGAAAAACAAATCAATTTAAAAGATCCTACTTACCGTGATTTTTTTGTAGTGTTAGATGTTAAGAACGAGTTAAAGTATGTAGTCAAATCAAACAGTGACTATTACGAAAAAATAATGAATGATAAAGAAATCTTAATTGAAGAGCTACGCGATTTTTATGATGGAAGAAAATACAGAGAATTTGTCGAATCATTACCCGCCCAGTGTAGGAATTCATACATCACTCTTACGTTTAACAGTGATGGGTCGCCGATCTTCAAAAGCTCGAAATTTTCTGTTTGGCCTATCCAAATTAATCCAAACGAAATACCTGTTTCGATAAGGAACAGAAAACCAGTCATTCATTCATTGTGGTTTGGTCGTGATAAACCTGATATTAATATATTTCTAAAATTTTTTGTTAAGGATATCAATAAATTATCAGAAGATGGAATTATGTGCATGATTGACAATGAAATGAGAAATGTTAAAGTATTTGCTTTGTGCTGTTGTGTAGACACGATTGCGCGGCCCACAATGCAAGGATTTACGCAGTTTAACGGGTATTTTGGTTGTTAATGGTGCTTGCATCCATGAGTATTGATTCGTAATAATAATGGTGCAACAGTTAAATATGCATTATTGAATGACACTCCATCAAAAAGAACGGAAAACGAAACGCTAGCACATATTCAAGAAAGTATTGATACCAATACAGTTGTTTGTGGTGTATAAAAAGCAACTCCGCTCTTGAATTTGAATGGTTTTAATATCATAGAGGGGTTCGTTCCAGATTCAATGCACTGCGTTGCTTTAGGGATTGCAAAACAGTTTGCAAATTACTGGTTCAATTCATCGAATGAACCATACTCAATCCGTAAAGCCTCTCAACAGCTAATTGACAAGTATGTCAAGTCGTTAAAAGTGCCAATCGAGATATCACGATTTTCTCGATCCCTCGATGATAGAAGCTATTGGAAAGCTAGGGAGTGGGAGAACTGGCTACTTTTTTACAGTCTACCATCATTAGAATTAATTGAAGGTTTTGAAAAATATACTAAGCATTGGGCTCTCTTAGTCGAAGCCATTCATATATTAATGAAAGACTGCATATCTTTCCAACAACTCGTCCGAGCTAATCAGTGTCTAAGCGAGTTTGTTGCAAAAATCCAAAGTTATTATTCCGAAAATGCCATGACATACAACGTTCACCAATTGCTACACATTTCGCAGAGCGTAGCTGATTGGGGTCCTCTCTGGGCACACACTGGTTTCTGCTTCGAGTCCGGGAATGGCACAATTGTAAGAACAGTGCATGCTGCAAAAGGGGTATTAAGCCAGATGTGCAGAAATCTATCCGTCAAAGAAAGTATCATGATAATGATGAAGCATTTATTAGATTCAGAAAATAAGGAGGAATCGCCAGTATTAGATTACTGTTTGTATCTTGAACTCAGATGTACTAAAAAATCGTTTAAATTTGGAAATAACCGACATTTTGTAAAATCAAAGCCAGTGACAGATTTAACGATGCTAATGGATCTTAATGCACCAGAAAACAGCTACAAAGCATTAAATAAGCTGATAAAAAATCAGTGTGTTTTCAAAAGTAGTCAAAAGGTATTGCTCCGGTCTAATAATTCTTGTGCCGTGACAATCGATAATCAGTTTATAAAAATATTACAGTTCTTAGTTGATGATATTAATAATAAAGAATTTATTGTATGTAAAAAAATCATTATCAGTAATGATTTAATCTTTTCTTGCACAAGTATAAAAAAAATTGAATTCATAGAAGAGGATTTGAGTGTGATAGAGACCTCCTGACTTGATAGGATATGTGTTCTGATGAATTTTAACAGACACAAATATATTTCAGAAATACCAAACTTGTGTCCTTACTCTTGAATTATATTTTTTAAATGTATTTTATTACTCATATTGTAATGTATGTATGTATATACATAATATGTTGGACGTTTGTAAAATAAAAGTAAATAATTGTAGAAATGTAATGAAACATAATTATTACTTTTAACAGTATAAACGGTATTTCACTATACTGTTAAGTCGGAAAATATATACACTTTGTTACCATTAATACCTACTATTGTCCACAGCAATGAAAAAATTTTCCACGCTTATTATTTTCATTTATTCCCTTGTATTTAATGACCTTAACATTACCATGATTTTCCTAGGTAAAATTAAGGTAACTATTTTAATTGATAAATTGTTTCCGCCACCCTACGGACAAATGAGTTCGAACTTGTACATATGCACGAAATCGTATAAACGAATCAAATAACGTCATTAATGTATAGCTCAAATATATGTTGTTACAGTTGACTGTGTATAATTTTACTTGGTTTTTCTGCTTATTCATGTAATAAAATTTATTTTGTGAAATATTTTTTAAAAATACTTTACTCCTTTTTTGTCTAATATGAGCGTAATCTTTGACTATTTTTGAACATCTTTGAAGCTTGTGAGAACGATATTTTTCAATTGTAATATTGGTCCAACAATAATCGACATTACGTAGCTCCTATACATATTGAAATTTTATTTATGAAACTATCATTTAATATTCCTATCAAAAATGTTATAAAAAAATAATGTGATCCGTTAATTTGTGTTGGCCGACATATTTCATTCAAAATGATGTCACAGGTCTTTGTATTTGACTTACAGCATCCTTTCATTTGGAACCCATATCGAGGGGGTGTAAGGAAATAGGAGTTCCACGACTTGTACTGGCCGCAATTTTAGATTCGAAATGACATTGTATAACTAATCGTGTTCTACTTACCATACTTTTTCATTTAGAGGGTGTCCTTAATAAATATGTGTTCCGCCATTTTGTTTCTGCCACCATTTCAGATTTTCAATGATGTATTATAGCTTACGGTATTTTAGTTGCCGTACTCTTTTAATTCATACCCATATCGGGGGTTGTAATGAAAAAAGGGAGTCAGCCATTTAGTATTGGGTACCATATTCGTTTTTCAACGATATTGCAGAGCTCACATACCCTTTCATTTCATACCCAAGTGGAAAGAATTGTAAATGAAAAGGTAATCTGCCATTTTGTGTCGGAAACCATGTTGGATTTTCAATAACGTTACACAGCTCACTGTATTCCACTAGTCATTCCCCTTAATTTGATGCCCATGTTGAAGAGGTTGTAAATGAACAAGTATTTCGACATTTTGTTTCTGCCGCCATTTTAGATTTTTGATGACGCTTACTGTATTTGACATGTACTTTTGATATCAATGTCAAGGGGGTTGTGAAGAAAGAGGTAATCAGACATTTTGTATCGGCTGCCATATAAGATTTACCATAATTGTAAATGTGGTCTTCAGAACCAAAAGTTTGTGAAAAATTTCAGCCTAATCGAATGTTGAAAAGTGTTCAAAAAATCGATCGCAAGATTTCTCCCAGAAAGACAGACGTACAGACAGTCAAGCAGACAGAAAAGCAAGTTTAATAAGAGCTTGTGAGAAATTCACATCGATTTCTACGTCGAAATAATGTATGCAGATTTTTTTGCTGCACGAAAGAAATCCACGTGGATTTCCACGTCAATATCCATGCAGATTTTCTTGCTGCACGAAAGAAATCCACGTGGATTTCCACGTCAATATCCACGCAGGTTTTTTTGCTGCACGTAAGAAATCCACGTGGATTTCCACGTCAATATCCAAGCAGATTTTTTTGCTGCACGTAAAAAATCCACGTGGATTTCTACGTCAATATCCATGCAGATTTTTTGCTGCACGTAATAAATCCACATAGATTTCCCTGTAAAAATCCACATGGATTTCCCTACAAAAATCCACGCAGATTTCCACGTGGAAATCCATCCAAATCCACGTGGAATCCATCTCAATCCACGTGGATATCCACCTGGATATCCACGTGGATTTCCATCTGAAAATTGCACATTGCCATCTTGCGACTTTAGCTTACATTGATGGTTGACTAAGTACACTGCAAAACAAAAATTATAGAACATAAATCGGTATTGTATGAAAATGAACAAATAACTAATCTATCAATTTTAACCGCAAACTTGTAACTTTCGTATAAGTAGTCATTCAGCAAATAACGCCATCTCACAACCTTCGATCTTTCAGAGACCCTTTTGAATTAGAGAAAAATTTATCATGGAAGACTATGCGATTTGCTCGTCAAATAAAAAATGATTATAAATGATATATAAAATTTCGATAAGATAATCATTTAGAATATTGTAGGGCGAGAGAGAAGAGAACAAAAATCTATTATTTGCAAACTTCCATCTTGCGACCTTTGCTTACATTGATGGTTGACTAAGTACACCATTGAGTTCTATCTATAATTATAATTGGGCTTAATTCCTACCAAAGTTTATGTTCAAATAAGCTGTTTTTCTTTTTTAATAAAAGAAAGTCCTTAAAAACAAGTGAGATATTGTAAGACAATAGTAAAATTATTGATTGGTTTAGTTTGAACCGCATACTCGCAACCTTTGTATAAATCGTACTTAGGCAAAAACGCCTTCTCACAACATTTTGTCATTAAGAAGTAATTTTGATTGAAAAAAAAATTTTAAGATTTATACTGTACAATTTACTTTATGAATTGAGAATTGTTAGAGCTATTATCTCCAAATGTGTAAAAAATGATTTGAAATATTATCTGGCCAGAGCAAAAAATTTAATAATAAAAGAATCGCACATTGCCATTTTGCGACTTTTGCTTACATTGAAAATTTACTATGTACACCGTTAAGAAATTATCCATGATTATAATTGGTCATAATTCTAAACATAGGATATATTATAATAAAACAGCGGAATGGAAAGTTTCAAACATGTGTAATAAACGAAGTTTAACAAGATTCAAACGTTATTTAGTATTGTTTACTTGTAAGCCTTCGTATTTCAATTACAACAAATAATTAGAATTTCCTGTATTTGTCTTTAGTTATAGCGCATAATTATTTGTTCTTCTAAGTGCCAGAAGAGACATCCTATTACGAAGTCATTATATGTTATCAATTTTTATATAATTCTTAGACTGTATTGCTTTCTAATTAAAATAAAAATGCCTTTCTTACTGAGATTAGTTTATTAAAATTTGTTGAATGACACAAAAACTATAAAAAAACAGTTAAATAATGTGAGACAATTAAAAAGTTATAAATACGTTTAGTTTTAACCGTTAACTTGCAACCTTTGTGTCTTTAGTGTCTTAGCTAAAAACGCTATCTCTCTAACTTTGATCTTTGAAAGACAATTTAAATTTATAAAAAACATTAGAGCTTAAGACTATATAATTTGCTTTGTAAATTAGGAATGATTTAAGCTGATATATTGAATTGTTATAGCAAAATAATTTAAAATACTGTAAAGCCAAAGCAAAAAGAACAATAATTATTTATTAATTGCAGACCACTATCTTCCGACCTCTGAGTGGATTAATGTCTGACTCAGGCGCGGATCCAGGGAACATTTTAGGAGGGGGCGGTCTGGAGCACCTTCAGATGAATAAGAAAAAAAATGGTTATTTATTCAACTTGAAAAAAACGGATGAGTAATAAAAATCACTGCAAGGGGGGGGGCGATTGCCCCTACCGCCCCTTCCTTGGATCCGCACCTGGTCTGACTATGTACACCGCTTAGTATGTCATTTAGTCTTGTTTACTTGTGAGCCTCTATATTTAATCCACAACTAATAATAGAAGTTTGCTGTATTTGTCTCAAGCTTAAGCGCACAATTAACTGTTCTACTAACTGTCAAAAGAGACATCCTAAAAGAAAGATATATACGTTTTTATTTTCATTATAATTTTTCGACTGTATTGCTTTCTTATTAAAGTAATAATGCCATTCATACTAAGATAAATTTATGAGAATTCGTTGAATAAAACAAGAACTATAAAAAACAGTTAGATAATGTGAGACAATTTAAAAATTATAGATCCGTTTAGTTTTAACCGCCAACTTGCAATGATCGTGTAAATAGTGGTTTAGCCAAAAACGCAATTTTGCAATATTTGATTTTTGAGAGATACATTTGATTTAGACAAAACTTGATAGTGGAAAATAACACGATTTACTTTCTAAATTGAAAAAGATTTAACCTTGAAAACCTTTGTTTTCATTGAAGATTAACTAAGTACTACGTTCAGTAACTATCCATGATCAGAATTGTTCATCATTCTTAACAAAGTCTATGTTGGAATAAGTTATTACTTTTTTAACTTCGAGACTTAAAATTCTATACATGTGATTTCGCTCTCTTCAATAAAGTAGTATGACATGCCAGTGAATATCCCTTCTGCGTTCATCACTCATAGGTTTTTTCAAAAGTATTATTTAAACATCCAACGTATATTCAAAACAACATAAGAAATACCTACAAAAATATTTAGCTCGTTTTACTGTGTTCTATTTTTTATATGCTTTTTTAAACAAATCTCAATATTACGTGTATTTTTTATTTGTATGAAAAATTACTTTTAGATAAATCTAATTAACAATTGAATAGATGTACAAGTTGTTATTTTTGTAATAACACCAGAAAAAAGGGGTCAAGTATACGTAAAAGCATGTACGTAAGTACATTCATATGAGAAAAATAATTGCCTGCGTTGCTTTATATATTTGTGCTCCTCTCACCTCTGAATATTTTCCTCATTAACTATGTGATGTATGAAAACTAATTTATCAAATAAATGTGCTGTAGTAGTGTGGTGTGGTTGTATTATTGTGTAGTGCGGAGGGGACCAAAGTACATCACGAGGGGAAAGGGAAGGGGGAGAAACATACAAAATCTGAAATCGTTGGTTTACCCCCTCACATAACGCACCTATAGAAGTATAACTTCAAAAATTAAACATTAAAAACTACTATTTGACATTATCATAGTCAAAAATTGTGTCAAGTTACGTTTCTTCAACATTACTTGTTGAAGAAATAAAAAAGTTGTTTTTTTTTCCTTTACAATATCATTTTTATGAATACTATACTATTTTTTTATAACATCATTGCTTTTCTTACCAATGTTAACTTGAAAAGCTTATCAAATTTAAAACATGTTGATATTACGGAAAATTGATATTTTCAGGCCTATAGGAGAAAAGGTTTTGTCATTTTTAAACTGCCAACTCAATTTGCTATTTTACTGCTACTCAATTGGTCTTTTGAAGTTTAATATTTCCTTTTAAAAGCCCGAAAACGCTTTCAACGTTTTTATCTTTCATCTTATAACAATCTTTAAAAGAATAAAAATAAATACATACAGATTTTTTTCATTGATTTATTTCTCCCTCAATTGGCTACATACATCGCAAGAGTCATGTGACCTTTTGGGATTACATTATACTGATTAAAGTATTTTGATGCATAAAAATTTTAGCTAATGTGTCTTTTAATTTAAAAATAGCATTAAAGTTTTTAAATTTTTAAAAAACTCCAGCAATATTATTTAGCAACAGAAACTTTAACTCCAAAAGCACGAAAAACTTATATCTTAGAACGTTTTGTTTCGGAATGCTTGGAATAATTAAAAGACAGTGTATCAAATATTAAGTTTTATCAACTTTTTCACAAGCTATCTATTATACACTCATCGGTATGGGAAACAATCAAATTAATTAGGAAAACAATTTATAATCACTCTTAAAGGTTAACATTTTTCATAAGTTGACGCGTACATAATACATGAATACTTTATTCAAACAATGAATAAAACCAATAAAATAAGACTGATCAATGTTGTACAAAAATTATAAGTCTTTTGTCGATTTTTTGTTTGTTTTAGTGAATGATGTACAATAAATATATATTAACTACTTTTCTCACTTTTTTAAAATTAAAAGTCAATAATTACAAGATTTACTTCATTCAGTATTATGTTTGAATGCTTGTATGAATTTATTTTGATTGCATTTTGTGTATCGGTAATATTTATCTTACGCAGTCATATTTATGGTGTCGACGTTTTTTTATTAATCGTACCTGTATATTGACTATGTATGCACATACGTAGACTAAAGCAATGTAAGTACATATTGTGCCTAGTGTTATTGATATTTTTAGTAAATGATCTTATTTAAAAATAACGCTCAAGTACAATAAGCCCTACTAATCCATAAAAAAGTATATTAAAAAAGCTATTATAAAAAAAAAATTCAACTTTAATTAAATGTAATCTAATTTTAAAAATATTTTCTCGTTCAAACATTTTTTTTTTCTTTAGAACTTCCTTAATAAATGTTTTTATTTGAACTATTTCTTAGAACAAAACAAATAATAAATTGTTGTAATAGCATTCATAAGTGTGTTGCTCAATTTATTATTAACTAATTATTAATAATATTTTTTTCATGAAATAATAAAATATTTTATAATAAATAAGTATGTAGTATTCTAGATTTACTTCATACAATCCTTTGCTGATGGTGGTAGCATGCAAAGACCAGCATACCATAAATTATTAATTTGTCAAAAGTTCTTTAACTTCTTTTGATAATTTTCCATTTTTGTAAACGAGTAATGAGGAAAAGTATCATATAAGTAATTTAAAAGAAACTTTATGTGTGAGCTTATAACATTTATTAATTATAACTTTACTTCAACAAGTACAACTGAAAATTTGTTAGATTATTTCTAAAATTTTGCTGCCCAATCGATCACATTTTTACCAATAAACCAGTCTAGATTTTTGAAACAAAGCTTTTTTTACGCCGTTCTGGAGCTAGGAGTAAGCTAGAAAAAAATGACAGTTCGACATGCTTTCCCTAATCCGCTCAGCTGCCGCAGCAGCAGAACGTATGTATACATGTATATCTATTGAGCTTTTGCTGCTGTGTGGTTACTGTATTTGGAGTTGGTGGTACGAGCTCAGAAACGGTCGAGTTTTGCGGTCTCAAAGGTCTCTGTAATCCTTCATAGACTTCGTATATAATGTCGTAATGGACTTATACATGCATCCAAGCAGAAATAAAAGTTGGTTGCCTCTCAAGTTCATGAGGCCCTACTTTGGCAGCCTTAAGAGAACTCGTAGGTACGTCAGGGGTATGCGTGAGGTACTTATTAGGCAGCTTACATAACCTATACTTGTCTTACCTTACAAATTGTATGTATAGTTATATCAGCTAAAGTTGCAGTATTAATTGTAGAATAAAATTATATACATACATGAACACAAGTTCAAAGTGTTTATATTTGGTCCTACTTAAATGATCGATCAGTATTCCGATCAACATAAGACTGACAAAATCGGTCAACATTAAATTTGTTGTGAACGAAACTAAGTATCTGAAAGTGCCGGTTTCAGAATCGATTGTTATGGCTTCCAAAAAATAAGACAAAGTTGCTTAAGAACTGTTCTTAGATTATAAAATTTTTATATCCAACAGTTTTTACACTGTTATTTAGCTATTTGCTATCAAGCCAAGTTCATCTGTCTTTTCAGTAAGTCAATATGTTTTCATATTTAAAAAAAGTGAGCTGCAGTGTGAGCAGTTTCTTTGCATTAATTACTTCATTATTTATTTAAAGTACTCTTGAGTTAACTCACATAAATCATACACAGATATTGTTTACTTTTTATCAACAAAGAGTGACACTTTTAAGGTGACATTTACATCTGCATGTGAATAAAAATTAATTTACGAAGAAATTAAATATGATTCATCAAAAATGAAGTATGACTTCTGTTTAATTATAAAACAATGTAAATTCTTTCATGGATATATCCATACTTATGAACTGAGAGGTGGTTATGTTACGTCAATTGAGGCAGCCTACTTGGAGTCTACCAAACGCCCCTTGACGCTGCCAATGTAGGACCTCAGTAGTCTAGAGAGGCATTCTAAGTAGGCCCTCTTTATTGCCTACTTACAATTTCTGTTAGGGCAGCTGCATGTACCGTGTATATTGTTTATACTTTATTTTTATAAATTCGTTTTGTACATTCCTTATTTTATAACATATTTTATTTTGGAATATATCGTTCCTTACATATGTAACAATAAATTTTTGGATGTGTCAAACATACATATATGTGTGTCTTTTGGCATGTAAACGAGTGTGTCTGTTCACTTTACTAGTAGCATTGATGTAAGATAATGCTTCGTTTTTACACATATAAAGCAGCTTTACTTCTGTCAGGGGTCACACGATTTTTTTTAAAGCTTACAATGTCTTTATGCATTATAACACTCATCACAATAGTACGTCAAGGTTTTTGGAGAAAGAGTCTTGATGAACCATTCTTTCAGTAAGTATGCTTTATCTAATGCACAAAATAGCTGCTTGCTTTCGAAATGCTGTTATGTATGGGTAGGACATATGGGTGAAGATTTATCCTTAGCTTCTTTCAAGGAAGGATAAACTGTTGAGCAATCATCAACTTTACGTGCTAAGAGTAAACTAACATACTTGGCTTTACAATTACAGCACACATAAATTCTTCTGCGATCTTTAGCAAGAGTAGCAAGATGATACTTTAAGTCATTTATTGTAATGTCACCATCATGGCACTCAATATCATGCACTTCCAGTGTCTGATAATTATTGTATAGTTTCACAATGTGCGATAATTAATTACAAACACAAGGTGGCTTTATCATCCAATGCCCAATAATGTTCCCTTGTAATAATATTACTGCAACTTTTTTCGGATTGTTATTTTTATCTGCACCGCAAAAGCCTTGAATATTTATGACGAAATCCATGATATTTAAACTACTTCTATCTTTTAAAACCTTTATTTTCAGAAAAAAATTTTTCATTCCATGAGTTTTATTAGTTGTGATTCCTTTCAAAACTGAGAACAACGATTTATTTTTCTTCGTCTTGTCTTCACCGTTGACATTGAACTTTCTTTTCTCCTTCCTGTCACTCTTACTACTTTTCCACATTGCAAAGAACTGAGAAAATATATTGAGCAACCACTATTTATAACTTCTCTTCATCAGAGATAGTGACATCTTCCCATGCTATTTGAAAATGCAATTTTCACAAAAATGCACAACATGGTGAATGGCACACATGGATTTATACAAACCATTATGATGTAAGCATGCGATTGCCAAAGCTGATAGCCTAAATGGCGGGTAGTCTACTTTATTAAGAACTAAAACGTGAAATTACTTGAGTCGTTTTTTTTATGCCACCAATTACAAAAATAGTTGAAGCATCTTCAAGATTCTCTTGAAGCACGTTGCTAATTTTTGTGCAGTTTATATCACCTTATTGCCAATCTGGTCCATAATAGTTAAGCTCAAGCCATACGTTCAATCGTTTGTATTTATCACTTAACTTATGCCAAGAAAATGATGGTTTCAAAAGAAAAATACATGGCTCAACATTTTGATTAATCCAAACAATGGATAATTCTTTTAACACATAATTATTACCAGGCTTCTTAAGGCCCTGCATATTCATACGTACTTCATCACAATAAAGGCTAACTGGAATGACTGATGCTAAAGTAGTTTAATCCCCAGACAAATCTAGACAAGTTTTCTTACATCTCCATGCACAGGATTATATTCAATTATACTATCGTGTAAAATTAGACGATACGCAGCTGTTCCTTGCGGGAGATCATCTTTTGACTCAAATTCCAAACGCACATCGGCTGGCATGCTTTTGAAAGCTTCATTTTGCTTTGAATAGTCAATAGCAATGAGAGGCATGTGTGTAATAAAATTTTTTTTTACCAAGTATGGGTTCTATTTCTTTACCATAGAATGAACTTTGAAAGTTTACATACATACTGCAGAGTAATGCAAACTGATTGTTGTCGATATTGAGATTAAGATTTCCGTAGGGATAATACTGCGAGTTAAAGAATCATTCAATATTACTTATACTACAATGATCAAAGTAGATAGCGCTTATTCCATTTTAACCTTTACGATTTGTTTAAGACCTTAAAATGACGAAACGCAGTTTTTCAAGCTGATTTAATGTTTTGACCTTCCAAACGTGTTTTGAAAAAGATGGAAGAAGAGGGTACTCATACAGCTTCCAATTATGGAAAGTCATAGAAATAGGCTAGTTTTTTGCAGTAACATCAAGTAGGCAAATTTCTCGCTTGCCTTACGCATTTGGATGAGGCATAAGGCACTCCTTACGGATCATTAAAATTTTTAAATCCTCGTAAGCATCATGAGCAGCTGTTTGTATAACTGCATATCAATCATTTCTCGATCTTGTAAGAATCAATTTATGTTTGATATTTACAACACATTTACGGTGGTCTTCAGCAAAGCCGAGTATCATGCTCAAAGGTATAGAATCGTCAAAATAACCTGCATTATTGATCAGTGTGCTTGTCTCTGCGATATCTAACCAGCCTGCATTTCCTAGCGTTGGATTTTGAGTGGGATACTATGAGACTTAACCCTTCATTAATGTTTTTATGCCAAAAAAAACAACTAACTCGCGCACCATTAACATTTATTTTTCGTTCTCCAGAAAAAATAAAGCCCCACATCGAGCGCCACTTTGTGACGTTGCATTTTCGCGCCCTAAGATACTTAAGTGTCGCGGCCAGGGTGGTCCTGAAACAACGTTCAAAGACAGTTATTTTGTCTTGTCGATGTCCGCACGATCCTGACTCGCGAAATTTATTTCCTCTTTATTACGACGCCTACTGCTGCTAGGGAGCCTAGGGAGAAACGATGGGCGCTACCTGTCAATACCGCTGTCCAGAAGTGATATGCAAATAATACACGGAAGGTGAAGTTCTCAAATTATAAACAATCGCTTTATTTGGCACCAAAAAATTACGCTGGCGTCCAGGCCCAGGATTCTTGGCATGATCCGGCTCTATTTACGTGGCACAATACGTGACAGGCCCACACTCTCTCTCTTTCTCACGCTTTATTCGCCCCTGGGGCTGTCCCACACGGTTTTCTGGCAACCCATCCCCGTAACACTGCACAAGACTACACAAACGCTTTTGCGACGACTTTTTACCGTTACTGTGCCTTTGGTACGGCTATCCTGCTGGCTCGGTCTTCAGGTGGTCTTGGTGTCAGGCTCGGTCACAGTTGTCTTTAAGGAAACTTTGATGCTACGGGTTGGCTCAAGCTGTTCAGGATGTGGCCTCGGGTATGGCAGCAACACGAGAATAGAGCTGGTGGGTTGCAGAATTCCTAGCAGCTGTCTCTTAATATCTGTTTCCACTCTCTACTTTTCGCTTTCCTCCTTCTCAATCTAAATCAATTCGAAAATCAACGCTAACTACTATCGGCCGTATCACGTTCAAGCTCAGACTAGAGTAATGCGTGAGGCTCACCAATTAGCTTGACCTAGCACTAGATCACTGTACCTGTTCACACTCATGCACACTTGTACGTGGTGCAGTTAATGGTACACAAGTCAGTATATTTGGCACCGTTACAATAAGCATGGCAATAACAAAGATTTACTAGTACATTACATGAGGGTCTTCGTAAATTGTGGTTACCATACACATATATTTCTACCCCTTTTTTCTCTTTGGATCTGTCCATCTCTCCAACTATTCTCATGTGAAGAAAACGGCATAAAGACTCAGACCGTTATCAGTTCTTGAAAAATTATGATACCCCCCTTTGAGATGCATTTCGGCACTTACTGTTGTGGGCGAGAGAAAAATGACTTTGTTATACATTCCTCATGTATACCCCTCGAAAATGTCAGATTTTTAAAATTTGCAAGTGTTTTATAATACCGTGATTTGGTAGCGCTCGATTGCGTAGCTTTACTTTAAACTTTTTTTTTCAACCCATGTCCTAGTTTCAAGTAGGGGCCCAATCTGTTCTAATGAGGTCTTAAATAAAGATCTTTACAAAGTGAAATAACTTCCATTTTTTCATGATGCCCCACACTTTCTTCGAGCTGCTTTTTAGATTGTTTGACTTCATTATTTGCCTTATATATACTGCTCGCTTCATTAGCATCAGCATCTATTGTGCTTAGACCTGCGAACGCAGAAATAATATTCGGTAAAAAATCACCAACGTTTATAAGATATAGGTGAAATACGAGGCGTTAAAACATTTTTTATACAACCAGCTTAGTTTTATAGTGTCTTGAGCCCCCTTTGCAGCCGAATTTACAACTTGGCAAGCATATTTACTTTGAACCATAGTCTTTTAAGCTTTTTGAATTAATTGTCTTATAGTAATTACCTTTCCAACTTTTTTTCACAGTTTTTTTGTCTTATTCTTAGATAAGCCCATTCCAAGTTTTAATTTTGCTTTCATTTCACCAGTTACAGCAAAAGCAGCAGCCTTCTCACCAATACTAGAATCTTTTGCTTTGAAGCGTTGCCAAGTACTTTCTGCAGGAATTTTGTCTGCTACCTTACTAGCCGTAATATCTTCAAGATTCTGAGGATATGCTATATTATGTTGCTTACAAACTCCATTCAGAGAATTGATTCCAGGATCACCGCAAGCAAATTTTTTAGACAACTTGGTTCCTGGGCCGCTGTAAGTAGTAAGGGTACTATTTTTCCAGACACTCTCATAGATATATGTCATACGGCTGGCGGCGAGAGCGGGGGCGTGGCCGGGGTCCTATTTTGGCAGGCCACGTGATCCTGCGTGGGTAGCCAGTATGCGCGGAAGAGGGCGCGCAGTGGCCCCGCGTAATTTGAATATTATTACCGACGCTGCCTGGTCGGTAACTTTTTTTTTTATTTCTTATTTTTTTTATATTTTTTTTTTTTTTTTTTTTTTTTTTTTTTTTTTTATATTTTTTTTTTATTTTTTTTTATTTATTTATTTTTTTTTTTTTTTTTTTTTTTTTTTTTTTTTTTTTTTTTTTTTTTTGGAGGGGGAAAAATTAAGGCGTCCAAGTTCCAACTGTGCCGATTGGTAAGCGTGACAGAATTTGAAAAAATTCAAAAATTTGTTCTAATTCTTGACCGCTCTTCGTAAGGGTTAGTTTAAGGAGCGGGTGGTGGGTGGGGTTTTTTAAATAAATTAAAAAATATATTTCATACATATATTATATTAAAATAAACAGAATGTTTAAATGTTTTACAATATTATTAATCCTATTTAATTTAATATTTATGTCATTTAAAAAAGACGATTTCTACGATATATGACGAGCTTACGAGGTTTGTAAAATCGTCCCTGTATCTCACGACACCTTTCTTCACATTTCTTGTCGTCGCAATTAATTTCCTGAATAAATCCGTCATGAAGACGGAAGTGGCGACTCCGTTTCTTTAATTCGAGTTCCCATGTTTGATGACCTACGTCCGATTTTAAGTTAAATTTGTAAGCGTATTGCTTACGTAGCAACAGCTCAAAAAATGCCACCATACCCATATGATCCGCAGGTACGTTGGCTTCTACAGCTTTTGTTGTGAGGTGATATGCTGCACATAGTGATCTTCTTATGTTCTTATGTTTCGAGCATATTGCTTCCGGTCCATAACTTAAGTTATTACAAAATAGATAATTACCATATGGATCTTCATAAGGAAAACTTACGCTCACATCACACCTCTTTATCTTGAACTGGAGCCACTTGGAAACAAAATTGTTCCACTTTCCTTTCGATCTCTTCATCCGACATTTCCAGGCGGCGACCATAATCTTGAACGTCTTTAAACTCTAAATATTCCTTTAATTTTTCTTCGAAATATTTAGCTATATTAATCAACATCCAATTAAAATCATGGTGTATTGAATATATAGCATAATCTATTGTCTCATGACAATAGAACACGATTTTTGCACCAAACGTAATGTAAAGTAACACCAAATCGAAAAACATTTTGACCGATTGTTCGACCACTGGCTGATAGTTTTGAAAGTAGACTAAAACCTATAGTGTAGAGTAAGTAGGGTCAGAGAAATCTAAGAGCTATGGAATACTTATACATTTCGAGCAAATATTTATTACTCATGAGTCTACAGGGATTGGAAAAATGCATCGGCTTAAAGTCGAACATCGGTTAAAGTCAAGGAAGTCTACTTGATGCTTACGTTTCTCAATAACATTTTGTGTGAAAATTTTAAAAATTAAAAATATAATTCTAAGTTATTCATTTTCATCAAAGTACATCGTAAAACAATTATTAGGAGTGGGTGGTTAGGCGGGTTTTAAAAAAAAAAACCATCTTAAAATGTATCATATACATGTATTTTTTAAGAAACTCACATTATCGAATTAAGCTTACATATAAATTTTAATAATGTACTTTTCTATGGTTGCACTTAGATTTACTAGTTTGAGTACATGTATTGCTTACAATACGATTATTTCCATAATTTCTACGTCTAGTTATACGATTAAAAAAAGTTACAGCTATTTTATCATTTATAAGAGTATTTGTTGAAAAAAATGAACAAAACATGCCCAAAGAATAGTTGTTACACATGAAAAATAAAAAATCAATACAGTAATTTCCGCAAACGGTGGAATTAATATTTTGAAGCTGTTGTACATTCCAATGGTAAGTAATGCAGTTTCTTTTGAGTCTATCAATATGATGAGAGATCGAGGGTGGAAGACCATAGCTGTCAAAGTACACTCCATCACCTTTAATATCAACATATATAGCTACCCAATGCGAGCCAGGTTTGGAACTTTCGTCGGTATTAACTATGAGAGCGCACAGTCTCGTCCAAACAAAAGGTAACTGGTCAGCAGGGAATACGCCGACCGTCGCTGCAGGTATATTGCAAAGAGCTCTACGCAGTTGCAACGAGTCCATAATAACAGATGTATGAATTCTTATGAGTTGAAATCTACAACTACTTAACGATTTGAATCTATTTCCAATATGTTGTCAAATTCAGCATACAAAATGCAATTTATAGTTTTCGTGAGAGCTGTCTCGAAACGCACCTCTATTCGTACTGTACCATTTTTCACTAAATTCCAATGACCTGCAAAATGTGATGAGAGATCAGGTGTAAGATCGAATGCAAACAGGCAATACCCATGGGGATAGTTTTTTCTGTGAATACTGTTTCCCTCGTTCATGTAGTAGATCCCGGTACCCGAAAATAAAGTATGGTATGCTTCCACGTACATAGGTGTGTTACCTGTAAAAGTCGGTTGCAGCGGCTTACTAGGGACTTGTACACCATCAACGTATAACGACAAAAAATTTATAGAATAATTTTGAAAGTTGAATGGATTCATCTTTCGATCCCCGTTGAAGGCTTTGTTGTCAACAAAACCTAAAATGATTCTTTTCGGAAGTTGTCCAAGGATAGCGTTATCCAAACAGTCACCGCTTATACCGCTATGTAAGGTAAAAGATTTGACTTCGACGCGCGTAATTGGATACTTTGCCGTAGTGTTAGCCAAAGTTTTTGCGTGTGCGATCAAAACTGTAGGGCTAACTTTCACTCGTCGAACGAGAAGCGTAGCCTCGGTAATGCTGATAGAATAATTTTTCGTTGAAGCATCCATGAGACAAAAAGCATCTTTTGAGCGTATTAGACGTAAACGAACTTCGACGCCGTTTAATAATAATTTATCCTGATTAAATACGTCGCAGTGTAAATGACCCATTAAGTCTATGGTCTTTCCGTCTTTTAAATATTCTTGACGTTTAATAAGAGCTGAATTTTTTGTCGAGCCGGGTAATTCGTCCATTTCACCAGCGACATCTGTTTCCCAAAGATTTGTTGACAAATGCGATGATTTTGCTGCAGGGCCGTAATTTAAAAGCGTTTCAATGTATGCTCTGTAAGGGTAAGCATTATTTGGGGGAGTCACGAGTTTTTAATTAAAATATACGTCAACTTGGTTGAATATTGAGTGTAAAAAATTGTTTACTGGAGCTACAAGCGCATCCCCATCCTTGTCGTAAGGTGTCAATTTGACATTCACTCTGAGCATCGTATGGGCCAAGTCGATGTAATCCTCGTTTTGAGAACTGATAACGAACTCTATTGGACTCTCGTCGCTTAACGACGAAACAGGTTTGTAATGCACCCATCGGTTAGCTTCTAATGCCGTCTGCGTGAGA
Organism: Copidosoma floridanum; assembly: GCF_036245765.1. Lineage (NCBI taxonomy): Eukaryota > Metazoa > Arthropoda > Insecta > Hymenoptera > Encyrtidae > Copidosoma > Copidosoma floridanum. The sequence continues at coordinate 2,919,726 of NW_028321901.1, forward strand.
GGAACGGAAAATAAATCCAATTCGCTCTTCAAGCAAGGGTCTGTGTGACTATGCAGGAAAGACATGATTATCCAAAAATATCTACTGGTTTTGATTTTTTATTTTTTACTGCCTTTCTCTTAGTTTTGCGAACAACTCTTTTTTTTACCTTTCTGTCTGATTTTTTTTTCTTACTATTTTTTTTATTTTTCTTACGCGTACCTATTTTTCGCTTGACTTTTCTCGAACGACTTTTTTTCTTTTTTTCTGCAGTGTTTAACGAGTTGTTTACACCACCGCTTCTACGCCGAGACTGTGCTCTTTTCTTATATGGTAAAGCATTATATCCCGATCCTTCCATTAGCTTCACAATTTTTTCTGTAGCTTTACGTTTTAAATTTTTACCAGATTCGTTTATCCGATTCTTGAATGCGTGTTTAAATGGAATATTGCTTTCCCCTATATCGTCAATTATATTCACTCCCGCTCGTAAAGCTTCTTTTTTAACGGCACGAGCACCTCTAACTATGTAGGGCATAGCACTCCGAAATAGTCCAGTGAAAAAAGAGCCTAATCCATGTCCTCTCTGTCTATATGACCCCGCAAACACATGCTTGACTCCTCTTCCGCCCCCGTGCTGTGTGTGATACCCCTCGTAAAAAACCATTTTGTAACGATTCGCTTAAAAGAAAACTTTCCTAAAATGTAACACTACGGTCAGTGTCCCAAACTCAAATGATATTGGTTTACCAAATTGATCTCTTATATCTATATCAATTGTATGAAATCTATTATTGAGGAGGGGTACGTAGGCTGGTGGAGTATATCTCTTGACAATTGTGCTTCCGAAATTAATTTCTTGAGCGGCTAAATTTACTATTTTCAGCAGGGGTGCAAATGTATCACCAACTATACTTGATTCACATATATTAGAATAGATAAAAAGTTGATCGGGTACCGCTCTTGATAAGCTTGCTGGTTGTTTACCGTGAAACAATAGCCTGTAACCCCCTCTTATTTCGGCACGGTCACGCTCAATCTCGGTTAGTCCTTCCTCAAACCCAATAACGCGTTTTACTACAGCTGATACAGCCGGAGTTTTTCCGCATGTTCTTGTACGTCCTGGTCCTATTATTGGAAATCCAATAAATACAAATCCGCCTCGATGATCATAAATTAGCTGCTGACATTTCTTATCTTTATGATAGTATTCCAACCATTTTCTATTTATTTCCTCGCATAAACTATGTACAGAGTCGTAGGTGCCGTGCTGAATAAAACACTTTTTTTCTTCACCAGGATCGCTTATTACTGCCTCTTCTCGTCGTACATGCAAAATAGTGTACGGTACGTGAATCTCGGAAATTCCTACCTCCCATTTACCACTAAGCTCGATCTCTTTCGGTAACTGAGTGGAAAAATTTGTTGTAGTATTGTTCGGAAAATATATCATACTACTATTGCTAGGTAGAGTTACAGTAAACTCGTTATGATGCATTGTTTTTTAAATCGCTTGAATTTATCCACGAGTTAAATTTTTCAGGGTATCCTGCCCAACTAACAAAGTGTTGTTTGTTTTTCCCTTTTCCTCTTGTTTTCAAGATCTTGTCAATTTTATGGTCTTGCTCCGAGACACGCTCTTTGCGAACAGGGTTAAGTTCTTGAGAGTAAAAAAATCCTTCAATTTTTTCATCATCTAAATCACTGAGCTCATATACATGTAAATTTTGTCTTTTCAAAATTCGAGTAATTTTAAATATCTCTTCACTCCATGATTTTACTGCACCTTTCTCAAACACATTTTTATCACGACTTATGCGTACATAATCACCTACTTTATAATTATATTTACTTTGACTGTGCCGTTGTTTTGTTCGAGGTTGTCTCGAATTGACTAAATTTTGTCGTGCTATATGTGCGTTATATATTGTTACACTGCTTGGCGCTAACTTTGTGGTAGAGTGGGGGGTATTATTGTAACCACTAATTAAATCTTGTAAAACGTCTACGTAACGGTATGTATTTTTGTATGTAAAATATCTGTACATACGCTCTTTAAACGTTCGAATGACGCGCTCTACTACGGCCGCTTTAACATCAGGGTTTTTGGCAACTCGAAATTTTATAGCATTGTCTTTCAAAAAGCGTTGAAATTCACTGCCTAAAAATTCAGTCCCGCGATCCGTTTGTAACATAAAGGGCGAGCGAGATTGACTATTTTCAAGAATTTTTTTAAAACCTGCTGTTACATTACGGCAACTTTTATCTTTTAAAGGTTGCACCCATACAAATTTGCTTAATACATCAATTACAATTAAAATAAAAGACAGTCCGTCGTTGTAGTTTTTTAATGACGTCAGTTGAATGAGATCTGCTTCCCACAATTCATCTCTAGCATTAACATCGTAAAACAACCGTGGAAACTTTCGCCGAATAGATTTATGTAAAGTATAAGCATCATGTTTTTGCAGCCACTCTTTGATTTTCTCGGGGGAGATTTTGTTTTTATTTACTCTTATTAAATTGCGGACCCCAGAAAATGCTGCTTCATGGTTAGGGGTAAAATATTGTTTCTCTAGCACATTCATTATTTATTAATATCGTAACCAGCTTTTAACACCGCTTGATTTTGGTGTAGATGAATCGTGTACAGTTTTTTCCAAAGGTGATGAAAAAGTCTCGTGTTCAAACGTTTCTTCGTCTTCTCCGAGCGACTTTATATTACTGGTCCCATCCAACAGCAAGCTTGAACTGTCGCTATCTACGATTTTCAAGAGGTCTGTATTTCCCACGAGTTCTTGAGGAGTGTTTATCTCCCGAAGTACTTTAGCAAAAATGTTTCTCCCCACCGATTTAACATTTTTCCTTCGCCTTGCAGCATCATTAATTAAATCGATAATATTTGACCCATCAATTTTTTTACCTTTATAAATTACTGTACCTGTACTATCCCACTTAATATTGTTTTTGTATCCTTTTAAATGTTTTAAAAGCAGCATAGATTTTTGTTGATACACTTTAGGTACAGTACTGACAATCTTTTCTTCGCTCATTCCATAATCATCTGTATTAGTAGTGATATTCTTAACTTCATTTTCAGCAATCTGCATTGGCTCACGCTTTTCATCGATAAAATATAAATACCTGTGTAAAACTCTCAAGTATTCCTTCAATTTATCGTATTCATTGCTATACGAATTTGAATCTAGAATTTTTTTCATCGAGTCGTCTAATCGACTCAAGTTATCTCCGGCTGTCTGTGTGGTTTGTAAAATAGAATGTGTGAAAAAATTATTTGCGGGTGTAGGAGTAGAAGGACCGGGGCTTCCTCCTACGGTAGTGCTTTCTCTTTTTATTCTTTCAAGTTGGTCTTTAGACAGTAAAATCATTTTTTTCCCTCTTTCCATTTTATTATTTTTACAATATTCTTGATAATATTTCACTTAGAATAGGTTGTAATATTAACGGTAAAAAACCGTTACCTTTTTGAACTATAATTTTCCTCTTTTTTTTCCACGAATTTTTACCTTGACTTTTCGCAATCAATTGTCTTAAAACACTTTTAAACTTTTTTAAATTTTTTTTTTGACTGTTTTTCAGAGAAACAACACCTTTGAGAATGTTCAAAACGCACTCGCACAAGCAGTCGATTAATTTTTTGTCTCCTTTTTTTAATAATGCAACTCTCTGTTCTCTATTGAGATGAGCAAGAGCTTCTAATATTGCAATGTACTTTCTTTCAAAAGGAGCTTCACGAGCCTCGTCTACACGACGAGGGGGTTGTTTGAAACGTTCGTTTTTCGGTGTTGATGGCTTCATTGTCAAAAGAAAACTGAGAGCTATGCGTTACTACAAACTATTTTATCTGTTAATTTAACCCAAATGCGCGAAAGCACTCGTTGCATATTTTGGCAGGTAAACATATTGATACTCGTCGTCGGGGAATATACACGCACGAAATCTTAACTCATCAAAAGTGTCCTGTTTGCAATCAATCATAAGGTAACCATGACCTTTAACCGTTGCATCTTGATAGGCCTCTTGCACAAATTTCGGATCTTCAGGATATATCTGTCTCGCTAAATGTTGTATCTGCGCGCGATCGCGAGGATTTTTAAATACGACAATATACGATGCGTTCAGACTTATGTCTCGCGAATGAGTTGACTTGTGAAAAATATTTTGCGTTATAAACATCACACTAATATTTTTATGGTGACTCCCTTTTGTAAAAAGATCTACCACAACATGATTCGACGATTCACGCATCAGATCGTCGATGATTAAAAGTTTTTTAAGATGAGGATCGTTTGAATAATCAGAAGGTTTTGGCAACCCCTCGTGAAATTCAATTTGTCGTCCGTTTTTTAAAAAATTCTCACTTTTATAGCCATCCTGCCACTCTGCATAATAAAATAAAATACGGTCAAATGTAACGCTTGCCATTTGTTCTATATTATTTAGAAATCTTTTAACAAAAACTGTTTTTCCACAACCAGTTGGACCGCAAATCATGCTTGTCCACGGATGTTGCCAACGGGTATCCATTATGACAATATTTTTTATACTAATTATATTTTGAAAAGCTAGTACGTTAAATACTTTACCGAAAAGCATACCTACTTTGTGGTGGTGGGTGCAACAGTACGATTTTGTAGCTAATACTTAAGCGTATAAATATATATATATATATATATATATATATATATATATATATATATATGCATCTTACGCATGGGTTGGTTCGATGTGTGAGCGTCAGCTGATTTGTCTCTACGTACACATCAGACGCTACTCTCTTCTTCTCTCAACTACTCCCTTGGGTAGATGGAAGGAGCATGCACAGGAAAAATATTACCTGCATTGGTATCTAACTACGCAAATGAACGACTCGTATACTTGTATTACTTACAAAAGTAGTTGTAGAACCTTATTCTGATTTTGGAAGATGCAAGTCCTGAATAGCTCAGTTGGTTAATGGTTTCATCGACATGAAACCGTTGATTCAATTTGATCTCTTCAGGGCTTGCATATTATTTTTTTTTTTTTTTATTTATATATTTTATTACACCTAATATTTATAAGTATGGGATTTTTTAAAATAAAATTTCGGATGGGGTACTACTCTAAAAAAAGCCAAAATATTAGTTTGACGATTTTATTTTGCAATAACTTTTTTCGAAAACGTACAGTAACAAATAATTGTTTCATTTTTCATTATCACCGACGCAATCCACAACGTCAGGACATCCAGGGGATGGTCGTAGCGATCTTTGACGTTTAAGCTTCTCGTAGGCGTTATAATATGCATCACTATCCAACGCTGATGCTTTTTTTAGAGATTCTGTCTTGATGATCCATTCTTTTAACATGCACGCTCTATACAATGCACAAAATGACTGCTTGTCTTCGAAATGTTTTTGCGCATGCGTTAGACAAATCGGTAACCCAATTTTTTTATTTTCATACATTTTGAATGAGGTATGAATTTGCGATAAGTCGCGAACCTCACGTGCTAGTATTGAACTTATAAACTCAGCTCCATCGTTACCATACATGTAAATTCTCTTGAAATTTTTAGTAAGCGTAATAAGACTATATTTTAAATAATTTATTGTGGTATCTCCGTCAAACCACTCTATACCGTGAACTTCTAGCGGGCGGTGATTATTATACTTTTTTACATCGTAAGGTAAATCGTTGAATGGGCGGGGTGGTTTAATTAACCAATGACCGATGACATTTGCTTGTATCGTTACCACGGCAACTTCTTTTGGTATAAAACGCCTGTCAGAGTCATAAAAACCTTGTATATCTACAACCAAATCCATGATGGTGAACTACTACACTCTCTTATAATATTTATTCTCTGGACAAGATTTTTGGTTGCTGGAGAACTGATCGGTCGTGAATTTTTTAACCGACGAAAATAACGATTTCTTTTTTTTCTCCTCGTTCTTTCTGGTAAGTAGAGGGGTCTTCTCTTCTATAGTACCCTTTTCCTTCTTACTACTTGCAGACATCATGAAATACTGAGTAAAAAACATATTATAACATGCTCTTATAATATATTTTTTACAGAATGTAGCGACATCTTTTTTTTTTCTCTATCTCGCTCTCTCTCCTTTATCTTAACAAGCCCCTTTGAAAAATATCATAAAAATGATCATGCTATGAGTAAAAGAGATGAGTAAAAGAGATGAAAGAAGCAAGTGACTCACCTTTCGCAACTATAACCATCATCATTTTTCTTCCACAGCGTTAGTATATAATATATATTGAATATCAAAATTTTATAAGAAAATATATGATTAGGGAAAAATAAAAAAAGTTTCACATTCATGTTGGGAAGAACTCTATTTATTAAAAATTTAAAAAAAATCATTATTACAATAAATTTTGTATTTGTGTTTTACAAGTGCATACCAACAGACGCACACCATTCATTTTGACAATTGTCATCTTGTATTGCTATTACATAAATATCTGTTATTTTATTTGTATTTATTATAAATAAAATTTCAGAAATTTTAATATTCTCAAATTCTTGAATATTGTCGTTATATTCTGTAGAGCCATGATAATTTATAATACTCGATGTTTGAAAATAACCTATAAATTTTACATGAAAAATGATATCCGAAACTGTTTTCATGATGTACATTTTTTGATACAATTGTCTATAAGCGGATATATGCTTTTTATTTTTTAATTCTATCAACGTATGGAATAATGAGTGCCACGATAAGCCTTGCAACGTCTGACGAAAAGTTGGAAAACGAATACATTCAGGAAATTTGCAAACATTTTCAAAACATGAACATTTCGATGAAGAGCAGTATGTTTGAATAGTACGCATGAGATCTATAACAAACAAATCAAAGTATCAAATTAGTTTAATCAAGTAATTTTCGTATACATAGAAACAATTTTTTAGAATTCATTTTCCAATAATCTTAGTCTACGTCTATGTTTAACTACGTCAATCCATCGGTTATAATATGTTCTTTTTATCAAATGACCGTTGCAACATTTATAAATCACACCGTCATCACGCTGCTCTTCATCCAAACGTCTAACTTTATGAAAATGAATTCTTATAATTCGATTTGTATCGATTAGATGTAAGAGTTCTGCTGTTCTAATATTTAAAAAAATATGCGCATCTAATAGTCTATTGTACGGTACAGTATTTAACTGATCGTTGGGTTCCAAATTTTCAACGGGTTTTTGAAGCCTCCATATGACGCTTGACTCGTTAAAATACCCCAACACTCTTTCATATTCAAAGGTCATCTCAATAAAATCAAGCTTCAATAGATTTTCGTACATTGCGTGATACGCTTTAACTTCTCCATCTGCTTTGAGTTTAACAAGCGTATGTAAAAGGGAGTGCCATGCTAATCCTTTTAAAGAGGATTTATAGGGTGGATAATACTTGCACGTTGGCACACGACAACAGTACCGATGGCAATCACAATTTCCGTCAGCACAGACTTTTTTGATTGCGCGTACTGTATCTATAACAAAAATAATTTATTCATTTTATTTTATTTTTTCTGATAACCAAAAGGATACGATAAGGTTTCCGAAATAAACCGCCGCTTTTTTAATACTATCGCGCATGTTTTTTCTTCACTACGCGTTACCACTTCATGTATGTCGGACTTTCTAATCATCGTATTTTTAATTTTTATTGTGTTATCTGATTCGACATTATTTTCATTCCATCGATCAACCATAGTTACAATAGAATCGAAATTTATTTTTAATGAATTTTCGTAATTTAATTTAATACCCTTGACTTTGCATACATCATGAAACCCCCCAGCAGCTGTACGGACACGGTACGCATAAAATTTAGGACCTCCTGAAACAAAGGTCTCTATATACGATCCCTCACCATACACCTCTAATTCATCTGTTAACTGTCCTAATAACGAACCGGTAGGTGGTTGATATTCACTGACATTTTCATTATTACTTGTAAATATTACTGAGTCTGTATCATAATACAAAACTCTTCTATCGAGTTTTTCCAAGTATGAGTAAAGTTTTAAACGTGCTTGAGCTGTCGTATATGCAGCTACAGCAACGTTTGTACATGGAGAGGAAAGCGCCACTTCCTCTTTATATCGCCACGTTACATACATAACACTATCATTCGCCGGTAGACAATTTTCTACATACTTCTCACTATCGCATAATATCTTTAGTAACTCTTTATAATCATTAACTATACTAGTTTGAGGTAAATTTCCCCTTTGACCGAATTTCCCCCAAAACGAATTTAAACATAATTTTGCTACAGAACGCAGACTCGAATTTTTTTTAATATTACAGATGTCTAATTTAATACCTTCTTTATGTTCATAATTATTGATATATTCTAATTTATCTTCTTCCGTCTTAACCGTACTGGGCCACCCACTTGCTTCTTGCTTAATTTTTAAAAAAGTGTCTATATACTCTGTAAATAAACCACCACTTTGAAAAGTCTGATCGTATTTAGCAACTTCATATTGCCAAATGACATTAATTTTTAATAATTTATACCCTAGTTCTAGAGCTTTCTTTATTTCGACGGATACCCATGTACCGGATAAAGCCCTATCTGACACTGAATCGTGTTTACATTCTTCCTGAGAGGATGTTACCATACACGTGCGACACAATCCAAAAAGTAAAAGACTATTCATTTTTGTTGGAAGTATAGGGTGAAATAAATTTCGCGGCGGTAAAATTGTGCATTTTACTAAACCTTCGACTTTTTCTTGAAAATTTTCAAAGTTTTTTCCTGATAATTCTAAACAGTCATTCCCGGTATAAATTTTCGGATGTTTAAGTGGAAACGTGCCTGTCTTACAAATGTAAGGGTATAGTGAGCAAACGTCCAAATATTTTATCCTTTCATTATTTTTAATCGTATAATGTGTGACAATATTCCCTGTACGACCACCGTAAAAAGCATCTCGAGGGTTTATAGTGCAGATTTCCGCAATTGGGTGATTTTTTATATAGTCTAAATACTCGTTATTATTTTTTATAAATTTGACAAAATCATGCTCCCACATCTCAATCACTTCGTAACCGTATTCTTTTATTTTAAAACTTGTTTTCATAGTATTTTCATATCGTTCGGTGAAAGTTTCATTATTGTTCAATTTTTTATATCGATCGTTAGGAAAACAGCGAATACAACCATGAAAATAACACCCATGAAACTGAAACACGGTTCCTTTCGGATTCATTGTTTCTACTTGAGGTTTTAAATAACCATCAACGAGAAGACCTTCTATTAAACGATATTCTCGCGATCTACCTGCATGGATGATCTCTACATTCCTTACTTTTTCTTCCCACAAAAGCCAGTGGATGCATTTTTTAGAAAACTGCCCTGCATGTGTATACCCAGTTGCTGGAATAATCCCAATTGTATCTTTTTTTAAAAAGTTTTTTCTGTATAGTACGGAACACGCACTTGCTATTGTCACGCTTTCAACAAAGGGGTCTACTTTTCCGACTTGTATAAAAATTTTTCGAAAAGCCGTGCAAGCTTCACGTAATATTTTAACATCTTGCACACAATACTCAACAAGTTCTTTTTTAAAGTCAAACTGCGCGTTTACGTCTGAAGTTACTTTATGGTACCATTCTAAAAACTTTGCGCGATCGCGGGTGTTCATAGAATCTGGCGCATAGGAGCGAGAATCTGGATAAGGACCTTTATAATTTTTATCGCTCGTAACGAATAAATGTGGAAAATACCCTTTTTTTATATTTCCTGCAAGACTAAACGTTTTGGGTAAATCAGCCAATTTCATGGGTAAGTAATTTAAACTATCTATAAACTTAGTTTTTCCTAACGACATAAGAATAATATTACGCCCATTAAGAATAATCTCGGGAGTACCTTTTTTATTGTCTACAATATATTTTAATATAAATTGACCATCAAAAGCCTTAGAGTTATGAGCTATACAGATAAATGAAGCGAAAGTTTTACTTTCAAATCTTACTGCAAAATCAACAAAATTTTTTAGACACTCTTCACCCTCGAAAATAATCTGTTTAATACCGCAGAAGGGACAAATCGCGTGGGGATTTTCTTCTATCTCGTCTATACACGCATCGCATCGTACTTGCAGCACGCAAAGGATCGGTATGTGTACACACGTGTTGGCTGTATCATGTAATTCTTTATCTTGTCGCGTTTCAAAGTCGTAAAAAATGAAACAATTTTTTTTAGCATTCAAATTATTCTTTAACGTAATAGGTTGCATACTACAAAGCGTGTTAAACTTATGAACGCTTTTACACTCTTTGCAATATTTTTTTCCGCATTCATGCTTACCTTTAGCTAAGTTTATGAGCTTGTCACATGAATTACAAATTTTAACTACATCGCATATGCTTCTTGTCGCTCTTTTGTGATTTTTTGTACGCGCAAATGACCCTTTTATCTTATGATTATTATAACATTGATCTCCGTAAAATTCCCTCCTACAATCAGTGCAAGATTTTTTTAACGTATCGTAGGTGTTATTACAATTTGGCGACCCATTGCATGCAGGGCAAACCGATTTACAAACATGCTCACCCACACGCTTGTAATTTTTATTGCATGTTGCACAAAAATACATTGATCTTACGGTTAATAAATTTTTAATTAAATTATAATGTCCTATGTCCTCATAATACATGATGTTTATAAATGATGTGCAATATACTGCTCCGTCATTAGCACCATCGTATATAAGAGCTGTGTCATCACCAAAAGACTCATATTCAAATATCCGAATACATATATTATGTTGTTCAAAATATCGCTGAAATTTCGAAAACTCTACATATCCATACCCTTGTTCGTTATTTATTTTAATGTCACACTCTTGCATTAATTTAATAGCTTCCGACTTTTGTTCATTTTCGGTTTTAATTTTTTTCCATTGTTGGGACCAATCTGACGAACAATTTTTTGCAGTCAAAACTTTACCACAAACAAGAGCCCTAGCTAAACATAGATTATCTCTATTATTTATCACTAAGACGCCTTTTTTACTCAAACTATTTATAATATCTTCCTGTGCACCCCACCCTTGAGGGAGTTTGACGTATGTAACCTCAACTACTAAAGTTTTCGCGATGTCGATTATTCGTTTGCTTTGTTCAATTTTTTCGCATAGACCCCAGATGTCTTGAAAATTTATTTGATCAATAAGTTTGTAATAGATACCCGCCGATCCCTCAGTCAACGCGTCTGAGTGCAAATCTATCCCTACAAGATAATTACTAGAGTAATTTTTTTTAATAACAGTTATAAGTTCTTGAAAAGCGTTCTTGATCCAATCTAAAGTATTCGCTGCATCGGAAGGGTTGGTAATTTTAAATTTTATCGCGCGACAAGTGGTTTTAAAAGATTTTACAAATTTTTTTTTATCGCTTTCCAAAGTAATATATTTTGTACCTATTGACGTGTCCGGTTCATCCTCTGTTTGCACGGCGACGCTTGCAACACCTCTTCCTTGTTGATGATAAGGGGGTTGCTTCTGCTGTTGTTCGATATAAGCACTATCAATCCCATCAACTCTATCTGTAAAATAAAAATATGTTACAATTATAATTAAAATGTTATACATTGTGTTTGAGAAACTCGAATATTAAATTTATTAGTTACCTGCAGGGGTGTAACGCATCATAGTTAACCCCGACGGACCGGGCATCGGTTCGGATACCTCCTCCTGTTGGCGGTCAGTTTCGCTCTCTACGTAATATTTTGAAATGAATATAATTTTGAAAGTTAAAATGGATGATAGAAAAAAGACGTGTACGTAAAGATTTTAATTTACCTGAAGATATTTTTATCTTCTTGTAAGAGAGGCCCGCCCCTGACAGTCCAGGCATACCATCATCCAAAGGGTCCTCCTGCTTTCTCTTAAGTGCACCACCAACGTTTGAAAGATTTTCGGAATCTTCAAAACATATGTTGGTAACTAAAACAGGATTTCGTTTAATTTTACTGATCATGCAAAATTTGTAAGTATAAAAAACTTTGAAAAAATACAATACAATACATTACTTACCAAGTTTATCGTACGCCTTATACATTTCCTTTAACATCCCGCTGTTCCTAGCGTTAGACGGTAGACACTCTACCACCGCTTGGATGGCTATGGGACTGCGAATTAGATACAGAGGGTACAACGCAACCGCGTGCACCCCCGCCAGGTAAATGGTAAAAAGCTCCTGTAATACTCCTATTAATTCGTTAACGGAGTATGTAGGTAGCACGTTACTAAACCACTTGTCGGTGTACACCTTACGCGCATCTTCCGACACGATGGTCGCGTATCGCGCACACGAACGGACAACCTCGAATAAAGCACTGACCATAGATGCTTCCATTTTTTTTTTTTTTTTTACTTTTTTATCAACGCAAAAAACTAAGAAAAATTTCTGTAGCTAACCAAAAAAACTAAAGCAACGCCACAGTAAAAACACACTGTTACAAAAATTTAAACAAGTTTAAATAAATGCAAGAAATACACTGTATTTAACTTTCAAGTAAATTGAGGAAGACCTCGAACGAATTGTAACTCGGAAAGTTATTGTAACGTATCAGCAAGATGTGATTCGGCTAAGAGTGTCGGATAAGGACTGATTTTCTTTTACGTTTTCTTCTCTTCCTTAGCTACTTCTATACTTTTCCCCCTTTGGTGGAAATTTTAGCGAGATTATGATAAAAGTAAAAGGTATACACAGTCAGATAGGTCCATCACTCAAGTCATAGCCTGGGAAACTCTACAGGTATGACGTCAAATATTACTACCGGGGGGGGCAATCGCGCACTTTCACCGCTGTTTCTTATAGTTCTTCATGTTTTGAAAAAGATTAAAATTATTGCAGCTGAGGGACAATAAATATGTTGCAACTGAGGGACAATTGCATATTTTCCACCGTCGTCACTTCCTCTCTTTTATATTTTGAAAAAGAGTGAGGAAAAACCCTACATTTGTTCGCGAATACTTCTCAAATGACTAAAAGAAAGATAAAATATAGGTTTGAGCTCGCGTTCAAGCATGTTTTAGCAGGTTTTTCCGTAGCAGTGTACGTGATGAACATAAATGGTGTACTATCTATAGGACATCCTTATGAATCATGTATCGAAAAAAAATTTGAGAGGGAGAGTGCAGCAGAAATAAAAATTTTTAGCATTAAAGTATCACTTTTCTATTAGACTGTCAGTCATCTTCACGGTATCGATAACGACGGTTGCATAGGTAACGTTCACCCTGTTCGCAAACGCGTATTTCTTAAAATTTTTAAGTGAAGTAAAACAACACGAGTGATTCAAATTTTACTGCGTTACATCGATCTGTAAAATGGATCTATTCAAACAGAAACAAAAATATTTTTTAACGCGTGATAGTGACAATCCAGGATCCGGTTTCATAAATTTTGATGAAAATACAAGAGACAGTCAAAGCGCTATCATATCAACTGCAAAGGTATTACTGCATTCGTATCCACTCAACAAGACGGCTACGAAAAAAATCGTCGTTGGGCTTCACTATAATACACATCGTCAGTGTTTCGAGCCCTTGTTGCAGTTTTCAAAATGTCAGTTTACAGGAGGTGTAATTATAAATGCATATGTATGGAGCGAACTTAAAGATCATTTTGCTTTTATAAATGATTACTTTACTGATAAAAACACCCGTCAGATGGATCGCATACAAATAGGGAATATCGAGTTGGTATTCACATCATCTTACGGAAAGAAATCAGTTTTTTTTGATAAAAATGAATTCAGTGACGGAGAAGATGCTGATAGGAAAAAAAAAAAAACGTGCGATTCAACTATTGTTATGCAGCACTGTACATTTTTAGGACTCGCTCAATCTGTCATATGTGTGGATAAAAGACTTCGCCAAATCGAGAGTGTAGCAACGTTAGTTACTAAGTGTAAGGAATTTATAGTGAACGAGTTAATTGTTTTATTAGAAAGTATGACTGAAACGAATAAAACCACTGTATCAAATTTGGAAAAGCTGATAAAGGAACACTTTTCATATTTACGAAAAAATGTCAAAGGAAATCTTTATTCTACGGTTGATAATTTCTTTTCAGAAAATAATTTCGACATGGTATTTTTAGAGTTAACAACGTATTGTCTAGAGATTTTTTTAAATGACATAAATATTAAATTAAATAGGATTAATAATGTTGTATCATTGTAATATAATATATGTATGAAATGTATTTTTTAATTTATTTAAAAAACCCCACCCACCACCCGCTCCTTAAACTAACCCTTACGAAGAGCGGTCAAGAATTAGAACAAATTTTTGAATTTTTTCAAATTCTGTCACGCTTACCAATCGGCACAGTTGGAACTTGGACGCCTTAATTTTTCCCCCTCCAAAAAAAAAAAAAAAAAAAAAAAAAAAAAAAAAAAAAAAAAAAAAAATAAATAAATAAATAAATAAAAAAAAAAAAAAAAAAAAAAAAAAAAAAAAAAAAAAAAAAAAAAATATAAAAAAAAAAAGTTACCGACCAGGCAGCGTCGGTAATAATATTCAAATTACGCGGGGCCACCGCGCGCCCTCTTCCGCGCATACTGGCTACCCACGCAGGATCACGTGGCCTGCCAAAATAGGACCCCGGCCACGCCCCCGCTCTCGCCGCCAGCCGTATGACATATATCTATGAGAGTGTCTGGAAAAATAGTACCCTTTCTACTGCTGTATTGATTATATGGTATACGTAGTTCTACAGGTAAACTGAAGATTAGTCTATTAATTACTCCACGACTTTTTTTTCAGTGAATGATCATCACTGTTCAAGAGCTTGATTATAAAAGATGTTGAATTTATAAAACACTTTTTCTATAACTCGAACAATCAATTGTATGTGAGTCACTGGGCAGTTAATATGAGTTTTATTGAGCAAAAAATAAAACTTCCCGTCGAAAATTTTGACACACTTGTTGAGCAATCGAAAAAAATGTAATGGCATAGAGATCCCCTCCATTTCAAAAGAAATTCCATTTTTTCTATTTAGTAAGCATGAAATTGAAAAAGCGCCAGACAAAGCACTCCCTAATTCTATTATGATTTTTGACAATATAGCGTGTGAAAAGCAAGATAATTTTAGAGCATTGTTTGCATGGGGAGTCACAGAAATGTTGATTGTTCTTATCTATGTCAATCTTACGCACAATTTTCATAACATTTGCTTATAGATAGTATTAACCTCTTGGCAATATTCAGACACGATATGAATTTGAAATGCATTTGTCATGACTATGTAAATACAGACATTCCTTTTGCAGAACTTAAAAACTTATGCACTTAACAATATAATACACACTCCTTAGAATTATTTTAATCTTCTAATATTCAGCAAACAGGTAACAAATCTGAATTTTATTGGGAAAAAGAAGTTCTTCAACAGATTAAAAAGTCTAAAGAAGCTATTAAGGTTAGAAGGCATAAGCATAAATTGTTAAAGAATGAAAAATGAAATTTCAACATTTAAGCCAATCACTGATCCTTTTCAAGAAATTATTAAAGAAAGCAAGAGAAATGTTACTTCTTAAAAGTATGTACCCTTAATTGGTTTAAAAAAGTCAGATAAACGCATGCAGAAAAGTACACGACATGCTTATAAATCTCTACTGTTACAGTCATCCATTTTTATGATAGTGACGCTGATGTTTTTAGTGATAGTACTACCAATCTATGCAAGCATACTTTCTAAACTCAAACGTCTGAAACATCTGTAAGTTATAGCACTGATGACCTTAACGTTTGTTCGAATAGAACTTTAGAGGGCTACGCCACAATAGTTGAGTATGATGATACTGAACATGATTCCCCTAATAACGTTACTTTGTAGCTTGAAGTGTTGGATAAAATAAAATTAGACTAATTAGATCAAATTTATATTACACCAGAAGAGGATAGAGTTTACTTGCTTGGTAATTTAAAAATAAGTTTTGATAATAATCAAATTTAAAACAATGAGAAAAAATTTTCTGTAACCATTGGACTAATGAAATTTTTAATTAAAAAACGTTTCGAGAAAAACCTGACCATGAATGATAATTAAATATTTTATCATCTTCTTTTGGAAATTTAAAGCGTTTATAGAAAAAAACTTTATAAAAAAGTAAGTGTACGAAATCAAAATCGTATATGATGATCCCAATGAGCTAGTTGATCGCCTTCAATTGTTAATTGCTGAAAGATCCGTTGGTAACCTTAGCCACACAAATGAAATTCATTTGATTATCGAAGAGTTGCGAGAAGCTGATATTGTACATCAAGCTGATAATCAATTTTGACTTCTGTATCAATATGAGTGTTGACGTATGTTAAAAGTGGTCGTTGGGGTTGGACGACTTTGAGTGGGGAAGTGTGGTTGGAAGAGATCAGAGTCACTCTCGAGTGACTCGAGCTGTCCCTTTAAGTCGAACAATGATGGTGGCACTGCTTCCGATGTTGTTGGTGTTGTGGCTCCGTTTGATTCATCGGAATCCCACTCATCGGAGAAGTGTGGTGATTGAGCGGTAATTCATAGAGGCCTCGACGAGTTGGTCGCCAGGTTGACTAGTGGGTGTCTAGTTTTTTTTTTTTTTTTTTTTTTATAGGTTCGAGGGAAAAGAAGGTATACACAAGTGTTTTATATTGGTAAAGTGATGTTTATTGAATATGTACTTAACTATCACTATTTTAAGTCAAGTGAGTGGCTTAAGAGGTATGCATTACACGTATTTGCATATCTCGGATCGATATCAATCAGTCGTCACACAGTCCGTCTTATATACTTTACGTCACTTTCTTACTTGCGATTTTTGCTAAGGACTAGTGGTCGCCACCTGGCGAGTGATAGGTGGTACCATCAAGTACTAAGTTGAAAGTCGGAGCTGCGCGTGAAATTTCAAAATTCAAATTTATGTAGAAACGATCTAATTTAAGAAAAATGATCATTTTAATATACCATAATTGATAAAATAATGCCCCAGATGGTAATACGTAGACGTAAGTTGGGTGAAATGGAGGGTAGTAGCTTTTTAGGCCCTCCAAGCATGGGATATAGACTAAGTTTTGATAGCCAGTATGATTTGAATATCAGAAGATTGTGCATTGTTGCAAAACAAATTCAGTTTTAGGATGCAGTGAATTATTCTTATAAAGATGAAAGACTTTTAATGATTGCAGAAAAGATTAAAAATATTTAAATTATCACAGACAACTTGAATGAAGAATTTTTATTTATTCAAGCTTTGACAACAACTGTTCATCAAGAAACTTAGGACATGGAGGAAGTTATTGAGAAATTTCACAAGCCTGCTACACGTAACTATCCTAACCAAAAATTTATTGTGCGCGGCTTGAATGAGACTTGGCAAGCAGATCTTGTTGAGATGCGACCCTATGCTTGTTAAAATAAAGGCTGTAGATATATACTTACTGTCATCGATATATTTTTCGAGTACGCGTGGGCTCTGCTAGTCAAGAATGAAACTGGTTGAAATGTAACGCTAGCTATGAAATATATATTAGTTGAAGACGAGTACTAAAAAATCTACATAATTATTGGCGAAAAAAATTTTACAACTCAAATTTTTAACGTCTTACGCAAAAGTATAAAATGAATTTATAATTTACATATAGTAATCTTGAAGAATGAATGTGTGAAAGATTTAATAATGCTCTAAGACATGCTATGTGGAAAAATTTAGCTTGCATGGTAATTATAAGTCGAGCAATATTGAACTAAAGTTAATTTCAGCATATAATAAGCAAAAATATAACAAACACTAGATGATTGCCATGAAACCTAAAGATTTGTGGGCTGCTGTTGAAGATAAGCCTTTGAAAAAATTTATATCCGTAGGAAAAGTAAGTATTGAACATTAATTTAACTTGGGTGATAAAGTTCAAGTAAGTAAATCTAATTTTTGAATAGGAGTATACACCTGATTGGTTGACAGAGGTGTTTACTATTGTGAGAGTAGCACCTACGAAACCACTAACTTACTATTTGAGGGATTACCAAACGCAGCCAATCTCTGAGGGCTTCTACGAGCAGGAGCTGCAGAAGACTGAGTATCCTGATACCTACCTAGTGGAAAAAATCCTTCAATGACGAGGAAAATAAAACTGTTTGTCAATGGCTAGGTTTTGACAACACTTATAATAGTTGGATTAATAAAAATAAAGTTATGTAAATAAGATAAAAAAGTAAATGAATGGAAAAAAAATTTTAGTATGTAAAAAAATTAATATTGCAGTTAAAATTAATATCGATGTTATTTTTAGTATTACAGAACTTTTATTTTGCGAAAAACTATTTACTTAAAAAAAATGCATCATTTTTATAAAATATCTCACAGGTTTCTGACATGTAATGAATTAATGACAAAAAAAAGTTTTTTCTAACCAAATTCAAGATGTGTACCATTGAACTTGACAAATAACTTTATTTTATGAGCTAAATGTTGTAAACTATTGAGTCTGAATTTATTCACTACTAGCTTTTTTGAGACTTGATCTGGTAAAATTATTTGGACTTTATCCTTCAATGCTGCTACATGCTACAACTTTTTCACCGTATTTTGTTTTAACTTTTCCAAGTCTTGTTACCATAAATAATGCACCACCATTATTTTGCTGCATTTTTATGATAAAAGAAATCTCCTCCTGGCAAGCTGATGAGGTTCTGCTGAATCTGCTATCTGTAATGTTTAACAAAAAAAAAAAAAAAAATGACTCAACATTTTTTAAAGATTCTTTTTTTTTAATTTTATTAAAAACTACATTATTAAAAAGGATATGATTATAAAAGAAAAAAAATGATACCATACCTCAAAGGTGGATCTGGCTTTTTCAAGTTGATTTTCTACTTATGACTCTAAACTCCTTTTGTAACCCTGATTTACTAAGCTCTTCACCTTAACACCATAAACTACCGTTGATTGAGGATACAGATGAATGTTTCTTATCAAGCTGATTTGAGATGGTTTTAGCAGCTTCTTACAAAGAAAGTTTTCCACCACTTTGCAAATTTTTACTGCGCTTCCATCCATGTCTTCTTCGTTTACTATTTTTTTAACATTCCTATTTCCTTCTTCTTCATGCCCATATTCTCTTTGACCTTTCACTAACTTAAATAGTTCCCTAGGTTATAATAACTAAGACGCCCAAACAGCCCCTCTTTAATTAGTTATGGAAATATTATTTTGATTCTAACTGTGTGGAGTTAAAACGTATTGTTGTACGTTTTTCTTCAGAAATTTACTGGTAATAATTGTTGAGAAAATTATTAAAACGAAAGTAAATTTTTTGGGCCTTTGGCTATAATCTCTTGTAAACTGGATGTTTATAATTTTTGGGATTGTAAATAAAAAGCGGGCCTTACTTTAGAAAAAAATATTTGTAGTGCAAAATCTTCAAAAATCCACTCAGTTTTCTGACACTCTAAAAAGCTATCGTTAAATGTTTCAGTATTTTCTCTGCAGGTAGAAATTTATTCAACAATATTAAATTATGTCGAGTAGCAAATTAAAAGTTCTAGTCATTTATTGCAATTTAAAGTTTTTTATAATGAAACAATCGTATAAGATATTTAAGAACAAACCAAACTACATTTTTTTTTTAGCTACAGTAAGTATTAAAATGTACATATATAAATTACAAGCTCAGATGTGTAAAACCTGTCAATGAAATTATAATATTTATCACATTAAAATAAAATTATCCTATAAAAAAAACTCTTATGGACCGTGCGAAAATAGAAAATGTGGTTTTTTCGTACTGTATGAAATAAGATCTTGTTAAGAATTTAATTAAAATTACAAATTAGGAAATTTTTCTATCAATCTTATTGAAATACATATCTTGAATGCATGAATCGAAAGAAAAAAAATTGTTTTATTGTTCAAAATGAAACTGTATAACCAATGGAGGGATTAAAAAAAATGTAATTGTTTGAATTTTCCCTAATTAAAACTAAAATATGTATAAGAATATTTTTTTCACCTGAATAATACAACTATCTGCTTAAAGAAATCAAGAAATCGTCAAGAGGTATGACAACCTTAAAAAGCTATGACGATTGTTTTTCCCAAGCCATCGTAACAATATGAAAAAGTAATCCTTCTGAGCCCTGAATCATTGACATCGGTCAAAAAGTCTGAGATCACACACATGCAAGCATACGAATACGCACATGAAGATTTATATGATCTACCAAGTATTTAGTTAGTTTTCAATGTTACTATCATGTAAATTATTACCTTTAAAATTATTAATTAGCCTTGCCAGCTATAACTATTAACGTAATAAATTATTTAATAGTCAGTTGTTGCGTAGGATTCTATGTACGTGACACAGTATTAAAAATAAAATTTTTTTAACGTGCCCGAAAAAAAAGTGTTGACAATATTCATAAACTAAAATAAAAGTTGCAATAAGAAGTTGAAATAGAATACTGAATTATATTAAAAAAAAAAATCTAATGGCAATCAGAATTGAACCCGAAATTGCCAAAATATGCCGTCGAAGTCATAAGCCCTAGCCATCTCAGCTATTCAAACTTTGGACCTTAGGCAACCTAAAGTCACATATGTTCATTGATACCCTCCAGAGCTTGGCCTACAGTTTATAGCGATTATGATGAGTAAAAATAACAATTTATATTTAAGGTGCTTATAGCCATACTATCAACCTCAAAAAATATTTCAAGCTAAATATTTTTTCAACGTACTTTGATACACGGTACTAAACGAAAATCCAAAGTATAAGAAGAACTAAAAAATAAATGCCTTGAAAGTCTGAGCTTCCAATTGCGTAAGCATTTGTATGATTTAATTTTCGAAAAATAATATGGCTAGCCTCTCTTAAGCTTTCACATGTTATAGAGAATTGTGAAATGAAAGAATAGGTTTTTTATTTTATAAATATTAGATGTAAAATCTTTTTTTTCTCTACATCCCCTTAATTTCTAAGACCTTATTTAAGAAGTTAGTATATAGCGAGAAAGACTCATCGCTTTCTTTCGCTATGATATACGCGGGTATATAGTTATATAGCTGTAGTCAGCATTTTCATGCACCACTTCTCTCTCCGTAGGCACATATTCAGTATACCCCTTCCACGCGTCTCCAAAGTATGTGCCTACATGCCCATTTGCACGAAAATCCATAGGCACACACTCGGTTTATCCTCTCCATGCTTCTCAAATAAAAAAAAAATGTGTGTGCCTGGTTCGACCGCTTGGCCGCGACGGGGCGCTCGAAACAGTGGCCAAAAGTGAGCTCGCGCCGTAGCATTGCAGTCAGCAATCTCTCTACTAATTTCTGACTGGTCCGCTTACACGCACACACACTCACACGCCTTTACACCCACTTTCTCTCTCATGCGACTCTCGGTCTGGGACCAGGTCCCCTCGGCGTGGTTGACTGTCCGTATCTACACACCCCCACACTCACATTCGGTGCAACCTATAGGCCCTGGGCTTGGATTGCCGTCACGGCCGGAGAAGGTCGCAAACACGCCTTACAATTCACAGCGTCCCGACGCGATGCCGATCCTCGATCCGTCCCATCCTTGCACCAGGGCTATGCGCCTACTCACTCGTTCTCGCAGTTGCGCGCGCCCTTTTCTTCCTCTCTCTCTCCCTCTCTCGCTCGGTCCCTGTCCCTCCCTCACACACGCTTGTCTGACGTGCCCGTCTCTGCGTCCCGGTGGAGGCCCGACCGGGGCGCACTTCCCACGCTTTCTATCCGAGTCTCGCGACTCTCGCCATCGCAGTGACTCTCGATGTTTCCCGCCCTTGTCTCCCCGCTATCCTATTAACGGTACCTTGACGTAAGCTGCTCGACTCTCACAGACGAGTGAGCCAGCTGCGTCGTCGCGGATGGTGATTCGGGAAGTTGACGCTCCAGAGTCCCTTGATCCTGCTTCCCGGCTGCGTAAGGCCCCCTCCTCCTCGGCTTAGCTAGGGTTGTCAGAGGAGGACGTCTCGTCAGCGGGGTGAACAGCGCTCAGGGCCAAGCAGACTTGGATCAGCCCTAATTCTCCTCTCTTTCTCGCTCGCTTTCACGGTACCTCGGGTGCCATCACTTTCTCTCTTTCACACACTCATTGCGTTTTCCCGTCGTACAGCTCAACCCCTTTCCCGATCTCCACGTACACCCTAGGAAAAAGGAATCACAAATGAGATGCTCGTCTCGAGTGCTGGCCACGAAAACAAGAAAGTAAAAATGGCGTGGACACTCTCTTCACGCTTGACAGCTCTCTCTCTCGATGGTTAAAACTCTACTGGCCTTTCCCCTTCGCCCTTTTCATCTCGCGCTCTACTCTCTGATCTTTGTGTCGGTATCCTCTCGTCCCTAGTCTGATCACCTTCTTCTGCGCAAACGATTTATCTGGCCCCTACCTTACCTTCTGGATCATTCTTACGTGCCGACGCCTCGACAGTTACATCATCACATTCACTCGTACGCACGCTACATTTCTGGTCTAGGTTTGTGTCTCCTTCTCCTGCTTACCATTGGTCGTTTTTAAAACACATGAAAATTTCGGTTATACGAGGATCCCATTAAGAACACGAATTTGTTTAAGAATAGGGGCGTCGACAGTGACGTGAAAAAATTATGAATCAAATTTTGCCACGTCACAATGCTTATGACTTAATGTTGTCATTCACTTCTTGTGCTTTGATTCTGGATCTAAAATGTGCTCTGCTCTAAGGCAGAATGGTAAATCCTCATAGAAATCGTAAAGATCTGTGGAATATTTTAAATCTACCTAAAAACTGTAACTATAGGCACTATTTTTGCTGAGTTTATAAAAGTTATGTCGTAGTTTTTCAATACTTTCAACTCACCTAAATCCACCAGAGGGTAGTGGTTGTATTATAGCCTAACCATAAAAATTATCTACATTATAGTAAATAACATATTTTTCTTCTTTATCTTTTGCATAATCGTCCATGTACTGATTATTCACCTCCGACTACGTGTTACAACATTGACTGATTCCTTCTCTTATACCTTATCTAAGAAATATGAACATGTCGACATCTGTAATAAGTTTAAGCAAGATCTATAAGAGTAAAAAAATTGTAAATAAAAAATTGTGATGCAAGTTATAAGTTGATTGTTATAACTAGTAAAAAATAATTCCCATGTGTACATATTAAAACTTACGTTTGTTTTTTTCAACATAGCATCCCACGTGAAACCTGGTGTAATATATTATTGGACAGGATCTTATTGATATATTTTAAGACAGTGATCCCTAAAGTTTTCGAAAACTTTACAAAACTTTACGTAACAGAAGCACATCAGTATAAAGGTATGAATCAGAATATTCTCTAAGATTTGCAATATTGAAATTTTTTCACAGAGTTTGCGCATCATGTAATCCTCATTATTTATGTGTATATTGTATAATTTTGTGTAAAAAAGATTTTTTGGTAGAAGCATCGTTTCTTGAAGTTTTTTTATTGACGTTACACAATCGTATGGGAATAAACCCTTCCTCTTCAGC
Organism: Copidosoma floridanum; assembly: GCF_036245765.1. NCBI lineage: Eukaryota > Metazoa > Arthropoda > Insecta > Hymenoptera > Encyrtidae > Copidosoma > Copidosoma floridanum. The sequence continues at coordinate 2,943,269 of NW_028321901.1, forward strand.
AACTGGATTTGTTTTTCAGAGTAGCAATCATCTTGATTAAAAAATTTTTTTTCAAAAATAGGCTGCTCCAAGTGAGATGCTAACTTTTCTAGAGATGTTGGTGAGGATTTGAACGAGTCAATAACGCGTAAGTTGATACTGATTCCTTCGACATACTTTGTAAAAGAAATATACGTTTTATTGTTTGAAGTCTGACGTTTACTCGACTCAGAAAACAACTGATGAGTTCTTTCATAGATATTCATTCATTCGTGCATTATAGTTATTGAGGTTGTGAAATAATATTGGTATTGATTGGGCATCTCGATATTTTAAATTGCAATTGTTACAAGCGGGTCCTTTGTATCTGAACAGAAAAAACACACTTAAGTCAAAATCTCCCTCATCAGTCAGTGATCTCATAGGTACTGGATTGTCATATAAGTTCTGTAATTCTAAGGGAATGTCGATTATTTTTTTCACAAACTAAGTAGCTGACCTTCGTTGTCCTTCTTTGCTTGTCTACAACATATATATCTTAATTTACTACTATCAAATCAATACTTTACATAAAGTCTTACACTTAAGGGCTTATGGTCTTTTGTAGCACGTTTACAATTTTGCACTGATTTAAACATGCACTCAAAATCTCCATAAATAAAAAATAGCACTATACTTAATTGTTGCTGTTTTAAAATTTTAATATACTGTTATGATTTGTCGGTAGTTACGTTATATTTATGTACTTCAACACATTCAACTGCATGAGATGTTAACTTTTCATTAGGTAAAAAATAATGTAGATAGCGATCGCAGATATATTTTTTATGACTGTGTTTACTAAGAGAGCTACAAAAAGGCCGGGATAAATCTATAATCGAAACGTAATGATAACGGTGTATATTATTTTCATCATCGTTATTAACAATACAAAAGTATCACCAGCATGACTCTCCTCTGATTCATTATTTTGATTTCCTTCTTCATCCTTAACAATAATAAAATTTTTTTTTGATTCACACTTTTCATCTTCTCCTGTGTTCTCCGTTTTTCTCCTTCTGATTCTTTTTCTACAATTTTAATCTCATTGTACGAATAATTATCATTTTCTGCATCTGATTTTCGTTTTTTTTTTTTTTCATCTCACTACGCATATCAGGATAAGATTTTTATATGAAAAGCAAATTTACGTGCTTATCGTATTTTTTTGCTATTAAGTAAAAAGATAACGTGGTATTATAATTTTTTTTTTTTTCTAAGATGAAAATATTAACTGCAATATTGTTATTTTTTTCTAATTTAGATACTTGCAAAGATTGTACTAAAAAGGTGATTCTACTTAAATCATAGTTACTCTCATACTTTTTGTAACTAGAAACATGATTTATATAATAACGTACACTGTAAGGGGCAGATAAAATTACCCACAGAAAACATTTTTAATTAGTATTTTAAACATTTACACAACTTTTTTCTTATGATGGAAAGAGGAAAGTCAATATATAAGCTACCACACATTGCCTGATGTTTATTAATATTAACTTCTAAATTTAATATAGCTTAGAAACTCCAACCAGAATCTTGCTGTTGAAATTTCTATGTACTAACAGTAAGTGGTTATTGTACATTAATTTGGAACCATTCATGTAATTTTGTTGTACTAAAAACGCTTTCAGATTTAGTATTAAAATATTTAAATTCAATCATCTCAGTACTATTCTTTACTATGGCAAATTCTGTCGTTAGTACAGTATTAATTTTAAAAGAATATAGTGTTACAATAATTTAAATCTCTAGGGTATTTATAAGTCACATACCTGTTATATGGTTTATCCAATTTTTTTCCAGAAATGTGAAACTTTGTTTGGTTAAGACACTTGTGTACGATTATAAAATTTCTGTTAAAAACTTTCTTTTTAATCCTCCGAAAAAATTCCACTCCATTAACATATTAACTCTGCAGCTTTGAGGAATATATAAGAGAGCTGGTTGAAGGGCAAAATACTCTTACATCAATAGCCCTCTAAGGGTTAAGAAGTAACTAAATTTATCATATAGTATGGAGCTTCACCAATCCTCGAACGAAACTGCTACAACTCAAAATTACATTTTGGATTGTTTTCTCCAAGATTTGTGGAACGTCACACAAAAAGTGAAGTACAAATTTTGCAGAGTGCATGAAACCATTCTATCTATAGTTTCTGGTCAGTTTTTAAACTTGTTTGATTAAATTAAGTGTATAACTTTTTTATAATAACATAATAAAACAACAAAATTTAAAATTTGTGTCTTGTTGCAGAGCTGCTCGATCTATTAGCGCAAAATTTACTGTGTCTAAGCTTTCTCAAGCTTTTGGGGGATACGGAACAAGAAATAGGATGCAGTTTTTGGAATGTGCCTGGCACCACGCGCCGTTCCACCTACAATACCTCGTAAGTAAAAAATTAAATAAAAATAAAAATAAAAACGAAATTAAATTAACAACATTTTTTTTCGTTGCAGAGCAACTTGATTTATAAATGCAGAATTCACCGTTATTATTTCACAGCCCCCAAAAAAATGTTCCATACCCCCATTATAATCCCTGGTTGACATGAATTATTTGTGGTACATACCACCACCATTAAATACATCAGATTCCAATAGCATTTATCAACCATGGTTATCGTCATCTGCATCAACGAACCTATCATTTGCATGGAGAATGGAGTTGCGCTCGTTCCGTGAGCGATGCTCACTTGAATACCACTCACCAGTAACAGCGTTGGATTCAAGGATGCCTATAACTGCTGCTGTCAACGCTCTTATGAACAATGATTTGGTGACATATTCTCTAACACTTGACAGTGACTAACAAGTGCCGTTAATTGATTTAACTGCATAAACACATTTTGTTCAGAAACCGCCAGAAGCGATACTAGTAGCAGAAAAATGATATGCAGCAAACAAAAGATTCAATAAATAGCATGAAAGACTGAGAAAGCTTTTTAGTGTGATTAAAATAGAAATTGAAAAATTTTTGAAATACTTGTGTATTTAAAAAAACGTTAATAATAACAATTACAAAATGTTCAATTATTTGGTTGTGTAACATTTGTTTGGATATATTTCGTAAATTACATATTACTAATCGTTTTTTATTTACATCACTTTTATCAAAACAATACGTACTTATCATCTTTTAAATCTGATTGTGTATATATATAGATGCACTTCAACATACAATTAGATACCACTTCGAGGAATTTTGCAAAAAATGAGAGACAGAGTTTGAGCACATACACTCGCGTCAGAGCTATTGAGTGTGTTCATACGTTTGTACATACAATCGTGTAAGCTTTTGCGAGCATATTACATTATATACTACCTTATTATGTCAAGTAGAATGAGAAAGCGTGCGTAGAGATCTTAAAATATGATGAGAGAGTAAGCCCTCCATAATAATCTAATAGCTCTTCCATCCACTGCTTTACAGAGCTTGCAAAGTATTTCATGCAATAGGACGATCATATTTCCCCATCAATAAATCTAAGATAAACGCGAGAAGAGAGAACTCATGCACACAGTGTCCCTATCCACAAATCTAACATCAGAGTGAGACAGAAAAAAGAACTTGTTCACGTGGTTTTCCCCTCTACCGTATCCTAGAGCCCTCACACAATAGCGTCAGATATTGGCGAGCTGTCCCACTATTCTTTTTCCCCCACCACCATGGTCAAAAGCACTCGTACAACAACACAAGATCCAACCTAGCACATGGAGAGAGCTCTGATGTTATGGTAGTATGCGTATCTATATATTACCAGAGTGCAGTGCATCACATACTACAGTAGCGCCCGTGGAATGCAACGGTAGTATCGAGAGTCTGCTACGGTAGTATAAGAGCCTTTATACAACTGTAGATCGTGAAACGTACTACTAAATCTTCTGCTTTATACTACAGTAGCACCATTGAGGCGCTGCGTAAGTATCAAATCTCACGTACTAAGTTAGCTCGGGACTCATACCAAATTGGTATGGCTCACGAGCAAACGTAGTATACGTCGTCTGTATTATGACACTATACCGTTATTAGTAGGTTTTCAAGTTATTCTTATAACTTTGGGATCATTAAAACAATGCGCATGCTGATAAGGTTTATTTAATGGAACGTATTAAGAAATGTTTTTTTGTAAGCCAAATTAACCTATACAAAAAGTTATAGACTCGTATCATTCCATTTTTTTTCTTTGAGTAAACGATTAAGCACGAATATTATCTTGGATCAAAATATTTAGTAAGTTTGTTATAATGACACAGCACGTCGACTTTACAAACTGTTACATATATTTCTACCTATACCTATCACCACTATTACATCGAAATGCTTATGTTAATGTATCTCACAAAATTTTTCAGATTTAAAAGTATGCAAACAAAAAATCTCAGTTACTTTAATTATCGTAGTTATCATTTTTATGTAGAGCTTATAAGATTTTTTTGTGATAAAAGAAATAATATGAGACAACAAATAATTTTTCAATCAGTTTTAACATATTTTTCTAAAAAAGTGAAAATGTACGGTTTTGCAATGCTTTTTCTTTTGGATAATCTCAGTATACAGAAGGTCTCAATTTTTTCTTACACTTACTATTGTTAACAACAAAATATTAAAGCTTACACATTTAACATTACAACGTCTCTTAACAAAAAATCTGATATAAAAATACAAATGAAGATCTTGAAAAAGCAACACTTATGCAACTACATATTGCATTTGTAATTCGGTCTTGAAGGTTATGCCACCGAACAACGGTATAATGGCGTAGTACAGACGATGTATACTACGTTTGCTCGTGAGCCATACCAATTTGGTATGAGTTCCGAGCTATCTTAGTACGTGAGATTTGAAACTTATTTAGCGCTTCAAGGGTGCTACTGTAGTATAAAGCAGAAGCTTTAGTAGTGCGTTTCACGATCTACAGTTGTATATAGGTCCTTATACTACCGTAGCAGACTCTCGATACTACTGTTGTGTTCCACGAGTATGTGACGCACTGTACTCCGGTAGTATATAGATACGCATACTACCACAGCATCAGAGCTCTCTCCATGCACTGTAGGGTTGAAAACAGAACTGGCCTAGCTTATCTACTAGCAGAGCAGAGTAGACAGAGTAAGAAAAAGAGAATAAATCAGTATCGTAAAGTAGTGTGTATGCAAGAGTATATCAGTTAGCAGGGGATTAGGATAAGTTGGTCAAGAACAATTAGGACCTTGTGGACGTTAACTTTTAGCTAACACGTGATGTGTGGTAACGTTGCTGCAAAGCAGTTCAGGTAATAGTATGAAGGATTATGTCGTATATAGTGCAGAGAGCTACTTTATTTTATGTGTCAAGTGATTGAAATACATGAAATCAAGAGTACTTGCTGGAGTTGAATTCATACCCAGTGAAGTATGGAAGCTCTAACGCGTATCCCCTCTTTTAAAAAGAAGAATCCTAAGAGGTACGAGGGATAAAGAAGATGTCTTCGAAGTAGTGCGCTTATATTAACTACGTGTCACATTACCGAATAATGTAAGTACTTTAAATAAATATAAAAAAATTACAAGCTTATTTTTTAAATAAAATAGTTCATTTGATAGGTTATCATTAGAGAACATGTGGGATTGTGCACATGCAATAAAGTAACATTAATGTTAGAAATAAAGTTTAAGAAATTTCATTGAGGATGTCTAACTATTAAATTTATTTTGAAAAGTTTTTCGGTGTCAAGTATGTTATGATAGAAATATATATATATGTATAATTGATCAGTAAAAAAGTGTATTTTGAAAAGATCTGTAATTTTTGTATTAATAATTTTGTCTAAAATTGTTATGTACAAAAACGAAATGATGCAAAAAAAATTTTTTGGCTATTTTGAAACGTTTTTCGTTAATTTAATTTTTTTAAATGTACTTGAGTAAAAGACCCAATGCTCAAATATATCTTGTTTCAATTAGCTCTACAATCTTTGTATGAAACAGTTAGTTGAAAAATTTAAATTTATTTATCTTACTGTCAATTTTTTTTTTTTTTTGCTGTTTTTGAATATATTTTATTTTCCGTAGCATCTGCACCGCGATGCAGAGCAAAAAGCATGACACAAAAAAGTTGTCCTTTACTGAGATTCAAAAATCTGTTTTTGAACACAAGCCTGTAAGGTGTACGTAAAAAAACTATTCCTGGAGAACTAGTTGTCTGCCTAAGGGGTCGTCCACAAAGGACTGTACGGTCGTTTTGGCTAAAAATGACCCCCCCCTTTCCTCTGTCCAGTTGTGTCCGGTTTTGTTCACCCCCCCCCTAGTCTTGGACGTCCAAAACCACCTTTAAAATTAAGAAAAAAAATTGTTTTAAAGTAAAAATTAAAAATAAATAAATACGCAAGCAAACAGCGAGTGGTATCTAACGTTTAGAGTGACATGACTAAAGCTTTTAGCACACAGACATGTGTTTCTATTGGATTTCAAAATTTTGTAAAGTCAAAACTAAATGTATTTAAAAAAAATTATACACTTAAATAAATTAATAATTATAATCTGAAGTTGTGATGTGTTGTAGAAAGAATCGGAGATAATACGTGATAAAAATGTTCGAACTAAACACGATAAAATGTTAGAATAAGGAGGGTCATTCTTCTTCCCAAGGGCTTTGTAGCCAATTGGGCATATTTAACATGTAGAGATAATGTGGATATTTAGGTAATACCGCAAAAGTAGAGAGCAGAGATTTCGACTCTATAACAATCAGTCGGTAAAATATACTTGAAAATATTTAATTGCTATATTGGTTCTGGACGTCCGGATTGATAAGACCCCCCCCCCTCCCCTTTATCCGGTTGTGTCCGGTTTTGGCAAACTCCCCCCTCGTCCACGACCGTACGGTCCTTTGTGGACGACCCCTAAGAGCACTGAGCTGAAAATGATGTCAAAATTTTTCGTTTCAATAAAACTTCTTGAAGTATGAGGCATTAACTTAGACATTGAACTTAAAGCTATAAATGAAATTAAATATATTTTGAATCGCAATTACTAGATTTAGTCCAAAAACTAAATTGCGTATATACATAGGGAACGGAGCGAGGGTGAGGCTCTGGTAGTAACGAGGTGCCTCCATGTCCAGGTACGGGAGGAGGAGCACTGGGTCAAGAAAGAAAACTCTCGACAACGGTTAATTAAACTTTAATCTCATAAGCAAGTACAAAAAGACGTAACGCTGCTGCTTGCTCTGTCTCTTTTCTTCTCCCGCAGCTGAGGCGACGAATGGTAGGGTTGGTTCGGCTTATGCTGCTTTGCAGTTAGAAGGAGAATCGAGGTGTCAGCAGCTGCTTGCGACTTGAGTGTGCAGCTTGCACACAGTGCTGAGTTGCCACATCCACTCCCCTTTCAGTGAGAAGCTTTGGGGGGTCTGCGAACGATACGGATCGCCCTGGCTGTTTTGGATTGCTTGAAGGCACGGGCGGCGGGTCCATAGGCTCGGATGAGACCGAGTGAAGTAGAGTGTCTTCAGCAGTACAGGGCGGCTCTGCTAGCTCTAAGTGGGCTGGTTTCAATTGGTCTATAGAGACGACTTTGGCTTCCCCGTTGACTTCAACTGTAAGCGTTCTTGAATCGTTGCGATTGATAACACGATGGGGGCCTGTATGTGGCTGCTCCAGTGGTTTCTTGATTTTGTCATCTCGTTTGAAAACGTGCGAGCATTTGTCAAGATCCTTGAAAACAAAAGGTCGTGCTGGTGAATAGTGTGCTGCTGGAACTGCTTGGGGGACTTGAAAAATTGTCGTAAACCTTTTACGAACGTTGAGCTGTCCGCTTTGGAAGTAGTCGTCGTAAAAAATTCTCCTGGGACCTGGAGTGAGGTGCCGTAGATCTCTGCTGGAGAGGCCTTCAGGTCTTCTTTGTAAGTCGTCCTTAAGCCAAGAAGTACCGAAGGCAGTGCATCAACCCAAGGCAGGGTGGTGCACTTGAGTGCGGCCTTGAGAGCCTGGTGGAGGCGCTCGACCATGCCGTTCGATTGAGGGTAGTATGCGGTGGTTTTGACATGCGTGGCGCTGATTATCTTGGCCAGTTCTTGAAATAGTGCGGACTCAAACTGTGCTCCTCTGTCTAAGGTGGTGAAGATCCGAGTGCCATGGGCGCTGATCTAGAGGTTTAAGGCCTTTGCCTCGGCAAGGCAGTGGGATTGCCATAGGCTAACGCGAGAATCGATCGATTATCGTTAGACAATACTGCATTCCCTAGACTAGAGGGAGCTTGATGAGGTCGATGTCTATATGCTCGAACCTGTTGTCCGGCTCTGCGAAGCCACCAAGGGCAGACCTGTTGTGACGGCTCACCTGAGCGGTTTGGCAGGGAACACAGGTCCTCGACTAAGCAGAGACGTTCTTGCGAATGCCTGGCCAAACGTATTTTTGTGCGACGGTACAGGCAGTGGTTTTGACTCGGGGATGCGATAAGCTATGTATAACCTCAAAAACCGTGCGACGAAGTTCTGTCAACAGGTAGGGCCTGACAATGTTATGGGCTACATCGCACCAGAGGGAGTGTCCGTCTATGACAAGCTATTGCAGTTATAGACTGGAGTCTTTTAGCAGACCTGGTAGTTCGGTGTCGGTGGCTTGTGCTGCTGCGATGATCTCTGGACTCAAGTGGCAGGGTATCAAGATTGATGCGGTGACAGCAATTGGCTGAGGGCCTGTGTTGTTGCTGATTTTGGTCTCAAGTCAGAGCTGGACACGTCAGAGGAATGTGGAAGGTCGTTTTCGGGCAAACATGCTCGAGACAGAGCATCTGCAACGACGTTGTTTTTGCCTCGGGCGTACATTAACACGGTGTTAAATTGTGAGATGACTTCGAGGCAGCAATCTTGTCTTGATGTGGCTTTGTCGGAGCGTTGACGGTGCGCAAAAACTAATAGGTGGTGGTCCGTGAATGTAGGGAACGGACGGCCCTCCAGGATTCCTTGGAAATTTTTTATGGCAGCGCTGATTGCCAGCAGTTTCCGATCGAAGGTGCTGTAGAGGCACTGCGTCAGGTCTAATTTCCTCGAGAAGAAATGAAATGAAAGTGGTCGCCATGCGCTGTTTTCATCTTGCTGTTCCAGGGCTACGCTGATAGCTATATCTGAGGCATCGGTCCTTAGGGCTAGTGGCGCACCTGGATGCAGAAAGATGGTGCAAGTCGCTTCGATGATGGAGTCCTTGCAAGATTAAAAGGCTTGTTCCACTGTGGTGGTCCAAAGAAGCTTCTTTTATTTAGTTCCGCCTTGGAGCAATTCATGGATAGGTGCTTGTATGTCGGCAGCTTGTGGAATTCATGGCCTGTAGTAATTAAGCATTTCTATAAGCCAGCGAAACTCTGAAGCATCGGTTGGCTTAGAAAAGCTCTTTACTGCAGTGACCTTGGTCTCTGAAGGTTGTATGCCGTCTTCAGGGACCTGAAAACCTAGGTAGAGTACTTGCGGATTTCCGAAGGTGCACTTTTGTCGGTTGATTTTGAGCTGGGCTTCTCTAAGAGCTGTGAAAAGGTGCGGTGGTTTAGATGTTCCTAATGTGAAGAAGAAGCGACGAAAATATCGTCAATATAGGCCTTGGCAAGTGGCAGCTTGCGCAGAATATGGTCGATCGTCCTTTGCATCGACTGGGCTGAGTTTCGCAGGCCTACTGGTTGAAGCTTTGAAGAGATCGGCAAATTCTTCAAGTAGGGTTGAGTAGCGCTAGATCAAAGAGTTATCCGTTGGTGCTTCGAGTGCGGAGACTGAGCAGAGTTCTGCTTTTCTGACGGAGCAGTTGGCGGCCAGGCTGGTGCATGGGTTGACGAGTTTTCTATTTTTGCAGTCGAACAGGAGATGATGTTGGGCCAGGAAGTCGGCGCCTAGGATTGCAGGGGAGACGTTAGCCAAGATAAAATCGCCTTGTAGGTCTCTTCATAGGCCAAGATTGAGAGTGAGATGCATTTTGCCATACGTTGAGATGGGCGCGTGGTTGGCAGCAAATAGCACCAGAGGCTGCCGAACTTCTGTTCGCCTTGACAGGACTTTGGGCAGTAGAGATACTGAGGAGCCAGAGTCAACTAAAAAATGCATACGTAAGCGAGAATCGAATATAGGCGTGTGTCAGAACCCGTTTGGGCCTCTGTCGCCTGGACCAGAGGCGAACCTATTCGTTTCCCTGTGCTAGAGGGATGAAGTTGCACAAAGTAGTGCAGTGTTCTGCTTTGGTACCAAACCTCCAGTGGTACCAACAAACATCTGGGATCGCTGGGGTGGCAGAGCGGCCTCGACGATTGCTAGATGTCGAGCGATCAGGATTGCGTCCCCACTGTTGGACTGAGGCAGGTTGTGCATGGGCTTGTTGAATTGTCAGCTAGGCAACAGCTGTTCTAAGCACTGCAATTTTTTGAAGCAGATCCGAGGTGGTGGTGGTGGGCGGGATGTAAGATGCCTTGTAGATAGCCATGACAGTGCCTTCAGTTTCCACGAGCTTGTCAGCTGCCTTAGCAAGTTCATCCATTGATGCTGTCTTGAGGATGCTCAAAAGCATGGCGGCGGCTTGTGGGAGCGAGTCAAATACATGAAAGATACTTGAGAGTAATTGCCGGAGCATCTTTTCAGCAGAGTCCGTGGTGCGGGATAAAATGGCGTCTTTGAGTGTCTTGTACTTCTGATCAGCCGGTGGAGGGTCAATAATGTCCATAATCTCCATGGCTATTGTCTGGTCAAGTGCGCCAACAAGAAGATTGAATTTTGCGTTGTCGTCTGTGACGTTGCTTGAAGCCATCAAACACTCTGCCTGTATGAACCGTGGCCTTGGAGCATTACGCTAAAAACGGGGCAGGTCGCATTTTGTTGACATTTCTTCTGGCGTTGTGTTGTTGCTTGGGCGCGTTATTGACTAGTCGTTTACGTGGTCGTCATCGGAGGACGAGTTACTGCCATGCGAGGAGTTAGGTGCGGGCGGCGGCGGTTTGTTGTTTTCGGAGGGTGGGAGCCCTGTTGCCTCGAGCAGTGAGAGTGAAGGCAAAAATGTCGGTGGCTTGCCAACAGCGGGGGCGGTTGCTGCCTTGTTGAGCGAACGCGCGGGGTTGAAAATTGCAGCACTATCCTCGAAGGAAGTACCGGGAATACCTTGAAGTCGCAGTGAGGTTCTCGTTTGTGTGTCCCCACTGGTACTTGAACAGCTGCGTCCTTCTGAAGGAGGTACGTCTTTCATGCCAGGCCCAAGATGGCTGCCTTTTTCGACACCATGGGCCTGCCTCGTGTTGAGCCTTCTTGTACACTCTTCGCGCACTCACTTAACTTTTTCCCCTAATTTTACTTCCTCGGGGTCACTACTATGGGGACCAAAGCGAGGGTGAGGCTCTGGTAGTAAGGAGGTGCCTCCGAGTCCAGGTATGGGAGAAGGAACACTGGGTTGAGAAAGGAAACTCTCGACAACAGCTAACAAAACTTTAATCTCATTTACAAGTAACAAAAGGCGTAACGTCCGTCTCAGGCGACGGCGCAGGCTAGAAGTAACAATAAAGTAAAATGTGTGAACTCAGCACCGCTGCTGCTTGCTCTATCTCTTTTCTTCTCCCGCAGCTGAGGCGACGAATGGTAGGGTTGGTTCGGCTTATGCTGCTTTGCAGTTAGAAGGAGAATCGAGGTGTCAGCAGCTGCTTGCGACTTGAGTGTGCAGCTTGCACACATTGCTGAGTTCGCACATAATACATACTTCCACACGTGCACTATGTGACAAACTTGGATCACCCCCATTTTAGAATCAAAGTTTATTTTATATTCGAAAAAGCAATAATTTAGACATGGTAATAATTTTTTCTATCAAAAAATTGTAAAGCTCTACCATACATTGATCCTACCCTAGTTTTTGCAGTACATGAATAAAAGAATACAGGTTATCTAAGTCATTTTAGGTAACTTGCGTGAAAAGTTTAAAAAATTATAATCTTTGAGGAGGGCTGATGAGAACCTGATAAAAGTCTAAGTCCTTCAGGGATCATAGAGGAACTACAGTAAAATGCAAGAAATACAGTTTTTGGAGAGGGGAAGATTAAAACCTGAAAAATTACTAAATCCTTGCAGAGGTTGGTAAGGGGAGAGCAGGGTTAATGAAAAGAAATTTATAAAATTAGGAGGGCTGTTATACCCTGGAAAACTTCACAGTCCTTGGGAAGGATGAATGGGGCTTACTAAAATGCATAAAATATAAGTTTCCAAGGGCTGCTATTCAAAACCTTTACGATTTCTAAGTCCAAGAAAGACAATTAAAGAAGGTTATAAGGAGGGTGTGGGGGTCATGAGAGAGCACTAATGTTTCAAAGGAATAGTTTTGCCCGTAAAAAATAAAAAAAGCAATTGAATATTTAAGTAAGAACGGAGAAAGGGGCAAAGGGATTCTTAAATAAATAACTATGAAACAGACCCCCTACAACCGCAACGATTTCAATCTTTAATGGAAGGGGATAAAGGGGTCCTAAATATATATATGGCCAAAACTTTGTTGGACCCCTTTATCCCCTTCAATTGAAGACTGAATTCAATGCAGTTGTAGGGGGTCTCTTTGATAGTTATTTATTTAAGAATCCCTTTGCCCCTTTCTCTGTCCTTACTTAAATAATCAATTGCTTTTTCAAGTTTAAATATATATGTATATATATATTTTTTTAAAAATATTTTACAGCCATTTTTTGAGAACCATGCCCTATAGGCTCTGCAATGCTGTGTTACTATGCATTTACATGCTATCGTCATTGGCATAGTAAAAAACCGCCTCAGATTTAATTGTGACATCGATCACTTACACAGCAAAGGGGACCTTATTTTATATGGCTTCCGAACCATTTGGCCACAGCTGGTAATACGCACTCAAGAAATAAGTTTCTCAGAGGTGCGAGCCAAGTGAGTGAAGGCCGAGTCTCGAACTCGTGAGCATGTGTTACCAAGCCCCTGAGCTACAAGAACTACAGTCTTTACCACTGTGCTACCATGGCCGCTTATATATATATGTATATATATATATATTTATATAAATATTTACCCCCAGAGCACTTCACACAGCAACCATCCGCTATCGAATCAATATTAAATTAAAGATTAACTATGAAGAAATTAATGAACGTATGAAATAACATTGTGTTTCAATTACAATTTTCTCAATAAGTTATAACATTTTTATATTTTTCTAGAAAATAACGAAACAAACTTAATTCTGACATTCTAATTTTACTTATTATAAAGCTAAGTCGCAAGAATCATTGTGTTGGAAATGAGAGCGACCGACAGTAGGCCCGGCTTTTGTGTACACTGAGTACACTTGTATATAGTCTCTGTCGGCTCAACGCTCTGTGCGTATGCGCTTGGTCGACTTGGCGCGCTGCATGTGTGTGTGTGCGTATTCACGTGGCAAGCTTTGTATACTGTAAGCGCCAGATTATACTCAGCTCTCGTCGAAGAAAGACTCTCTTAATTTACGTTGCCAAACTCTAGCATTCAAAGGTGCATACATCACCTTAAATGCTAGTGTAAATCGTCTGATTAACTCTTGCTATACAGTGGACAGAACTCAGTTGTGCAGTGCAGTGCACTTAATGCTTTGTTTAAGTTGCTCATTGCATAATTTTCAGACCAACTTAAATAGTTAATCTCATCGAACTACCAGTGATTATCAACAGCAAGACTCAGTGAAACTCTTGTGTATTTTCACAGACAGTAATTGTGCATTTTGTACAGACAGTGGTTTATAGTTATTCAATATTTCAATTAGTTATACTCTATCAGTGTTTTTAGTTTCACATTTATTTCGAGTAACTTTCAACATCTCTTGCGAGCTCAAGGCCAGTGCGTGTTTACATATCGTGTTATTCAACTTGACTCTTTTCTTTCTACATTCTTCACCTTTATATATTTCAATAGTTCGTTGCTTTAAAAATATAGACAGTATTTATTTTCTCCGGTATAAATTTGACCTTTACAATTTTTGTGTATATTAACTGTGTTTTCTTGGCCTGTGAGTGACATTAAAAGTTGTTATTTTTATGCCGTTTAATTTTATTGTGTTTTATTGTGTTTTCCCAATCACCCTATCCGAGCCCAGTGTATGCTAACGCATACGCCTCGTACACATTGTAATCGCTAACCGCAAAAACTCCTCAACCGATCTTGCTAAAAATTTTGATACTGATTTTTGGCACTTCTTAACTGGTTTGAGTATGGTTCTTACCTTAAAAAAAATTAATAATAAAAGCAAAAAATAAGCTCAAACTTTATAAAATACGCCAGTTTTCTACTTTAGTTCAGTAGGATCCACCAGGTAGCGTAGAAGTGAATCGTAACTAGCTGCAATAGAAGAAAAAGGGTCTGGTTATAATATTAACGAGCGAGCTGTCCAATATCATAATTGTTCACAGTCAGTGCATCAAGAATAGAGTTGTGAGTTGTGATGCTTGGTAACCTAGTGACCGAAAACTCTTTTGTTCACTGGACAACCTACTTACTTCAAATTCTATCCCGAACCACCCAAATTAACGAGTGTAACCAACAAAAGCCTTTATGAATGCCAACGTCTCCAGCATTATACCAAGAGACATCTAGCCAGAACACAATCTGCTCTAACAATTTAAGGTTTCGCAGCCCTTCTTTTAACTGACCCGGTGTTGCCAGAACGGATTTTGCTTCAACAGTAAGCCAGAAAAAACAACCTTGAGAAGTTCAGGCAGCCACATTAACTAAAAATTTGATTAGCCTCCTGTTCAGGGGCTTATCCCAACGGCATACCCATTAAAAACGTACTCTCCAGGCCTACTTTCCTGATCAACAGTGAACGGTTAGTTATCCAAGGAACCATGTAAAGACGATATGTTGTTGAGCCAGTGGCGTACCTCTCTTCAGCGTGGTCTCCATACTCAGAGACTCTAAGGGTAAAAGAAAAGCTACCCACAGCCAGCTCTCTATTATCAAAAATAATCATAATAGTCATAATAATAATAATAATAATAGTAAAAGTAGTTATAAATATAATAAGAATAATGATAATAATAATAATAAAAACAAAAATATAAAATGACTGGAAGTATCACCACTGGCCCTTTACAAGGCCATCATGAAGATTTACGTTTTTTAATTAAATATAAATCTTATCAGTACTTTTAACGGCCATCTAACATTTAACTACCTTGCCAACAAATACATTTTTCCTACCATTTCCGGCAATGATTCATTGACGAAAAAATTATGTAAAGCTGGACACTATTAAACCAAGTCAGTTATCCACTGGCAGACGGCACGAGTGGAGTTGTTCATCGCAAGCCTAGAAACCCTGGCCACTGACGGATCTATATTACCCTCTCAATTCCAAGCATTCAATCTGGAATCACCGATCCTCTTTGAGATATGTGATGGGTGAACGTAAAAGTGAAGCTATTAAGGAAAAACCAACTTAAGCAAAAGAGACAGTCTTCAACAGGCAAGCATCACGAACTAATCTGGCTCTCTACCACATATTACTGAAACAACTGAGCTCTGAAAAAAAAGGTGCTTTAGATATTGACATATTTAGCATAATACTAGCAGACGTTGAGGAAGAGCAGTACAAGACGCTCGAACGCTTCAGACGTTGCAGTTTTTCTACCAATTAGTCTGGTGCTACAACAGCAGGCCAGAGAAGATAACCATTAGGTATTTGGGCAGTCACGTTTACTGGAAACTTCAGTCAAAAAAAAGTTAGCTAACCGGTCCTTTTTAGGTTCATACGACGTCGAAGTCCCCTGCCAACAAATACATTAAAACTCAAGAAAGTTTACAAAATCAGTCCTTAGAGCTTACAAAGGTTTTAATCATGCTTACAGTTACTACAGGTCCAATTGTAAGTAAAACTTTAAATGCCTTAAAATTATACAATTTTAAAGATCAAGAAATTGATGCAGAACGTTTATGGAGATTGAAACAGTAGCATCAAAATTAATGAATAATGAATCTACTGTAAGAGTTATCAGCTTTCCATTGTAACCCTGACAGTAATAACTTAAATCTTCTAGATTTAAAATAGGTATAATAATATGTATTTGCATTAATTAAAGCGCTTAAAATAGGGAGATCAAGCTTCAGGACTTTGTTGCTCTGGTAACAAAGTTTCAAGATAAAAAAAAAAAAATGGGTCGTTGGATCCACGATAGAAGTGAAACTTCACGTATCAAATATTGAACTCATTTTACACAGAAAATTATATGAGAACCAATCATATGTGTTATTGCTACGAGTTAAATAAGTAAATTTCTTTCAATAACATTAAACAAGTAAAAAAAATTTCGTATTTGAAATGGCTGAAAATCATGTTTTCATCAAACCGAATTGTACGCTTCGATTGTTTTTTCCCCTTTAGTAAGCCCATGAAAATTGGTATTTTCGACTAATATTGCTTCTCCTTCGAGATTTGGTGTTTTTTATAATTTTTTTTAGGTTATGTTGTCATGAAAATACTCTAAATTTCTTCGCGCACATCTGCATTAATGTTTAAAGTATACTGCAATTTTTTCGTAATTTATAACTCCAATTTCATAAAGATAGACCGCAAATACGAATTTAAGGTTATGTAATCACAACAAATGACACCTCTATTTGTGCATCTCGATATTTTATTCCCCCTATAGGATGCCCGTAAAAAATAGATATTTTTGGCCTATTTTGCTTCTCCGTCGAGATATGACGATTTTTCTTATTTTATGAGGTTATATTGTTATAAGAACACTTTAAATTAATTTGTGGACATTTCTATTAATTTTCAAGGTATACTATAATTTTTTCGCATTTTATAACCCATATGTCAGAAAAGTACAACTAAAATACGAATTTGAGGTTATTTAATAACAAATAATACCTCATTACACACACACACACACACACACACACTCACACACAAACACACATATATATACGTGAAAATTTAAGCATGTATTAGCAAGGGGAGCGAGGCAGAGAGAAAGGCCGTCCCACGTCCCACTCTACGCGTATATGCACTGCTCTGGTGGCAAGGGGAATGAGGCAGAGAGAGAGAGAGAGAGCGGCTGGAGTGGTGGGGGGCTCAAAAATTTCGTCACTCGAAAAAATTCACAATGTGCCATAAGAAGTTTCACTTAAAAAAAAAATTATATTATACATTTCTTGTCAGTATTTTATCGTTACAGCTTTATAATAAAAAGCCCTTTTTATTTATTACAACGTGAGAAAGTGGAAATCAATGGCCCTTTAAGGCCAACAATATTTTAATAGCGTAAGAAGCGCACTGTTTTTTTCACCATCGATATGTTTTTTTAACTTATTATAGCTTATAGTTTGACCAAATAAGCTGCATAGATTCTTAACAAAAATGTTTCTAAGAAAAATGTTTTAAATACGAACTTGATATATTTGAAGAATTTGCTTGATAATATCTTACATTATACTAAAATTATTTTAACTTATAAATGTATAATTTAATATTCAATTGCAAATTTTATTACCTTACTCTCCTCCTTAAACACATTCATTAGTAGTGATTAATAATTATTCGACGTATTACTTAATAGCCTTCTTAGAAAACTCAACTATTTATAAAAAAAAAAAAAGTCAAAATAACACTTTCTTTTACATAAGTATTTAGGGTTCCTATTGAAAAATCAATTCGATTATTTCCAAATTGCATGTGGAGGACTCCACATAAATTTATTAAAAAATGATAATAAGTCGTAATAAGCCGACATCAGACGTCAATTGTCTAAGTTCTTGGATGAATTTTTTTTCATTACTCACTATCTGTTGTAGTAAAATTTGAAACGAATATTTTTATGAGAAATCGCATAATTTTCAGAAC
Organism: Copidosoma floridanum; assembly: GCF_036245765.1. Lineage (NCBI taxonomy): Eukaryota > Metazoa > Arthropoda > Insecta > Hymenoptera > Encyrtidae > Copidosoma > Copidosoma floridanum. Next base: position 2,961,115 of record NW_028321901.1, read on the forward strand.
TTCCAGCTTAATGAGTACCTGTATTATCGTGTAATAAACTTTCTAATTCATTATTCCAAACATGCGTAATGAAGAGATATGCATGTTATCATATGTATTATTACGACCCATATAATAATATAACTGCCATAATTTTAGATAACTTATTTCAAAAACAGTAGACACTTTAGATAGTTACTCACTTATTTCAGGAGTTAAGTAAAAATTTAATTTATAGTTTTAAGTTTTCACTTCTGTTGGCAGCCCCATGACTGCCCTCTGGTTTTTTTCTTAAAAGTGTCAAGAATGAATGTAAAATTCTTATCTGAAAATTTTTAACATGACATGTCAAAATATTATGTTGTTCCATTCAGTGAGTCTCAGGTGAAGCTGAGGCTGGGAGGGAGCGCTAGTGTATAAATAAAGCAAAATTTTTACTGTACGACGCTTTTTCCATTAGCACTATAATTTTTGTCCGTTTTCAGTCACCAAGATTATTGAAATTGTTCGACCAAAGATTTCAATATAAATAAAGAAAGACGTAAGAATTTCGGTATGAGTAGAATTTTCAAATTAGAAGATACTTTTTGTCACTCATTTAGCGTACTTATACTAAAAATTACGCATCATAGCAACTTAAAAACTCTATAATAATGACTTTCTATAAATAAACCTCTTGTTTATTGTTTATTAAATCAAATGGTAACTAAAAAAAGAAATTCAAAACTATACGTGAAAAGAATAACAATAATTGAATCATACACTGTCCTGGAGCATTTGGCTAAAATATTTTTGTAAAAATCGAAAATAATAAGCTTATTGTTCAAGGAATAAAACGTATATATGTCTAAGACTAGTATTCCATTCTTTTAGTTTTCAAGAAGTGTGACCAGAATATAACTTTTTTATTTAGCTTTAGATTCAACAAGCTGTACAGCCATTTTAAAAGGATCAGAATAAGAAAAAAAATATAAGACAAAGTGAATTTAATTATATTGGTAAAGCTCATATGATTATACAAAAAAAACCTTCAAAAATATTGAAATTACAGTTACAATTCTGGACCTAGCTGAATTCGTCTCCATTGTAAGTGCATCATCATTTTATTACTCACCGAATTCGTCTCAAGGTCATTAGAGTGTTTTTTTTTTTTACTCGCTGAATTCGTCCCTGGGTCATTACAGTGTTTTCTTATCTATTAACAAAAATTTATCTCCGCGTAAACTGAAGCGTGATAAGAAAACACTCTTATGACGCGGGGATGAATTCGGTAAGTGAAAACAAAACACTCCAAGGACTCAGGGATGAATTCAACCATTTTTATGATTTTGGGGGTGAACTTGGCAATCCCGATAATTTTAGTATTTTAAAATGGATCTTCGTAGCAGTAAATTTCTCCGTAAACAGTTTTCATAATGCTAGTCCTAAATCGTAACAAGGTTTTATCGATATAAAAAAACACCTCAAAGTCACAGCAATATGTGTGTTATTATTAATATAGACTAAAAGTGCTTTAACGCTAACGGCACTACGCCACAGTTGGTAGGTGGTGATAGTAGCATCCCAATTCCAAAATTTACTGTTGGTAGTGCTTTCAAATGCCAATAAAACTGTATGAAAATTAGTTACTAATCATTCTAACTTTACCTATGTTTCTTGGTTACATTTTAAGGATCTTTGCAATTTTTATATCTGCTAAGTGTAACGTATATATTATAACGTATATATTTTCATTTTTTCCAATCTTGTAGTAAACATGGCAACACCAAACAAAATTTATTACTGTACACTAACATAAGACACACTCAAATCACTGATTCATTTGGTCAATTTACTCTTAATGACCTTCTTTTTCATTCATTAAAAAATTTTCCTATAAGACTCCATGCATTCTGGCGATCTTAGTGAGGGACAATTTCTCTTACTCAATGGTGCCACCTGACATAGGCGCATAGCGAATACATACTCATATGGCAAGCAAAGTTGCGTCACGTTCTATATATGTGTGTGTGTGGGTATAAGCTAGACATTTTACGGGCACAAACGTTACGCCAGAATTTTACTCATGAGTATAACAACGTCTTCACTGAAAGTATATAGTTAAGTAAAACTATAGTATGCTGACATGCAATGTGGTCAGCTCCATTGCTTAAGGTAGTTGTACAGCAAATTGAAATATAGGATAGAAAAGTATGATATTTTGCAGGATGGTAGATTAATGCATAAAAATAAGAAATCTAAATTTTTGTGACCCGAGGGTACCTATAAAGGGAGATATTCATAATTACTTGCATGCCTTGAGTTTTTGTTTACATGCCAATTCAACATGGCGTCTTATGGGAAACCGCGGAGCTGTCTGTATATTATCATTCATATCGTTGCTAATATAGGTCAGGTTCTGATGCCCTTTGGACAGTAGAAAGATAATTAAATGACAATTATATATTCGCTTTCAAAACCTTCCAAGGGTACTTGTGAGAAAAGTAATTAAATAGTAAAGCGTGAAAAACGTGCATTTGTGAGACGCTATTTGAAAATATGGCAACGCCACATAATCTGATATTACGCGCGTGGTTTAAAAGGTAAATAGGTACATATGACTGCTCGTAAATCCTGATTACTGCAATCTCTCTTATAGGTTTTCAATTATTGTTATAGGACGTATATTTTAAGTAAATATGATAAATAAATATATAAATAATAAAACGAACTGATATACAAAGAACATCAAAACAATTTTATTGCCATGTATTACCTAAAAATGAAATAAACATGTTATAAATTAATATTTATGTAATAAATATTTAATATTTATTTTTTAAATAAATAAATAGCCTATTTTTAACTTTATTATTTTTAGTTACTCGAATCGTGCCATTTTCATCAGCACCAAGTAGACTAGATAGGCCATCAAGGCCTCTTTGTTTATAAGCATCGATAACCATTTCTAAAGTAATGTTTACAATTTTCACGGTGAACATTCCACACGTTTCAGCCAGCTTTTTGCTGATTAATGCGTGCATTATATACTTTCTCGCTTACCCTTACACCTTTCCAAAAAAACTTCTTATTTATTTCTTTGGGCATGACTATTTTATTAACTAAAAAAAAGATACACACGCTTCTCCTTTTGCTACAGCTGATCAACGAAGTGCTCCTTCTATGATGCTCTGAACACACACTTACAGGCACACACACATGACCGCAAAGCGACGTTGCCAGATCGTTCTACTACACAAATCAAAAAGTTTCATGACTCTTGCGGTACCTGTACAACTACCTTAAATGGATGTATGTACGTTATTTGCTTCATGCAACAATTTCAAATAGTGCCATCTTCAGGGGAGAATACACCGATACTTACTAACAAGAATACATAGTCTCTTATGGATAATGATGAGTTACAATTGTTTATTTGAACAATAATATATCTTTAACCACTGACATAATTTCTTTAGATGTTGAGTGTGTTTTTGAGCTAAAAAAAGCTATTTAACAGTGTATCAATAAAAAGAAATTTTTCTCCCCATACCCTTGTATTTTGTGAGTAAATATTGCGATTTTCCTCAAATGTCAATTCATTTCGTGATGTACTTTAAAGTCAGCACATAAGACATGATACTCAGTCGTTCATTATATGCATTTACGAAAAGTTTTTTTTTTCATAACATTATAAAAACAAGCATTTTTAGTATTAATATGCTTCTTAGGACTGAAAATACTGATTTTTGTTATTAAAGATACGTTATAATAAAAGTAAATGCTTGTAATCTAGATTATTGTCCATAAGGGCTGCGTATTCTTGTTAGTTAGTAGTGACATATTTTCCACTGCAGGTGGCGTTGTCTGAAATTATTGCACGAACGAATATGTATATAAGAATACACTGTAGTGTATAGATTGATGAACAGATTTACGTGGGCTTAGATTGTCCAATTTCAGTTACTTATACCACTTTTGAAATCTTTGTTAAGGTATTTGCTTATTATAATGAAAATTGATTTATGAAATTTCTGAAGTAATTGATTGCGGACTTTGTAAACTAATATATAAGTAACACTTAAAGTTATGTCCAGAGCTTCTTTTTTTGCTGATGCAACTTTACTTTATCACCTATTCAAAATTTCAATCAAGCTTATCAGAAAAATGTAAAAGTACTGTTGTCATGTTATTTCCTAATGCATGAAATCATGACATAAATCATCGTTGTTCCAACATAATTATTTGCTGGAAATGCAGTTTTGCAAGAATATCGCTCGGCTTATATATGTATAAGGCATTCTCTGTCAAGCGTAACACCCCATGCCCTCCATAATAAATTGGTTTCATCGAAAACAAACTTACAATAGTGCAAAAGATAGCTTGTTATGTCTACTTTTAAATCCCATATGCGCTTCTTCGATTTAAAAAATTGTGAATTCCATATGGTGCTTGAAAGACGTCAACCTTACCCTGAAAAATTGATGTTATTGAGTTCACATGCCCCTAAAACGTATTTGAAGTGTAGGAAGACCTTATTTTTACATGATTGTGGTTGCTGAACACGAATCTAACATTTATTTTTACTTGATATACTTCAGGTCGTGCCTAATCTCGAAAAACCACTCGAAAAAGCAGTTATTCGTACGTTAGCGTCAGAAAAGGGTTCCAGTTACAGCACAAATTCATTTGTATTATCTCAAGGACGTTCATGACACATAGTGTTTTCTGCACGATCTTCCTGAAGTTTCAACAGGATGCTCGTAATAATGTCAGGAAGTCATATGTAATATTTGAGATCATTCCACAACACCGATTTTTAAATATTAAATGTTGAAAAAACTTTAATTTAACACGTAACTTTATAGAGGAGTCACATGAAAATGAAATTTATAAGAACATGATATGTAAAATTTTTCTAACTTTCTTTGCATGACGCAATACCATAATACGGGTGTCATTCTTAATTTTCAGAGAGATCGAAAATTTACTTTTGCAGTTGAATAAAAAAAACAATCAGACGCCTATACATAAAGGCATACAAATGCATTCAAAACAGTTGCCAGCGCTGCTGCATGCTCGGTCCCCCCTCACTGCACTCTCTACATTTTTCCTCTAACTGTGATAAACGTCTTTAAAAAATTACTTATAAGTAGGTACTGCGTGATATACTACAGAACTTTGAACCAGCCATATAAACTATCAGCCATTTATGTAAGTTGGTTATCAGTAATATATTTAATACTGAGCCTTTTCAATGTAACTCCATTAATTATGTTAAAACGAATAAATTATCCTAATTTAGCTGTACAAACAAAGGAAACAATTCATTCAACACTATCGTTGAACTAAGGAGACTCAACCCACCATATGTAGTCAACAACATATACAGGTATAGTCATGACCAGAGCCATGTATATTATTACTTTTACTCTAGAGCAGAAAAAATCAACAAAAGCTTCGTCTGCTCCATGTGGTGGTTAATGTTTACGTAGATATAACCTTTTATTGTACATAATGATAGTTAATATCAATCGCTAAACAATTTCCACGAAATGTCTATTATAAATTAATAAATACTTCAAATAAAAGTTTACGCATTACGCATAACTATTGATACTTTAAATGATATGGTTTTTTGATCAAACTGCACTACTTTGTTCCGAAGTAAAGAAATATATTTACTTATTTAATACATTCACAATAAATTTTTTAATACATTTCTGCTTGGCACGTTTTTTGCAGACGACATCCTAATCAACATTTTTCTAATCGTGTCTATTAGTGTACTTCAGAAGAAAATATCTCAATAAACTCCGCAGAAACCTATATATTTCTTATGCTTAATTCAAAGAGTGATAGTTAAACGACATGTTTCTAGTTTTTTGTTCATGCAGGAAGTAATTTGAGAGAGTAATGACGAGATTTCCAGTGAAAAAAGTGCCGTCTCCATAAGAGGCTATGTATAAGACGCTCACTTGTAATGTACTTTACTTAAAATTTTTTAGAGCAACCTATGCTGAAATTTTGCTCAGAGGTAAAAAATATACCCATTGACCATGGATTTTAATTTCATCCATTTCACAAGTACTTTGATAGGTGTGTTGAGCCTCTTTAAGTTTTTTCATTCAAGTAAATAGTACAAATAAAGCTCACTAGCTGAACACTAGGAGACCCACGAATAACATTATATAATAGTGGTAAAGACGATACTCTAAACGAGTGCGCAGTTATAGCACTTTTATAGTTGGCATTTTCACTCAGGTAATTAAATAAAATTATTTAAATAAACAATGTAAGTGTTTTACACGTAGATTTTCAATTTACAATTAAGAACTGCGTTTTTAATTAACAGCACATTTATGAAATAGGAAAATTAGAAACGTAAAATATTTGTTTCCCGAAATGTACAAATCACCAGTACATTTTGTTTTATATTAAGTTTTTTAATAACCGTTAGTCACCTTTTCTGCTGAAATATCTAACAAATTAATAATGATGTGTACTAGATTATAAGACTCTATTATACTAGATTGTAATAAAGAAAAAAGACATTGATTCAACGGCATTGTATACATGAATAAGGGGTATTAATGTGATTGAACGAGGGTCTCGTATTTTTTCCTATACGTTTCTTGTTAGACGTTCTCTTCACTGAGAGATAACGTATAGTATGAATTATTGCAGTTGATAACCGGAACATAGATATTAAGTCTACGTATGGAATGAGTTTATATAGTCATAAAGACTTTAAAAACCATAAATTTTTCATATCTCTTCTACATGTTTGCGTAAAAGTAACTGTGAATATTTATTTCCTTTACAATACGAGTCCCACTAACTTTTTTTATAAAAATAAAAACAGTAATTTAATGTGTAAAAGACTTTTTTCTCTTATAGTTGTTAAAAAAATGACTTTGATATTCTTTATTATTCTAAACATCAGTTTTATGTTTGGTAAGTGATAGTTACTTCTTCATATTATGGGTGCAATACTTTGAAGACTTAATAACAAGTATCTTAGGAACGAACTTTTTTGACGTTTTAATAATACAATGAATTTATCTTGTTGTGTAGCATCTTATTGTAGTCCGTTTGTTTTAAGTGTTTTGAAATTGTATTATACTGCCAACTTAAAATGTACTATTTTTGTTAAAATTATAGGACTAACAATTTTATTATTCGCATAAAATAGAAATGTGCCAATACATACGTGCAAATATGAATGTAAATTCTTAGTAGTGGATAAATACTATAGAAATTTATAAATAAATGACCCTAATATTCTTAACTTAATCACAAATCTTGCAATAAACTGTGATTATTTAAGAATTATTAAGCAAGTAGCATATTAATAAAATTTATTATAAATACAATATTCATTTTAACTGTGTGCCACTCAAGCCTCAAAATAATACTTCTTAGTAAAAAGTAAAAAAAAAATCAGAAGTACAAATGTAATAAGGCTTTTAATAATCTAGTTGTCAGATACATCATGAAGCATATTTTTCGTTACATTCTGTTTGACAGGTTTTCCGAAGTAACAAAATAAGGTCTGCTAACACTTGCAAGTATAAACATTTTTCAGGTGATATATTATACTTATATTATATAATAAGGTATTTACATTTTGGTTCTAATATTTCCTAAAAACAGATCAGTTTATTGTTTTGTAATATAGGGTTTTACAATGGCTTGTAAGCTTCTTATCACTTTTAATGCGTTGTAAAAAGAACCTGTTCTTACATACCTTCTGGAAGCCTTTAATTTCTTATCATTTGTAAATCTACAGTTTTATAAATTATGTTTATAGCTGGCTCTTATATTAAAATGTAGAAAATGTTCTAACAATATTTAATGTAGAAAATATCAACAAATTAATTTTTTGCCTCTTTGTTGATAACCTTTACTATATTTAAAGTAGTCTATCACCCACCACTTTTCAACTTCGGTTTCCTTGAAAAAAATGTATGTTATAGATTAAACTGTCCTTCCTCGAAATAAATTATAAAAAAATATTCCTTCTACATGAGTAATTATGATAATGAAGTTGCAAGTTTAAAATGTTAACACATTGGTTACCATGGGACTTTTCGAATACAGGCAAAAAGAGCTACTTAAGTAACTAAAGAAATTCTGAGAAACATACCGTTAAAAACTTACAACTCGTACTATTTTATACAGTCTTAAAACTGTTGGGTCACTAGTATAAATACAAAGTAATGAATCGTTCAACAATTTCCATGTAACTTAATTGTGTGCTGCATACGTAAATGGCTTAAATGTTTGGCAAAAAAGCAGCCGTATACATATAGCCATATAAGAGTGTGAGTTTATAGTAAATGTATGACGATTGCGAGCTGATCGGCACTGTTGCCATGTTTCAACAGAACGTAATAATAAGCTTTTTTCACATTTAAGCGTTATGTGTATTTTGAATGCCCTAACAGATGATGCATTGTAGATGCCTGTATCGGTGATAAACTACCTTATGGTACTACGGAATGACTTAGACAATGTAGTTCTATTACACACCAAGTAAGCTGATAAAGTATATTAGATTTTTTTTTATGTGCAGATTTTTTTTTTTCATAATAATTGATGAGTTAATTAACGAGAGTTGAATATCCTGCCTAATAACAAATACAGTATTAAATTATTTTTTCAAGACTTTCAATCCTACAACTAAAAACTTTTAATGTATCACATTCATAAGCAATATTATGTAAACAAAGTTGGGGATTCCCAAAATCTGCGAATTACGTGAGTTTACTAAAAGTACACACCTTAAATTTTTTTTGGTAGCTTTGTTGTTTTTTGATCATCAATAGAACTTTGCTTTGTTTGTTTATGACTGACAAACAGTGCCAAACTTACAATATTTTTAGGCACTTTAAAAGAATTTTCTTATTAAGTGTCTTAAGGAGCGCTGCAAGTCAAGTAAATGCTGTTTTTTTCAGGACTTTGCTTTCAATTATTCTTTTTGCATGACGCAATACTATAAAATTTATATTGCATTTAATTTAAAACACCATGGACTTTTAGGACTGGAAAGTTACTTTCACAATAAAACTAAAAAAACAAGAGAAGGTGCATGTATATGTGTATACTCATTCATACAAGACAGTTGCGGGTGCTGCCATTAAAGGCAAATAAATAAGAACATACAATTTATGATTATGATGTATTTAATAAACAAACCTCATTGAAAACAGTATGCTCATTTTATTTCTTTTAAAATAGTGAATATTTATGAATTTTTATGTAAGTTTCTATCTTCAAAAAACGTATTTTGTAGAAATGTTTCTATTCATCAGTGAACTAGTCTATGTCCCAAAAATTTAACATATTCGATGTATTCAACATTTTAAGCTGCAGCAGTATATTTGTAAAAAAACCAAAACCAGCGATAGTACAACATTATTATTAATCTGTAATAGCATACTAATTTAAGCAATCATTACGAAGAATCATTATTTCAGTATATATTCAGGAATCTATAAGTTTATTTTGTCAAGTGCTTAGAAAGTTGCCAATGCTTTAAAAACCTCAGAATGAGACTAATTTGTCTTAGTGCGATAAATGTAACAGTTCAGATCGAAAATATGACATTATAATACCTATTGTTAAGCAAATTTTGAATTGTTAGTCTAGTACTACTATGCGTTTCTTTGTCGACATTATTGCAAGTGAGAACGATATCAACAAAGCAAACAATAACACTTGTACTTACTTGTTCTCTTGTCTGAGACAAAATAATTATGTAATTATATCATGCAGACAATTTTTATTTCTATCTTAATCTATGAGAAAAATCAAAACCATTTAAATTTCATGGACTTAGAATAAGGATTTAGTTGATGTACGTAATACGAGAGAGAACTATCGACTATAGACTTTGCTTTTCAACCAGTAGAATTAATTTTTTTAATTTACTTTTAACTGAATTTATTTATAAAATTGTAGAAAAATTTCTTCACCATAAATTTAGGAAAATATGGAGTCTTGGTTAAGAATAGAAAAAATACCGTGCATTTTCATAACGTTATATGAGCGTAAATTTTACTAACCATGCCTAAATACTTTCACAAGTTTGACTGTACAGAATTGAGTTATTGTTCTAAACAGCTTCTGTCTCAAATTAAAAGTTTTTGATTTGAAAACATTTTATACAAGGTTTGGACTCCCCACTTGGGCAGTGAAAATTTTCAAAGCGTGACACTTTTTCTGTCACGCCTAAATGATGTACTAATACCATTCTCTTCCTCTCTACGGAGGAGCGCTGAGCTTACGCTGGTGCCAGCCAAAATACATAGATAAGTATCAGAGATAAGTAGGGAGATTGCCAGTGCCTATGTTAAAGAGTGTGCCGATGTTTCGGCGCTGATTTGAGCGCCAATCCATCGTGGCCAGCAGAGGAACCGTGCACATGTTTTCTATTGGCTGGCGGCTTGTAGGCTTGACTCGCGGGAAAAGGTAAGGGGAGATCAGTGAGGGAGACATGAGAATCCGAATATGTGCATCGGTGATGATGGAGGATGGAGATGGAGGAGAAGCTAAACCTATATGTATATGCATACAATGGGCTATATATATATAGCTATAGTTGTACACTGCTAATACGGAAAAGAGCTGCGTGTATAAGTATTACTTTTCTCGCTTTTCCTCCCTGAAAGAAAAATAAGCTTTTTCAATGCAGTTGATCATTCGTTTAACTACAATAAACAAAACATAATTGTCAGGTTACTAACAATTTTTTTTTCATTTTTCAAAAAATGACAAGCTCAACGCAATAAGGATATTATTTTGCTTTATTAATAAACAAGCGCCTTTATTCCAATAATCTGGTGCGCTCGATAGTTCTTCACTTTTACGATAAGTGAAATCATTGAATAATATATGAAGGCATTCACCACAACGACACAGTTAGCTCAAATATTTTTTGTACTAAGTAATATTATTTACTAATATACTGAACACCTTTACCCGAACGCTCCATTGCACTGATATCTTTATTTGTTAATTTATATTTTTTCACCATTAATACATAACTTAACGGCAATAATACGATAAAGCTTAAATTAAATCTCAAGCTTCGAAACTTTACGATAAACATATGTGACTTTTAGTATCACGATAACCCAAGCGTTAATAGCTGAGAGGGCTAGAGCAAGGGGGAGATTTTCATTTTGCGGCTTCGGGTTTCTATCTCACTTGGAGTAAATTTTTTTTTTTTTTTTTTATTTCAACATTACTTCAAATGTTCATACCTTTTTTTTATGATTACTTACGTATTTTGTTTTATCAGTAACTAAAAACATTTTTTTCAATTACTGTTTATGAAGAAGTAATTATCAAAAAAGAAGGTCATTACAGCTTTGTTTGTGGTAGTACCTGTAATAGGTTATTATGAAAAAATGCACGTTCTCTCTGTAGTTTTTCCGGGCTGGAGACCGGCACACTAAATGTGGCTACATTGCGCGCGCGTTTTTTTTTTTTTTTCAATTAGTCGAGTGCTTGACGAATTTACTGAAAATACTACTTTAAGACAAATTAAATAATGAAAACTAGTGATAAACTAGTTACTACAATGAATTTATAAATACTGAAAATTTTTGTAACTTTTATTAAGGTGAGTTGTTTTCCGAAAGCACTATAATTATTTCGTTAAGCGATTATTTTACGACTCGAATTGAAAAGTATAATACAATTCTCAGTGACGCATACATTATGTACATAATTATAAAAATAATAAATATCGCGTAGTAAACAATATTTTTACAGAAATTTAAATTCATGACTCCTATCACACACAGTAGCGCATCCTATCTCGTTTGCATCCCATTTAGAGCGAGAAATTATTTTAATTTATTACGGCTAATAATAATAATAATAATAATAATAATAATAATGATAATGATAATAATAATAATGTCTAGAAAATTTTTTAGACAACACAAAAACAGTCTTCATTCTTTGGCAATTAAACAAGTAATTTTTTCTACATGACTATCTAAGACATACTAATCAATCATTTTTAATGTACAAAAAAAAAAGTATTTTAATTATAATTTAAAAAAAAAGTTTAAAATTACTTTTTGAAATACTTTCAAGCAATTCAAGAATTCGTTAACGTCAGTACTTGTAATGCAAACTAAATTATAAAATTGAAATGATTAACTGCACTTAAAAAACTGTTACTTGATGCGTCAAATAATTTTTTTAGCCATGAATGGAAAAAATTTTTCTTGGATCGTATCTATATCAATATTGGAAAAAAAAATCTTTTTAGTTACTGATAAAACAAAATACGTAAGTAATCATAAAAAAAAGGTATGAACATTTAAAGTAATGTTGAAATTAAAAAAAAAAAAAAAAATTTACTCCAAGTGAGATAGGAACCCGAAGCCGCAAAATGAAAATCTCCCCCTTGCTCTAGCCCTCTCAGCTATTAACGCTTGGGTTATCGTGATACTAAAAGTTACATATGTTTATCGTAAAGTTTCGAAGCTTGAGATTTAATTTAAGCTTTATCGTATTATTGCCGTTAAGTTATGTATTAATGGTGAAAAAATATAAATTAACAAATAAAGATATCAGTGCAATGGAGCGTTCGGGTAAAGGTGTTCAGTATATTAGTAAATAATATTACTTAGTACAAAAAATATTTGAGCTAACTGTGTCGTTGTGGTGAATGCCTTCATATATTATTCAATAATTTCACTTATCGTAAAAGTGAAGAACTATTGAGCGCACTGGATTATTGAAATAAAGGCGCTTGTTTATTAATAAAGCAAAATAATATCCTAATTGCGTTGAGCTTGTCATTTTTTGAAAAATGAAAAAAAAGTTGTTAGTAACCTGACAATTATGTTTTGTTTATTGTAGTTAAACGAATGATCAACTGCATTGAAAAAGCTTATCTTTCTTTCAGGGAGGAAAAGCGAGAAAAGTAATACTTATACACGCAGCTCTTTTCCGTATTAGCAGTGTACAACTATAGCTATATATATATAGCCCATTGTATGCATATACATATAGGTTTAGCTTCTCCTCCATCTCCATCCTCCATCATCACCGATGCACATATTCGGATTCTCATGTCTCCCTCACTGATCTCCCCTTACCTTTCCCCGCGAGTCAAGCCTACAAGCCGCCAGCCAATAGAAAACATGTGCACGGTTCCTCTGCTGGCCACGATGGATTGGCGCTCAAATCAGCGCCGAAACATCGGCACACTCTTTAACATAGGCACTGGCAATCTCCCTACTTATCTCTGATAAGTATACTGTATAATATTTGCTGCAAGCAGCTAAGTATACATGCGCATGCACACACATGCACACATGCTGTGCACGACTGCTGGCCAATTAAGTGGAAGCTGTGAAGAGTGGGGGTCACGGTGCATATACGTATATCAATGCAGAGCAGAAGCCGCTATGGTTTAACTGCAGGGTGATAAAGAGAGAGAGAGAGAGAGAGAGAGAGAGAGAGAGAGCAAAAGTGTTTATATGCGTGCTCGCGTGCAATGTAGTACAGCAGTCGAGAGTCGACAATGTCGACACTCGACATATAGGTTCGAGTACAACTGTACGTAGTGCTTCATATTCGCTTTGGTAGCGTCAGCGCTAGCGTCACCATCAGCTGGAAGGGTTAACATAGGTGCTGGGATCAGTGTTTCTAACTACCCAAGCGTTTTCGCGCACACTTGTGCGCAGGTTTACTCTCTCTCTCACACACTGACCAGGAGTAGGGGAGCGCCTTCTCCTCAACTTTAACTTAAGCCCCACCTCTTTCTAACAGCTTAAATATAACATTATATGATTAGATCCCAAGTCCACGATGAGGCAATTGGATAAGCATTTTGCCCACACGAGACTCTGCACAGCCAAGTCTTCGATTCCTGGCCAATACAACTTTTTTTTTTTTTTTTGAAAATATAAATAAATGATAAAATGGAGAAACATTTTGGCATTCAAAAACACGCTGGATAAATTTTTGCTTTATTTTATAAGAAAAATTATTAATCATAAGATTACATTAATTATTTATTTAAAAGCGCCTGACAAAAAATAATGAATAAGCAGAGTACGATGTGTTAATTATCCTGCTTTTTACCAAACAACTACTAAAATTGTAAGTATGAATACTGTATTTTTCGTGCATGACATGCGTAAATTCGAAATATCGCAAACCAGACCAGCTTGATATAAATGTACATAATAAGCAATAACATACAAATTAACAAAAGGTATAATGCGCGCTTTTTTCTATTAATGAGTGAACTGTGTAAGGAGAAAATTATGCAGTCAATTTTATGTATTAAGTGATAGGGCGTGACAAGTCGGTTAGCGGACGATAATGCGCTTTCGGCGCGGAGATGTTTGTTTTGATTCCGCGGCTTCTGCACGCCGTTTTTTTTGGGAAGACGCGCTCGTGCATGCAGACTGTTGTTTTTTGTTTTCATTACGTCAGTTTGTCAGTTGTCGTGTAGCTCTCAAGAAAGCATGTTTTCTTGGTTTAGATTGCTTGGGTAGTTCAACGGTTTTTTAATGTTTATAGCTTGATATTTATCATAGAATTGTGTTGATAGTTGCTTCGAGCTGGAAAAATAGCAGTTCTTAAGTAAATTGTTTAAGTATTGTGTTGGCTGCAATATTGTAGGTATATAGTTGGTGCATGGTGATGTTTTATTTGTGACGTTCAACCTAAATACTTTTTTAAGATTGTTAATGCAGCGTACACGGTGCATTGTGTAGTGCATGTACTGTCGCTGTATTACGTGATTACTATTGTTTATAAGTATCTAAGTGCATGTGCTTTATAAATAACGTGTAATTTCTCGCTTTCTGAATATTATTAAGAAGTGAAATTATATATAGTAAAACGTAGTGCTTGCATCGGCTGAATTTTAACATAATGTGTATTTTGTAACTTGTGAACGTGTTGGTGCATGTGATAAAAATATGTAAGGTAATGCTTGGACACCTTGATAATAGCATGCAGTGCATTCAAGGATTCTGGGGTATATTCATGTGCAATTGAGTTGATGTCTGGTAAATTTTCTATCTTTTATTAAAACAAAAAATTATTTTAAGTTACTTTTACCTTTAACGCACTTTGTTTGGTCTTACCTGAAGATATATTGATTCTATTTTATTAGTGTACTTTTATAATTTTAACTTTTTGCAGGTGAGAGATTTATTTTTTATGTTATTAATTGAGCAAGAAAGTAATATATTTTTAAGAATATTTTTGAAATTAGACCTTTTTTTGTAGACATAAATATAAATTAATTAATATAAGCTTATGTTGATAAAACTTTCTGTGATACTATAAGTGATATTAAATTACGTAAAAAAATTTTTTATGAAGTTTCAACAAAAAAAATTCTCAAATTAGCTAATACTAGATGGCTCTCCCTTTTTAATTGCACCGACTGTGTTGTCGAAAATTTACCAGCTTTAGAGTATTTGTTTATGCTGGAGTGTCACGAAAATCAACCCTGCAAAAATGATGAAGAAAAATCGAGCTCACCGAAAAATATTTACAGATTATTAATTGATCAAAAGGTCTTAGCTTACTTACATTTTTTGCATTATAGTCTGATTCCCTTTAATACATTTAACGCAAAATTTCAAACAAAAAGTACAATTATTCATAAATTAAGTAGTTCATGTTCAGAAATTTTACACACGGTTTGCTCTAATTTTCTGAATGAAAATGCAGTGAAAAGAATTGTTAAAGACAAAAGTAGTAAAGTAAATGATGAAGACTTCAAATCCTTGGAAGATATTAATGTTGGTACAGTGTGCGCTTCAATTTTAAAAGGTATTCCAAAAGAAGATGAGTTAGAAGTTCGAAGAAACTGTTTAAAATTTTATGTGACAGCATTACAAGAAATTCAAAAAATTTTTTTTAAGAATGACGACGTTTTGATTACGCTTAATTTTTTAGAACCTGTAAATGCTTTGAGTGAAGAGTTTTGGAACGAATATCCTAATATAGTAAATGATCTTCAAAAATTCTTTCCATACACTGATATTAATTTTAATGTATTAAAAGACGAATTCGAGTTATTACCAAAATGTTTTGGCCATATTGAGGATGAATTATGTAATTTAAATATTGACGAATTTTGGAAAAAAGTAGTTGATACGCGTTGCAAAAAAGGAAGTTTATAGTTTAAAAATTTAAAAATTTTAATTGATAGTGTTTTAACTTTGCCACATTCTAATGCCGAGGCTGAAAGAATTTTTTCCATAGTTACTGATGTTAAAACTAAAAAACGAAATAAAATGGATGTTGATGTATTAAATGCAATATGTTTTATAAGATCTTATTTTTCACTCGCCGGTATTAATTCAATAAATTTTAAAATTTCCAGTAGTCACCTAAATTTATTTAATGCAAAAATGTACAAGCACAAAACGAAAGTCACTCAAAAACAAGACGTTCATAATTAATAATAATTTAAATATTAATACAATTATTTACTTTCTACTTTAGTAACCAACATTGTTATGTACATTTCTGTAATATAGTATTGTATGTTGTAAACGTGTACCTTATTTACCTAGTCATTTTGCGATTAGTATATTATCTATTCGTTTAGTAATTAATAACTGGGGATGGTGTTGGTTGTTACTGTTATCGCATGAGTTAGAAATTTATTTGCTTGTATAAAAATATCGGAATTTGTGTAATGTATATAATTATCTATTTTATTTAGTACTTCAAAGATAAATTATTTTTTGCCGCTTTAATTCATCAATTAAAATATTATTTTAATATCTGATCAAGAGTGGACTAGGCCTATGAGGTAAACCACTCAAAGAAAAAATTAAAACTTCATTTATAATTCTTAAGCTAAATATAAATTCACTGTAAATTGAACTTCTTACGTAACGAGATTTTTTCGCCATATTTATATCAACATTTTTTAATTTTTTCTTAAAAAAAAAACGCGCCGAGATACTTACCACTAGGTGGTGTGGAAACAGTATCGTTTTGTCTTGTTTGTATGCGTCTTCCCAAAAAAACGGCGTGCAGAAGCCGCGGAATCAAAACAAACATCTCCGCGCCGAAAGCGCATTATCGTCCGCTAACCGACTTGTCACGCCCTATCACTTAATACATAAAATTGACTGCATAATTTTCTCCTTACACAGTTCACTCATTAATAGAAAAAAGCGCGCATTATACCTTTTGTTAATTTGTATGTTATTGCTTATTATGTACATTTATATCAAGCTGGTCTGGTTTGCGATATTTTGAATTTACGCATGTCATGCACGAAAAATACAGTATTCATACTTACAATTTTAGTAGTTGTTTGATAAAAAGCAGGATAATTAACACATCGTACTCTGCTTATTCATTATTTTTTGTCAGGTGCTTTTAAATGAATAATTAATGTAATCTTATGATAAATAATTTTTCTTATAAAATAAAGCAGAAATTTATCCAGCGTGTTTTTGAATGCCATAATGTTTTTCCATTTTATCATTTATTTATATTTTCAAAAAAAAAAAAAAAAAAAGTTGTATTGGCCAGGAATTGAAGACTTGGCTGTGCAGAGTCTCGTGTGGGCAAAATGCTTATCCAATTGCCTCATCGTGGACTTGGGATCTAATCATGAAATGTTATATTTAAGCTGTTAGAAAGAGGTGGGGCTTAAGTTAAAGTTGAGGAGAAGGCGCTCCCCTACTCCTGGTCAGTGTGTGAGAGAGAGAGTAAACCTGCGCACAAGTGTGCGCGAAAACGCTTGGGTAGTTAAAAACACTGGCTGGGATCAAGTAAGGCGTAATCAAGTAAGGCGTAATCAAGGCGTAGACATAGTAAAATAATGTCCTTTCATTAAATTAAATAATGTGATAAAATTAATCAGAACAAATTCCAACCGTAAAAAGAAGACGACTCTGTGTAGAAAATAAAGCACAAGCTTATGTGTGGTATTGTAAGCAGAGTTTAAAAACAACTTGATTCTTTGCTCTGTACTTTTATCCCAGCACCTATGTTTGCAGCGTTGGCCGCGAAGGTCAAAAGTTTGAGGCCGACCGCAACCTTCAGAGCGCTTCTTTATCAGCGCCACCCCAGGCCAAGCTATGAACTATCGCTGTAAACGATGTATAGATATATGCATTTGCGTACATCAGCGACAGTTCACAGCTTGACCGGCGTTGGCTCTGATGAAGCGCTCTGATCGTTGCGTTTGCCATCAAACTTTTGACCATCGTGGCCAACGCTGTATGTTTACCCTTCCGGCCAATGGTGGTGCTAGCACTGATGCCACCAAGGCAAATAGAGACAAAAACTTTCAACTTCTGTACGTGCTTCTTACATTTGCTACATAATTAATGTTGTGTTAAGCATGGATGACAACAATGGTGATAAATTATCAAGTAAAATAACAGCTTAGTAGGTAAACCATGGCAGTTCTGGCACCCCCCCCAGCTCCCCCCTAAGTTGGTGGTGGTAGGGAAAGAGGCTTTAGCTGTGGGTGGATGAAAGGCGGTGGTGGGGGGGAGAGGCTGATCAGGTGGTGGGAGGAGAGGCTGATTGGGTGGTGGAAGGAGGGGCACGGTTGGTATAGGAGAGGTAGTAGGGGCGGTGGGTGGTGCGGACTACTCGGGCGGTAACGTCAGGGAAAAGTGCCTCTTCCGGATTCTGTGACATTGGATGGTACTGACGGCTCCCTTCCTTTCCGACCGCGAATCAAGCTCCAACATCATCAGGATGGGTCCGAAAGGTGTAGGTGACAAGCCCAACCTACAGCGCGAGAGGAAAATGATCAAGCATGAACGTGTATTTCTTATCAGTCGATGTAGCAGATCGCGTATCCCGTTTAGCTGCGACCAACGTTGGCTTACTCGACGCAGTACCTTGCCAAGGAATTCAGCCAGCTTATGAATTTAAGTTTGAGATTTTTAGGATAGTATGTAAATGGGTTTCAATTATAACAAAACTTTTCATCAAATACACATCTTTTTTTGGTAGCTTCAAAAAAAATACACAAGAATTTCAGAGTTATTGATTCTTTTTTTTTCAATTATAATATTCATCTTTATTTGGATAAGATCTAATATTTTCAGAATAATAATTTTTGCTTTTCTAAAACAGGTTTTCAGCTATTTTTGTCTTCCTCCTCCTCCTCCTTACTGAGGCTCTCATATTTTGGTTTGCTAAAGATCGGACTAAATCTTAACCCATGTTGTTGATGTTGACTGCTCAATCGTTACAGGATAACTAAAGCAATACGCGAATTCTCATCAGCTAATAAGACGGCGCTAATTTCTTCGTACTACCACACGGCAAGAAGTACTTTAATTTTTTGATCTTAAATTTTATGCTTACTTTATTCTTTTTTTTTGCCCACACACGGTCATCGTTTTTGACACCAACATTAGTATTAGTTCCAGAGTCACTATCAGTATTAGTATCATTATCATTAATTCCATAAATAGTATTCCAACTGGGAAGTGTTTCAGAAAATTTCTTCTTATAACTATTAAGCGCATCTAAAAAACATTCTGAGTCTGGTTCAATGCTACTTTTTACCAAAGAGCAAAGCCACAATTTATTTGATGAGCTTTACTAAGGGATATGTACTTTAAAAAATTATTAAAATTCAGAAGTTGTAAGAAAATTTGTATAAGACTTGTTGTGGTCTTTTAATGTTATCAATTATGTGTGCAAATGAAATATTTTTACCACGCATGCTAATGTTATATCTTACATGAGATTCATTCAGATAAATAAAAACTCTTAACATGTAATAGATTGTTTCATTTATTTCTTCCCACGTTAAACTAGTTTCAGAAAAATAACTTTTTTTTTCTTGTATTTGTATAATTAAACATTTATTAGTTAAAAAATTCAACACTATTACCATTATAGTGAACTGACAGCTATTTTCTATCAATAGATTTAAACAAACTATTAAATAATAATTCGTTACTCACAAGATACTCAGCTACTTGATTAGGTAAAAATATTTGGAAGTGGTCGTCTAGTTCAGCGATAGCTTTCGTGCCGAATTTAGTGTTAGCTTTTCTCAGCTTCAACACTACATGACTTTGCCCCTTGACCATTTGTTGATCTTCTTTATTGGAAGGAATCATCCACAGGCCAGCCGATTAAGTGCTGATAAATCAGCCATCTGAAATATAAGAAAATTATATGAGTTTTTTGAATAGTAAAAAAAAATATGTATGAATAAGAAAACACGTTACAAACCTTTATTTCTGAACTTTGCTGTTCCAAACAGATCTGCCTATCTCTGTAGAAATTTTTTAACTCCAAACCTGTTATTTTAAGAGCTTATTGTTGACCTGAGCTGCTTGCATTGGATGATGAAGCAGTCGATACTTTTATCTGCTCACTACAGCTCTGACTGAGCTCTGCTGGTTGATGCTGTCGATGATATAGGGACTCTCCCACTACTGGAGGAATCTCCCCCTCTACATTGGCTGCTTTTTCATTGGCTGCTAGTCTGTTATAATTATCTACACACTCTCCAGCTCTTTGTTCTTTTATTATTTTAATCCTATAATGGCCCCAAGGCAGCGTATCTGTAGTGTTTGATAAAATATATCGTTTATCATCTCAGGAACTAAGAGAAATTTTATTTTGCCTTTCAGTGTAGAGGTTGTGATGACGTGATCTTATATTAATTTGCTCTCGATTAATGTTTATAATTTGGTCACGTAGGCACTCAGTAAAGTCGTTAAAATCAATAGTTGCTTTTATGACGTTACTCTTAACACCCTTTGCTTTTTCAATCACATTTTCATTTTCAAGAAGAATACCATACATCTTACTTTTGAGCCCAACAAATTTCAATACAATATTTCCATTGCACTTATCTTTCATGAGCCAAATAATTTTTTTTTTTTTTAACGGCATCGTAAATTTATTATTTTCTGGATAATCTGATGTGTCAAATTCATTAATATCCAATTTCATCATTTTATAAATATCATGGTTTGTTACCTTACATATCAGACTGTCTACATAAGTGTATAAGAGTTTACAACCATTTTTGAGTTTGGAAAGTATATAATCGTAGTGAAAACGATTTACAAGTGTCTTAGATAAATCTAAGACACTAAGCCCAATATGTATTGACTTTTTCATCATCACTTCTGTACGTTGTAGCTGTATGGCTAAAAAATTCTCATCAAAAATATCACAGCTGTAAAAATTTGGCTTTGAAATGTACGATGCCGCACCATAGCGTCCATCCCAATGGTTGAGAGGTTTAACATCGATACGCTTTCTCTCAATTTCCATCGTTTTACCAAAAATAGCATTATTAAATAGTTTGAAAAGCATTTTTTCAAACTTATTCTTAGCCTTTTTTCTTTCAATGCTATTGAGATCAATATATTCTTTAAGCCATGCACTTTGCCAAAATTTTAAGGCTCGATATATTTTTGTCAGTCGTAATCCATGATTTGTGGCTTGCTTGAGGGCTTCATAATGAAGTTCATATTTATGCTTGATACTTAATGTTGTCATTACTTTAGGCTGCTTCGAACCTGGTGCTGAAATGTGTTCGGAACAAAATGGCAAATCTTTATGAGAATCGTGGAGCTTCTCTGGATACACCAAATCCACTTCTAAAATATATCAGTTTTTTAGTCATTTCCCTACTATAAAAATTATTTACGTCAAAATATGCTATATATCATTCATTTTTATCTTTCTTATAATTTACCATATAGTGATTATTAGCTTCTGCATATATGTTACAGCACTGGCTTATTCTACCTCGTATGCCTTTTTCAATAAACATAAACATATCTATATCAGTAATGAGTTCTAGAGAAATCTGAAAAAAATTCTCAATTAATAACTAAAGCACAATTGACATTGTATTCTTATACATAATACTTACTATCGTTTTTTTCAACATGGCATCCCAAGTGAAGCCTGGAGTAGTGAAATAGTGAGCAGGATCTCATTTATAAACCTTGAGGCAATTATTTCTAAAGTTTTCAAATACTTCTGTTAACAGAAGTACATCAGTTTTGAGGTAAAGATCTGAATACTGTCCAAGAGTTACAATATCAAAAGTTTTCCATACTGTTTCAGCATGTATATAATCTTCACTACTTATATGTGCATTATATAATTTACTATAAAAATCATCTTTAGATGGGATTGTTGTACATTCTATGTAAATCTAAGGCAAGATCTTGCATTTCTTACACAAACCAGGTAGCTGGATTCTCACTGCTTTCAGTTTTTTTTCTGTAGAAAATGTATCGTGATTTCGCGTTATCAAAACTGCACTTTACATAATATCCAACACTTAATGCTTCATGGTGTTGTATTGCTCGCTTACTATTATGCACAGGTTCTAATAAACACTCAAAGTCTGCGTATACTATAAATGGTACACGATTTTTATTTATGTGATTTTCAAATTTTAAAATTTTATTATCATACCTCGGCAAGCTTATTTTACACTTATTCACTTTAACGCACTCCACCGTATCTGTTTTTAACATTTCATCAGTTGTAAAGTAATGAAGACAGCGGTCGCAAATATATATTTTATGTTGATGTTTTGTTAAAGAACATCTAACCAACCTAGATAAGTCTTTAATATATACGTAGTGGTATTTTATATCATTATCAGCACTATTATCACCATCTTGAATTTCTTCTAAATATTCTTCTCTATCTTCTTCTACCCTATCTTCGTCCATTGCCTCAGCATTAAAAAAACCTTCTCTATCTTTTTCTACCTCATCTTCATCCATTGCCTCAGCATTAACGAAATTATCACGTTCTCCGTCAATTTTTTTTTTGTTTTTTTGATTTTCCCTCACTATACGTATCAATATAATAATTTTGTATAAGCAGCGAATTGATATGTTTACCTTTTTTTCTGCTGTCAAGTACAGGGGTAAAGTTTTATAACCATTTTTACTTTTCTCCAAAAAATACCCGTTAATAGACACATCATTCTGGTTTTCAAACTTTGTGACTAGCTTAGGCTGCACTGGAAAGGTGATCCCCTCAAAACTATAACTGTTTCCGTATTGAGTATCATTTGACACGTGTTGTGCATTTTTATTCACTGGGTGTAAAGCTGACAAAATGGCCCATTAGAAGCATTGCTGAACTGCGTTCTGTACATTCACGCAAGCTTTTTTTTTCTTGATAGAAGTAGGGGGTTCTACGTAAGAACTACCACTCATTGCATTGTACTTATTTACATTTACCACTAAATTTTAAATTAAGCGTAAAGTCCATCCAGAATCACGCTCCTGAAACTCTTGTATATTTGTAGAAATAGGCTTTTGGACATTCATTTTAAACCATTCATGTAGGTCTGTCGTATGAAAAATGGAATCAGATTTAGTATTAAAATATTTAACTTCAACAGTCTCTGTATCATTTTTCTCTGTCAAAAACTCTGCTGCTAATACTGTATTAATTTTTAAAGCATTTTGATTGTCGAGAATTTCTCGCACTTTTAAAATGGATATTTCTTCCTCAGACTTAAGAAATTTTATTATATCTAAATGCCCACTATTTGTTATAACAGCCGTTCTTATGCGATTTTTAAAAGCACTTTCAAGATCTTTCCATGTCACAATATTATAATCATAATTTTTCATCGAGCCCTGACCCTTGCCCTTCTAGAATTTTATAAAATGCTGCTAAAACGTTGATAAAAGACACTTAATATTCAACAACTTATTTTCCACTAGTGATGACAATTTTACAGACAGCTTATAGTCGGAAATATTTTTAAGCACTGTTTCACTATTATCAATAAAATCTCGTATCTCGGTCATATTATCACTATGCAGCAAGCGTTAATATTCTATTCGCGCTATTTCACAAAAAATCACGTAACGCTCCACGGCATTGGCGTTAGCAAAATTCTTGTGGAATTGCTCCATTATACTTACAGCTCACGTTAACGTACTTAAATAAATGACAAGTTGCTTGAACTTTTCTTTTATACTGATTTTCCTCTGCGAAGGCGATACGAGTGATAACTAGCGGTGACTAGCAGTTGTATATAAAGAAATGACATATCGATAGAGGGGTTAGTTAACTAATAGTCATCACAACGTTAAGATGACGAAGTACGTGGTTGATGTTCAAGGCTTTAAAACCATGCTTTTAAAGAGGTCGCTATTATACCTCTACAAGAAAATGCTACACCATCAGTTTTTGTCTTTAAGCCCTCATATTCTTGGCACAGCTCTTACCTAAGAACAAATGTGATAATCGATGGTTGGAGTTTAATTACCACGGTCTTCGTTGGAGCTCGGGAGAAGTTTCCTACGAGGATCTAGCTACAACCTTTCGAGCCATTATTAAAGAAGATGATGTTATTTACGTAAAAGGTCTTTAAAAAATTGAATGGTTGCGCCGTGTGCTATTTAATAAATACATTACTTATTTAGTAAAGCGTATAATCATACTATAAGTAATGTATTTCTATTAGTAATATTTAGTAAAGCGTATAATCATACTATATTTGCATAATATAATTATTTTATCTTATGTATAAAATAATTTGTAATATTAAGTAATGTCCAGCTTTAAAAAAAATTAGTATGAATGATATCGGATGCATAAATCACCAATTTAATTCAGATCGTTGTGCTAAGAAGAATGCTACAGCTTTAAAAAAATGGATTTTAAAAGAGCAGCAACGACAAAACAATATTTTTAAAGTAAAAACTTCTTATAGCGCGTTGGGCACTTTTGTGGGTGAGCGTTTTCAGCCGTTCTCGCGACAGACGAGATTTTACACAGATATACTCGGCGTGTATTCTTATAATATATGTATACTATCGCGCTCTTTGCATGGGCATTCGTTCGTGCTCTCGCGACAGACGAGATTGAGAGTTTTTTATATTTATTTCATAAACGAATATTAAACGAAAAATTTATTTATTTAAATATTCCATTTGTCTTGTGTTGCTGCTATGGTATTGTGTTAAAAAAATTGATAAATTTTGTATTTACTATTTACTTATATTTACTCATTTAAATAAAATCACTTCCTTCGAATATAGTTTCTATATTATTATACTTCATGTCCATTCAAAAAGTGCCCACATTGCTTTGATAAACTTGATTTTTTATGTACAATTTCGCATGTCGCGAGCGCACCTAAAAATGCTCACCCAAAAAAGTGCCCAACGCGCCATAAGTTCAAGTTTTTATTTCTGCCTGCACTCCTGGAGTGCTTAGTTTTTTAATCAATGTACACCTTATCCACAAAACTTATGCAATAAATTAGTTCTTCATGAATCTATGTTAATTTTTTTCACTCACGCCTCCTTATTACTGCGCTGATTAAAATTACTTTATCGTATTAACTGACTCTATTCGTTGGCGAGGTACTGCGGTGAAGAGGAGTAAGCCGAGCAATGTGGGGACACGCTTTCGGTTATGAAATGGTATACATGTTCTCTCTGGCAACTTATATCACTCGATACGCCCGCTCTTGCTAAAAAAACATTACGCTGGTGCATTATATGCCTAAGTGACAAGCGGTGAATCATCGGTCACGGCTAATGCATGCATATGGATAAGAAATGATAGCTATATTCATTGGTAAGGTACTGCGTCAAAAAAAAAAAACGAGTGAGCAAGCGTTGAGGAATTGAAAGGGAGACGCGATTTACTTTTCGTAATGAAATAGTATATATGTTTTCTCTGACAGCTCGCATCACTTAATACGCCTGCTCTCGAGAAAAAAATATGATGCTGGTACATTATACGCCTAAATAAGAAGCGAAGAGGTATCGGCCACGGCTTACACATACGTGTATCCTAGCATGACTCGTTGCACCCGCTCTTGCTAAGAAAAAAATATTCCACTGGTACATTATACGCCTAAATAAGAAGCGAAAAGTCATCGGCCACGGCTAACACATCCATCTGGATAGGAAATAATAGCTTTATTACTTGGCAAGGTACTGCGTCAAGTAAGCCAACGTTGGTCGCAGCTAAACGGGATACGCGATCCGCTACATCCACTGATAAGAAATAGGGGAACCTGGGGCACGACGGGTAATGGTGTAAAACGGGTAATGCTTTAATTTTAAAAGTATAACGTACTACCTGCTCGAAAAAAATATATATTAAACCTTGAGACATAAATAAGAAACTGTGACGATAAAATTGCTATTTCGTGCAGTAAAAATTACTTTTTCTAAATACTTTATTTTAGCGTACATGAGCGTAAATTTTTCCTCAATTTCAATCCATGGTAATTTTTTGTTTTTTCATATAATCATCTCATAAGTTTGACTGTCTTATTCGCTAAAATTTCACAAACAATTCCCACATTCATTTTTTACTAAAATTTCATTTAATTATTTTATAGTTTAATTTTTTGTCCAACTCCCATGTGGGGCACCACTGGTAAGGCGTGTTGGGGCACGATGGGTAACAGACGGAACAGTTTGCACGGTCAGCTGTTCAGTATAGCTTAGCAATGTGAGGCTACGGTAGCTTAGTCAACTTTTTAGTTTATAAGTGTTTATTTATTGTGTAAATATGGTAAGAAAATATAAAAAGAAGACAAACAGGCAATCATGGACCCTAGAGAATATGGAAAGGGCCATAAAAAAAATGGAAACTGGTACATCAATGAACAAAGCAGCTAAGGAATTTGAAATTCCTCGTGAAACGTTACGCAAAAAGTTTATTGAAATAAAAAAGGATGCACAAAAAGAAAATCAACTCATCGTTAAAAAAGGTACTAAAATAAACAGTCTTCACATAATTTTTGTAAAAAATAGTATCATGCATGTGGTATTAAATTAAGGTTATGTTGATTGTGAAAATCAGCATAAATTTACTGATTCACATCAAACGTTTTCACTAACTGCACATGTTGTTGACTGTTAGTATTACATAATAAATATTAAATAGTTATTAAAAATATTGATGTTTGAATTTAAAGTTTTACATTATTACATTTCCAAATAAAAAAAAAACTATTTAAAACTTTTTTTAAACAGCTATTAAAAATATTGATGTTTGAATTTAAAGTTTTATATTATTACATTTACAAATAATTTTTTACTCAATTACACAAGTATAGCTTCTATAAGTTATTCAGAGCCTTGCTGTGTTCATAATTATGAAACTGTAGTTGTAAAAAATGTGATCATATAGGTACTGTGATTATTACGTTGTAAACTGTGGTAACTAATTAGTCAATATGTAAACAGAAGTGAATTAATTAATCAAAAACATGAAATTAATAAATGTTCAAAGTAAATTTATTTTCTCTATTTGTCAACCTTCTTTTCCTCACAAAACTATAAAAATTCTATCAGATACCTCCTCATATGTTAAAACACTGCCCCAACGTGCCCCAAGGCCTGACCACTTCGTGCCCCACATCTAGGGCGTAAGGGGTAAATACGTAACTGTCGTTAACCTTGATATTTTCTATAAACTGATATAAAATTTTTGGATTTTTTAAATTTGCTTTTCGTTCCTGAAATGCTGCTGAATCGATTTACGTAAGTCCAATTTTATTTCGATGGAATTGTATAATTTAAAAAAAATTAGAAAAATTTCTTACCCGTCATGCCCCAGGTTCCCCTACACGTTCATGCTTGATCATTTTTCTCTCGCGCTGTACGTTTGGCTTGTCACCTACACCTTTCGGACCCATTCTGATGACGTCAGAGCTCGATTCGCGTTCGTAAAGGAAGGGAGCCGTCAGTGCCATCCGACGTCACAGCATCCGGAAGAGGCTCCTTCCCCTGACGTTACCGCCCGAGTAGTCCGCACCACCCACCGCCCCTACTACCTCTTCTATACCAACCGTGCCCCTCCTCCCACCACCCAATCAGCCTCTCCTCCCCTCCACCACCTCTCCTCCACCCACACCTATAGCTAGAGCCTCTCGCCCTACCACCACCTCAGAGGGGGAGCTGAGGGGTGCCAGAACCGCCATGGTTTACCTACTCAGCTTCAGCAGCGATTACAAATACATTGCTATGCAATAATAAAAGATTATTTTGCCTTGAATATCCAAATTTAAGGGGTATAATAATTAGCGACTCTGTTTCAAGTTGGTCCTGCTAATATTACTACAGTAGTATCTTGAAGGTTAAAATATAAGCTAATAATTGTGCATCAAATATCTGTCGTGCTTCGAGTAGGTTCTTTCATCTTCTGAGTGGAGCCTGTGACAATCCCGACTGATTTTTTTAACCATAAAACACATTGTTCACAACAACAAAATTTCTTAAGAAGTACAAGAAGTTTAGGTTTTATCTACAAAATCGTGTTATAAATTTACCATAGGATAAAATTTTATTTTACAACTGTAAAGTTGAACTTCCTAAAAATAACGACCCATCTAGATATAATACTATTTACACTTGATATAGTTAATACAAATTGTTCTTTTTTGCAAAAAGTCTTTTGTTTTCTTAAAAAAAAAGTTAATAATCAAGTAAGAGAAATTTTTTGAGTTTTTAACATTGGCTTTCATATTGAGTTAAAACATTTCAAACAGAAGGCATATTTTTAAACGCGTCTCAGATGCCTTATATTTGAGAGAATAAAAGTTATAAGTAGTCAACGCATAAGTGAGTGCCCTCCATCCCGTGTAAATTAAATCAGACGTTTTTATATTATAGCCGTTAAGCGTTAGATAAAAACTTCGTCAAATTAACTATGATGTATACATAGTACTTATAGTGTATCTAACTGGTGCGTCTGCTTTGTGTTTTGCTCTCAGTATGGCTGTAAGGTCAGGTATAGACTCAACAAACAATGCGTGTTTAAATTTATCAGACTTTTAACAGCTGTCATAAGATGCAACAAACAGTTCTTGTTCAAATTTATCAGACCTTTAAAAATTTATATTTACAAAAGAATGTAAGGTTATTATAATAGTAACACAAAACTTGTAATTGAAAAAATAAAATAAAAGCTAAATATTGTATTTTTTAACTAACTTTGTCATCAAATATTTTTTAATACTAATCGATGCACAGTTCTTTTTATTCAATAACTGTATTAAAGAACCACCATGCATACTATACATTTTCTTTACTACTGTTGAATATGTAAAGATAATTGTAATTTTATTCTAGTATTTTAACTTGGTGTTTTAGATTGTCTTGGTTTTCTGCACGTAAAATTGTGAGACTAGGGTCATGAGCGTAAATGGACGTCATACAATTTATCTACCCTAAAGTTGTTTGTCTACTTTTTTTACCAGAAATGTAAGAATATTGTCGTTGTTTGTACTTATGTAACCTTCGCTCGATATTGCTGAAAACTTCAAAGCGTGCCCCTGAACTAGTTTGCAGTAGCGTTGATACAACGCTGTCTTTTTTACTAAGCTTATGAGGTCAAAAATAGACATTTTCGTAAACTAGAGTTTTTTAAACACTGAGAAAATAATATTAATAGTTTGGTTATGCACACAAGTTGTAATCTTTCATAAATAGGATGAGAGAAGTTAAAGCAAAGGGGCTAAAAAATGACTTAAGAATGAATTATCAAATCATTACCTTAATTGCCATAATTTAATAAATACAATTATAACAACTATCTAGGACGCTTTTGATATAAGACAACCATGTAGACATTTTAATCTATAGAAGGTTATTACGACGTTAAGATAACAATTTATAAGATTTTTATAATACAATCATTCGTTAAGATACAAAGCCTTTAATATATTTCATTTCATGCATAGGATGACGTGAGATCCAGACTTACTTCTGTTCAGAATAAATTATGTTAAGAATAAATATACTGGCCAAATTTAAGAGTTTGTAATATATTTTTTCTCACATCTCTTTCGTACATTTTTTTTCTTCCTCCAAGGAATATTCTACTCATTTTAAAAACATTAGTAGAATTAAAACTCTTTCATAAAAACCATCATCATCGCTAATGACCCGAGCAAAAATATAACAAATTACTGTTGTTTAACTACTTTATTTCATTATGTGGCTTATAGTATTCTTCTTAGTGTCATTATTGTAAATTTAAACATATAAATACTTCAATAAAAACTGATTGCTGGGTTTTGTTTATTTCTGTCCGAAGTTGGTAATAACTTTACTATTTTTAATGTGCACCTATTGTTGAGATATATTAGACTGTGTTAAGTTACATAATTTTTAATCTGGTGTTGTTTTAATACTTGCACTAATAATTAAAACGAATGACAATAAACAAAGCTTTTCAATGTAGGAGTTAAAAGTGTAAAAATAGTAGGTAAGGTGTTAGAGTTTTATCTTAACATACTAGCTTCCTACAAGGAACGTGAAGAAGAAGCTTTTCTACTGTCGTACGAGGGTCTCGGTCATTACAAGGCCCTTCAGTGCTTTAGCGGGGTAATGAGCAAGCTCTTTCAACCTTATTTGCTCTTACATCAGATTCAGGGAACGAGTAGTGTTCTTTTTCTGTTTATGCTATGGGACAAGAGTTTTACTGGTTGCAGCACTTTCTACATCTCTTAATTTTTTATCATCTTTCTGGATTCCTCTCTCTCTCTAAATTCTCCTTTCTCTCTTTATCTATCCCAATCACACACACTCACACACATACGCACACATACATATGTATGATTTTAAATAGGCCTAATATTAAATACAGAGAAAAAATTCAAAGAAGTAATAAAAATGAAAAAATGGTGGTTATACTCTCTAGCCGTATTAAATTTCTGTGATCGTTAATCACGATTTTCAAAATTAAATGTAAACAAATAGATACAACTTTTTTATTGATGGCCTAGGAAGTTTAGAAAAAATATTTCTATACAAATCGTTAATTTATGATTTTATTCCTCGTGCAAGAAAAATTTCATCTACGGCATAGACCGGTATATCATTAATATAACTTCTAAAAAAAATGACCACTGATAGAACAATTCGTTTACTATTAGACTTAATCAATGTCAAAAAAGTGTTCTCAGAATTTTAATGTAACAAAAAATTTAAAGTAGTAGATTGAATTATATGGGACAAGGCTTCTATGATCTCAGAAAAATCCTAAAAAATAGTTGAAAGAACATCACGTGATTTATGTGATGCAAATATCCATTTTGGTAATAAATTAATTGTTTCAGGAGGCAAATTCAAATGAATTCTTCCTGTTTCAAAAAAAAGTAATGGAAGCGTGATTAAACAAAATAAAATTAAATGATTATATCTTTGTTTGTTGCTTCGTATTCTTAGACTGAATATCATCGATACATGTTCAATTGAAGAAACATTTTGAAAATTTTTATTAGATATTAAAGAAAGACAAATAAGATAATTTTTAGCACCAAATAAATGAAAAATAACTGACGTTTGTTCAAAGAATTTTAGTAAAGATACTAACTTTTTCATAAATAGCGTTATTTATACTTACCTCTCATAATAAATATATTAATATCATAAGCGCCAATTCTCACACAACCCGAGGCGCTTATTGATCGCTTAGTTAGTTTACAATAAATGATGTAATAAGGCAAGCGACAATCACCTGGCAACTCGGGGCGCTTACAGGTCGCTTTAATTATTTATGATAAATATAATATCATTAACGACAATATCCGCACAACCCATGAAAGGGGACTGTTCATGATTATATTATAAATATCGACGCCATATATAAATATACAGCTGAAGCCATTACATATAGCAGACGTTATTCGTAATGGTGCATCGGGTCCACTCGCCACTGAGTAGCCTTTCTCCAAAAAGGACTCTGTATTTCATGGCATCCACTCCTCGCCGGTTAAGCCAAGGTTTTCTGCGGAAGCATCGGATCCAGGCTAATTAGCATCCCCGGAGAAGCCTTATGTTTCACGGATCACTTCTCACCGGTAAAGCCGGCACTCCCTGCCTGGCGCATAGGATCTACTAACCCCTAAATATGGTGCTAAATCTGTTTCACATTCACCCAGGCCCGAAGACCTATGGGGTAAGAAAAAAATCCTAGAATTACTCTGAAGGTAACTTTCACGGTAAAAACGCCCCAAAACAGCAAGAGTTTCATAGGAACTTTTTCCTGATGAAAACAGTTTTTGAAAAAATCTGCATTCACCGGGAATCAAACCCACTATCCCTAGAACAGCATTGTATCAGTAACAAGCACATTTACCACTGAGCCAATGCGACTCTCAGAACTTTACCTTATTTAGAGGGTGGATGAAGAAGACTGATGGGTGGCCGCAAAGAAGTAAAGGTGGGGTTGTGTGGAATGACCCTCTACAATCACTTTATAAAACAGAAAGGCATATTTAACTCTTAACACAGTTATGGTGTGGATACTGATCTGGAAAAGAGACTGAGGCATATATGAGCAGTTCCACGTTGAGTGTGCACTTAGGAGTCACCAGTTTTTGAAAAAAGTAAAATTCAAGGCACACCTACGGGTTACGGTTTTTTTTTCCTCCTTTTTTTTTTAACATGCATAAAGTAGAGGGAGACTGTCTTTTTTTTTTAGCTTTTTCTGAAAAATCGTGCAAAAGTACGAAAAAATTTGATTAACTAAAAAATGAGTGAACTCTTTCATTCATTACTTTTTTCTGTATGAGCTATCAAAGTTCTGAAAAAAGAGTTTTAAAGGGCTTAAAATAAGCTTTTATTAAAGCACTGACTTAGTCAAAAAACTCAACTCCCTTGATTAATACAGGTGATTTAAGTTTGGGCTTCAGATTAAAAAAAAAAAAATTTTGGTCGAATTCTTTAAAAATTACTTTAAACCACTGTAACTTTTAACCAAATTAATATTTTTGACTTGATCGGAGCTCAAATTGAAGGATTTTCAATAAACTTTAAGTTAAGTTTTAGTTTGGTCGAAAATATTGGTTGGGTGGAAGGTTGTGGCTGATTAAAGCTCGAGTTTTTTGAAAATAAGCATTTATCCTGATGATTTTAGGAGTACTTGAAAACCATCTGTAACTTTTAATCTAGTTATAATTTTTTACTTTATCGAAGCTTAAACTAAAGTGCTCAAATCAAGCTTTAATTTTAGTGCTGGTAGAGTCCAAAATAATCCAAAATACAAAGCGCATTTACTATAAGCGGCCTTGAACAGAGCGGGAGAGTTGAGGGTGGCTAAAGTCGTCTTCTAGGATATCGATCAGCGGTCAAGATTGAACAGCAATAAGCACCCTGTACCAGAGACTCTATACATGGTAAGGTCGTGCACATCACCCCACGTTGAGCACAACATTGTTATATGCGGCCTATTGTGGTGGGCGGCTCAGAACAACAAAAGAGAGTCGGGGTGGACGAGAATCCTCTCCCAGAGAGTCAAGTTGGCCGTAGAGATGAATCCACAAAGCGAACCCTAGATAGAGACTCTGAGCGTAGTGAGGCAGTGCTTCTGCTGGATTCTGATGCCACCACTGGAGCTGGTGTTGCTGATGTATAGTTTGGCAGTCAGGATTGAGCAGTAGTAAGCACCCTATAAGAATTCTCTCAAGTTTCTAGATGCATGAGAAAGAAAAAAAACTTTTTTTCGTAGGTATGCCTTGAATTTTACTTTTTTTCAAACTGAGGACTCCTAAGTGCACATTTAACGTATAATTGCTCATATATGTAAATCCTAATTTAGGGAATTTGAATTTGGATTGGAGATTTAAAAGGATTATTAATCAACTCTCGTATTATGTAGTGACTAACTGTAATATAAATAATAGTTACAAATAAGTGGGAGCTAATGAAACGTAACATTAAACGATCACAATAAAAAACTAACCTGAATTAATTCCATTGCCGATAGCACCTTATTTACATAATGACAGTAACATCACTCAATACGAAGTTATCAATTCGAAGTATCATTCCATACTACCTTTCTCACCCAAGACAACCATCCGCAATGCTGAACTTGACATTGTACAAGCTTACGCGCGCACATACACACACACGTATACATATCCCTATATTATATAGCTGTATTGACGAAAAGATGAGGTTTCAGCCCCCCCCCGCTCCCCGTCAGCTCCCCCTTAACTCACATACTTATTTGCTTGTTTTTACGTCATTTTTGATCAAATTATATTTAAGTAATCTCCCCACCGTTCCTGCCTGCTCCTTCTTAGCTTCCCCTCGCTCCCCCTCCACCTTCCTTCCAAAAAATACTTATTTATAGAATATTTTACTATCTGAAATGTTAAAAAATATATGTAATTTATAACCCAAGTCATACCTCGTTTTAAGGGTTTTTCAAGTCACTAATTATAGGTACCCCTCTATCTATTCTCTCTTCCTTACTCACTATATGTCTCTAAAGGACCATTATTTGTTTAACTTGATTGAACTTTTACATTTGGAATCTCTTTCTGGTCGATGTATACTTTACCCAAATGTAAAATTCTTGATTAACTGAGGAATTTATTTAAAAAAAGACAGAATTCAGAAGTAGGTATAATTAAATAGACAAACACAATTAAGCTTTTAAATTAATGATTTATTCTGTTAATTTAATGTTGTGACATTTCATGTGTCGTTTTGACCCATCTGTTCTTTTAAAACCCTTTTTATATTTTCCACGTATTTTTTTTCATGGTTTTTATAAATTAACATATATCTGTTTAAATGTGACGATCTTTGAAGTTACATATTTTTTAATTACTGAAAAATTTCTTGCTTAACAGTATTTTCAATTTCTGATTTATTCTCGGATTCAATTTGAATAAAAATTTTTTTTGGATTCTTACATCTTGATAAAGCAACGTATAAGTGTCCGTGAGAAAATAAAGGTTTCTTAATATTTAATCTTAAGGAATTAGAACTCTGTCTTTCTAATTTGTTGATAGTCATAAAAAATTCTAATACAAATGGTAACTGTTTTCTATATAAGATAAAAGGTAATGATGATGAGGTGCTAGTATTCAATAACATTCTAGAAATACAAGCTTTGCTTCCTTTTTTCCACCCGTTATTATTTCTGCTTTTATATTATACTTAAATAATTTTGGTATTTGTAATTTTGTGCCATTAAAAAGACCGTCTGATATACCTAAATTTCTTATCAACATTACTGTAGAGTTTATTTTTAATTTTAAATTGTGTAATGGAAGACCTTCTCTGGTATTACTTAAAAATTCTATTGGGAAATTAATATTTATGTTATCATCTGTTTTATTAACTCCTTTGTGAGTCGCGTATTCTGCTGTTGTAAACTCATTCTAAGCCTGCATTGATAATTACACGAGTAATGTTATTTTTTATACTCAATCTGTTAGTGGGGGGTTGGCGCGCAGAGCGCGCAGGGGGGCGTCAGCCCTATTTGTGCATATATATTTCTGTTAAACTGCTGCTGCTGCACTGCTACTGTATTCGGAGTCAGTCGTTCAAGCTTGGAAGCAGTCGAGCTTTGCCGTCTCGAAAGCCTCTCTGATCTTTGTTCAACTTTGTGTACAATATTATATATATATATAAATAAATAACTCATACATGCACCCGAGCAGAAATGCAATTTGGTTGCTAGACGGGGCAAAATCAGCAATCAATCGAGAAAATTAATTTGCCCGCCGTTGTTTCCCATCATCTTGTTGAAATTGTGCTACTGTATGGGAAAGTAAAGTTTGACAGGCGAAAACATGATTAGGAGTCGTTCAAACAAATTTTTTTTAAACAAATCATGGAAATTAAGTTTTTCAAGAAACAAAAATTGCCCCTTATTCTTTGGCACATTCCAAACAAGTAACCCGTTAATATGTATATACCTAAACCCCACGATTTTGAGTAAAAAATTTCAAAAATTCTGAAACATGCATTTTTTCTATTTTTAGATCTCCACAAAAGTGTTAAATAAACATATCTTTATAAGTTTTAACACACGAACGTTAACTGTCAACCTTCCTCTATAATCTCCAAAAAAAAAGTCAACATTAAAGGGGGTCTTAGCGCACGCTCCCATGTAAGTGTATACCTATTTGTTTACTACACGCTGAGCCACGAAACATATATATACATATATATATATATATATATATATATATATGTATGTGATAGACCGGTTATGGCGATATTTTTAGGTAAGCGATGACGGTTTTGACGATTTTTTCCTGTTATGACGAGAAATGGTCATATCAGTCCATTTTTTTAACCCGGTTATGACCACTTTTAGGTAAAGATGACCGGTTCTAACACTTATAAGATAACACGTATCGGTTTTGACCATTTTTCCGGTTTTGACGAGAAATAGTCAAAACCGTAGCATTCGTGCATAAAAAAGATATAATTTGAACTAACCATTATAAAAGCTCCTCTACCTTATCAATTATTTGTATATGATTTAATGCACCTACAATACAAACAGACACAATGCAGAATCACTTAAGAAAACATGCTAGATTAAATTATCAAGTAATTAGTTGGCCAACTTTAAAAAAATTGTTAAAATAAGAATAAAAAATAAGAAATTACAAAATGAGCTCACAAAATGGCAGTTAGTAAGATTTTTTTTAAATTATTTAGAATGTAATGCCTATACGAACTATCTACAAATAACGCAAAATTGCTAACACAAAAAAATAGATTGGCGTATAAAGTCAATACGTCCAGTTTTGACTCGTTGTTAGTTAACGCTTAATATAAAACGTCTAGCTTATTATTTCTTAACAAACTACTATTATGATTAAAATTCATGTAAATGGTGTCCTTTCCCGTAGTTTCTATTAAATCCACTTTATTTTATGATGCCATAAACTTTTTACCTACACCTGTTGAGAGACAAATTTTAAAAAAATAAGAATAATAAAGGGTCTTTAGTTATATGGAATTTGATAGGCATGTTACTTTAATTTTTTTTTTGCTAACTGCACATAAATGTATTAAACTTTAATATTGTCTGACTTCTTTTATACAAAGCAACATTCAAGTGGTATGATTGTTAACTACATGTTTGTAAATCATGCTTGACAAGTCATATCGGAACAGAAAATTTTATAAGTATAACTGAAACTAATTGTAAGTGTTACTAGCGTAATAATGGAAAAGATTAGGGCTGCAATAGAAAACCGCATAGTAGAATATTATAAAAATATGTATAAGGTAGATAGAACCAGTTTTGACTCATGACAAGATTAAACATATTCTTAAACGTGTATTTCAATTCTAATCGGACAAATAACAATATATTTTCTTACCATGGGCCCAAAATGCAACTGCCGCTTTGCGCCCTCAGGTTACACTTTGCGACCTTGCAATCACTTTGGGCCCAAGGGCCCGAAGTGATTTACTAGGCGCAAAGTGTGCCCAAGGACGCAAAATCCAACCCGAGGGCGAAAAGCGGCAGTTGCACTTTGTGCCTATGGTAAGAAAAACATTGTACGCGACTCGGGCACTAACCTAGAACAAGCGCGCCCTTCGGGCCCTTTTGTTTGTACTTTGTGCCCTAGTGACGTAATGTACCATTTCAAATAATCATTCCGTAAGTCTCTATTAGTAGTAAGAGCTTTCCAAATTTACAAAACTTAGGGTATTACTAAATTCATCAAAAAAAACAACAATCTTCGAATCAAATAAGTAGATTGCGTAATCACAAAAAATTTTTTAATAATTATTCTTGATAATGTATTTAACTACAAACGAATTATTTAACAAATCCCTTGATAAAGAGAAAGTAAAACAGTATTGGAAAATTTAAAGAAATTATGAAGCCTTTGGATGAAAAAGTAAAATTAAAAAAAAAAAATTTTCAAATAACAGTCACTAACATGTGTTCGAAAATATTTAGAATCTAATGCCCTCAAATGCAACCAGGGACGATGCAATACTGCCTTAAAAGTCGCAGTAGATTAATGTATAAAGGAATTATGTCTTGATTTAACTCGTTGCCAGTTAATGCTTATCATTAAACATTTCATTTATAATTTGTGAATAATTAACTTTTAAGTTAGAAAACAAGGTGTAACGTCTTCTTTACCTCTAGGCCCGCTTACTCTTACTGTGTTTAATGATGCAATAGACTTGATACTCACACTCACTAAAAAAAAAAAATAAATAAAATACAACAACTAACACAAAAAGTAAGATTTTTTTTTCTTTGGAACTAAATAAGCATGTCGCTTTAATTTTTTTTCTGGTATCTACACTTTACTGTTATAAATGTTAATTTTGTCAGGCTACCTTTAATCGAAGCAATATTAAAGCTGACTAATTGTTAATAACATGTCTATAAATTATACTTGATAAAGATTATCAGCTACAACATTTCATTAGTATAATTAAAACTGTATCTTTGCAGCTTAATTTACAACGGGATTGAGGTAGCAATGCAAAACCGGAGAATAAGATCTCATAAATTTATGTAGAAGTTGAAATTGGCCGGTTTTGACACATTGCAGTATTTAGTTTATATGGATACTTTTTTTGGGCGCTTATTAAGTAAGCCAAGAGTATTGTGGAAAACCATTTCTGTAAGGACTTATTGGTCCTAAGAGATCTTTGAAACTACGAAAGTCAGATTCTTCCTAAATACATATAATAAAAACAACCTTTAGATAAATGCCCAACTTTTATATGCCACAAAAATTATCATTGTGATTTTAAACGAATAATGTGACAACAAATAAGACAGCTTTACGAGTGACCAGTTTAAAAAACCATAAGATTGATAATGAAAAAATTGCTAAAATTTTTTACCTACACCTATTAGAAGACAAATAAAAAAAAAAAACTAAAAATAACAAAAGGTTTTTTATTATTTGGAATAAAATGGGCATGTTACTTTAATATTTTTTCTTTCTCACTACTCAATAGTGTATTAAATTCAAATAATGTCTAAATACTTTTAAACGAAACAATATTCAAGCTGTATGATTGTTTATTACACGTTTCTAAAACATGCTTAACAAGTCTTATCAGAACAGAAACTTTTATAAGTATTTCTAAAACCAAGTGTTACTGGCCTAATAATGGACAAGATAACGGCTGCAATCAGAAACTCTAAAGTTAAATGTTATAAAAATATGTTTGAAGTAGATAGGACTATGAATTTGAACTCATTCAAAAATTAAGAATACCCTATTCGTGTATTTCAAATCTAATCGTATAAATACAATATACTTTTAA
Source organism: Copidosoma floridanum (assembly GCF_036245765.1). Lineage (NCBI taxonomy): Eukaryota > Metazoa > Arthropoda > Insecta > Hymenoptera > Encyrtidae > Copidosoma > Copidosoma floridanum. Next base: position 3,000,132 of record NW_028321901.1, read on the forward strand.
ATAATCATTTTGTAAGTCTCTATTAGTAGTGGGGGCTTTCTAAAATAACAAAACTTAGTATATCACTTAATTCATAAAATAACAACAATCTTTAAATCAAATAAATGGATTCCGTAATTACCAGTAATTTTTATAGTTATTCTTGATAATTTTTTTGACCATAAACAAATAATTTGAACACATCTCTTACTAAAAAAGAAGAAAAACACTATTGGCAAATTGAAAGAATTTATGAAACTATACAATAGGAAAGTAAAATTAAGAAAAAAAAAGTTTCATAATTGTAGTCACTGTAATGTGTGAAAATATTCAGAATCTTATGCCCCTCAAATACAACCAGGGACGATGCATCACCGCCTTAAAAAATACAGTGGATTAATGTATAAAGTATTTTTTATAAAATATGGTAAATGAACAAACTCAGGCCTTACTCTAAATGCTGTCTTTACAATAAGTAGCTTACTTTCAAAGCTACAATCGTTTTTTTATATCTATAAATAGTTATTCATTAGTTGGCAATCTAACAACGATTATTGTGAAAAGGTAAAACCAGCTAACTTCATAATAAATATTTTTACTCAAGGTCAACTTAGGTAGTTATGAAGAAATCACTTAAACTAGTTACTTGCTCAGATGAACCATTATTAAAAAAATTATTTGCCTTTGCTAAGTTTATGCTTTATAATTTCTTTGGTGACATCCACATATTTTTGATTGCTTACAACTTGTTGTAGAATAAAATCAAGTCTTTTGTAAGTCGCAATCTGCAATTCGTTATCGTGTTTAGATTAAACAGCTAGTATAATATATTATTAAATTTTCCCTAGATTCTGTAACATTACATTAAATTTATAATATGGAACATTGTGTTGTTTTAAGAACATTTGTTCTTTACCTTTTACTGTAATGTTTTTACATATTGGTATGGCTTCTTAACTTTTTTACGTAGCCAATGTGCTAAAGGCTTCATGAGTAAATAGTTAAAACCGGCTCATCCGATATTATAGATTTCACTATAAAGTTGATAAGGCCGATTATGACATTCTGTAAGAGACATTATCATGTACATACGTCACGAACTCTTACGCCAACTTTTTTCATTGCACTTACGGAAAACTAAACCTTCATTTTACTTTAGCTGTTATACGTGAGATGGTTTTATAATCAACTGAGCTTCAATTGTTTTAGGCTTTATAAAATAGATTACTGTGGTCGACCAGCTAGCAACTGTCAATGTCGTATTCAAAACTAATGTTCAACATAATTTGCATTTGCCAAAAGTTAACTTAGGCAGTTATAAGCAGTGACTACAAACCACAGGTTTTTGTATGCGTACAATTTGTTATTTTTCAAAATGGTTCTCTTGTTTGTCACGTAATGGACAATATTATTGTTATAAGATAATACAGCTAAAATAATGTATTCTTTAACTATCCCTACACTGTTCGACATTAAATTAGCTTTATGATAAAAAACATTGTATAGCTTCCACAATTTTAAGTTATAAACTTTATGAGTTAATAGGTAAAACTGGTTTATCGAATATTTTACGTTTAACTATAAGGTATAGAAGGGCAATTATGACCTTTCGTCAGAATTATCAACAAGCATATACTGTACAAAACAGTGAAAATGATTTTTGGGAACATTCGACCATTACGCCACCTTTTTTCATCACTCATACTAGAAACTTCACCCTCGTCTAACTTTAGTCACCATACTTCAGATATGGCTGTCATTAACTAAGCGTAAACAGCTCTCCGCTTTGTATAAAGGGTTTCTCTCAGATTGTCAAATTAGCAACTTCTAATGTCGTGTCTACAACTAGTTTTCAACATAATTTACATTTTCTAGAAGGTAAAAAGGAGTTGTAATTACTCATTGCCTAAACTCAAAACATCTACACGTAGCTTCCTAATTACATACAACTAGTATTTTTAATGACTTCGTCCTCTTATAATTGACGTACTAAAAAAATTCATTACTGTTAAATTATGGATCTTATTTATTGTAACATTTATTCTACCATTATTTGTATCAGATAAATTGGTTTATTCTATTACGCTACATGATAGTGACTTAGTTTTTTTCATTCTTGCTGTTGTAACGACTTACAGCCACTTTAACAAATGCTGTTTCTTAACTTTGAACCAAATGATTGGTTATTACCGGGTGCATAAAACTTTATAGATTTTTATATAACGTAAGCAAGACAGGTAATGACACATGATAATGACACATCTTTACGACCTTTTATATGTATATACTATCCAAATTTGTAAAAATACGTATTGCGCTAATCAAATACTTCAAACGATCGTCTGGTTTTATCTTTATCCGGAGTAAAATTATCATCACACTTTTAATTTTGTTTTTAAAACAACCGCTTAACTTTAATAGCTACAATCACTCCATGACCTCCGCACCATCTTTATAGATTGTAATTTTTAGGTTGAGAATCTACAAATACTATTAATTAAGATTAAAATCACTTACTGCATAACATGTGCTTTTACGTACAGTTAACGTAAAACGTTATAAATAATCACATAAACTGCATACTCGTACAAGCTGTCATGAATGAAAAAAATTATTGCTTTTGCTAAGAACTTGTTATACAATGCCATTTGTGGCATACACGTTTTTTAAATAGCATACTTTTTGTTATCTTTGAAAATTATTTTTCTGCATGGTTAAAACTATTTTCGCTACAAAAAAGTACAGCCAATTTTCTTAAGACCGATAAGCTTAAATATGTTTGAGAAAAAGTTAGAACCAGGCTTTTAGATTTTATAGATTGTACCATAAGGTAAACAAAGCCAATTATGGCATTTTGAAAAAACCATTGTCTTACATATACTGTACAAAAAATTTACAATTACTTTTTGTGCAAATTGGACCCTCAGACAATTTTTTCTGAATACTCTTACAGTGAAATTTGTATACCCCTCACTTTGACTGCCATACTTCAAATAGATTTCTAATCACCTGAGCTTCAATTGCTTTGTACCTTCTATAAAAAGTATTTTTTGGTCGACAAGCCAGTAACTGTCAACATGATGTTTAAAACTAATTTTAAACACTATTTGCCATAACCTTTAAATAAACAAGGCTTGTCTAAAGTTAACCCAAAAACCGGTAACTTGTAAATATAATTTTTAATAACATACAACTAGTTTATCTTAAGACTGCGTTTAACTATTTGTTACGTACTAAAAGAAGTCATTGCTGTGGAATGCCTTAAGCGTATTTAATGAAACATATTATAGACCATGTATTGTGTTACGTAACATGAAACTTTTGCTCCATTAAATTACATTGTTTTAATTTTTTTCATTTCATCGTTGCAGAAACATACTGTCACCTTTCACGGAAAATTTTACTAAAGAATAAAATTTAAATTACTTTTAAAGAATATTGTTAAAACCGGCTGAAAAGGTCTTATAAATATAATTGAAAGGCATACAAGTGAGGAAATGCCACATCTTAACAACAGTTTGTATGTTACAACTCTCCAGTATCACAAAAATAAGTTATTTTGCGAATTATAACTTCCTAAAAAACTTCTGTTTTCATTGTAACTTGACAAAAAATCCTCGCAGCTACTCTTAATGCTGTCTTTACGATAAGTAGCTCACTTACAAAGCTACAAAAACTTTTTGATATCTGTGAATAGTTATTTTAAGTTGGCGATCTAAGAACGATTCTTGTAAAAAGGTTAAACTAGATAACTATTAGGCAAATAATTAGGCAAATATGCTAAAATTACCTTAACTGGCTACTTGTGCACGTTGCCTAATTCAGAAAATTATTCGTTCCTAAATTAATTTTTTTTTTTTTTCTCATGACATCCACATATTTTTTAATGCACACAACTTGTTGTATAATAAATCAAAGTCTGTTGTCGTGTTTAAATTAAGCAGCTGGTATAATGTATTATTCAATTTTCCTAAATTGTGTAACATTACATTAGCTCTATAATATGAAACATTTTATTGACTTAAAAACATTTTCTATTTACCTCATGCTGTATGATTTCTACACATTTTTATGGTTTTGAAACTTCTTTACGGAGGCAATGAGCTAAGTGCTTGTAAAGTAAATAGTTTAATCCAGCTAATCGAATATTATAGATTTAATTATAAGGTTGATAACCTGATTATGACATTTTGTAAGAGCTTTTGTCATGTATATACGCCTGGAACTCTTACGCCAAATTTTTTTTATTGCGCTTGTAGAAAACTTAACCGTTATTTCACGTTAGCAGTTATGCTTCAGATGGTTGTTTAATCAATCGAACTTCAATTGCTTTCGGCCCAATAAAATAGTTTACTGTGGTCGACTGGACTGTCAATGTCGTGTTAAAAACTAATTTGCAACATTATTTGCATTTGCGTAAAGTAAACTTTGGCAGTTATTAACAATCACTAAAAACCACACGTTTTTCTATGCATACAATTTGTTATTTTTTTAAAATCAGTTGTCTTGTATCTCACGTTACAAATAAATGTATTGTTATGATATAATACAGCTAAAATAAAGTATTATTTTAATCATATCTACACTGTTTAAATTGAATTTGATCTATAATTTAAAACATTGTACCACCTTCAGAATTTTCTTTAATATCTCTTATGCGGTCATTTCTTGTGCATATTTGTTTTCTGAAGATTACTGAGCTATGAACTTTATATACGTCAATAGGTAATACTGGTTCTTCAGACATTATACATATAACTATAAGGTAAAAGCGGGCAATTATGACATTTCATCAAAACTATTAACATGCGTATACCGTACAAAATAGTAAAAATAATTTTATCGAAAAAATTGACCATCGCGCAACCTTTTTTTATCACTTATACGAAAAACTTAACCATTGTCTATCTCTATCCGCCATACTTTCGAATTGGCTGTGATTAACTGACCATAAACTGTTCTCCACTGTCTTTAAAAATTATATCTTAGATTGTCTAATTAGCAACTCCAAATATCGTGTCTACAAATAGTTTGCACCATAATTCGTATTTTCAATAAGGTAAACAGGACTTGTAATAACTTATTGCCTAAACTTAAAACTTTTACACGTAGCCTTTTAATTTCAAACAACTAGTATTTTTAATGACAACGTTCTATTATATCAAATGTACTAAAAAAATTTATTGTTATAAATTTATGAATCTCATATAATGTCACATTTATTTTACCATATGTTGTATAAAACAAATCGGTTTATTTTACAACAATACGAAATAGTGACTTAGTTTTCATTTATTTTTGCTGTTGTTACAACCTACAGATACTTTAACAAATGCAATTTCTTAACTCTAAAAATTTTGAATAATCAAATAAATGGTTACTACCAATTGCAGAAAACTTTATAGATTTTTATATAATGTAAACAATACCGGTTATGACACATCTTTACTACTATTTGTATGTATATACTAACAAAAATTGTAACAACACGTATTGCGCTAATTAATAACTCAGAATGATCATCTGATTTCACCTTTATCAAGAATAAAATTATCATCACACTTTAAATTTTGTTGTATAAACAACCGCTTGACTTGGACAGCTACAATTACTCTACGACCACCGCTTCATTTCTATAGATTATAATTCTTAGGTTGACTATCTACCAATCATTCTAATTGAAATTAAAACCATTTTTTACACAACATGTGCCCCTATGCAAAGATAAATAAAAAGTATTTAATAATCACATGAACTTTATACTTATGCAAGCTGTGTCAACTTAGAATTATTATAGCTTTTGCTTAATGTTTGTTTTTACAATGTCATTTGTAGTTTACGTGTTTTTTTAATAGCAAACTTTTCATTATTTTTAATAATTAGTTTTCTGCATGTCCCTTATTAAAAACTATTATTGTTGCGCAATAGTATAACCAATTTGTTCAAGATCAATAAGCTTAATCTGGTGTAAGAGAATAGTAAGAATCAGCTTCTTAGATATTATAGATTATACTATATGGTAAACGAAGCCTTTTATGGCATTTCGAGAGAACCATTGTCCTGCATCAACTGTGCAAAACAATTTAAAATACTTTTTATGCAACTTGGACCATCAAGCTATTTTGTCTTATTATTCTTACAGTAATTTTTATTCATGCCTCATTATAACCACTATACTATAAAAAGTCGTCTGATCACCTGATCTTCAATTGCTTTTTGCCTACTATAAAAAGTATTTGTTAGTCGACAAGCCAGTAACTGTTAACATGGTGTTTAAAACTAATTTTAAAGACAATTTGCCATTTTCTTTAATTTAACAAGGCTTGTCTAAACTCAACCTAAAAACCGGTAACTTGTGAATATAATTTTTGATAACATACAACCAGTTTATTTTAAGACTGCGTTCCACTATTTGTCTCGTATGAAAGTATTACATCGTTTTCATTTTTTTTATTTCATCGTTGCAAAAACATACTGTCACTTAACACGAAAAATTTGACTAAAATATTTTTAACAACTTTTAGAGAATTCTGTTAAAACCGGCTAAAAAAGTCTTATAAATATAATTTAAGGTATACAAGTGAGAAAATGCCACATCTTAAAAACACTTTGTATGTTACAACTGTCCAAAATCACAAAAATTAGTTATTTTGCAAATTATAACTTCCTAACAAACTTCTGTTTTCATTGTTACTTGACAAAAAATTCTCGCAGCTACTCTTAATGCTGTCTTTATGATAAGTAGCTCACTTACAAAGCTACAAAAACTTTTTGATATCTGTAAATAGTTATATTAAGTTGGCGATCTAAAAACGATTCTTGTAAAAAAGTAAAACTAGCTAACTTAATAATAAATATTTTTACTCAAGGTCAAATTAGGCAAATATGCTAAAATTACCTTAACTGGCTACTTGTGCACGTTGCCTAATTCAAAAAATCATTCGTTCCTAAATTCATTTTTTTTTTTTTTTCATGACATCCACATATTTCTTATTGCACACAACTTGTTGTATAATAAATCAAAGTCTGTTATCGTGTTTGAATAAAGCAGCTGGTATAATGTATTATTCAATTTTCCTAAATTGTGTAACATAACATTAGCTCTATAATATAAAACATTTTATTGACTTAAAACATTTGCTATTAACCTCATACTGTATATTTTTTACACATTTTTATGGTTTTGAAACTTCTTCACGTAGCCAATGAGCTACAAGCTTGTAAAGTAAATAGTTCAATCCAGCTAATCGAATATTATAGATTTAACTATAAGGTTGATAAGCCCGATTATGACATTTTGTGAGAGCTTTTGTCATGTATATACGCCTGGAACTCTTACGCCAAATTTTTTTTTATTGCGCTTACAGAAAACTAAACCGTTACTTCACTTTACCTGTTATACTTCCGATAGTTGTTCAATCAATTGAACTTTAATTGCTTTTGGCCCAATAAAATAGATAGCCCAATAATTTGCAACAGTATTTGCATTTGCGTAAAGTAAACTTGGGCAGTTATTAACAATTACTAGAAACCATACGTTTTTTTAAGTATACAATTTGTTATTTTTTTAAAATCAGTTGTCTTGTATGTCATGTTACAAATAAATTTATTGTTATGAGATAATACAGCTTATATAAAGTATTATTTTATTCATATCTACACTGTTTAAATTGAATTTAATCTATAATTTAAAACATTGTATCGCCTTCAGAATTTTCTTTAAATATCTCTTATACTGTCATTTTTTGTGCATATTTGTTTTCTCAAAATTACTGAGCTACAAACTTTATATACGTCAATAGGTAAAACTGGTTCATCAGATATTATACATATAACTATAAGGTATAAAAGGGCAATTATGACATTTCATCAAAACTATCAACATGCGTATACCGTACAAAATAGTAAAAATAATTGTATCAGAAAATTTGACCATCACGCAACCTTTTTCCATCACTCATACGAGAAACTTAACTTATGTCTATCTCTATCCGCCATACTTTCGAATTGGCTGTGATTAACTGAGCATAAACTGTTCTCCACTGTCTTTAAAAATTATATCTTAGATTGTCTAATTAGCAACTCCTAATGTCGTGTCTACAAGTAGTTTGCATTATAATTCGTATTCTCAATAAGGTAAACAGGACTTGTAATAACTTATTGCCTAAACTTAAAACTTTTACACGTAGCTTTTTAATTTTAAACAACTAGTATTTTTAATGACAACGTTATATTATATCAAATGTACTAAAAAAATTTATTGTTATAAATTTATGAATCTTATATAATGTGACATTTATTTTACCATTTGTTGTATAAAACAAATCGGTTTATTTTATAACAATACGAAATAGTGACTTAGTTTTTATTTATTTTTGCAGTTGTTACGACATACAGATACTTTAACAAATGCAGTTTCTTAATTTTGAAAATTTTGAACAATAAAATAAATGGTTACTACCAATTGCAGAAAACTTTATAGATTTTTATATAATATGGTTCTTGTTCGACGATATACTGTCGGTCGGCCCCCCCTTCTGATCGTCTCGGCGCTTCATTACGCCGCTGCCGCTGGCATCGACGGCCTGTGCTGGGACCAGCTCAGTTCGTCTCCTGATACACAGGTTCACGCATCATCTGGCCAGCTACAAGCCTCTACCAGCCAAGCCACACCAGCAGCAGCCAGCAAGCCGCTCGAGACAGCTAGTCCACCAAAAATATTAGCAGAGCATAGTACGTAGAAAGCACGCTATTCATTGTTACCGGGTCCGCTTCCCTTGTACTCAACAAATAAAGAGTTTCTTAAACATTGGTCCTTCGAGCCGGATTCAGCAACAAGGAGAGAAAAGCCGGCACGATGTATGTACGCATGAAGTCCTGCGTCTTGTGTTAATGCGCGTGTCTTGCACGTCCACGCGCGTCAATTAATGTAGCCGGAGGTCATGGCCGCCACGCTGTTCATGATACGGATTGCGTGGCAGCCGTGGTTCTCGTTTGTCAGCCACCGCGGCCTCCATAGGCGTCGCCGACTGGCGCTCGCGAGTGCACGCGCGCTTGGGACCGCCATATTGGCTGCTCGCTGTGCGAGCGTTAGCCACTGCCGCCGCCATATTGCAGGCGTCGCCGACTAAAGCTCGCGCGCTCTGGACCGCCACGGCCGCCATGATGACCGTGTCGCGGATTTGAGGTTTGGCTGCTCGCCGTGCAAGCGTTAGCCCCCGCGGCCACCATGTTGCCCGTATCGCATGACTGCTGCTCATAAGTGGACGCGCACTCGAGACCACCACGGTCGCCATGAGGCCCGTGTCGTGGATTTCATGCAGCCAACTGAGCGTCTGGCGCCTTGCTGCCTCGCTCGCAGAGTAGTCATCCTTTCCGAGCGCCTGGCGTCGTGTCGCCTCGCTTACGAAACAGTTGGCTTAGCAGAGCGACTTATAACTGATCAAGAAGCATCCGCCTCGAGTTCCGTTGATGATTCAACGTCGAACTCATTATATTCATGATTTTCAGGGAAACCGGACAGGTGTCAGCCCTGTTCGCCACCCAACAACGGCTTGGCGACGTCATCGCTCGGTTCACGGCCGGTGTAAAGGCTACCGAGACAAGCCACTGGACCACAGGCCTCGTCACGGCTCGGCTTGAGCTCTTGGACGCCTACTGGAATGACTTCCAGGTCAACCACGTGGGTTTGTTGACCGCAGAAACCACCGAACATGGCGACGCCGCAGACAACATATACGCCGCCGCAGAGGCCAACTTCGTCGATGCCCGGTCACACCTGTATGACGCTCGGCTCGCACTAGCCCCGCCCGGGGCCCACGGGGAAATCCGCCCAGCCGGAGAACCGGCACCACATTGTGGGCCCAAGTTGCCTACGATCACCATCCCGCCCTTCTCGGGACGACGAGAGGGCTGGGAATCCATCAGGGACCTGTTCCGAGCCCTCATACACGACGACAAGCAGCTAACGGACGTTGAGAGACTCTATTATTTAAAGTCACTCACTCAAGGCGATGCCAAGGCCGTCTTGGACTCCGTGCAGATCATTGGGTCCAACTACCCGACAGCCTGGAGCCTACTCGAGGCCCGCTATGAGCATCGGCGGCTCCTCGTGCAGGACCACGTTGCGGCGCTCCGCAACATCAAGCCTCTGCGGGAAGAGTCAGCCGGAGGTCTCCAAGCGCTTTTGGACACGCTTGAACGTCATCGCGATCAGCTTAGTGCTCTCGGCCGCCCTGTCGCCTCCTGGGATGATTGGTTCATCGCGTTTGCAGCAACGGGCATGGACGCCACCACAAGACGTGCTTGGGAAGACGAGCTGGAGAAGCTGGAGATTTCCGGCGACGGGCCCAGTGATTCCTGGGCCACCTTTACCATGCTGGCTGCGTTTCTGCGGCGCAGATGCCGCACTCTCAGCTCCGTAGAGGCTTCTCATCTAGCGCGCTCAGCTGGCTCCACCGGCTCACGAGGGCCCTCCTCGACACACGCAGGGCGCAATTTCCGCTCCCTCACGACCCAGGAGGCTCTAGCGAACTGTCCGGTTTGTCACGAACCCCACTATCTCGGGCATTGCGGTCAGTTCCGGGATCTGAATCCAGCCGCCAAGATGCACATCGTATTCCAGGAGAAGTTATGCTTCAACTGCCTGAAGCCAGGGCACTCCCTGCATGACTGCCCCTCCAAGTCGGTCTGCCAGCGCTGCCGGGCGGCGCACCACAGTCTGCTGCACGACAGCCGCAAGTGCCGGTCCGAAGCTCCAGGATCTTTGGACCCACCCAAGCATGCGAAGCCAACCAGCTCCGATCTCCTCAAGACTCCTGATGAGTCCCGGCAATGACTCGTGGTGCTTCTGACCGCGCTAGTCCAACTCAGTGGCGGCCGGGGGCCCATCGTCACCGTGAGAGCCCTCCTCGACCCGTGCTCTGAGATCTCGGCCATCTCTCTCAAGCTCGCTTGCCACCTGAAGGCCCCTTTGGAGGATTCTAGAACCAGCGTATCGGGCATCGGCGGTGTACACGCCGTAAGATCGACACTCCGCGCCAGCCTGCGCCTGATGCCAGGGGATGGCACCCCCAGTTTGCATCTGAAGGCGCTGTGCATACCCCACCTCGGTCTTCCAACTCCTGCGGCCCCGCTTGACCCCAGCATCCTGCGAGTCTGGGCCAGCCTGCAGGACCTCGCCGACCCCGACTTCGGCCTTCCTCGTGCGGTCGATATTCTCATCGGCGCTGAGGTCTACAGCCGTCTGCTGCGCCCTGGGTACCATCAGCGTGGAGAGATTGTCGGTCAGCATACAGCACTCGGCTGGACTCTAGTCGGGTGTGCTCCTGGGCGCCCCTTGGACAGCGCCGTCGCGTGTCCGACATTGCACGATGAGCTGGCTCCACCCTGGCATCGCGAGCTCGTCATGCTACTCCAGCGCTTTTGGGAACTTGAAGAGGTGCCCACCGTCTGCCGCCGCGCGCCCGATGACATCGACTGCGAGCGGATTTTCGCCAACTACCAGCGCGACGCGGACGGCCGTTAAATCGTGCGTTTGCCTATGAAGCCCAATGCTGCACCGCTCCTCGGCGATAGCCTGGCTAGCGCCCTGGCCTCACTGCGATCTCTACACCGTCGCCTCCAGCGGGACTCAAAGATGGCGACCGAGTATAACCGCTTCATGAGCGAGTACCTCGCCCTCGGTCATATGAAGCAGCTCTCCAGCCGAGAGCTCTCCGAACCGAGCAGCACGGTCTGCTACGTCCCGCACCACGGCATCTGGCAACACGAGAACCTTGGACCAAAGTTGCGCGTCGTGTTTAACGCCTCGCACCCAACCTCGAGCGGCTACAGCCTAAACGAAATCCTGCACTCCGGGCCGAGACTCCAGACCGCACTACCGACAGTCCTGCTGCGATGGCGAAGACATCGCGTCGCCTTCTGCAGCGATGTCCAGATGATGTTCCGCCAAATCTGGGTCGACCCGCGAGACGCAGACCTTCAGCGCATCGTCTGGAGTCCCGATCCAAGTCAGCTGCCTGTACACTATCAACTGCGCACCGTCACTTATGGTGCGACTTGCTCGCCCTACTTGTCACTGCGTGTGATTCAACAATTCTGCCATGACGAAGGACACTTGTGGCCGGACGCCGTACCTGTCGTCATGAACGATCGGTACGTGGATGACATCCTCTCGGGTGCCGATGACCTCGAAACGGCCCGCCAGCTTCGGGATCAAGTAATTGGTCTGCTGCGCTCAGGCGGATTTCCACTCCGGAAATGGGTCGCCAATGACACCGAACTTCTGGCTGACTTAACCCAGGAAGCTTGCCTGCACCCTACGTGGCGTGAACTCAGCGACGCCGGCCTCGTCAGCGAGCTTGGCATCAGCTGGGACCCAGCCTCGGATACTTTCCAGCTCACACCCCCAGCAGCTCGAGAACAGGACACCAAGCGGAGCATCCTTGCTGGACTCGCGAGCCTCTTCGATCCTTGTGGTTGGCTCGCGCCGACCATACTCCAAGCCAAGTTCCTTGTACAGGATCTCTGGCGCGCCCGGTTAGATTGGGATGAGGTCGTGCTTGCATCAATGGCTCTTCGATGGTCAGCTTTCACCACTGAGCTGAAATCAATCCAAGGCTTCTCCATTCCACGTTGGATTGGATCTTCGGCTCCGTCGAAGATTCACCTCCACGCCTTTTCAGACGCCAGCCGCCGCGCGATGGGCGTGGTGGTGTACGCCTAGCTGCAGAACTCCTCAGGGCAAGTCCGCTGCCACATTCTGCTGGCCAAGACGAAACTTGCGCCCATCCGAAGCCTCAAGCCGTCAGCCACGCCCCAGGCTCGCATGACGATCCCTCGCCTTGAGCTGCGTGCCGCGCTGCTTGCTGCGAAACTACTGCGCTTGGTCGTCAGCGAGTGAAATATCCCTATTGAGCAATGCTACGCTTGGTGCGACTCCCAAGTCGTTCTACGCTGGCTCCGCTCCGCCGAGCCGACCAACCACGCTCTCGTCGACAACTACGTCACCCACATCCAGGAGGTACTGCCACCGCACATCTGGCACTATGTGCCTACTCATGACAATCCTGCCGATGTGGCGTCTCGAGGCACCGATGCCCAGACTTTACACCGCCAGCAGACATGGTGGACTGGCCCTTCCTGGCTGTCCGAAGGACATGATCGTTGGCCCCAGGAGCCCTCCGAGCGGCCACAGCCCTCACCTCCTCGCCTCTGCAACGTCACGCAAAAGGTCGAGTTCGACCTTCTCCGATCTGGGCGTCCTCCTGCGCACCCTCACCCACCTGCGTCGGTGGGCGAGACTCCATCTTGGTCGAGCCCCTACACGACCGATGCTCTCAGCACCGACGGCTACCGAGTTGACCGATGCCTACCTCGCCTGCGTGCGCTTGAGCCAGCAGCGTGCCTTCTCTGATGAACTTGCACTGCTTCGCACGGGCCGCGCCCTTCTCAAGCGGCACCCACTGACATCGCTCGCAGCCTTCGTCCATACAGACGGCGTTCTGCGTGTGGGCGGTCGCCTCCAGCACGCCGAGATGACCTTCGTGGAGCGACACCCACCCATCCTTGACGGCGCTTGCCCTCTCGCCACGCTTACGATCGCGTGGGCCCATCACCAAGCGCTCCACGGGGGCTTTCGCACCACCAGCGCGTACACCGTCAAGCGTGCTTGGATCTTCGGTGGCTCCCGGAAAGTCAAGGCTTTACTTCGCAGTTGCGTTACTTGTGCTCGCCTGCAAGCCCGATCAGCTGTCCAATTGATGGCTCCTCTCCCACGGTCACGAGTTACTCCCTTCCGCACCTTCGGTCGCACTGGAATCGATTACGCTAGGTCGTTCCACGTCCTCGCAGCTAAGGGCCGAGGCGTTCGCACCACAAAGGGTTACATCGCCATATTTGTCTGTCTCACCACGAAGGCACTACATCTGGAGCTCGTAGGCGATCTATCAACCGTCTCCTTTCTTGCGGCTCTCACCCGCTTCTCTGGGCGCCGGGGAAAACCGTCTGAACTCTGGAGCGACAACGCGACGTGCTTCCATCGAGCTGACACCGAGTTGCGCGACGCGCTCCGTCTTGCTGAGCACCGGTGGGACCTCGTCTCGGGTGCCCTAGCGGATCAAGGTATCGAGTGGCATTTTATTCCACCCAGGGCCCCCCAGAAATTAAAACCATTTTTTACACAACAAGTGCCCCTATGCAAAGATAAATGAAAAGTATTTAATAATTACATGAACTTTATACTCATGCAAGCTGTCTTAACTTAGAATACTTATAGCTTATGCTTAATGTTCGTTTAACAATGTCATTTGTAGTTTACGTGTTTTTTTAATAGCATACTTTTCATTATCTTACTAATATATAAAGCAAAGTCGCTAAAACCGTTGTAATCGCTAACCGCGAAAACTACTGAACCGATTTTGCTGAAATTTTGCACACTGATTTATGATACTTTCTAGATGGTTTTAGTATAGTTTTTATCTTAAAAAATTTAATAACAATAGCAATAAATAAGCTTAAAGTTTTGCAAAAATACGCCAGCTTTTCACTTTAGTTCAGTAAAATCTGCTAGGTGGCGTCGACATAAAATCGAAGCTACCTGCAACATAATTAAATAAGTGTGGTTATAATAGACCGGAGCGTATCGTTGGCTGTATAGTCGAGTTTCGGCAGCTCATCAAGCTGTTCAGAGAATGCTGGTGATAGTCCTGCAGCTGGGTATTCTGGTTACGGACGACACTCTTCTCTAAGGGGGAAGGAACCCAAGTGTCCCTTCACCCTGAATCTCGACGAGTGCGATCAAAGAAAAATATATTAATTCCAACCGATGCCGTCTCTGCCAGAATACCAGAAGACATATCTAGCCAGAGCACAATCTGCACCAACTCTTCAGAGTTGTGTGGCAGTCCCACCATCCCACCTGGTGTAGTTAAAGAATTTGTGGCTACAAATGTAAGCAAGGAAAAACAGCTCTGATAAGCACGGGAAGCCACAACGGCTACCTTCTTGGTAGTCGCGTCCCCAACGCGCTTACCCACATGGTCCCGTCTAAAGATGAGCAATTGAGCAGTTGGTTATCCGGGGAACGACCCGAGACGAGATATTCTTTGGTCAGCGGCGTACCTCTCTCCATCACAGTCTCCGTACATTGAGACTCCCAGGGTAAGAATCAAGCAACCCGTAGCCAGCTCTTTTTCATCAGGAATAATAATAAAGAATAGCCTGGAAGTTTCACCACTGGCGCTTTTTAGGGCCATTGTAAGTATTTACGTTCCCTACTTAACCATCAATTTCATCGGTTCTTTTTAGGGGCCACCTTAGTGTAAACTACCTTGCCAACAAATACATTTTTATTACCATTTCCGGAAGCGATTCGTCAACTTAAAGACTATATTAACTAAAGACGGGCACTATTGAACCAAGTCAGCTATTCACTGGCAGACGTCACCTGCGGAGTTGTTCTTCGCAAGGCTGGGAAACCCGGTGATCGACGACTCTATATTACCCTCTCGACTCTAAGCATTCAACCAGGAATCACTGATCCTCTTCAAGGTCTGCGCTGGGCAAACTTATAACAGCTATAAAGGAAAAAAAAACTTGAGCCAACGGGACAGCCTTCACTGGACAAGTATCACTAACCAATCTCCCCATCTAAGATCACCAAAACAACTAAAACTGCAAAATGAAAAAGGTGCTTTAGACTCCAACGTCTTTGACGTTATACCGGGAGACGTTGGGAAAGAGCACTACAACTAGTCCCAAAGCTTCGGACTTTGTAATTTTTCTCCCAATCAGTCTGGTTCTTTAACAGTTAGCCAGAGAAGATCACCCTGAGGTATCCAGGCAGTAACAATTGCTGTTAAATGCAGTCAAAAAAGAGTTAACTTGAGAAGCTCACCGATCTTTTTTAGGGCCATCGGACGTCGAACTACCTAGCCAACAAATATATTAGAACTTAACAAAGTTGACTGAAAATAGCCTTTAGGGGTCATAAAAGTCGTAAGCATTCCAATAGTCGCAAAAGGGTATATTGGAAAGAAAACCTCAAATGTATCTAATTAATACAATTTGAGGCGTCAAGAAACTGACGCAGAAAATTTATCGAGATTGAAACAGCAGCGTCAAAATCGTCAACTTAAGAGTCCATTACGTGAGAGATCAGCTTTTCATTGTACCCTCACAGCAATCTCTGAAATCTTTAAAGATCCTACTCCAGATTTTTCAATGAGAAGAAAATGTATTTGCGTTTTT
Organism: Copidosoma floridanum; assembly: GCF_036245765.1. Lineage (NCBI taxonomy): Eukaryota > Metazoa > Arthropoda > Insecta > Hymenoptera > Encyrtidae > Copidosoma > Copidosoma floridanum. The sequence goes on from NW_028321901.1 coordinate 3,016,362, forward strand.
GTGGCAATAAAGATGTTGGGTTTAAGGTCCAGGACTTTGTTGCTCTGGTAATAAAATTGTGAGATATGAGAAAAAACAATTTTTTTTTAATATAAATTTTTTGGGGGTTTTAAATCTTAACAGCTTTAAAAAATAGCCCTTTTCGTGAATTTCACAGAAGAAACCAAATCAACAACTTCTTATAGCCATCGATTATTTTATGGCATAAAGAACGCACCGTACTTTTCAGCATAATTATTTTTTTGAATTTGTACACCTTATTATTTGACCAAATAAACTATATGGATTCCGAAAAAATATGTTTTTAACAAGAAGATTTTTGTTCTGAGATGTATCGGGAATATGTGTAAAATTTTCTAACTAAAAATGTTTCACATTACGTGTCAACACACTACGGTGTTTTATTTAGTAAGTCTCGGGCGAAGCCGAGACGGGGGGCTGCTAGTTCTTAATAATTAGTTTTCTGCATGTCCCTTATTAAAAACTATTATTGTTGCGCAATAGTATAACCAATTTGTTCAAGATCAATAAGCTTAATCTGGTGTAAGAGAATAGTAAGAATCAGCTTCTTAGATATTATAGATTATACTATATGGTAAACGAAGCCTTTTATGGCATTTCGAGAGAACCATTGTCCTGCATCAACTGTGCAAAACAATTTAAAATACTTTTTATGCAACTTGGACCATCAAGCTATTTTTTCTTATTATTCTTACAGTAATTTTTATCCATGCCTCATTACAACCACTATACTTTAAAAGGTCGTTTGATCACCTGAGCTTCAATTGCTTTGAGCCTTGTATAAAAAGTATTTGTTGGTCGACAAGCCAGTAACTGTTAACATGGTCTTTAAAACTTATTTTAAAGACAATTCGTCATTTTCTTCAATTAAAGAAGGCTTGTCTAAACTTAACCCAAAAACCAATAACTTGTGAATATAATTTTTAATAACATGCAACCGGTTTTTTTTAAGACTGCGTTCTACTATTTGTCGCGTACGAAAGAAGTTATTGCTGTGGAATTTCTAAAGCGTATTTAATGTTACATATTATAGACATATTACATGTATTGTGGTACGTAATAAAAAACTTTTGCTTCATCGAATTACATCGTTTTTATTTTTTTTATTTTATCGTTGCAGAAACATACTGTCCCTTAACACGAAAAATTTGACTAAAGAATGAATTTTTAACAACTTCTGAAGATTATTGTTAAAACCGACTAAAAAGGTCTTATAAATATAATAAAAGGTATACGAGTGAGAATATGCCACATCTTAACAACACTTTGTATGGTACAACTGTCCAGAATCTTAAAAATAAGTTATTTTGCGAATTTTAACTACCTAAAAAACTTCTGTTTTTATTGTAACCTGACAAAAAATCCTCGCAGCTACTCTCAATGCTGTCTTTACGATAAGTAGCTTCCTTACAAAGCTACAATCACTTTTTGATATCTGTGAATAGTTATTTTAAGTTGGCGATCTAAAAAAGATTCTTGTAAAAAGGTAAAACCAGCTTACTTAATAGTAAATATTTTTACATAAGGTCAAATTAGGCAAATATGCTAAAATTACCTTAACTGGCTTCTTGTGCACGTTGCCTTATTTAGAAAATTATTTGTTCCTAAATTAATTTTCTTCAATTTTTCATGACATCCACATATTTTTTATTGAACACAACTAGTTGTATAATAAATCAAAGTCTTTTATCGTGTTTAAATTAAGCAGCTGGTATAATGTATTATTCAATTTTCCTACATTGATAAACATTACATTAGCTCTATAATTTAAAACAATTTATTGACTTAAAAACATTTTCTATTTACCTCATACTGTATATTTTCTACACATTTTTATGGTTTTTAAACTTTTTTACGTAGCCAATGAGCTAAAAGCTTGTAAAGTGAATAGTTAAAACCAGCTAATCGAATTCCATAGATTTACCTATAAGGTTGATGAGCCCGATTATGACATTTTGTCAGAGCTTTTGTCATGTATATATGCCTGGAACTCTTACGCCAAATTTTTTTTTAATTGCGCTTACAGAAAACTAAACCGTTATTTCACTTTAGCTGTAATGCTTCAGATGGTTGTTCAATCAATTGAACTTTAATTGCTTTCGGCCCAATAAAATAGCTTACTGTGGTCAACTGGACTGTCAATGTCGTGTTAAAAACTAATTAGCAACATTATTTGCATTTGTGTCAAGTAAATTTGAGCAGTTATAATCAATCACTAAAAACCACACGTTTTTTTAAGCATACAATTTGTTACTTTTTGAAATTAGTTGTCTTGTATGTCACGTAATAAATAATTTTATTGTAATGAGATACTACAGCTAATATAAAGAATTATTTTAACTGTCTCTACACTGTTTAAATAAAATTGGCCTTATAATATAAAACTTCGTATTGCCTCCAGTATTTTCTTCATTATCTCTCATACTGTCATTGTTGGTGCATATATATTCTCTTAAGATTAATAAGCTATAAACTTTATATACGGCGATGGGTAAAACTAGTTCATCAGATATTATACATATAACTATAAGGTATGAAAAGAAAATTATGACATTTCATCAAAACTATCAACATGCATATACTGTCTAAAACAGTGAAAGTAATTCTATGGGAAAATTCGACCACCATGCAACTTTTTTCCATCACTCATACAAAGAACTTACTCCTTGTCTAACTAAAGCTGCCAAACTTTCAATATGGCTGTTGTTGAGTAAGCGTAAACTGATCTCTACGTTTTCTACAAAGTATATCTTGGATTGTCAAATTAGCAACTTCTAATGCCGTGTCTTTATCTTGTTTTTAACATAATTTACATTTTCAATATGGCAAACAGGAGTTGAAATTACGTATTGCCTAAACTCAAAACATCTAACCGTAGCTTCTTAATTACATACAACTGGTATTGTTAATGACAGCTTTCTATTATATTTATCGTACTAAAATATTTATTATGTAAATTTATGAATCTTACATCACGTATTATTTATTTTACCGTATATTGTTTACAATAAATTAATTTTTTTTATTACTTTACGAGATAGTGACTTAGTTTTCTTTTATTTTTGCTGTTGTAACGACATACAGCCACTTAAACAAATGCCGTTTCTGAACATTGAGAATTTTAAACATTAAAATAAATGGTTGTGACGCTGCACTATCGCGCCCTGAGACACTATAGGGTGTCGAAATCAGGGCGGTCCCGAGACAACGTCCAAAGACACTATCGTCGATCCTTTCGCCAACGTCCGCCGTATCCTGAAACGCGAAAAACATCCCCTGTCCCCACGCCCACGATGTTCGCTGCTTGGCCCAGGAGACTCGTCCCTGAGGAGGTCTTGCCGGCGGTAGTCTGTCGGGATCGGACTACTCTCCCAAGGAGAAACGAGGCGCGACCTGTAAATTATGAAGGAGGGAAAAACACACGCACTACAACAAACGAGTTGATGATTCTAAGAACACTTCACTTTATTTTTAGCGAAATTTTACACGGGGGCTTTTAGGCCCGAATCTTGGCGCAATTCGGCGCTATCGCAATAATCCGCGACAACCACGCTTTCCCCGAACTCTCCCGTTCTCGCACTCTACGCTTCCTGGGGGAGTCCCGCACTACTCGGTCCCCCGACACACACGTAAGGACACACGCACGCTCACACACTCTACTTTACCCTTACCTCCGGGTTCACCATACTCCGGGTCAAATCAGCTCTTGGCCTGTCGATGCCCTGGTCTCGCAGATGACGGCTGGGGGTGGCGATGGTCCTCGTCTCCTCGGTCGTCGGTCGCAAGGTCGCTCCCGGCTGGCTTGGGACACTGATTCTCCGCTCTTCTTCTTCTCTCTCTCGCTCGATTCTCTCTCTCGCTCGATTCTCTCTCTCTCTCTCGATCTGTGCTACCGGAAACGCGAAAACTCGGAAAGCTCTGTTTCGCTCGAAGGCTACTGCAAGAGTGTACTTAGGCCCACCAATTAGTGCAGCCTCGCGCATTACCACACTATATCTACATACATACTTCTCATTCTTACCGCCAGGACATTATTCACACGCACTCGAACGCAACGCAATTTACAATACATACTATTAATACAGATACCTAGGTAAGCATACAATCTTCGTCGATAAAGAAGTACTGGATTAGGACAATGGCGCGGTAATTACAAATATTCTATAATACGCAGAATTACACATTCTTGGGCTTTTCTTCGGCGCTATGTCTCCTCTTCTCTCCTTGGTGCTACTCCTTGCATCCGATTACTCTCACGTAGAACATGAAACACACAGACCCGGACAGGGTCAGAGAAAAATGACTCCGTCATATGGTTATTACCAAACGCATAAAACCTTATGAAATTTTATATTACGTAAACAAGGCCTGTTATGACACACCTCACGGACATAACGAATACAGACGGATGCCCGAAGGTTTGAAAAATGCACCTGCCACATTGCAATGTCTAATGGATCTCATATTAAGAGATTTATTAAATGTTAAGATGTTAGTGTATTTAAATGATATTATTATGTACGCAAAATGTTTAGTGGATCATGACCGTAAAGTTAGGTTACTTTTTGACTGGTTAAGATCAGCAAATATGGTACTCCTGCCAGATAAAGTTTAATTTCTGCGGGAAGAAGTAATATTTCTTGGGCATATAGTAAGTCAACAAGGAATTGAACCAGACCCCAAAAAATACAGGCCGTTAGAGAATCTCCGCAACCAAAACTATGAAAAATATTAGACAATTCTTAGAACTAGCAGGATACTATGGTCGCTTTATTAAAGATTTTTCGAAAATAGCTCAGCCATTATCAGATTTATTAGAAAAGGGAGAAAAATTTAAATGGACGGAGGTGTAAGAAAAGAGTTTTTAAATACTCAAAGACCATCTATGCCAAGAGCCTATTTTACAATTTCTCGACTCAAGTCAATCGTTCAAGTTAACAAGAGATGCATCTTACTACGCCTTTAGAGTGGTATTAAGTCAAGAAAAAGATAGGTGTGACCATACTGTCGCCTGTCTTTCAAAAACCCTAAATAAAGCTGAAATAAATTATTCTACGACTGAAAAGGAATACTTAGCTGCACTGTACACAATGCACCAATTTCATTCATATTTATTAGGAAAGAAATTCATTCTTGTAGCTGATCATGAGCCATTGAGTTGGATTTATACTAGAAAAAATCCAGGTCAGCGTTTAATGCGCTGGATGTTTCAATTTACCGATTATGAATATACTTTTAAATACAAGCCAGGAGAACTTAATACCAATGCTGATGCACTATCTAAAAATCCAATAGGACCATTTCTTTATGCGTAAAACAGTATAAACAATGGATTACCATTACTCAGAGTTATGATGATAGGTCAAAAGAAAATAGAGGAAAAGAAGGAAGAAGAGTTACAAAATCAGAGGAAAGAAACAGTAAGAACATCTAATTGACCAACGATCAAACCTAAAAGACTACCAACGACCTTGAAAGAGACGGTAAAAATAACAAAACCTTGGAGAGTGGCCAAATCAGAAACGGATGTGCCTAAATTAACCAGAGGTCTGGGATGACCCCTTAGCTCAAAAATAAACAAGGAACGGCCAAAGTTAGATCATAGTGTGATGGCTCAAAGGACCCGAACGAAAACATTTCCAAAACCATAGAAATCATCTGCATCTCGACTGAGTGTATTAAAAAATGCCACTAAAAATACATCCAAAGATTCTAGCTCATTAAAAGTGAATTTTCCGAAATCCATAGCCTCAATATCCCATGCAAGCGATATGAATACAGAAACCACCAGAATGAATCCTAGTAGTTCCACAAATGAGGAAACGCCACAGTAACCAGTTAGAGATATAATTAACCTTGGTACATCGTCAACGACAAGTAGGTTTTTCGAGAACGATCCGAGTGACACTAAAGAATCATCAGAGGAAGATACACAACCACCCGTATATGACCCTAGACGAAGTTAATTATGGCAAGAATTAATTGAAACGGAAGCAGACTCAAATTCAGATACTGACTCAGACTCAGACGTGACAAATACTGAAATCCCCGTTCCACCTATTTCACTTAGTGAAGGTTCAAATGACGACGTCTTTGAAGACCAACCTAAAACTACTATCAGCAATATTGATGAGATTACCCATCAAAAAAAACAAAAGTAAACAGAGAAACTTAACCAAAGCTTTCAAGAATATTTGAAAAAATTTAGCAATGATGATGAAACTGAGCAAGCTGATACGGATTTCTTATCATCCGTAACTAGATTTTCTGATGGAGATAAGCTGGGCCCCAAAATTCAAGATATATTAACTGAAATGGACACCTATAATCCTGGTAATTTTGATGATTCTGTATTAGATGAAAAAATTGCACATTCATCAAGACGCACAACGGACTTTAAGCCCCTATTTGACGACGATGAAATTTTAAGAAAACATATGATGAGTCAAAAATTATCATTTACCTTTCGCCTTCAGGACTCGTTAGTTCTAGGATATCACACCCGTTAGTTCTAGTACACCGACGCACTCAAGTACTTCTATTATTGCGAAAAAAAGACGGTCTGAAGCACCGGACATGGAACAAATAACAAAAGAAACCCCAAATAACTTGAGTGAAAATGACGAATAAATAAATTGCAATACAAACAAATCAATAAGTCGAAGTAATGTACCTGATTTCATGCTATTGTCATACTTATACCCTTTCTCACCGATGAATCGATACAAACAACAGTACGGAAAGGTGTATGTAAGTCTTAGTGATAGTAGCAGTAGTACTGACAATTACAAGAACGCAAAAATAGCCAAGCTAATAAACAATGTTATTACTACCAGATATTGTCTAACATACAAAAGAGACAATATAGTTCATTTTATTGGCGAAGATTGTCAACCAGTCACATCTGTCTCAAGACTGTTGAGATCGATAGGTGCACTAGACTTTAGTTATTTGAAATCAAAGAAACCAAAGGTTGGCCTAATACTAATAACACCTTACGGAGGACACAATATACTGTCAATCGTTATTAATGAAACATCTACCGATTAAGTACCTTCAAAAAATCTTGCAAAAGCTTTTAAATCACTTAGGAAATTACTGTTGAGACGAAATCTTAAGATTTTCCGATTTTCAAGAAAGGAAGATTTTACAGACAAATTAGAACTTAGATTAATAACAGAAATGTTCCTAAAAATTTTTGATGCAACACCTACACAAATTACTGATTGTATGGTAAGGTCGATTTTTCAAAAATTCAAGAATGCAATAAAATAATACAAACACTACATGACAGCCCTTTCAGAGGACATAAGGGAATAAACCTAACTTACCGAAAAATAAGAGAACGATGTTATTGGCCTGAAATGAAAAATAATATTCTTAATTATGTTCGTAAATACAGAAAATATCAAGAAAAAAAAATTGAACGAATAAGAACAAGAACACCCTTGGTGCTTACAGATACAGTATTGAAGCTTTTGATAAGGTTTCCGTTGACACTGTCGGTAAGTTAAGAATAACACCAAATGCTAACGGCCATTTGCTAACCATACAGTATTATTTGACTAAGTACCTCGTATTAGTCCCTGTGCGAGACCTAAGATCAAGCACGCTTGCGGATGCACTCGTACAAAATCTAATATTAGCTTACGGTGCACCAAGAGCCATTCTATCAGACAGAGATGTTACATGTATGTTTGATTTATTGGAACAACTGATGAGAATTCTAAAAACCAATCATCTTTCTACATCAGCATATCATTCTCAAACAGACGGATCATGAGAACGAAATCATGCTGCCCTAGCTGGCTTTATAAGAACTTACTCTGAAACTTATGATGACTGGGACAATTTAGCCAAATTTTCAGCTTTCACGTACAACAAGGGTAAACATGCGGCAACATACGACAACAAGACAAGATACGATAAAAAATTAAGGCCACGAAATGTTAAACCAGGAGATTAAGTTTCGGTCACGAAAGAAGTACGTTCCCATAAATTTGGTAGCTGTTATAATAAGCCCCTATAGGTTAAAACAGTTTTAGAGGGAAATAATGTGTTACTTGAAAAAACCAATGGAGAAATTATACGAAAACATAAAGATAAATTGAAACTAGTTCCCCAATAATAGTATCCTTGTAAGAATTATATTCTATATGTCTTCCAGAAAAGAAAGAACACAACGATGCAGATTTTATTGGCCACCTTAATGACAATAACGCTTGGAGTTTGCTCAGATTTAGACTATGCTAGTCGTGGCAACTATCGCATAGAATCACTTGAAACGAATCCTGGAATATACTATGAACGAATTGGTATAACAAAAATTAAAAGAGTTGATTGGAAGATAGTGCTATGCCTTAATATTAATAAATTTATATTGGAACACACACCTACTCAAAGATTAAATGAAACCTTTTGTTTTTCTATTGTACAGTTTAGTTATCCTTATTGTACTTATTACATAGCAATGGACCTCTTGAATGTAAAGATAAGCGATTGACAAATATTAAAAAAATATAATTAAACATAATAAATACTGTGGGAACGTATGCGGGAAATAACATTATTCCACCACCCAGCACACGGACAAAAAGACTAACACCTTTTGGAATTATTGGAAGCATTGCTAAAGGACTTTTTGGCTTAGTCACAGTAGACGATATCAATGTTATGAACACTAACATCAACAATTTGCATACCGATCAAAAAGAATATATTAAATTGTATAAACAAAATAGCCATATTTTCTCGGCTGCATTCGAAGAAATATATAATACTACAAAACGCCATGAGCATATTCTAAAACAAGTTGCTGATATATTGACTTCAGGACAAGATTTTAGTCTCGACAGATATCTACATTTATCAGCTTACCTTGTTAGAACTGAGGCTACCTTAGAGCACATCATTCGTTCTCATGACGATCTGATCGACATCTTGCAAAATTTACAAAGAGGTCAAGCACATCCAAAGCTGTTTTCTCCCAATGTTTTCAGAACTGTAGCCCAGGATGTAAAGTACCTAGCAGGAAATCTAGAATTTGTAGCGCCAATAAAGAGTCTTTTATGCTGGTGAAATAAGCACTCTCAGCAAATTAGATGTTGTGCATCAAGAAAATAGAACCATGGTGATATTGCATTTGCTACTTGTAGATCGAACCCCTTAGAATCTTTATAGACTACATCCAGTCATAATACCTCAACCTGGACAAAATGAATCCATCTATATAAAACCATCATGTCCTTACTTAGCAGTAGCAGCAGACCATAATTCGTATTTACGATTAAACGAAGTTACATTCAATCAATGTGATAAAACAGTAGACGGTTATATATGCTTGGCTATGGAACCGTTGAAAGAACCCTATTATATGAACAAATGTTAAATTCTTATGTTATTACGACCTAAAACAGAGGTAGTTAATTATTGTGAAATAATGTTTACACCAAAAACCAAAAGCCAATGGATTTACTTATTAGCTGATAATTCATGGTTATTCTCAACACCTAATGAGGAACAATTTACCATTATCTGTTCTAATAAAATGGATCGACAAAAAAGAGTAAAAGGTATAGGTCTTTTACAAATGAATGATGTAAGTACGGGAAAAACACAAAAACTAGCTTTAACTGGTGAACATAAGGTTATCACTGAGATCCAATACACCTATCAAGTAGAAGTGAACTTGAACTTGACTGTACTACGTGAACCCTTAAAAGACATTTATGACTTCCATGATGCTATAAAATCGATTCGAGAACTAAACTTTAATGAACAATAGTGGACAGATGAAGAATTTAATGTACAAAATATAATCAATCAAATGGAAAAAATACGAACCCCAAAGTTTTAGGAGAAACAAACTTTTTTTTTAATTTTTATACGTAACATCATTGAAGCTATTATTATAGCTATTATTATTATTATTATTATTATTAGTATTATAATTATTATTATTATTATTATTATTACTATTATTATTATTATCATTATTATTATTATAGCAATACTCATTAGCAAAATAAGAAGCTGTTTCGAAAAGTACTATGAAACATAGTATTTCGGAAAAATTTACAAAAAGCACCATCATGCCACTGAACGCAGAACCTTGAGTAACAACAAAACAAGACCCAAAAGAACACGAACTGACCGAACTTCATGTCAAAATTTAAGGAAAATAAAAAATATCTGTATCATCTAAGACTAGACCTATAATGAAGACACGGAGTTTGACGCTCCCACGCCATACACCCCAAAAGTTAGAAATGGACTCATAAATCAATAGTAATTTGATACTATTTTCCTCGCAGGCTGCAAAATAAACCCTGATTATAAAATAACAATGAAGACTAAAGTAAACATAAACCATTCTTTACATGAAGTCATTGAACAATTAGAAAATAAAGGAAACATCAAGGAAATGCACATACTTCCGGATTCATATAGTTATACCCATCGAACTATAACCGGCATTTACAATAGTGATTCAGTGTATAAAAAACTCGATGAAACACTAAAAATAGGAGAGGAAGCCCAAACATTTTCTACTTTTAAGATGAAATCCACTATTTGTCAAGCAGAAAGGATATCGTCATCAACATCACCAAAAAGCGACAATGACGTACCAAACATCGATCAAAAAAGACTTATGTGACTTCTACCATGGCATATAGAAAAAACGAAAAAAAAAAGATTTCTTTAATCATTTTTCTCAGTTTGGTACCTTAGAATATTGTTATGCTGTCAGAGATTAGTGAGGAAGATTATCCCAAGGATATGTAAAATACATGAATCCTAAAAGCGCTATTCTAGCATTGCAGAACGATGAACCCAAGTATCGCGTGAAATACGCTGAACCAATTAAAGGGAGTTCAAAATACAAAACAAACAAAAAATTAACCCACCCATTATGTCAACAACAAGTTGAGTTAATGACTTATCAAGGACATGTGATTACATGCAGAAGACAAGGATGTACACAAACTTTAAAAACAAAGTCAACCCTTGCCAAAATCATCGATCTACGAGAAAAAATCAAAAGTATCAAAAAATGTACTCAATAATTGAACCATGCGTGAAAAAGTTTTTCATCAATATCGTCCCGAGAGTATTGTAATGATGATGTGTTATTGCCATTCAACTCGCCAAGTTCTACGTTGAAGAACACATCACTTAGTTTTAAGATTTTAATTTTAAGCTTTTTAAAATCAATGAGCAAATTATATTTAGTTTTTTATGACCATCTCATATGTAAACTATGTTAATAAGCAATTTTACACTATAGTAAAATTCAAATTACCGAATCCAAACTTGTAACAACAAAAGAAAATGACGATCGTACTTAACAACAACGATTGATGTCAAAAATGCCAGTGAACAAAACAATAAATGAATGGGACAAATGTCTAAGAAACTTTGGCCCTCTAAACGACATAACATATATGAGTCTACCAATACAACGGGCAGATAATAAAACCATGTATATGACGTTTCACACTTACTAGAATGAGCCGTCAACACAAAGAGCTTTGAAAGCATTGCGACAATATGGTGATACGCCCATAATCCTACCACTACAACACAAATAAAAAGCAATATAATAATACATCATAAATGTGGCAATAAAATTAACAAAAGTGATTAACAAAAACACATTACGCTTTGTAACATACAAAGTAAAATCTTGATCACTTGTAAAGCAACGGTGACATTGCAATTACAAGATATGATAAACACCAACAAAGGTGCATTCAAACAGAAACTATGAATAATCATAGTTCAAAGATAGACATTAATGATAAAATAACAGCAGATTCATTGCTTGATTTGGACCATGAAATTCAAGTGTGGGACTTACCACCACCCTTGAAACCTAATTCCTCATTCAACACAATTGATAAGCAATTAATGTCTAATAATACTAAATCCTATCATCCTTTCAAATTGCACGCTTCCCAGGAACTGGAATAATTGCGTAGAATAATAAATATATTTGAGTATAGAACGATACAAAAGTAACAAATTGAATATAAAAAAAAAAAAAAAATCACCTTCTTTTATACAAAAATGATAAGATTATTGCTAATAAGCTTTTATTGTAAGGTGACAATAATATTAAGGAGCAAGGTGGAGAGCAAAAATTTTTCTTCGAAGTGTTCAGTTTACCATAATCCACTTCTTACCTTAAATGAGAGTATGTTAATATATGTATATTCACCGAGGACGGGAATAGTTTTAAGAAGGGGAGGCTGTTAAGTGACAACTTGCGTAAATAAATAAATTTTTACTCTTATTCTATTTTATTTCCAATAATAAAATTTTAAGACTGTTAAAAGAGTCATACTTCATGAAAGTCATCACCTAACAAAGCTGAGTGTGTACTTCGTGGCTCTCAGAAGTGTCAAGTGACAACTGAAGCGAGCCATGAAGCCTAAACACATGAAGTCAGCAAGTACCGGCCCCATAGCAAGTAAGACAAAAAAAATGAACTAAAACTTTGTGCAAGGTGCACTTCCTTGCGCGGTGTTTTTAGTTAGTAGCCCACTGCCGCTTATCGACTGAAGTACTTCATTAAACCGGTAGCTTGCTAAACAGTGACTGACTGTTTTATTTTTTCTCCCTTATCACTTTGTATAATCTATTTGTATCTGAATAAAATACAAATAAATCAATTAACAACAAATTTAATAAAGTGAAAGTGAGTAACATTATTAAACCAATTTACCTGAAGTAACTATAAATAAAAAGGGAAAAGAACCACCGCGCGCTGGACGAGGGACTGATAGCAACGAAGTCTAATACAACCAAGAAGAATAAAACCAGATATTTAACTTTTTATTATTCTAATACACTCACATCTACATAAACAAATCTAAAATCACATTACACTAAGGAAAGTAGACAACTGAATAGTTGGACAGACTGCTGGTCCTGCGGCCCGTCAGGGAGCATAAGACTAAAGTCCACAAACATTAAGCTGTCACTGGATGATAAAGTTAAATAATTACAATTAAGTTAACAATTATTATTAATATATGATACAGTCATACATTATGACAAGATAGAATGTTTATTTGATATTATTTCGAGATAGGACGTTTTTCAATACTATTCCAAGATAGGACGTTTTTTAATGTATATTTGGAACAGGACGTTATTTTGTATTACTCTGAGATAGGATGTTTACAAATAATAATAAAAGACAGGACGTCTTCTAGAAATAATTAAGAATAAAACGTTTTTCAGTTTCATTTTTGAGATAGGTTGTTCTTCTACGCTACTGATGACCTGTCGAAAAAATTTTTTTTTTAAATACTCGTAATAATAGAAAAAAAAAAAAAAAAAAAAAAAAAAAAAAGAAACACGAAATTTAGATCCCCACAATTTTTTTTAGTGTTTAAGGTAAAATAAAATTGATTTCCGCTTATTATAAGAGTATTTTAATCTTCTGGACTAATTAACGTAAGCTGGTCATTCGACTAAGACTGGCATATTTTAAGGACTGGAATGGACAAACACTTTAAACGGATTTTGAACTATTTAAATATTTTTCATATCATGCGTCACCATTATATTTTAAAGTTATTTATGCCCTGCTGGATCTGTACGGGAAAATTTTTAATGTTTATCAACCATTTTGAGTTATTGGTGAATACTTAAATAGTGTCCTTTAATTAAGGTTATGCATAATGAAAATAAAAAGCTCTATAATAAAAACAAAAGCAAGTCCCAGATAGTGCAAAATATTACAAGCTGCAGTAAAAGAGTAAAATTTTTCTGAAATACAAGATTCGTGTTGAGGCATTTAATGTATATTACAAACTAGCGGTCACCCCATCTCAGTTTGGCTCAAGACTTACTAAATAAAACACCGTTTTGTGTTGACATGTAATGTAAAACGTTTTCAGTGAAAAATTTTACATCTATTCCTGACATTTCTCAAAACGAAAATCTTCTGATGAGACACATATCGGTTCGAAATCCATACAGTTTAACTAGTCAAATAATAAACTGTAAAAAGTAAAAAAACATCATCATGCTGAAAGCACCGTAGGTTTCTTATGCCATTAAATTATCGTTGGCCCTTAATGGCCATTGATTTGCAGTTTCTCCCATATAGCTTACGAAAAGGCTTTTTTTAAGGCTATAAAAAATTGAATCTCACAAAAAATATGTTATTAGAAAGTTTGTTTCTCTTATCTCATGAATTTATTACCAGAGCAACAAAGTCCTAGAGCTGAATCTACACATTACTTACCACCACAAAAATACAAATACATACATTACCTATTTTAAAATCAAAAAGATTTAAGAGATTACTATGAGGGTTGTAACGAAAAGCTGATCTCTCTCTAGATTATTACTTTATTGGTCAATTTTGATGCTGCTGCTTCAATCTTGATAAATGTTCTGCATCAGTTTTTTTACGCCTAAAATTATATGTATTAGATGCATTTGAACTTCTCCTTCCAACTTTCCCTCTTCGACTTTTTGTCACGGTTAAGACTTTTGTGACTTTTAAAAGCTGTTTTCTGTCAAATTAATGAAGTTTTCAAATGTTTGTTGGCAAAGTAGCTCGACGTCCAATGAGGGAAAGAACCGATGAGCTTCTTTAGTTAACTCTTTCTTGACTGCAGTTTCCTGAAAACTTGACTACCTCTAAGACTCAGAGAGATCTTCTTTGGCCGGTTATTGTAGCACCAGACTAATTAAAAGAAAAACACCAACGTCTAAAGCGTTGGAGCTATCTCCAATGTCTTCTGGTGTTACGCTGAAGACGTTAGTATTGAAAGCAAATTTTTTTGCAGAGCTCAGTTGTTTTGATGACCTTGGTTTGTGATACTTGTCTGTTAGAGACTGATTTTTTTCAAGTTTATTCTTCCTTTAGAGCTGTAAGATTTTCCAAGTGCCAACCTGGGAGAGGGTCAGTGATTCCTAGTTGAATGCTTAGAGTTGAGAATTTACGGTCGTTGGTCGACGAGGTTCCCAGCCTTGCGACACTTAACTATACTTGTGACGTCTGCCAGTAAATAACTGAGTTGGATTTATAGTGGCTGGGCCTTATGCAATCCCTTAGTTAACAAATTGTTGCTGGAAATGGTAGAAATAATGTATTGGTTAGCAAAGTAGCTTAACTTCAGGTGGCCCTTGAAAGAGCCGATGAGATTGATGGATAAGTAGGGAACGTAAATACTCATAATTTACCTTAAAAGAGTCAGTGGTGAAGCATTCAGTTATTGTTTATTATTATTCTTGAGAATAAAGCTGGCTGTGGGTATCTTGATTCTTACCCTCAGAGTCTCTGTGTTTAAAGACCATGCTGGAGGGAGGTACGCCACTGGTCAAAGAATATCTCATATACGGGACATTCTCTAAATAACAGTAGTCAGGATAATAGAATTGTTACGTGAACTCAGAAGTTCGTCGAAAACGCATATTGTCATGCATAAAATACAAACTGAACTTCACCACTGCACTTATATTATATACAAAATAGCTGAATTTCAATCCACGATCCATTAAGTCCACTATTTACTACCTCTTCAAGATACGTGACATTTCTAAGCCTTGCGGGCTCTTAGTTTTTATTTTGGGGAGACAGAATATCCCAATCAGTGAGTCTTTGGCACTGGATTATTGAAATAAAAAAATCAGAGAAACTCCTCTAACATCGTCAACCTTTGCAAAATACAAAGCATCCTCCTTGGAACGCCAAAATTAAATTGCTTGAATTTGTGAAATCAGTTTCCATTGAAATGTTAAATCTATAAGATTTGGATCTTGCAACTCCAACATCACCCAAGTATCAAATGCGAATTTCATTTGGTTCTCTAAAATATGTGAAAGTAGTATTTCTGTTAATAACTTTAAGGTCACATGCTGTAGAAAAATTAAATAATCTGTATTTTGCTTCCAAGCGTTGTGAATACTCAAAACTTTTGAATAAGAGATGAGCCCATAACGCTAATTTAGCCCCTTTTTGCATCTTGAACTAACGGGAAACTTTTTTATGGCCTAAATGCTATTGCACCTTTAGCAGTGAACATCCCTTAAATAATTAAAAAGTGTCTAGGTCGATATATCCCTAAATGACATTGTAATCGACGGAGATATAAAATATGCCGTTGATGGTAGAATGACACAAATATGTTCGTACAAAATATGTGTAAAAGAACTTGTTTCTTGAAATTAACTCCTGCAGTTAAAATTTTGTTGACATAAGGTTTTACCATATTTTACCAAAATAAAACAAAATGAGATTATAATTCTAATAGTTTATTAAAAGTAATGTTTATGGAGTATAGAAACATGAGTAATTTGGTTAATAAAAATCAAAAACAAATAATAAAATACGCAAGAAGTAACTTTTTAAGACATTTATAATAAAATTTTTATATCGACTATCAAAATCAGTCCCCTTACTTATTTCTCTACCAGTAAGTGTGCAGAAGTAGATACATATTGCGTAATAATATTTACGCAGCAAAGCGAGGGTGCCAACACACATACACACATTTAGTCTCCTTAAACACTTTCTTGTATCTTGTTTGTCGCTTGGTATGCCCGCACACACCTATTAAATTCTTGCTCTTTATTTTTTTTTTAAATTTTGTATTCTTTGTCACCAATCTTCTACTGGTTATGTGACTATGGCACCTGGGCTTAGATGATTGGGCTCTATGATTTAGTTTTTTTTAGACAACGAAAATGGGAGTGCACGCTTTTACCTCTTATTTTCTAGCTGATGGGTCTTTGCGCTAGCTAGATAGCTCTCTTTCTCTCTCTCTCTCTCGGTCTCTCTCTATGTCTGTCTCTCTCTCTCTCTGTTGCCACTACTGCTCTGTTCTCCCTTCCCCTCCCCTTAAAGTGCACGCTTTTTTCTTACACTTTCTAGCTGATGGGTCCCCGTTTATTACCGTCCGTATACACAGGAAATACACTGGGAGCATAAATCTCATCGTAACCCACGATAAAGAACTTCGTTCTAAAAATATCAATTTACGATTTTTTTTAATTTCTTGAATGTGTCTTACGCCCTGAACTATTTATGATTGTAACCTAAAAACAAAATATCTAACACTTGATTTCTTACAAGAAACTGTCTTAAAAACTTTATCCATGCACGTTACTATTGGAAAATAATGTTAGGCGTTAGAAAAATGAAGGAAATCCAGAGAAAACCGGTGAATCCTTAATTTGTACTTTTTTTTTGCAAAAAACATGATGATAACAATTTAAAAAGTGGTGGAAAAAATAATTAAGATACTGTGTGTACGGATAATCTTACGTTGATTAATCTAGATGAAAATACCTCCAGTTTTATCGAAAATGGATCTCATTTTACCTTAAACGCTAAAAAAAATGCCAAGAAATTAATCACGTGTTCTTGATTTTTTTAATATCATTTAGTGTATCTACCTGAATAAAAATGATGTAAAAAGTTTGCTTTAAAAAACTCTTTAGTTGGTACTGAAACATTAAAATATTTATAAGACATTTCTTCATGTATTACACGGAAATTAGATGTAAACGTGCATACAAAATTTAAGTTGACATAAGAAAAATGCTCAAGCAAACTTATTATAAATATTATGTATAATGATTTATCATAAATAATGTGCTACAAAATTTTGGTATGATGAACATAAGGTGCTTCTTAAACGTTTTGTAATCAAACACTATGAGCCATGATTGATAACTGTAGGACCTGCCATCAAAGCATATCAGGTACTTAACAAGCCCGAACGCATCCTTTAACAAAGTATTTAAATTGTTTCTAATGATATTTTCTAATTATAATCCTATTATAGACAATGGAAAAGTGGTAACTCTTCCATAGTACAATTTCAGGACTATAATCAACGCAAAAGTGGCTGTGTTCAAGAATCAATGGATACATGTATCTATAGTTGATTAAAAAGTGTTTCAAATTAGTAAATAGCTCACAAATAATAATCCTCCTTTTATACACGTTAAGATTATAAGCACTAATTATTGGATGTGAGCAATACCTACACACCTATATGAAATCGTTCATTCTTAATATTGACGCCGTATTATGGTTCGTTGTTGTGACGAACTAAGAATGAAGACCACTATCTGAACATTTCCTGTAATGTAGGGTATGGAGCTGGAGGTAGCCAACATAAATATAATGTTGAGCGCCGTACAAAGTAAAACACCTTTTTAACTAAAAAAAATGACTGGATTGTCATGTCATTTGTTTTTAAGTACCACAAATTTTGAAAATGCTGAAAACAATGCAATCTGAAGTGTGTAAGGTATGCAAACACTGCATGAATAAAGCTCAAGCATAAAATATGACAGTAAATGTAATAAAAGTGTACGTGCAAAGCAGAGTCTAACAGATCATTTGCGAGATGATGCTTGTTCCATATGCGTGGACGAATTCACAGATGTTACCAAGGATGAATTTTTATCAATCGTTATGAAGCATGTTACCGATGGAGACGTAAAATGTTTTACTTAAGATTTAAAATCTGTATTTAAAAAAGGTCAAAAGGCATCGTGTAGCACTGAACGTTTGTTAGAATGTATTATTAAATCTTTTAAAAGTGATAAAACTCCGTCACATAATTTTGTTATATTTTATTTAGATGACTATTCAACCATAGTGGGAGAGAAAAGTAGACTGAAAGAAAAATTACTTGAAAAAATTTTTGGACTCATTTGCGTTTAATGTCTGGCCAACATCACACACTTTTGCATACAACGTGCTTCAAAGGAGTAACTAGAGGATATTATGACGTTGTTGCAAATCTATTCTTAAGATAAAAAAAAGTTTCAGCAAGCTGTACAATTTGTCTCTTCTACAAACTGATATGATTCCTGAACATTAATTCCTTAAACAATCAATAAGATGTTGATTGTCAGTAGAACAATGCGTCAACCGTGTTTTGGAACAGCGGCCAGCTTTACTGCAGTTTTTTAACAGTTAAGTTAAGAAAGGAGATGAGGAATCTCAACAAGTTCTCAGTTAAATAAAGAAAAAAGATATAAAACTATATTTGCTTCTCTTGCCATATGATTGGTTACAAATAAGCGCTCTGAATAAATTATTTCAGAGTACTAACGTAAAACTTCATATTTCAAAAGATAAAGTCGAAAAATGGTATAAAGGATTGCATCTTTTTTTTTAAATCACAATTACGTACGTGATACTCCTGCCAAAGAAAATAAGTAAATGGCCCAACTTTTACTAGTGTCTTTGTTACTGCGTTTACTGAATTATATGCAAAATTAACTAATATGTACAATGGTCCTGTAATTTATAAATAAATGCAGCTCACATAGATAAAATCATGTTATTTTTTCAAACTTTTTACGTGTAGTAAAAGTAAGTAAAAGAATAATGTAATAAATTGTTCATTTCCTTTTAAATTATACTCGAAATTCAAACATTTAACAATATTTCTCTGTATTTTAAACTACAGCAATAACCGATGTGATGATGATCCGTATTCGAGTACGCATTTTATTTAAATACTATGGCATACAGTTTTATTTATTGAGGTATAAAAAAATGTATAAACATATTAAAACTACTAACTTGGTACAGCTTATCATTTGTTTAGCCAAATGTTTAACCACATATACTATCGTTTCGTCTCCAAGGAGAAGCAACAGGTATTCAAGTCCCATGTAGCTTTTATCTAAATTACTGCAGTTTTTAATTTTCTCGTTTACGCAAGACCACTGCTGTGAAGGAAAAGAAAGTCTTATGTTTTAACAAGTACAAATTTTGTTTGTAAATAAAACTCACCTTTGGTGACACCAACTCAGTAATGGCACTCACTTGTGTGGATTTTCCAAGCTGACTCCATGTGGTTTTGTAAACAGTAAACTAGCCCGTAGGTCTAACGATGAGATCGAATTTAACCAAACGTATCCAATCGATAGTTATTTAGTGTGAGTTTAAATGCTTTAGTCACTTAGAATGTCCTGTAGTTATGCCATCACCTCTGCAAGAGCATCATTGTTATTTATTATAATACTAATACCTACTAAGTAGTAAAAAAATGTAAATTATTAGCCATGAAGCCTGGAAAAAAAATTTCTGTCAAGGATAAAGGCCTTGAGCATGTTGAGCTTGGTTTGATCCTTTCGTCTCATTACCGATAGAACAACATGTATAATTATTTATAATATTTTAATATGTAGTGAAATGACATTTTATGTGTATTTACAAGTTATTTCAAAAGTGACAGCAGTCATGCACTATTGAGCACTGGGAGTAGCAGAGTTTCATTCCAATGGTTGTAAAAATTGATTTTTTGCTGCAACTTTTATCTGACAACCGATATGACAGCCAATAAAAACCGAGTTGATTAATTGACAGACTGGTAAGAGACATCTATAGCAACTTAACATGTAAGACCCAATGCCAGTCAGTATTTCATGTAACTCTAGCTGTTAACATTTCTGTCATTGGAGTTCAACCTTAATGAATTCTCTAACCACTGTTGAAATACTACGCATCATCTTTATAGCAAGGTACTTGCATAATACAGTACTCATCTTTATTCGATGTCTTACAACTTACTTTGATAATTACAAATAGTCCAACTTTAAAGATGTCCATTTTGTTATTTGTATAAAATTTTTTTACATGTAAATAAGATTAAATAATTTTGTTTTGCTATTACTGACCGTTTTAATTGCTTACTTGATATAACTAAAATCCCGTTTGATTAATATAAAAATACTTTTGGTTGTAAAAATTAATCAAAACAACTGGTTGTAACATTGTCGCTCTCCTTAATTTTGTCTGTTTCGATGTAGCAATGCATGAAATCAAAAATTTTTTTTTATTGATATTATTCATTTTTGGTATTATTGAAATGCCACTATGTTTAACCTTCATCACAGCTCTATACATAAATGTGATTTTTCTTTGAGTAGTAGACACACATACATCTGATTGTGTAATCCTCTGCAAAACACTTTTATTACCTATAAGATAATCATTATAAGATAACTCTTAGTTTTTTAACTGATTAACAGTCAGTACCTATTTGTTACTAGTGCTTCAAGTATTTTTGTGTGCAAGAAGGTCAATTTTGTACTAACTTCAGGCAAATCAAGGTGTCGAGCT